>NC_140493.1:86476529-87176529 GCF_964271855.1 Acomys minous | reverse complement strand
GCCAGCAGCATGAAAGGATCACAGCACACAGGCCCAGAGGCCACTGGAGGTGCCTTCTGGAGTTCTGCTGCAGTGTCTTGTCTTGCCCCCGGATCTGGTACTGCCTCTAAGTTCATTCAGGTAATCAGAAAGATCTCTGTTGGGTTTCTGTTCTGTGCCTGAGCAAGTGCTGAAGACTATGAGAGACAGACTAGAGTCCCAGAATACCAGGTGTAAGTTACAGTTGGGGGGCGGGAAGGGGCAGATCCTAAAGTTAAAAGCAAATAAAATCTAAAAACTAAAACGATAGGAGGCGGCCTGTGTCTATCTGTCCTATGAGGTGCAGGGAGAATCCCTAAAAACGGAGCCTGTGCCTTCTCCATCAGGCTTGCACAGGGCCTGTGCTTCCTCCATCAGGCTCACACAGGGCCTGTGCTTCCTCCATCAGGCTCACACAGGGCATGTGCTTCCTCCATCAGGCTCGCACAGGGCCTGTGCTTCCTCCATCAGGCTCACACAGGGCCTGTGCTTCCTCCACAAGGCTAACACAGGGCCTGTGCTTCCTCCATCAGGCTCACACAGGGCCTGTGCTTCCTCCATCAGGCTCACACAGGGCCTGTGCTTCCTCCATCAGGCTCACACAGGGCCTGTGCTTCCTCCATCAGGCTCACACAGGGCCTGTGCTTCCTCCATCAGGCTCACACAGGGCCTGTGCTTCCTCCATCAGGCTAACACAGGGCCTGTGCTTCCTCCATCAGGCTCACACAGGGCCTGTGCTTCCTCCATCAGGCTCACACAGGGCCTGTGCTTCCTCCATCAGGCTCACACAGGGCCTGTGCTTCCTCCACCAGGCTCACACAGGGCCTGTGACACCTGCTCCATCAGTTCCATCAGACTGAAGCATTGCTTGTGCTGTGCCTCTTCCTTCAGGCTGCGGCTGAACTTACACCTTCACCATCAGACTCTAGCAGAGCCTGTGCCTCCCCCACTAGGCTGGAAGCACCCGGTGACTCGGGAAGGACATGAAGGAACATCTGAACCAGGAGCCGAGACATCTCAGAACCTTCCAGAACATCCCGGATCACCTCTGGAGTGACTCCATAGCCTCCAGTGCTTCTCTCAGACCCTAGCTACTCCTGTCCCTGGTGGTGAGAAGAGGGCTGAGATGGGAGACCCAAATCCTCACACTTTGGGAAGGACTGCAGATAACTGCCCACTGCTAAGGAGGGGTGCTGGGGGAGGGGCAAGGGTGGGGAGAGGAGACCCTGGAGGTTGCAGAGGTCTTAGGAAGGAACTTCCATTGCCAACCAGCCTGAATGGGAGGGTTTCCCTCTCTTCCTTCCTCAATCCATTAAAACCCTTAAATTAACCTCAGCCCCACCCTGAGCTAGGAGAGAGTGCCCAAAATACATCCTAAATTATACGATGCTTGGGGACAACCACAATTCCTCCTTCCTCTCCAGCAGGCAGCCTACTCTACCCAATGCTGCAGGCCTCCCCCCCTCCCCAAAGGCGTATTTATATAGCTCCAGCTCCCCTTTTTGCTGCCTGGCCCTATTATGTTTGGGTGAGGCCCAAGCAGGCCCCACAGCTCTTCCCAGAGGCTAGGGAAATGGGGGGAGGGGGGTTATGACCTACCCGTCTGCTGGGCTGACGATAATTTATGGCCTAACCAGGCTACACTCTGGGGCACTGTTAATAGTACCATCAGGCCTTGGGATAGATCTGGATATTCCCAGACAGGCACACTGAACACGTGGTGGTCTTCCAGAGACGACGGGGCCAGGCTCCAGATTCCCCGAGTGCTGACATTTCTCACACACACACACACACACACACACACACACACACACACACACACAGACACACACAGAGTGATCTGACTTCAGCCACTGGTCACCAAGGTAGCAGATCTGACTGTATCCCTTCCCACACCATCCGGCAAGGTCAGCAGCATTCTGGCTCCAAGGACCCTAGATGCAGGGGAGCTCTGGGGAGACCTGAGCAAAGGAAAGGCCACGCCGGCAGATCTATTTTGAGATCGTGGATTCGGCCAAGGCCTCTCTGGACAGAGCTTCCTTCCATCCTGGAAACATGGCTCCAATGGTCCTTAGCTTGTAGGGCTGTTGCTCTAGCCAGCTGAGGGAGAGGCGAGAGGGGGAGAAACATGGGAGGGGGAAGATGTCTCCATGTGTGACCTGGGAGAACAGGGTATATAGAGAAAATGAAACCAGCAGGGTACTTCCAGAGGCCCAGTGGCAACAACTCCTCCCTACCCTCATGACACCTATGGGCCTGGATGTCTGTCCACTGCTACTGGTCACTCTCTCCTGCTGCCAGTCAGCCTCACTGGGCTTAGAAGGCCTCTACCTGCAGGCATCCTTAAAGGATGCCTCTCCCCTTAGTCACTTATTGTGTCTCTAGCCTTGGGCAAACTGGCTCAGTACCTGCTCCCATTCCTGGGGCCTGAGGAGTGGTGGAGTCCTTTTACTCTTCCTGAGTAGATCCTCCAGCCTCTGTTGCAGGCAGCCTGAGTCATGGTCCTCTCTCTCCCTGCCGCCCCTCGCAGGCCCGACTCCTCCAGATGCGGCCTTATCTACCCTGTTCTCCCTTAGGAAGATGGGGGTTGGCACACACTCTGGAGGGTAAAGGGGGACACGAGGGACCCCAAAGGCAAGGCAAGCTCAAGAAGCCTCTTCCAGCCCATGTCCCAGGAGAAGGGACAGAGACTGGGGACCGGTGGGAAGGGCTGGTGCCATCACAGGGATCTGGAGAAGCATGCACATACCTCGTAGGGGTGACTCAGGAGATGGGGCTCAACCTCTCTGGGCTTCACCCCCTCACTGGAAAAAGCAGGACCATGGCAGAACATAGCAATTGGCAGAATCTCAGCCACTGATGGGGAAGGATGCTCATAGCACAACTGTGCAATAGTGGAAAAGGAGCTGGGGGCTCAGTGTGTATAATGGTAAGTAGATGACTGTGTGAGAGTACATGGGAGTGTGGGCATTTATTTTATTTTATTTTTTTTTCAAGACAGGGTTTCTCTGTGTGGCCTTGGTTGTCCTGGACTCGCTTTGTAGACCAGGCTGGCCTTGAACTCACAGCGATCCACCGGCCTCTGCCTCCCAAGTGCTGGGATCAAAGGTGTGCGCCACCACCCCCCGGCGAATGGGCATTTATTAAGAGACTAGAGAATTTAACCATGACCTCTGTGAGGAGCCAGGACCCCAACATCAAGGGAGACAGTCACCACAAATCTACCCCTGAGAGGTGACATGTTTTCTTCTTATTCGACTTGATTATCCGTCTGCTTGACAGCCCCCATGCCTCCCCCTCTTAACCAGAAAACACAATGTATGGGCCTGGGGCATCAGACCTGTCATTTGATGAGAGGATGCAGCCCAGCCAGACTGGAGCAGAGCTCTGTATAAAGAATCAGTGCCCAGCCCGCCCGCCCGCCAGGCACCCGCCCAGCCCAGACACTTAGTGCCCTGTTTACCCTGGCCCGGGTGGTTGGCACAGGTGGACCTCTTCAGGGAGCAGCTGGCAACTCTGTCAGCCGACCCACCTGGAAGCCAAGGAGGAGAGCAGGACAGCAACTCTGCAGACGCAGGAGGGCAGGCAGAGCTGCAGCACACCGGCATTGCAGTACATAGTGTGCCAGTCTCAAACTTGGGGCCTCAAGCTACCTGACTGAACTGATTGTCCCACCCAGCACTGTGAACGACACTGCAGGTCTGGGAGGCTGGATGCTGCTTAGCTGCCGGGAGTCTGGGACTTTGGAGCCCTGGTCTAGGGTACCTGGCTACCTCTGTCTGCCTCTCACTCCCCAGGGGAAAGGTCCACCCTCAATGTCTGAAAGTAGAGTTTGGTCTAAGCATGCTTGTTGCAACCCCCCTGCCCATTAAAGCCAGTGACTATTGTCTTCATGTTTTTTTCTTCTGCTCCTCTCCCCTGCCATGCACAATACACACATCATCCCCAGAAGCACAAAGGCTCACAAACCCCCAGCGGACATAAGATGCTCATCCAATATGCTCCCTCCGCTGCAGCCATGAAGGTATTCATGCCCACATATACACACCCAAATATCTACCCATTTGTACCTTCCTCCTAATGCTACAGTTCTGAAACAGGCCCAAGAGAGGCCAACATTTTTCTCTGGGCTTCTCCCAGCCCCCTTCCCGTCTCAATCTTCCTTCCCACCTCCCCTACGGCCCCTTTCCAGTTCACCAGGCACCACCACCCCCTCTCCTCCTCCTCTGTCCCTTGGTGGTGATGTTTCTAGAGGTTTTCTTTTCCATCGCTGAACATGTAGTGGGATCTTCAGGCTGCAGGTAGCTCCGTCTGGACTGGTAGTGGAGTTGGGAGTTGCTCTAGGGGACAGGGAACAAGAGCTGGAAGTGACCTTGGGCCTCATTACCACCCTATCCCACACCCCGACATCGATTGCCCACCCCTCCCCCTCCAGGGTGAGTCATCCCCACATCTGGTGCTGCTGGTCCCATCTGGAGGCACTGCAGCCTAGTCAAGCAGCTCACAGAGGCACCCCTGCTCCCACCCTGTCCTCTACTGGCAGTGGGGTCTTGCCTCTTATGGGCTCCTCCACCCCTGCCAAGAGTGGGCTGGTCGTCCAGCATGCCGGCACCCGGCACCCGGTGCCAGACTGGAGTAAGGGTAAGACATCCAGGCCATGGGGTCTCTCCCCCGTAGCGGTACAGCGCTGATGCTCGGTATCCACAGCTGGGACAGGCTGTACAAGCAGCCTCGGAGGAGTCCAGACCCAGGGCTGAGAGAGGCAAGAGCCTGGCGGTAAGGAGGCAGTGGTTTGGCTCATAAGGCAGGGCCAGGCAGAGAGAGTTTATCCTGGCCCAAGGCCCCAAGCCAAACATCCTCCAGTAACCTAGCAGACACATCAAAGCCTGAAAGGAAGGCGCCCTTCGGTAGAGGAAACCTGCAGTCCTGGCCGCCTGACAACCTGGCTCCGGGCACAGGACCACCCTGTCCCACTCAGTATCAGGCGGCCAGATCAGACTGGAAGCAGCGATCTGGAGGGGACATTTCTAGCTACTCCCACCCTCCACACCCACGCGCGCCTTTAGGACTGTGATGGGGACAAAGACAGCAGCAGGTCCTAACTTTGATTCCTAGAACAGTTTCTTCTCAAATTCCATATGCCTCCCTGGGTTCCCTAGGGTCACTTTGCACCCTACTAGTTCATCCACAGCTTAGAAGAAAAGAACTATTAAACTGTGAGGGGACTGGTTTCACCCCCAGGCATCCTTGCTCTGCAAAGAATCTTTCTATATGGACAAGGCAAAGAATGAGAACGCGGGAGGCTTAGGGGCTGGAAGGAGAGCCCAGCGTCGAAAAATAAAAGCCGAGAGTACAATCAGAAGGCTAGAACTGGGCTGCAAGCCACGGGGCCTCTCTGGGGGCCCGCAGGGGCAGAGGGAGGGAGCCCGGCGGCGAGGCGCTAACACTGGAGCGGGAGGCGTTAACAGGGCCACTGGGGAGAAGAGGGGGGTGGGGGTGGGATCCTGGAGCCAACTTGGAGATAAAGAAGCTGGGCTGGGGTGAGGGGCGCGGCCACGTCAGCACAGACGCTGGCTGGATGCACACAGCACGTGCACACATATGTACTCGGACGCACGCGCCGTCACATGTGTGCGTGCTCTCGACTGGAGCCAAGTCTGTCCTCAACTGGGAGCCAGATGATGTGGCTGCTTTGCGAAGCCAGGATCGCAGGAAGAATGCGCTCTCCACCCACCTCTTTCCTCCGCCCCTTCTCCCCCCCCCCCTTTTTTTTTTTCCTTCCCGGCTTCCTTCCGGGATGTTCTCAGGCCAAACTTAATCCACCGCCCCAGATCATTAAGAGGCTCTCTCTTCAATGTGCCCTGCCCTTAGAGGGGCTACTTTCTTTGAAGGTGGGAGATTCCCGCAAATATAACGGCAAGCCCCAGTCACATCACGGATCCTTGTAAGACAGATGGCGCAGACAGGGTACAGTAGAAGCCTCTTCCAAAGGAGGTAAAAGTACAGCCTTTAATCCCAGCACTCGGGAGGCAGAGGCAGGTGGATCTCTGTGAGTTCGAGGCCAGCCTGGTCTACAAAGCGAGTCCAGGACAGCAAAGGCTACCCAGAGAAACCCTGTCTGGAAAAACCCAAAAAAGTGAGGAACCTAGGAATCACAAATTCCTTGCTTCTTTATGGCTCCAGGTGCCTATCTCAAGGCATAAACGTGGTGGGGCAGAGAAACTCTGTGGGCGGGGAGTGTGGGGGTAGATGGGGCCCCAGATAGAGGAGCCTGACGGGCCTCCAGCCCCCCAAGCCAGTTTTAGCTCAGCCTCTCCAGCCTGTATCTTGGTGGTTCTGTTTCATCTGCCACCCCAGACAGCCAAAGTCCATTAACTCAACAATCTCCTCTCTCCTGCCATCATCACCCCCACTTCCTGGACACCCACCTCAGGTCTAGGCCCCCCGGAAACCTGCACTTTGGGAGTATAATAGTTCCCAAATGCTGGGTTTTTTTTCTTTCTTTCTTTCTTTCTTTCTTTCTTTTTTTTTTTTTTTTTTTTTTTTTTTTTTTTGTCTCTGGTAAGCCTTGGGGAAGGTGAGCATTAGTAGGGGCCCTCCAACCCAGTCATTAGGGTAATAAGCTCCCTGCACCGTTAATTGTCAGGTGGTTCACTCTCCCTCGGTATCTTGGGAGCTCTGACTTGGGGTCAACCCCCATGTCTATCATTCAGGAAGAAGGGTTAGTGGACTTCCATAGTCAAAGGAATGTTGGGAAGAAAACTAAGACCCTGGTCCCACTGGCAGGACCCTGCAGGGTCCCTGCCCCTCCTAGAAGGTGGGCCAATGGCTGTGCCCCTCCCCAAGAGTGGCTCAATTCCTGGGGGTGTTGTCTTGCTAGGAGAAGGGTATATAAATTTCAGCATACTGTTATGGGGCAGGGAGAAGTAGATACCCCCAAACATATAGCAAGTAAGGTCAGCCTGGACACTCCCCCCCCAACCAACCAACCAAAGGCCCTTCACCAATGACTTTGGAAACCAAGTTCTCCTTCGAGAAACCCATCCCTGACCCTGGAGACCCCAACCAGCTTCCTCTCTGACAACACAGCCTCTGTTTACTTGGAACAAAGCACCACGGGGAATGGAGGCTGAATCAGAGCTGGCTGGTTCCCCTCAGCCTGGTGGGACCATGAGGATGGGGCCCACACATCTCTGAGAAGGGAGAGGCCCCTTAGAGGGAGTGGGAAAGGCACTGAAGGACCGCTTTGACCCGGAAGATCCAAGCCTAAGACTTGGCTTTCTGGAGGAGGTGGTAAAAATAAATGTATTGGGCTTGAGAGGGGTGCATGGGCAAGATCTACTCCAGGTGGGAAGTGACCCAGGAAAGAAACAGAGAGAGTGGGGTGAAGGTCTCTAGAGTGTGATGGAGGGTAGGGATAGCATGCTGGATGGTTATGGGGGACCCCTGAATGTCCTTATGCAAGTGGCAGTAGGAGCTCCTGAATATTAGGGAGCAAGAGAGAAACATGTCCCAATGGGGTTGACAAGGAGCCCAGGCTAAAGACCTCATAGAAGATGGCTGTGATGTCCCTAATGAGGAAGGCTGAGTTGCATCTCACAGGAGAGGTGGTAACTGTGGATCTCCAGTCCCTGAGAGATCTCCAAAGACCGATGAAGGAGTGTTGGAAAGGAGTAGCCTGGAAAGAATAGAAATCTCTCTGGCCAGATGTGGTGGCACACACCTTCAATCCCAGCACCCAGGAGGCAGAATTAAAGGAAACTCTACGAGCTCAAGGCTAACCTGGCTAACCTGGTGTGTATAGTGAGTTCCAGGACAGCCCGGACTCTGTAGAGAGACCCTGTCTGTCTGTCTGTCTGTCTGTCTGTCTGTCACACACACACACACACACACACACACACACACACACACACACACACACACACACACACACACACGTGCGGGACAGAAAGAACAGAAATCTCAGGACTCTGTCCCGGTGTCACATCCCACCACACATGGAAGTGGTCAGCACCAGACTACTTTACCTCATCTAATTTGACCTTAGGTGAGGTGCAGAACATGTACTGGACAGTAGAGGGGGCTAATGAGCCATACATTCAGGGGCAACAGTGCTTGTCTCCTGCAACCCAGGTTGCAGTGACATAGCGACAGCTGCTTTGGAAAGAGGCAAGATCCTTAATTCCTGGGTATTTCCTTCTGCCCCAAACAAAACCAGCTCATGTCTATTTGCTGTTGCTATATGCTGGACACTGGGCAACTGAAGTGGGGGAGGGCGACCTTCCTATGCCTGCCCAGCTGGGGAGGAAGAAGTAGGCTCTGTTCAGTTTTGTATAGGATCCCTCAGTATCACTGAACACTTCGTGTCATCCTCTCACAGTCTGTGTTATGTTATTGGTCTTCCTTTTGCAAATGCATCTGCAGAGCGCTAGGGACTGCCTGCCGACCTTAAAAAAGCACATCTGCTAAGATGACTCAATACCGCCCCTACAGACAGAATCCAGCTACAGCCAGGTATTCGGCCTCCTTGGAAGAGGCCATAGCCCCGTGCTACTAGGTGTCATAGGTAGGGAGTAGTTTTAGTAGAATGCGGAGAAGCAAGGTATAGTAGGATGAAATATCAGGGCATGAAAGAGAATACAGCTTTTCCCCTCACGGTCAGCGAGGCAGGTTTTCCGTATCTGTTCCTCCAAGAAAGCTGTTGCCGGCCTGGCTGAGGTGTAGCCACTTGAGCTGTGTGTGAGGTCTCAGAACCTGTATGGTTGTAATGGTGAGTGACTCAGCTCTCATGTCCTCTGTGGATTGGCCTTCCTGGTCTCCGAGCTCCAGCTGCCTTCTCTAAGAAAGCGTGGGTGGCCAGCTGACCTCCAGGACCTTACGGCCAGGCCCTAGGACGGCCCACAGACAATCAACTCATTCTTCAACAAATGGCCTGGAGAAGAGTAACTGCAAAGAAGGCATGGGGACTTCGCCTGCTGCTGGGAAAGCCCAGCTGGAATTTGCTGTGGAACCCCAGAGCATCGCCAGGATTTTCAGAAGGTCTTCTGGGTCTTCCTACCTCTGGTTTCCTGCATGCAAGCAGATATCTCTGCACACACGTGCCACCCTCTCACTGCTGGCTCACTGGGTGGGGGGTGAGGGAGCAGTTCTTGAATGGGACCCTTGTCTCCGTGAACAAGAACAGCTCTCCTGCTGGCCAGTGAAGGCCACACCTTTAATCCCAGCATTCAGGAGGCAGAGGCAGGTGGATCTCTGATCTCAAGGCCAGCCTGGTCTACAGAGTGAGTTCTGGGACAGCCAAGGCTACCCAGAGAAAGGACAGCCCTCCCACTGAGCTCTATCCTAACTTTGCCTGCATGAATGCTGAGCCTCAGTCTTTTTCTTTTTTTCTTTTTTCTTTTCTTTTCTTTCTTTCTTTCTTTTTTTTTTTTTTTTTTCCAAGACAGGGTCTCTCTGTGTTAGCCTTGGCTGTCCTGGACTCGCTTTGTGAACCAGACTGGCCTTGAACTCACAGAGATCCGCCTGCCTCTGCCTCCCGAGTGCTGGGATTAAAGGTGTGCACCACCACGCCTGGCAAGCCTCAGACTTAATGGATGTTGGCAAGGGTCTTGGGCTCTCATCCTGTGCAGGAATCTCCAACTTGCACTTTCATCCTTTCGCTGTCTGCAGAAATGGACACGGAGGGACAATTTGGTGTCGTGGAGGTCACCAAAACTGGGAGGCCAGAGGCAACCTCTAGGGATCCTTTGGATTCTACCTGATGAGTCAAGTCTAGGGACCCCATTTTCTCCTTTCAGAAGATGCAGGGCAAAAGGTAGAGCAGCTGTTCCCCAATGTCTATTCCTGTGGCATTTTAAATGCGAACACAGCCAAATTTACCAAGTAAAATATGAGATATAACATGAAATATGAATTTCACAAAGCAAATATATTTTAGCATTTATTTGTTATGTTAAATGTATTTATTTATCGGGGTGGTGGTGCCCTTTAATCCCAGTACTCAGGAGGCAGAAGCAGGGAGATCTCAGAGATTAAGGCCAGTCTGCTCTACTGAGTGAGATACAGGGCAGTCAGGGCTACACAGAGAAATCCTCCCCGCCTCCTTCTCTCTCACACACACACACACTGACTTTGAATTTCACAGAACAAATAAACTTTAGTATTATCTAAATGCAACTTTAACTTGTCCCCTCCCTTTCCCCCCTTTCTTCTGGCAACAATATATCTGTGTTAGGCGATGCCAGAGACCCGCTTCACTCTGCCCATCGGGGGCCACTGGTACTAAGCTACTTTCTTTCTACAAGTCTGGGCAGGGTGGCAGACAGCAAGGAATAAAGAGGCCTAGAAGCGTATCTCAGGATGCTGAGAGAGCCGGGTTTTGAGGAAAGGCAGGAGGGTCAAAAGTCCAAGATAGCAACAATTTCACTCAAGAGGCAGAAGTGTGAATGTTGTTGGGAAGTTTCAGCCCGGCCGCCCCAAGGAGGGGGCAGGGGGCGCTAGTTAGGCTCCTCTACTAACTACAGAGGGTTGGCAAGAGGCATTCTCCCTCCCTCTGCGGATAGAGAGGGGATTCTCTGGGGCCAGATCCCAATTGCGCTTGGCTTGGTACTGCAAGGTTCTGTTTTTAAGAGCTAGAAAGGGCCAAGGGATAATGAGAAACAGAGACAGAAAGGGGGGCGGGGATGGGGGAGAGACCAGAGGCTGGTTCCCTGGAGGAGAATGAGCCAGCTGGAGGGTCCCTGAGCGACAGAAGGAGTGCGGGACCAAAGCATTCAAGGAAATGCGGGCAAGAACAAAACCAAAACAGTCTCCCTGCACTGACCTACAGTGAGGGAGGAGGAACGGGCCCAAGTGGGTGCCTTTGAAGATGGAAAAAAGCTGAAATCTGTAAACAGAGACTGGGAGAAAAGTCGAGGCTTGGAGATGCAGAAAAAAAAAGGAACTAGAAGTCAGGGAAAGGCTCCAAAAATCCACCTATTTCCCAGCAGCCAATTCAGAGTGGGCAGGTAGCAAGAGATGAGCTAACACCAGAGCCTCCCAGGGCGACCTTCCTGCGTCCCAAGACCAGGCAGCGAACCAGCCACTACACATTGCGCCCCTTCCCCGGGCTTGGCTGCTACATGTCTCTCTTGCACCTTTGACAGTTATCCTGCACCTACCTGTCAGCGGGCTTCCTTGCAAAGCGCTCCAGGGCCTCTCAGGTCAAGTCCCGGGTACCTGAGCTCACCTCGGCGCTGGGCGATGCTGCCACCTGGCGGCCCTACTCTGACTACCTGAGTCCTTTCCTGAATCCCACTAGGCTTGCTTGTCCCTGCTCAGGGCTACTGGTTATTATGCCCCAGTGGACAGGTCCTTAGCTTTAATTTCCTTTTTAAGTCTTTTTGTTTTGTTGTTTTGTTTTTCGAGACAGAGTTTCTCTGTGTTACAGCTCTGGCTGTCTTGAAACTCGCTCTGTAGACCAGGCTGGCCTCGAACTCACAGATATGCGCCTGCCTCTGCATCCCAAGAGCTGGGATTAAAGGGGGTGTGCCACCACTGCCCGGCCCTTTTTAAAGTCTTTACCTGAATTATACTAACAGATTCTCACAAAGTTGCAAAATGGAGGGGACACTAATGACCCATTTCTGTGGAGAGGATGTGCCAGAATTTTCCCTCCCCAACCCAGTGACCTTTTCCTCCCTTCTTGGACAAAACACAAAGTAATGGCACCATTTATGTGCCCCCCCCCCACCATCACCCCATTATTTTCTTGTGTCTTGGCTTCCTTTTCACAAAGTCTGCCTCCCTCCCTTTACATGTCTTTCTCGTGTCTGGGCAGGTTTAGTACCCCTCCAGTCTTGAGCTGATCTCAATTTTTATTTATTTATTTTGATTTCTCGAGACAGAGTTTCTCTGTGTAGCCTTGGTTGTCCTGGAACTCACTCTATAGACAAGGCTGGCCTCAAATCCAGAGATCTGCCTGCCTCTGCCTCCCAAGTGCTGGGATTAAAGGCATGCTTCACCACTGCTCGCCTCAAATTATTTTATTTTAAAGATATTTTATGACAGGCAGTGGTGGCTCAAGGCTTTAATCCTAGCACCCTGGAGGCAGAGGCAGGTGGATCTCTTGAGTTGTAGGCCAGGCTGCTCTATAGAGCCAGTTCCAGGACAGCCAAGACTACACAGAGAACCCCTCTCTTGAAAAACAAAAACAGGAGGCAGAGGCAGGCGGATTGCTATGAGGCTAGCCTGGTCTACAATGTGACTCCAGGACAGCCAAGGCTACACAGAGAAACCCTGTCTTAAAAACCCAACAAAGAAAAAAGAAAAAGAAAAAGAAAATCAAAGCTGGCCGTGGTGGTGCACGCCTTTAATCCCAGCACTTGGGAGGCAGAGGCAGGTGGATGGATGTGAGTTGGAAGCCAATCTGGTCTACAAAGTAAGTCAAAGACGGCTAAGGCTACACAGAAAAAACTTATCTGGGGGGGGGGGGAGGATAATTTAATTGTATTTATTTATTTAGTGTGTGTGTGTGTGTGTGTGTGTGTGTGTGTGTGTGTTTTCAAGGGCAAGTAGACGGAGATCCAAAGACAGCTTTCAGGAATTGATTCTCTCCTTCTACTATGTGGATCCCAGAGATAAAATCCAGATTTTCAAAGCAGGGTGTGGTGGCACACGCCTTTAATTCCAGCACTCAGGAGGCAGAGGCAGGCAGATCTCTGTGAGTTAGAGGTCAGCCTGGTCTATGGAGTGAGTTCTAGGACAACCAGAGCTATGTAGAGAGAGACTCTGTCTAAACAAAAAAAAAAAAAAAAAAAAACCCAGATCCGGACAGTGATGACACACACCTTTAATCTCAGCACTTGGGAGAAAGGCAGATCTCCGTGAGTTCAAGGCCAGCCTGGTCTACAAAACAAATCTAGGACAGTTAAGGCTGTCTCAAAAAACAAAAAGGAAGAAAGAAAAGAAAATTCAGGTTTTCAGGCTTAACTGTTAGCACCTTTACCCACTGAATTATCTGGCTAGCCCTACTGATTTTTGTTTTGGTTTAAGTTTATTTATTTCATCTTTATGTATGTATTTTATTGCATATGCGTATGTGCATCGTGTGCATGCCTGGTGCCCTCGGAGTTCAGAAGAGGGTTATGAGCCCTATCTTGTTTGTAGATGCTGGAAACAGAACCTAGCTCCAAGGACACATAGCCCTGGCTGTCCTGGACTCACTTTGTAGACCAGGCTGGACTCGAACTCACAGTGATCCGCCTGCCTCTGCCTCCTGAGTGCTGGGATTAAAGGTGTGTGCCACCACGCCTTTCTTTCTTTCTTTCTTTCTTTCTTTCTTTCTTTCTTTCTTTCTTTCTTTCTTTCTTTCCCTCTCCCTGGCTGACCTGGATCTCACTGAGTGGATCAAACGGGCTTTGAACTCACAGAAATTTGCATTCTGGGTAATAGGATTAAAGGCTGGTGTCACCACGCCCTGCTCTGACCACTATTTAAGCGTAGTCCAGAGGAGGACTACCCAGAGTGCTCTGACAGAGTTGTTAAAATCTGACTCTTCTAACCACCCTATTCCTTAAACTCAAGCAAGCCTGGCCGGCTCTTCTCCACTTCTGTTCGCTGAGCTCCAGCTGGCTCGAAGCCCTAGTCCGGCCCAATTAAGGTGTTTTAAACTCCGCCCTCAACCCGGGGTTCGGCCCCACAGGTGGAGGGAAGTTGGAAAGGTCGTGCCCGGTCACTCCTTCCTTACACACACGGAAGCTCAAGTGGCCCCCTTGTCAGGATGCCGGATGCCTGGGTCTACAGCCTCGCCTTCACCTTGCTCCTTTGCCTGCAGTCCAGTCTCCAACGAGTAAACGCAAACCAGGTAAGCAAGGCTTCTGAGCCTTCTGGAGAGCCCTACCGAGCAGAGGCTTGCCTCTGAGCAGTCTCGCCTTACCTTGTCAGGAGTTCCGGTAACAATTGGCAACTTCGTTCTTGTTTTGGTTGGGGAAAATGGAGGTGGGGACCTCGGAAGGAGGCCCTGTGGAAACCCGGACCGGGCCCCTAGTCTTGGCAGGGTTGTGTTGGTAGGTTGCAAAGACCTGGCCCCACCCACAGTCCTGAATCGGATCTTTGACCCCCGTTTTAGTCTTGGCTTGTTTTATTAAGCTCTGAGTCAGGCAGAGGAACCTGAGGTCTTGCGTGTCTGGGCTAGGCGGCTCTCCTTCCCGGTTCCTCCGGGCCAGGTGACCTTGGGGTGTAGTAGATAGGCCCTCTGACATCGGTGAACCAGAAGTGGCAGAGTTTTAACACTGTCCCAAGCTCCTGATCTTCATTCATATCCAAACTCTGTCTTGGGTTGGCAGACTTTCCTGAGAGGTGATCAGAACAGGCCTTTTAAACATAACAAACTTTTTGTTTGTTTTGGGTGTTGGAGGCAGGATTCCTCTGTGTAGCCCTGGATATCGTGGAACTCTCTGTAGACCAGACTGGCCTTGGACCTCACAGAGGTCAGCCTGCCTCTGCCTCCTGAGTACTGGGATTGAATTTACAATCTTGATTGAGAATCTTGGTGTGCTGTGGGGAACGTGTGTGGAGTCCCAAAGCCTCTTCTCCAGAACAGTCCACTGGCTGTTTGGAACTTGAAGTTCTCAGTCCAAGGCCTTCTAAGCCAGGTTTAAAGCACTCTTCCCTCTTCCAATCTTGGATCCCAGCTTTTTTTTTTTTTTTTTTTTTTTTGAGACAGAGTTTCTCTGTGTAGCCTTGGCTGTCCTGGACTCACTTTGTAGACCAGGCTGGCCTCGAACTCACAGTGGTCCGCCTGCCTCTGCCTCTGCCTCTGCCTCTGCCTCTGCCTCTGCCTCTGCCTCTGCCTCTGCCTCCTGAGTGCTGAGATTAAAGGTGTGCGCCACCACCGCGCAGCTGATCCCAGCATTCTTTGTTGACCCCTTTCTGCAGCCCCAAACATAGGCTTTGTCAGTCCACCCAATCAGACCCAATAAACCTATGTTAGTTAATATCCTGCTCCATGTTTCCCAAACCTCAGGCTCCAGCCATCCCCAGGTCTGACGACCCCACCCCCACCCCACCCTTAAGATGGGAAGGAGGAAAACTCTGTCCAGTTCATTAGCCATTACTTTTATTTGTTTGTTTATTTATATGTAGAGTCTCACTATGTCTAATAGTCTGTCCTTGAACTCAACAGAAACCCTCCATTGCTGCCTCAGCACTGGAATTAAAGGCGGGTGGTTCAATGCCTAGCCTAGACACTGCTTAAATGTAATTGGTGTAGGAGCCCCTTGGTCGAAGGAACAGCACACACCTTTAATCCCAACAGAGGAGGTGGCGGCAGGGCAGGTAGATCTCTAGAGTTCAAGGCCAGGCCAGTCTGCAGAGTGAGTTCCAGAACAGCCAGGGCTACACGGAGAAACCCTGTCTTGAGAAGAAAAAAAAAAGTGCAGTCCAGGAAGCAGGGTGTGGTGGTGCACACCTTTTACCCCCCCACACTTGGGGGCAGAGGCAGGAGGATCTCTAAGTTTGAGGCCATACTGGTCTACAAAGAGTTCAGGATAACCAGGTCTACACAGAGAAACCCTGTCTTGAAAAACCAACGGCACGCCTTTAATCCCAGCACTGAGTAGGCAGAGGCAGGTGGATCCTGGACTCTCTTTGTATACCAGGCTGGCCTCGAACTCAGAGGTCCCTTTGCCTCCCAAGTGCTGGGTTTAAAGGTGGGCGCCACCACACCCAGCTTCCTGTCAACATTTTAAAAGTAAGGTGGCCAAAGAGGGAGATGCCTTGGCATTGGAAGAACAGAGCTCTAGTTAGGAGCTGGGACACAGCAGGATGGAGTTCTGTATGGAGGCCCTGGGTGCCCAGAGTGCTGAAGGATACAGGGCGGGGAATTGCCAGCAGGGACCTGAGGATGCATAGGCCTTGAGTATGTTTAGCAGAACTCCTGAGAGATGCCTCTACCTGGGACATGGGACCATGGTGGGTGGGTGTGGTGGTGGTGGGGACTTAGGTTGCTTTCTGGGGGTTCTGGATCTAAGAATCCACTCGTGTGTGTGGCAGGGGGAATTACTGGCAGTCTCTGGATTCCAGATTCTAGATCTCTGAATTCCAGTCTAGCCGAGGCTACATAGTGAGACCCTGATTGTCTCAATAAATTAAAAAGGGGGGGGGGGCGGGGAGTAAGGAAAGCTGAGCATGGTGGCTGTGCATGCCTTTAATCCTAGCACTTGGAAGGCAGAGGCAGGTGGATTGCTGAGTTTGAGGCCAGCCTGGTCTACAAAGCAAGTCTAGGACAGCCAAGGCTACAACAGAGAAACCCTGTCTAGAAGAGGGTGATGAAGCAGGCGTGGTGATGCAGGCCTTTAATCCCAGAACTTGAAGAGGCAGGGGTAGGCTCCAAGTATTGACGCTGGGCGTGATAACTGAGAGAGGGAGACTGACACCCACTGTCTGAGATCTCTGAGCAGAGAGCAGCCTCCAGTCCTTTTTGAGACAAGGTCTCTTGTTCCTAATCTGGCCTGAAACTAGCTCCTCAGACTTGAATACTTTCTTTTTCCCTCGAGACAGGGTTTCTCTGTGTAGCCTTGGCCATCCTGGACTCACTTTGTAGACCAGGCTGGCCTCGAACTCACAGTGATCCGCCTGCCTCTGCCTCCCTAGTGCTGGATTAAAGGCGTGCGCCACCACGCCCGGCTGCCAGACTTGAATACTTGATCTTTCTCTTGAGTTCTGAGATGATGAACATGTACCACTATTCCTGGTTTATACACTCCTGATTTTTTATTTATATTTTATTTTTTTATTGTATTTATTTGTTTTGGTTTTTCCAGACAGGGTTTCTCTTTGGCTTCGTCTTTCCTGCAGCTCACTTTGTAGACCAGGCTGGCCTCAAACTCAAGAGATCCACCTGCCTCTGCCTCCTGAGTGCTGAGATTAAAGGTGTGCGCCACCACCTTCCTGTGCTCCTGATCTATTACCATGCTGGAAACCGATCCCAGGCCTTGTGTGTGCTGGGCAAGCACTCTTCACAACCGAATCACAGCTCCAAGGTTTTTGAGCTCTGACCTCTGTTTTTTCTCTCCCACAGGTTCTATCCACATGTGAGTTCTTGTAAGTATGGGACTTTGGCAATTATTATCTATTAAGGAAGGAGGAAGGGCAGGCCAGGCAGGGGTGGCGCACACCTTTAATCCCAGCACTCAGGAGGCAGAGGCAGGGGGATATCTGAGAGTTTGAGGCCAGCCTGGTGTCTACAGAGCAGGCAAGGCTACACACAGAGAAACCTTGTCTTGAAAAAAACGAGAAGAAAAATAAAGAAAGCTGGGCATGGTGGTGCACACCTTTAATCCCAGCACTCTAGAGGCAGGGACAAAGCGAGTCCAGGACAGCCAAGGAAGGCTGACACAGAGAAACCCTGTCTCAAAGAGAAAAAAAGGGGGGGAGAGAAAGGAGCTGTGCTCAGAATCCCCCCCCCCTGGATAAAGTGACAGACACTTCACTCATGTCACTTTTGCTGAAACCATAGCCCCTCTCTTAACACCCAACTGTGGGATCTGCATGATTTGAGCAGGTCTGTAACTGCTATTAACCCCCAGCCTTTCCTAGCTGGGAGGTAAATCAAAGGAGCAATGCCATACCCACGCCTCCCCTGTAAGCTTAGCAGTGCTGATTATTCTAGCTGAGAAGCAATGGCGTTCAGCCACCATGAACCCTGAACTCAGGTCTCAAGTCCAGGCCCCAGTTCCTCCCAGTGAACCCCAGATGGTTCTGTACCTCACCCCCACTAAAGGTGGCTTGTTTGTAACACAACGCGGAGGGTTATAAGGGTCTGGGGAAGCAGGGGGCTCTTCCGGTCTGACACTCTGTGATGCTGGCAATGTCTCCCCTCTCCCCGCCATGCCTGTCTGTCCTGAACAGAAATTGCCCCAAAGGATTCAGATGCTGTGACAATGACTGCTGCCTGGAGAAGACAGTGTGGGATCCCTCGAGTGACCCCTTGAGGTAAGCCGAGGGTCACCGCTTCTTCTGGGCATCATTCATGGAGGACTGGGTCCTCCAAACGGAGTGGGGGTGGCGGTGTGTGTGTGGCAGATGGAGATTTGGCAAGGGAGTGGGGCCTAGGCACTTATGGGGGTATCATCTCCTCAGGATCCTGTTTATCATCTTCCTGGTCATGGTGCCCCTCCTGTGCATCTGTGGCCTGGTGTGGCGCTTCTGTCGCAAATGCAGAGAACCAGAGCAGGACCTCAGAAGGGACCGTCACATCCCTCCAGGACCACCCTCCAGTGCCTCCTTAGAGAGGATCTGGGTCACTTCCTTGGATCCCCCGCCACCCTACAGTCAGGTGGGTCTTTCTGTCCTGATCCTGTCCAACTTGTAGTAATGGATTGGGGAGGGCCCTCCTGAATTTGTCATTCCGTACCCCAAGCCCTAAGCAAAACAGTTAAACCCCCTTTTCCCCTCCCTGCAGGTTGTTCTGAAGCCAACTCCCACAGAACCACCTCCTCCTTACAGCCTCAGGCCTGAGGAGCCTGCTGATCATCAGATGCGAGGCACTGACAACCCAGCCTTTTGAGCTACCTCGCCCACACACCTCTCGGATCAAGCCCAGGATTTCGAAGACTCTGGAATTGCCTCCACCACCCATCCCGCCGGCTCTCTGATGCTTTGATTTAATTTATTGTCCTACCTCTGTCCCTCCTCAGCTGCCTGTGAGGGCTGCTGGGCTGGATCCACAGTCTCCCATGCTAAGGGGTCAGTGAGGAGATTTTTTTTCAAGAACTGGGGATGCCTCAAGTGGGATGAAGAAAGATCATTCGTTGCTGGATGAATGCAGCCCTTGACAGCTCCTCTGCCAGCCTATGGAAGTCCTTCTGTGATGGAGGAGATTGAAGACTGAACTATGGAACCCCGGGCCACCCTCCGACAACTCCCCGGGACTCTGGCTGGGAAGGGGTGACAAGCACTAGTTCAGAGGCTAAGGAAACACTTCCGGCTCCTTCTCTTGGTCACTGACTGCGCTGGCCACCTGTCTGAGAGGATTATACATCCAAGATGTGGATGGTGAATGCTTTGGCCTCCAGTTTCCCCAGGCTTGGGGATACTAAAGCAATGAACTGGAGAGCTATCTCTCCCAACCCTGTTCTAGTTTGTGATCTGCTTTTTTGGGAAACTAGACCCCCAACAAGCATGGGACTATTAGAAGTCTGGAGAGGCGGGTGTGGTTAGACATCTGTGGAGCCAAGCCTACAGACTTGCTTCCTTCCAGATTCCTCTCCAGGAATCCCCTAGAGGGAGAGGGTGGCAGACCCCACCCTGCTCTTCCTAGGGAAGCACTGTAGCTTAGCCCCACCCACAGTTTAACCCCTAAAGGGAAGAAGATTCTTGTAGGGCCTGCAGCAGCAGGTTGGAGTCTCCCATAGATGGGGCAGTGGGGCAGTGAAGACAGATCCTGGTGCCAATGCCTTGGTCTGGGCAGGAGGAGGGGGATACCTCCTTTCCTGTGTGTGCTGCACAGGGTTGAAGGCAAGCCTTTTCGGGTACAACACTCAAATACACCTGCCTAGGTGTGCATGCAGGGTGCTTCCTCCAGGGGCCTCAATACACATTCCCTAGGCTACCACTAAAGATGCCAGGATGAGTATTCCAGGGGGATTCGGGCCCTGAGGGAGAGTGGTGTTATTGAGACGATGGTTCTGGGGGTGACAGGGAAAGGAATGCAACCTTAATCGGGGGAGGGTGGACAGAAGGCTGTTAGCCTGGATGTGGCTGGTTTTCATTAGAACTGGGGTTTTCCCCATAGGAGGAGGTTTAGCAATGGGTCCCAGAAAACTGAAGGAGTTCACTTAAGTTCGCTTCTCACCTACCTGTCATTGAAGGCAGCGCAGGACTTTTAATTCAGCGGTATGGCCTGCAGAAGAGTGGTTTTCCTGAAGCTCAGGGGCTGAAATATTTTTTTTAATATTTTAAAATGGTGCCGGGCGTGGTGGCGCATGCCTTTCTTCCCAGCACTTGGGAGGCAGAGAGAGGCCTGCGATTGCTGTGAGTTCTGAGTTCAGCCTGGTCAACAAAGCATGTCCAGGACAGCCAAGGCTACATAGAGAAGCCCTGTCTTGAAAAACTTAATGTGCATTGGTGTTTTGTGAGGCTGTCAGGTGACCTTTCACTATCCATTCACACCACCAATGTTTATAAAGCCACTACACTACTATGCCTGTCCTGGGTATCCAGGATGACACCAGGTGCAATTCCACAAATAAGGATGAGCCTGCAGAGAGGCCCACACACTGAAGCTCAAGAAGATGTGCATCTTCTGGTGCACTGGACTGGGTGTGAAATGATGGTCCACATCCACTGACCTATGACAGCTTCTTCTGTAAGACTTGCACCCACACCGCACACCTGCCCATCCCCTATGTGCGAAGGATCTGCCATGTCTGTCTTTTGCTGTTGGGAGAAAAGGCAAGTTCAGGGCATCTTTGGTTTGTAAAAATAAACTCAGTTGTTACATTTTTATAAAAGTGTGTTTCCTCTACGTTATCTGTTAAGATCTGGAACAACCAGGTATCTGGATCTGAGGCAGGAGATCTGAGCCCAGCCTGAGTTACAGTGGGTTTAAAGCTGGCCAGAGTGACTTAGTTGAGGTTTTCTCTCAAAATTTAAACGTGGGGAAGACGGACTTTGGGTCATAGCTCAATGGCAGAGAATTTGCCTAGTGTGTACAAGACCCTTGAGTTGAGTGCCCAGTTCCTCCTCCAACAATTCTAGAAGGATCCAGGCTACACGGAAGAGCCCTGGCTGTCCTGGAACTCCCTCTGTAGACCAGGCTGGCTTGGAACTCAGAGATCTGCCTGCTTCTGTGTCCTTAGCTCTGGGATTAAAGGCTACACAGAGAAACCCTGCCTGGAAAAAAAAAGATTTATTTTTAATCTATATTAGTGTGTTGCCTGCATGTGTGTCTATGCACCAGTGTGAGTGCAGTACCCTGGAAGGCTGTATTTAAGGGGGCATCAGATCACCTGGTCCAGTTAAGAGCCACAGGGTGGCTGCTGGGAATTAAGTCCTGAGTCCCATGAAAGAGCGGCCAGTGCTCTGAATGCTGAACCATCTCTCTAGCCCAAACTTTAGATTTTTGAATGCCTTAGCACCACTTGAGGTTTTTTTCCCCCCAATGACCAAACCTTTTGTAGATGTGAGAGATGTTTTTACAGCAATTTCTCTATAGGCAGATGTAGTTTATGAGGGGCTGAGCTCAGGGGTAAAGTGTAACATATACAAGATTCTGAGTTCAGTTATTAGCACTAGAAAAAAAATACTAGGTGAAATTTGATCAATGACAATTTGTATAATTTTCAGCCCTGCCTGTTACGAAGACAGAGGCAGGTAAGACTGACAGGTGGCCCACATGGCATGTATATGGCCCTGAGGAATAGACGACCGGTATGAACGGAAAGGGCTGGGTATCTGTGGGCACAGGAAAAAAAAAACTTCTGACGTCCGTGTGCTCAGCCTCTGAGACCTCACGATGAGCTCTGGGTGGAGATGCTCTGGGAAGAGAAGCACTGAGCTGCAGTCTGGTGAGCTGGAGGCTGGGTGAGCTGTTTGCGGATCACTGAGAAATCACCCCTCATGGAGAATTAGCATCTCAAGCTCGTGAGAGAAGGAGGAAGTGTGCCTCCAAGTGTTGGCACAGAAACGTGCAGCTCGGTAAGCACCTCGAAGCAGTTCTTAGAGCTGGGAACTGGGCCTCCTTATTAGTTCTCTGAGGACGTGGGGAGACACAGAGAAGACCTAAGGGAGCATGCTCCCAGGACGGAGGGAGGACGAACGGCATAAGGGAGGGAGAGATGACAGCAGCAGGAGCGACCTCACCTGCAGCTGAGGACCAGGGCTCTAGTCTTTCACTTTCTGGCTCTAAACATCATCAGGTCTCAGTTTGCACAGGAAAAATCCCCTTCCTGGTAGATTATACCTTTCTTTGTTTCTTTTCTTTTTTTTTTTCTTCCTTCCTTTCTCTCTTTCTTTCTTTTTGTTCCTTTGTTGTTTGTTTTTCAAGACAGGGTCTGTCTGTGTAGCCCTGGCTGCCCTGGAACTCATTCTGTAGACCAGGCTGGCCTTGAACTCAGAGATCCTCCTGCCTCTGCTTCCCGAGTGCTGGGATTAGAGGTGTGCGCCACTGCACCCTGCTCATACTCTCCCTTTTATGTACAGTAAACTTCCTCCTCTACCATACGTAGGAGCAGTCATGTCCTTTTCTTTTTATTTCTTTTAATTTTTTTTTTTTCATTAAGAAAGGAAGGGGCTGGAGAGATGGCTCAGCGGTTGGGAGCACTGACTGTTCTTCCAGAGGACCCGGGTTCAATTCCCAGCACCACCATGGCAGCTCACAACTGTCTGTAACTCCAAAATCTGACACCCGTAGACATACAATGCTCATAAAATAAAAATCAATAAAATTTAAAAAATAAAAAGCCAGGCGGTGGTGGCGCACGCCTTTAATCCCAGCACTCGGGAGGCAGAGGCAGGCGGATCGCTGTCAGTTCAAGGCCAGCCTGGTCTACAAAGTGAGTCCAGGACAGCCAGGGATACACAGAGAAACCCTGCCTTAAAAAAAAAAAAAAGAAAAAGAAAAAAGAAAGAAAGGAAGGAAGGAAGGAAAAAAAAAAGCAGTCTGAGAAAGCCACAAGGAGCACACCAGTAAGCTGCACCCCTCACGGCCTCTGCATCACCTCCTGCCTCCAGGTTCATGCCCCGTTTGGGTCCATCCTTCAGGGATGGACTATGATGTGGAAAGGTAGATCAAATAAACCCCTCTCCTCCCCAGCTGGCCTTCGGTCATGGTGTTTTGTCACTGCAACAGCAGCCCTGACTAGGACGTCCTCCTAAGCCCCCACCTCCCATTCTGAACACTGGTTCACGTATGTGTCAATCCCCCCATACTGGCCGTTCTCCAAGCCCCCCCATACCCATCCCCCATCCCCAACCTTCACCCCGGCGCTCTCACTTGTGCCATTGCAATTATGAGCATCTTACATCTGACGTCTCCCTGACTCTTCATCCATCCTGCTCATCTAGGAAGACTCCAGACTCTGGTTAAATTGGTCTTTTGCCCAAGAGCCGGCACAGCGGTGTGAGTGGATCCACTTTCAGATCCTGTCCACATGTCTCTTGTGGCCCTCACTGGAGGAAACTCACCCTGACCTGCATTCTCAGACCTCTCTCCTATCCCAGCCTCAAGTCCTTATGCTTGAAAGGAAAACAATGGAAGCCATCTGGGCGTGATGGTGAATACCTTTAGTCCCAACACTTAGGAGGCAGAGGTAGGCAGTTCTGTGAGTTCAAGGCCAGCCTGGTCTACATAGAGAGTTCAAGGCCAGTTAGGGGGTCTATGTAAGAAGTCGCTGTCTCAAATAAACAAAAAAGGAAACTATCTCACCAGGGCCATCTAATTTCTGGCCTAGCCCTCCTGCCCTGGAACACAGCTGGAGCCTAGGTGGCCCCTTCTGCTCCCAACTCTACCTCAGGCCTCACTCCGGTGATTTAATTTTCTTATGGAGGCCTGGCCTGTTTATAACACGCCCTGCCACCAACCTCTCTAAAAACCGGAGTCCCCCGTCATCTGCAAGTCCTACTTCCTCTTCCAGTCCTCATTCCTCGCCTTTTGTTCCCGGTATTCCCTTCCATCCGGGTCGTCCGACCTCAGTTGTGCTGAAGCCAAAGTCTGGTTTCTGGTCTCATCCCTCAGCATCAGGTCCACATGGCCAGTGTCCTCGCTCCAACAGTTTCCCCAAGCCTGCCTGACTCCACTCTGCCCAGCTTTCCTCCACGGCACTGGCTGCGTCTTCCCCACCTCTGTCACCTCTGAGTAACAGTGGGCCTGAGGCTCTATCTTTGTCCTTCTCTGTACACACTCCCACCACACTGCTTGTCATGCCGCCTGTGACTGTGATTGTCATAGAACCAATACACAGCTGTAATCCCAGCACTCGGGAGGCAGAGGCAGGCGGATTGCTGTGAGTCCGAGGCCAGCCTGGCCTACAAAGCGAGTCCAGGACAGCCAAGGCTAACACAGACCTTGTCTTGAAAAACAAAAAACAAGCAAACAAACAAAAGAACCAATACACTTTCCTGGTGAGAAGCCACTGAGGGCGCTTAGAGATTAATCAAGGGAAACTATAATAATAGCAGGTGAAGCCGGGTGTGGTGGCGCACGCCTGTAATCCCAGCACTCGGGAGGCAGAGGCAGGTGGATCACTGTGAGTTCGAGGCCAGCTTGGTCTACAATGTGAGTCTAGGACAGCCAAGGCTAACACAGAGAGACCTTGTCTCAAAAAGCAAAAACAAAAACAAAACAAACAAACAAACAAACAAAAAAGCAGGTGACTAGATCTGGCTAATACACAAAAGGGAACCAGCCCTGAACAGAAATTGTGGGTTAATAGCTTTAGGTCATAAGGAATTGAGTCAGGCTGGCCTGGGCAACAGCCATAAAGAATTCCTTGGCCACCGGGCGTGGTGGCCCACGCCTTTAATCCCAGCACTTGGGAGGCAGAGGCAGGTGGATTGCCGTGAGTTCGAGGCCAGCCTGGTCTACAAAGCGAGACCAGGACAGCCAAGGCTAGCACAGAGAGACCATGTCTTGAAAAACAAAAACAAACAAACAAAAAAGAATTCCTTGGCCGGAGTGTGCCCGGACCGCTTCCCCTGTGGAAACAATACCGTGGGGTGTCAGAACAACCCACCCCACCTCCCCACAGTCCTTGCCAGCCACAGTCATGTTTCTTTCTCAACTTTAAGTGTCCCTGGTCACAGCCTCCCTCGGGGCATTTGATCTTCTGCTGACACTTGAACTTACTCCCAATATTCACCTGTCGCTGTCATTATTCAGTGACAGCACCGTCCATGGGTAGGTGTCATACCTCGGTCACTCACTACTCATGGACCACAGCAGTCATCCTGGTTGGCTCAGGAAAAAAGCCAAAAATATCTTGTGGGGGAAATGGCCCTGTAGAAACCTGGTACCATCTGTAGCTTAGCTTTGGTCCCCAGGCAAAAAGAGGGGCTCTGGGTTAGGTTGGGATTGATAAAAAGAAAGGGGAGACAGGCTTCCTCCTTTTTGTTTTGTTTTTCAAGACAGGGTCTCTCTGTGTTAGCCTTGGCTGTCCTGGACTCGCTTTGTAGACCAGGCTGGCCTCGAACTCACAGCAATCTGCCTGCCTCTGCCTCCCGAGTGCTGGGATTAAAGGTGTGCGCCACCACTCCTGGCTTTTTTTTTTTTTTCAAGACAGGGTTTCTCTGTGTAGCCTTGGCTGTCCTGGACTGGTTTTGTAGACCAGGCTGGCCTCTGCCTCTCAAGTGCTGGGATTAAAGGCGTGCACCACCACCGCCCCGGCTCTTGCCTCAGATGTTCTTAACACTATGTTGATATTCTTGTCAGTCAGGGGTGTGTCCAAGGTGAGCCTCTCCAAGCTGAGTCCCTGGGTTTCTGGCTAGCCTGAGGCTTTTTGTTTTAGGTCATCAACCTTTTACTCTGTGTACATACTTTCTCTTTCTTTTTCCTTCCTCGTTTCTTTCCTCAGTCAGAGCTCAGTGGGCTACTCCCAAACACGTGGAGACACTCACCATAGGGAAGCTGTGTGGCTGGAGGGTAGGAGGTACTGCAAACACCGTCCCTGTGTCCAAGGAAAAGACACATAACCCAACGAGGGAGTTCTGTGCTTGTATTGCATGCTGGCTGCTGGGACAAAAAGACCAAACACAGGTGACACTAGAGAACCATGGGGTTGGGGTTGGGGGTGGGGGTGGAGACTGTTCAGATAAGGTGACCGGGCATGTTCTCTCTTGAGGAAGTAACAATGAGCTAATTGTAGAAGAGAAGTAGAACGTGACGTGCGAAGGTCATGGGTCACAAGGCCACCGTGTGCAAAGACCCTGAGGAGACCTGCTTCAGAATCCCAGGATTCGGGCTGGGCGTGGTGGCGCATGCCTTTAATCCCAGCACTCGGGAGGCAGAGGCAGGCGGATCACTGTGAGTTCGAGGCCAGCCTGGTCTACAAAGAGAGTCCAGAACAGCCAAGGCTATACAGAGAAACTCTGTCTCTCAAAGCCAAAAAATAAAAAAAACAAAAAACAAAACAAAACAAACCCAACCCAGAATCCCAGGACTCGTATGGAAGGGCACGTTCATTTCCGGCACTGTTGTAACTAATGGCACCATTTGGGTAGCTTACCCAACAAAAAGCTTGATTCTCTACTCCCAGATGGTGGCTCACAACCCTCTAACTCCCGTTCCAAGGGATCTGATGCCCTCTCCTGCTCTCTAAGGGCACTGCACGTGCAGGCAAAACACCCAACCACATAAAATAAAAATAAGCTAACCTTTACAAAGAAGGGAAGAAGGACCTAAAAGAACACCCAGAACAGCACATCTCAATGTGTATTCTCATCTCACCTCATGCCATTCCCGTAGTACAATGGCAATTCTTGGTTGTCAACTTGACTATATCTGGGATTAACTAAAAAATCCAAGTGACTAGCCGCACCTGGAGGGTTTTGTTTTGCTTTGTTTTTTCCTTGAGTCATTTGAAGTGCTAAGACTCACCTTGAGGTGGGAAAATCCACCTTAAATCTGGGCAAGTTCAGCTGGGCGGTGGGTGGGGCACAACTTTAAGCCCAGCACTCAGGAGGCAGAGGCAGGTGGATCCCTGTGAGTTGGAAGCCAGCCTGGTCTACAATGTGAGTCCAGAACAACCAAGGCTACACAGAGAAACCCTGTCTCGAAAAACAGAAAAAACAAAAAATATGGGCAAGATCATTCCTTCATTGGCATGAGATTCTGCTTGTTTGGGATTTTGGTGTTTACTGAAGACCAGTGGAGACATCCAGCTCTCTCTGGCATGAACCCCACCTTGTCCCTGGGGAATGCTTTCTCATCATGTCACAGAACCGGGAGTGGGTTGGGGGGGAAGGAATGTTGATCTGGTCCAGCCTTGCCTCATTATCATATCAATGAAAAACTGAAGGCTGAAAGACCACACAGCTGGGAGAGCTGGACTTCAGACTCTGCAAGTGATGGAGACGGAGACACATTACTAGGTGAAGACGTGTGGGAGTGGGTGCTACTGGGCGGGGTGCGTGCCAGAGAGAGCTGTGAGGAAATGCAACAGGTTTGCATCTTTTATGAATTTTTTATGCCAGGCAGGTGGCAAATGCCTCTAATCCCAGTATTCTGGGAGGCAGAGGCAGGTGGATCTTTGTGAGTTCAAGGCCTGGTGAACAAAGTGAGTTCAGGACAGCCAAGGCTACACAAAGAAGCCCTGTCTCAAAAAAAAAAAAATCATCATCATCATCATCATCATCATCATCATCATCATCGTCATCGTAGTAGTAGTAGTAATAGTAATAATAATTCAAATAAAAATTCATTGGCCTTTGTTTTTTGTTGGTTTTTTTGTTTTTTTTGTAGGATAAAGTGGAGTTTATCAGGGAAGCATGAGAGCCATTGGTACCCCAAGTGACAGAGAAAAAACTCAGGGCCTGGCTTTGACCTCCCAGAGCAAGAAACTGGTGGGTTAGCAGCAACATTTTATGGCAAGCACACTGCAGGACGCATCAGCCAGGGCGGCCCCACCTCCACACAGGTGCAGAGAAAGACTGTAGACAGAGCCAGTGCAGAGTCCACAGGAGCTGCAGGGAAAGCCTGAGAGAAAGTGATTGAGAGGTGGGGAGGATGCCGGGCATAGTAGCACACGCCTTTAATCCCAGCACTCGGGAGGCGGAGACAGGCGGATCTCTGCGAGTTCAAGGCCAGCCTGGTCTACAAAGTGAGTCCGGGACAGCCAAGGCTACACAGAGAAACCCTGTGTTGAAAAACCAAAAGAAAGGGCGCTAGAGAGATGGCTCAGCAGTTAAGAGCACCAACTGCTCTTCCAGAGGTCCTGAGTTCAATTCCCAGCAACCACATGGTGCCTCACAGCCATCTATAATATGATCTGATGTGCACTGTAGACATAATAAATGAACAAAAAAAAGTTTTAAAAAGAGAGAGGGGGGAGAGGCGGGGGAGGGGGTGGCGAGGACTGTAAAGAGTCTTAACCGTTGCCTCTTAATACCTCAAACCCACTGAAGAGTAGTTCCAAACAATGTTACTGAAAGGGGGAGATGCCTAGTGCTGTTTCCAAGAGGTCCCCTGGACTTCTCCCCTCAAGCCACATCACATCTCAGGTGCACACAGGAGAGCCCAAAGGTCACTTTGGAACAAAGAAAAACAAGAAAAAGCCCCCTTGTTCTATAAGGAAAGAAGGAAGAGCAGGAGGCTGCTGAGCCTGTCCCACGTGGCCAGTGTTCTGTACAGAGACTTCCCAGCAAGGAGCGTGGCTCAGCTCTAGGTGAGTCTCGCCCTTTGTCACCCTGGCCTCAGTGTAGTCTATTCTCCGTTCAGGGGCTGTCAATTTCCCACTTAGCGTTGCGAGTCTTGACCGATGAGACATATCGAAAGAGCTGGGGAAGTCCGAGGTTTTCTTTGCTGCTGGTGATGATCTCAACGTACTCCCAGTTCACCCAGTCCTGGTAAATCTCTCGCTGCACCCGATCCTCTTATCCCACCCACCAGGGCAGCTGCCTGAGGAAGAGTGACACAGTTCTCTTGACTAGCATCCTGAGGGCTGAGATCACAGGGATTTGCCACTATACCCAGCTTTGTGGTGTGTGTGTGTGTGTGTGTGTGTGTGTGTGTGTGTGTGTGTGTGTAGGTCTAAAACTTCAGGTGTGGTTTCTCAGGCACTGCCCATCTTTCTGAGACACTATATGTCCCTGGCCTGGGGCTCTGGACAAATAGATTAGGCAGGCTGGCCAATAAGCTCCAGGGGCCCTGGGATTACAAGTGTATATGCTACTATGCCAGGCCTTTCTTTCTTTCTTTCTTTCTTTCTTTCTTTCTTTCTTTCTTTCTTTCTTTTTCTTTTTGAGACAGGGTTTCTCTGTGTAGCCTTACCTATCCTGGACTTGATTTGTAGACCAGGCTGGCCCTGAACTCACAATGATCCACCTGCCTCTGCCTCCCAAGTGCTGGGATTAATGGCGTGAGCCACCATGTCCGGCCCTATGCCTTGCCTTTTAAGGTGTGTTCTGAGGACTGAACTCAAGTCTACACACTTGAAGGCAAGCCCTTACCAACTGAGAAATCTCCCCAGCCCTGCCACTTAAAAAAAAAAAAAAGAGGGCTGGAGAGATGGCTCAGTGGTTAAGAGCCCAGTCTGCTCTTCCAAAGGTCCTGAGTTCAATTCCCAGGAACCACATGGTGGCTCACAACCAGCTATACTAAGACTGGTGTCCCCTTCTGGCGTGCAAGCTAACATGCAGGCAAAACACTGTATAAATAATAAATAAACCTTTAAAAAAAAGATTTACTTATTTATGTATTATATGTATATGTGTGATGTGCATGTAGCTAGGGACATCAGAAGAGGGCATGAGATCCCCGGAGACTACAGATACAGATGGTTGTGAGTCGGCCATGTGGGTGCTGGGAATTGAACTCAGGACCTCTAGGAAAATCAACCAATGCTCTTAATCTCCGAGTCATCGCTCCAGCCCCAACTTACTCTTTATTAAAGTTGGGGGCGGGGCGTCTCCCAGTGTTGCCCGTGTTAGGGACTTGGGCTCATGTGATCCTCCTGCCTCTACCTCCTGGGTGCTAGGATGACAGGCATGCACTACTTTTCTCCAATGGGATTATATCTTAATCTTTTTCATTTAAGAAAACTCATGTGCTAGCTGGTTTGGGTGAATGCTTGACTCCAAATGCAATTGGTTTCCTGCCATCCTCACAGCGAGAGGCTGTCGAGAGCTTCCTTGGAGACTGGACCCAGCAGCAGCAGAACCCTGCCTTGGCAAGCCAGTCTGGAATTGCTACATGGGCACGTGGTCTTCTCTGGCTTCCACTGCTTCCCTTTGGAATCATGCTCCAGCCTCCTTACGTCATCACTGTGAGACCAAGGGCAGCCACCATTGCAGTGTGGCTCTGCATCTCTGGCCACGGTGGACTGGTTCAGAGTAGGCACTGAGCCCACCTGGGCCACTTATGAACCTTTCTACGCCAGCTCGGGCAGGGTCTGAGGACAATCGATCTCTAGACTGCCTCCGGGAGTAAATCTATCAGATGGAAAATCTAGAGCTGGAGGCAGTGGCTTTATTAGCCTGGATGAGTGAGAAGGAGAAACTTCAGAGGCAAGCGAACATAGGTCAAAATTCAATGGCATTCCTCCATCTGGCTCAGTTCTTTTCCTGGGGCCTAGCTGCCTAACCATAGCCTGGCTACTCTACCTTTCTTTGCTAAGCAGAATAACAGGCCTCCCTTTTGCTTAGGCTAGTTTTGAGTTGGTTTATTGTCATTTGCAACCCAGAGAGTTCAGGCTGGTCAAGTAGACCAGCTCCTTCACTGTGCAGCTGAAGAGCCAGATGCTGAGGAAGCCCCGGCCTCCTTAGGGCTCAGCTCAGTGACGTTAGGCTACACTCCAGTCAGACAGTTCCCAGCACAGCTGCTGCTCCTGTGAGGCTTCATGGTGGTTTTTGTTTTTGTTTTTGTTTTGTTTGTTTTTTGTTTTGTTGCCAAGACAGGGTTTTTCTGTGTAACAGGCCTGGCTGTCCTGGACTCGCTCTGTAGACCAGGCTGGCCTTAAATCCGGAGTACTGGGATTAAAGGTGTGTGCCAGCACTGCCTAGCCTTGCTTTACGGCATTTAAAAAATATGTATATTTATTTGTGTGTGTATACACACACACACACACACACACACACACACACACACACACACACACAGACACACACACACATGTTTTCCTTTTTTCTTTTTTTTCCAGAGCTGAGGACCAAACTCAGGGCCTTGCGCTTGCTAGGCAAGCGCTCTACCACTGAGCTAAATCCTCAACCCGCCCCCCCCCCCACACATTTTTTCAAGACAGGGTTTCTCTATGTAGCCCTGGCTGTCCTGGACTTGCTTTGTAGAGCAGGCTGGCCTCAAACTCATAGTAATCCACCTGCCTCTGCATCCCCAGTACTGAGATTAAAGGTGCACACCACCACGCCCAGCCCTATATTTTTTGTCTGCATGTATATCTGTGTGAGTGCCAGATCCCCAGGAACTGGAGTTACAGACAGTGGCAAGCCACCGTGTCAGTGCTAGGAAATGAACCCAGGTCCTCTAGAAGAGCAGCCAGTCTTCTTTTTTGTTTGTTTTGTTTTTGTTTTTTGGAAACAGGGTTTCTCTGTAGCCTTGGCTATCCTGGAACTCTCTTAGTAGACCAGGCTGGCCTCAAATTCGCAGAGATCTGCCTGCATCTATCTCCCTAAGTCCTGGGATTACAGGTGTGTACCAGTGTGCCTGGCACAGCAAGTGTTCTTAACCATCTCTCCAGCCCAGGTTCATAACATTGTGTTGTTGTTGTTGTTTGTTTTTCGAGACAAGGTTTCTCTGTGTAGCCTTGGCAATCTTGGACTCACTTTGTAGACCAGGCTGGCCTCGAACTCACAGTGATCCACCTGCCTCTGCCTCCCGAGTGCTGGGATTAAAGGCGTGCGCCACCGCACCAGGCCCGATTCATAGCATTTTTAAACCTAAGGGAGATCTCCAAAATTATCAGTTAGAGGGAAATGTGTGGTGGGGTATCCACCATAGAAAACTGCTCAGACATGGGTTTAAGCCAATAGACAGTCTCTATTAGCAGGCCAGCGACTAAACTGGGTGTTTGGGATCCCAGTGTCACAATGAGCCTTTCTCAGGGTAAACTTTTAAGCCACAAAAACCAGGTTCTGGGTTGACGTACTTCAGTTAACAAGAACAGTTAGCTAGAAGTAGAGCCACAGAAGCTAAAAATGCAAGGTTAGTACATTCTGTTGCTTTTCTAGAAGTATATAGACTTCAATAGATGAGGCCTTTGTTTTAGTTTTGGCAGGTGATGCTGTCTAGGTGCTGAGTTATACAGCCTGACTGGTACTTCCATCATGGAGTCTGTTGAGCTAAAGCCCGAGGGCTCTGTGGCAAAGGGAACGGCACTTCCTCCTAGCCACAAAACAAAAGAGAAAAACAAAGCAAAACAAAAAAGGTAACTATGGGAATATAACTGGAGACCCGGGACCTGAAAGTTGGCAATAGAAAATTGAGGATGGAAGACAGCATCCACCTGGTGAGAGGCCGGCGGGGACAGCGCCACACGGCACTCTCAGCCCTGCTCTCACACCGGGAAGACAGCTGGAAAGTCTGTCTTTTATCTCTTTTTGCAAAACAGTCACGCAGGATTCACAGGAAATGGAGCCAGTCAGCGCCTTCCTAAAGACAGCTAAAAAGAGATCAGAGAGCCACGCAGGTGCTGGCTGCCTGTGGCTCCCCAGGCCTAGCTGACCTCAGAGTTCACCACTTCTTTAAACAGAAAGCAGATGGTATATGGAAGAGGCCAGTTGCCCTCTCTGCAGAACGGTGCAGTTCCCTGCATGTGCCCTTAGCTCCCGCACCTGATGTCACCTTTGCATCCAGCTCCTTCACTTGCTAGACTCAGCCCTCCTTCCTGTCCCCACAGTGCCCCAGCACGCCCACAGGACTGCAGAGTGGCTAGTCAACCTGAAAACCCCAGGGCAACAGACAGGTGCAATAGGTCCCTCAGGCACCGGCCAGATGTCACAGCTACTTTTACAGTTAATGATAAAATGTTCTGACAAAAGCAACTCAAAGAAGATTTTTTTTTCCCTCACAGTTTGAGGTTTAGTCCATCAAAGTGGTAGTCAAGGTAGCAGGGGCTTGAAGCTACACTGTATCTGGGTTTAAAACAACAATAAAGGCAGAAACTCCTCTCTCCTCTCTCCTCCTCCTCCTCCTCCTCCTCCTCCTCCTCCTCCTTCTTTTGGTTTTTTGAGACAGGCTTTCTCTGTGTAGCCTTGGTTGTCCTGGACCAGGCTGGCCTCAAACTCACAGCAATCCGCCTGACTCTGCCTCCTGAGTGCTGGGATTACAAGTGTGCGCCACCATGCCTGGCTCTTTTGTGCTTCTTAGACAGCCGAGATCCCAGCCAAGGAGTGGTCCCACCTACCATGGCTGGCCTTCCCACCTCCACAGCCATGGAATGGTGGTCCCCAAGACTTAACTCACTACAGGCAACTTTTGCAACCCCATGAGGAGGAAGTGGCTGAGGGATACACAGGTAGGTGAGCCTCCTCCTCTCAAGGGCCAAATGTTCACCCAGGCCAGGCAGATTCTCATGGCCGCCACCCAGGAATGCAGGGGAACCAGAGGCTCAAGTCCTGGCACTTCCTAGCCAGCCATCAGTGACCAGGATGCAGGGAGCCTGGGGAGGAAGTCTCAAAGCCCGGCCCCAGGAGTATTCAGTCTCATCTCAGAGCATTTGGAGAGGCCCTGGTACCCATCTGCATCTGGGTTCCTCCTCTGTTCCTGTGGGTCCCAGAGCATCCAGTTATCTAGCCTGTAGCCCACTCTGAAGATCCCCTTAACTCAAAATCCCGATTCTGACCAACAAAAGCATGCCATAACCCCTTTTTGTTTTCTTTCTTTTTCTTTTTGATCATGTTCTCACTATGTAGTGCTAGCTGTCTTGGGACTCCCTGTGTAGACCAGGCTGGCCTCAAACTGACAGAGATCCACCTGCCTCTGCCTCCCAAGGGTGATGGGATTAAAGCCATGCCCCAATACAGTGGAACCATTTTGCTGCTGCTGCTGCTGCTGTTGGTTGTTTTTGTTTTTCTGAGATGGGGCTTCTCTGTGTACCCCTTGAATTAAAAATAAATAAATAAATAAATAAATAAATAAATAAATAAATAAATAAATAAAAAGCTGGGCTTGGTGGTGCACGCCTGTAATCCCAGCACTCAGAGTTAGAGCCAGGCAGATCACTGTGAGTTCAAAGACAGCCTGGTCTACAAAGCAAGTTCAGGACAGCCAGGACTACACAGAGAAACCCTGTCCTAAAAAACAAACAGAAGAAGTAGAAGAAGAAGAAGGAGAAAAGGAAAGGATATGACTGTTCCTATGTATACAGGAGAACATTTCTTTTTAAAAAATATTTATTTATTTATTATTTATACGGTATTCTGCCTACATAGATGCCTGCACACCAGAAGAAGGCACTAGATCTCATTACAGATGGTTATAAGCCACCATGTGGTAGCTGGGAATTGAACTAAGGCCCTTCTGAAGAGCAGGCAGTGCTCTTAACCTCTGAGCCATCTCTCCAGCCCCCAAGAACATTTCTTACAGATATCTGGAAGAACACAGGCAGAGGCAGATGCATAAGTGCAGAGTGGTCACAATCTTGAACCATGTAGGGAGATGGGGAGGAGAGGGAAGGGGAGAAAAGAAACCCAAGTACAGCAGCCAGGATGTTAAAGGTACAAAGAGGGTAGTAGGGTAACCAAAATATATGGATTATTTGGGGAAGGGCAGTGTAGCCTCTAGGCTGGAGAGTTCAGGGTAGAGGGTGGGTATGCCAGCCTAACCCTGTAATAGGGACTGAGGGGTGCTGGGAGAGACTGGAGCTCAGGTCCACTTTGATATATTAAATAGGCACCTCAGCCATTTGTCCTGGGCTTAAAAGTTAACAGCCCTCAAACTCAGAGATCTGCCTGCCTCTGCCTCCCAAGTGCTGCCACCACTGCTTACCCATTTTTTCTTTTTTATGACACAGGGTTTCTCTGTGTAGCCTTGGCTGTCCTGGACTCACTTTATAGACCAGGCTGGCCTGGAACTCACAGAGATCTGCCTGCCTCTGCCTCCTGAGTGCTGGGATTAAAGGTGTGCGCCACCACTGCCTGCCTCTCACTGTTTGTTTTTGAGACAGGGTCTTGCTCTGTCAATCAGGCTGCCTTGGAACCCACAGAGATCCACCTGCCACGGTCTCCCAAGTGTTGGGATTAAATGTGTGCATCAGTGTCTTAGTCAGGGTTTCCACTGCTGTGAAGAGATGCCATGGCCACAGCAACCCTTATAAAGAAAGCATGTGACTGGGGCTGCCTTACAGTTTCAGAGGCTCAGACCATTATCATGGCGGGAGGCATGGCAGCGGGCCGGCAGACACGGTGCTGTTCTACATCTTGATCCAAGGGCAGCGAGGAAAGACTGTGTGTCCACTGGGTGTAGCTTGAGCATATATGAGACCTTAAAGCCTGCCTCCACAGTGACTCATTTTCTCTAACAAGGCCACACCTACGCCGACAACGCCATACCTCCTAATAGCCTCACTCCCTATGAGCCAAGCAGTCAAACTCATGGGTCTATGGGAGCCACATCTATTCAAAGCACCATGGTCCCCAGGTGCAGTGGTGGCGCACACCTTTAATCTCAGCACTGGGGAGGCAGAGGCAGGTGGATCCCTGTGGGTTCAAGGCCAGCGTGGCCTACAAAGTGAGTCCAGGACAGCCAAGGCTACACAGAGAAACCCTGTCTGGAAAAACCAAAAGTGCACCATGGTCACCATGCCCAGTTTATTGCCCTTTTTAGACAGGATCTGTATAAAAGCTAAGTGAACTCCCAGGCTCCATGTGCTTGCTAGCCTGGGTTTGGTCACGCAGTACCCTTTTCAGAAAAAGAAATTGCCTTGCTGAGTTACTGCCACTTTGTTCCTGTGTTTCTTTTTGTGATACCAAGAATATTTGCTTTCAACAGACATTCAACATTGTGGTGCCTCACAATGACCTATTTTCAGTTTTGAGCTCAGCCTGTGGCTGGCATCAAGAGCCTAATCAACTTTTTAAAAAAAGTTCTTTTTTGTTTTTCAAGACAGGGTTTCTCTGTGTAGCCCTGGTTGTCGTCTGCCTCCCAAGTGCTGGGATTAAAGGCTTGTGCCACCACCACCCGACGAGAAAACAGCTTCTTTTTTGTATTGTTTTATTTTTCGAGACAAGGTTTCTCTGTGTAGCCTTAGCTGTCCTGGACTCGCTTTGTAGACCAGGCTGGCCTCGAACTCACAGAGATTCACCTGTCTCTGCCTCCCGAGGGCTGTAATTAAAGGCGCGAACCACCATGCCCGGCTTGTAACAGACTGTCTTATTGCCTGGAGTATACAAAGACAAAAGGAGATTCTGATTAAGAAGTTATTCAAGACAGAGTCAGAGTGTCCATTGGAAAGAAAGCAGAGCTGACACTTTTAGGAACAGAAATGGACTGTGTTGAGTACAAACTATCCAGCCAGTTTGTTTTCAGTAACCCCAACATCAAAGGAATGTGCGTCTGTGTTAAGAGCTTAATTTGAAACTTCAGGACTCCAAGCTCCAGGAGAGCCGGGCTCTACCTTGGAGTTTACTGAAGAAATGATGTGACTATCACATGCTCAGCGTTTATAATATGTGGTTGCCTTGTGGGGAAGAATTAAGAGATGCATTTGGAAGTCAAGCCAGCCTATGAAAAATCCCGAAAGCACGGTCCCTGTACTCTCTGTAAGGCACAGAACCTGAGGAGCCATTGGCTTCTTTGAGTCTCTCTTCTGTGCTGTACGGGAAACTCCTACCCTGCTCTTAACGCTGCAGTTGCTTGTGCTGGAACCAGCTCCGTGGCCATTGCTCTGCTGGGGTGGCAGGTGTGCACCCATAGACCATATCGCTTGAGAGTGTGTCTCCTGGGCTTTCTCAGACTTTTGCCAGCTCCCAGCGTTGAGCAGAACACCTGTGGGTAACAGTGTAGTCTCCCACCCCTTTCCCCTCACCTCTGCCGTGGCCTTTTATCCAAAAATGTGATCATCGGGGGCCTCATTTGCCGACCCTTCCAAGTTTGAGTTCTGGCTTATGGCATCAGGAGTGGGAACCACGGGCCTGGCTGGGTTCAGTCTCCCCCGCCCCCCCAGGGCGTGCTTCCCTTCCCCACAGTTTGCTTAGACTTCTCGGTTGGAAGCTCTTGTGACAAGCGGCCAGCTAGCTCACTTAGCCCGGATGTATGGAGACTATGTGTCAGAGCTTTTGTGTCCACTTCTGTGTACACGTTAGAGGAGGAGCTAGGACAGTCTCCAGCTCTCTCTCCCCCGCAGCTTACACCAGCACTGTGTGATGGGCAGTGGCCTGGCCTCCTCGCCTGGTCAGCATTTTGATAAGAGTTTCTTCTTAATTTATGGAGGTTGCGCTATTTATTTATTTATTTATTTATTTATGGTTCTCGGAGACAGGGTTTCTCTGTGTTGCCTTGGCTGTCCCAGACTCACTTTGTAGACCAGGCTGGCCTTGAACTCACAGCGATTCTCCTGCCTCTGCCTCCCGAGTACTGGGATTAAAGGCATGTGCCACCAGGCCTGGCTAGTTTTGTTTTGAACGGAAAAGTCTTATTTAAACCCTTTTGTATGAGTCGCCATCTTGTTTGCTTACAACTTGGAAACAACAGTTTGTTCTTACAGAGAAGATCCTGCCGCAGTGGGATCACTGTCGGAGCGCAGGGCTGTGGAGCAAAGCATGGAGGTTCTTACAGTACAGTTCCCAGTGTGCATAAGCTTTCTGGTTCCTAATGAAACTTCTAAGTTTTTTTTAATGTTTTTATTGCCAGTTTCTTTCTTTTTTTCTTTTTTTTCCTTTTTTTGTTTTTGTTTGTTTTGTTTTGTTTTCAAGATAAGTTTTCTCTGTGTAACAGTCCTGCCTGTCCTGGTCTCACTCTGTAGACCAGGCTGGCCTCAAATTCACATAGATCCACCTGCCTCTGCCTCCTGAGTGCTGGGATTAAAGGCGTGCACCACCACACCTGGCCACTGCCAGTTTCTTGAGCCGTGGTTTTGCTGTATGGTGCAGGCCAGCCTTGAACCCCCAACCCTTCTGCTGCAGCTTCCTGAGCCGTGTGCTGCCATAGCTGATTGACTTGCGTTGGCATCTTAGGTAAGTTGTGAGTTCTTTTGCGGAAGACTGAGTCCTCATGGAGCCGAATTTAACGTTCCCTTACTAAACTATCTACCACCAAAATGCACCAACTAATAGTTTCATATGAATGTTGATGCTTTTGTATCGTAAGTTGAATTGTTGGTCCATCCATCCGTCCTAAATTTGTGCAGTTTTGTATGTAGAGATTGAGTTAGCAATTAAAAACACATATCTTTGTGATCCTTTAAAAAAAAAAAGAAAAGAAAAAAATGAAGCCGGGCTTGGTGGCACACGCCTTTAATCCCAGCACTCCAGAGGCAGAGGCAGAGGCAGGTGGACCTCTGAGTTTGAGGTCAGCCTGGTCTACAAAGCGAGTCCAGGACAGCCAAGGCTACACAGAGAGACCCTGTCTCGAAAAACAAAAACAACAAGGAAAAAATGTGAATTTGGGATGGTGCAATTTGTCTCGTAACCTGTTAAATGAGAACTTACAATGTTTGCAAGTAGCTAGCTATACGTAGTTCATGCGTGGGACCAAGAGCTTGAGAACAGTGTGGACTGCACAGTGAGCCTGTCCCAGGATGAATGTCCCGGGCCTATTGGTACACACACATTCCAGCTTCTAATGAGCCTGAAGCAGAAAATCACAAGTTCAAAACCTGCTGGGGCTACAAAAGTAAGCTCAAGGCCACTCTCAGCAACATAGCGGACTCTGTTTCAAAATTAAAATATTTCTAAAGGATTGGGAAATTGGGAATGTAGTTCAATGATAGAGGTTTTGTCTACCTGTAAGAGACCTTCTTTCTTTCTTTCTTTCTTTTTTCTTTTCTTTTCTTTCTTTCTTTCTTTCTTTCTTTTTCTTTTTCTTTTCTTTTCTTTTCTTTTCTTTTTTTTTTTGAGACAGGGTTTCTCTGTGTAGCCTTGACTGTCCTGGACTCACTTTGTAGACCAGGATGGCCTTGAACTCACAGCAATCCACCTGCCTCTGCCTCCCAAGTGCTGGGGTTAAAAGTGTGCGCCACCACGCCCAGCAAGAGCCTTTATTATCAATCCCTGGTACAAATACACACCACACATACACACACACACACACACACACACACACACACACACACACACACACACTTTGCAAATACTCCCTTGTTGGATTCAGCTTCATCTTCTGGCCTCTGAAGATGGCCTCTACACACACACAAGATGCACAGACCATTCATGCAGGCAAAAACACTCACAAAATAAATGATAACCATAAAATAAGTAACAAATAACCCAGGGAGACTAAGGAATCCATTAGAAGCCTCCCTGTGGGATGCTCCTTGTCCTCTGCTGCCACCTGCTGGTAGTAATAGGAACGACAGAGACACAGCAGAGGAGTGCTGTAAAAACTCAACAGGGGGATAACTCAGGAGAGGTGAGTGTGAGCCTCTGGGGAAGAGCCGTCTAAAGGGCCTTTTTGGCTCAGGGACCAAGGGGATAATTACATATTTTATCCATCCATCTATCTATCTATTTATCTATCTATCTATCATTTGTTGGTTTTTGCAGCCAAGGTTTCTCTGTGTAGCTCTGGCTGTCCTGAAATTTGCTCTGTAGATGAACTCAGACATCTGCCTGTTTCTGCCTCCCGAGTACTGGGATTAAAAGCATGCACAATCACCATCCATATTTATTTTGTTTTTTCAAGACACGATCTCACTATGATAGATCTGGCTGTCCTGAAACTTGCTCTATAGTCCAGGCTGTCCTTAAACACCCGAGTGCTGGGATTAAAAGAGTTCACCACCACATCAGACTTTTATTCTATTTTTAAATGTTGGTTATCTTTCTTTTTTAATTTGTTATTATTTTTAACTTTTTTTTTTTCCGAGACAAGGTTTCTCTGTGTAGCCTTGGCTGTCCTGGACTCACTTTGTAGACCAGGTTGGCCTTGAACTCACAGCGATCTGCCTGCCTCTACCTCCCTGAATGCTGGGATTAAAGGCGTGTGCCACCACTGGCCAGCATTAAAATTTGTTTTTATTTGTAAGTATTATTATTTTATGTGTATAAGTGTTTCTGCCTGCGTGTATGTCTGTGCACCATGTGCATGAAGTGGACAGAAGAGGGCGTGGGATCCCCGAGAACTAGAGTTGAAACTGGAGAGCCATCAGGGGCTGGGAATCCAACTTGGGCCCTTTGGGAAAGCAGCCAGTGCTCTTGACCCGTGAGCCCTCTCTCCATCCCCTAGGGGTCATGACCCTAGGTGTTGGGGACGATAGGCCATATGACCAATGTTCAGCCAACTTGTCCAAGTCTGCACCTTTAAGTCTCCGTATTTCCCAGAGCTTACCTTTCACCAGAAACTAGCTGACCCTGTTGTGAGTCAGCAGCTAAACACAGATAGGGATGGAGCGGCCCTGTTGTGAGTCAGCAGCTAAAGACAGACAGGGATGAAGAGACCCTGTTGTGAGTCAGCAGCTAAAGAGAGATAGGGATGGAGCGACCCTGTCGTGAGTCAGCAGTTAGACTAAAGCTAGATGAAGACAAAGCAAGATACCCTGCGTAGCAGGACGTCATGACCCTGCCTGGAACTCCCTATGTTTTGAGAAAAACCCGCAACTGCGTTGCTATAGCGATATGCTTCCCTGCCTTCTGAATTATAAAAGCTGCTGCCTAACTAATAAAGTTGAGAGCTTGATCAGTCAGACTTGCTCTCCTTCCTTGTGTCTTGCATTTCTCAACAGGTGACCTCCCTCCCGCGTTTTAGTCGAACCCTGCAGGTCAGGAGCGCCTAGGGGTCATCCTAATAGCTCTAGCTCTGTCTCCACACTCTCCAGCCAGCCAGCCAAAATCAAGGTAGATCAGTGTATTTCCCAAGGCTGAGCTGAGCCTTACCTTAGGGACAAAGTCAGAATTCTCTCCCAGAACCCTGAGGTCTAAGTCCAGGCCTGATTTGGACCTTGATCCCAGTGATGCCTCTGGACTAGCAGCCCTTTGGAGCACCTGGAGACTTGGTAGGATTTCAGGGTTTAGGGTCTTGTGGTAGAGTGCCTACCTAGCAGGGGCAAGGCCGTGGCTATGACGCCCTGCATGGCAAAACAATAAAACCATGATGATGATGATGACAAAGAATAAATAAATCACAAGAAAGACAGGGGGCTCAGAATGCACCGGAAATGCACTGAGCCAGCATGTTCTAAGGCCCCAGGCAAAGAATGTAAGAGATTCCTTTTGAATATCTTGCATACAGCTCTCCTCAGAGGCCTGTTGTGATTTTAGAGCAGGTGTGCTGGAGCGGCGTTATAAAGCTGCTACACACTGACTGGCTGGCAATCCAGACAGTGTAGGACAATTTCAAGAAGAAATTGTTTCTGTAGACCAGGCTGGCCTTGCACTCAGAGAACCACCTGCCTCTGCATCCTGAGCTCTGAGATTAAAGGGGTGTGCCACTGTGCCCAGCTTTGTTCTGTTTTTAATTGTTGGGAATCGAACTCAGGGCCTCTTTTAGTTTTTGTTGTTGTTCGGCTTTTTGGGTTTTTGTTTGTTTGTTTGTTTGTTTGTTTGACATAAAGTCTCACATATCCTTATCCTTGGAGGCTGACCTCAAACTTGCTAGGTAGCCCAAGGTGGCTTTTGAACTTCTTTTTTTTTTTTTTTTTTTTTTGGTTTTTTGAGACAAGGTTTCTCTGTGTCGCCTTGACTGTCCTAGACTCGCTTTGTAGACCAGGCTGGCCTCGAACTCACAGCGATCCGCCTGCCTCTGCCTCCCGAGTGCTGGGATTAAAGGCGTGCGCCACCACGCCCGGGCTTTTGAACTTCTGATCTTCCTGCCCCTACCGTGTTGTGGGGTCCACTTAAACCCAACAGAACTCAAATGCCAGCTCAATTTATTGTAATCAAGTCGCTACCGGTGGGTCAGGTCCACAGAACAGACTCGGGAGCTTAACTGTGACCCTGAAGGGACATGCTACAGATTATTTAACGGATGAAACCATAAAGCAAGGAGGAGTGGGGTGGGCTGTTGCATTGTCCAATCACATCTTAACATAAAGGGTTAATCATGGGAGTTTCCACCAATTAAGATAGGAGTAGGGCTGGGGCGTGGTGGTGCACGCCTTTAATCCCAGCACTCCACTCCAGATGCAGAGGCAGGCAGATCGCTGGGAGTTCGAGGCCAGCCTGGTCTACAAAGTGAGTCCAGGACAGCCAAGGCTACACAGAGAAACCCAGTCTCGAAAAACAAAACAAAACAAAGAAAGGAGTAGGCTCCTGGGCCTGAGAATTTGAACTCAGTTTGGCCCTGTCAGCAGCAAGAAAAAGAAGTTGTCCTTGAAATGGCTGGACTCAGACAACTGTGTCCTTACAAGTTGTCCCTGAGACCTCGGGTCTCAGACAACTGTCTCCTTATAACAGAAGCTGTTCAGCTATTGGGAAGTCCCCAGCTGCCCTAGGGCCGGGGATCTTGAACTTAGTTTCTCCCTGTGATTAACTGGAGTCTGAAAAGGAAATGGTAGCATTTAGAATAAATGTCTTCTACTTGTTCCCAACAACATGAGTGCTGAGATTACAGGCATTTGACATCATGTGTGATGCTGGGGGCTGAACCCAGGGCTTCTACATGCTAGGCAAGTATTCCCTTAAGAATCATTTGTAAGGGCTGGAGAGATGGCTCAGCAGTTAAGACCACACTGTCTGCTCTTCCAGAGGTCCTGAGTTCAATTCCCAGCAACTACATTGTGGCTCACAGCCATCTATAATGTGATCTAATGCCCTCTGCTGGCAGACACTGTATACACATAATAAATAAATCAATCTTAAAAAAGAATCATTTGTAGGGGGTTGGAGAGATGGCTCAGCAGTTTAGAGCACTTGTTGCTCTTGCTGAGGTCCCAGGTTCAGTTGTCAGCACCTACATGGTGGCTCACAGCCATCTGTAACTCCAGTTCCAAATGATCTGACAACCTCTTCTGACCTCTGTGGTCACCAGGTACGCACATGGTGCACATTAGCCCCTACAGGCAAAAGCACTCATACATAAAAGATGAAATAGGTCTAAAAAAAAAAAAAAGAATAAAATTTAAATTGTAAATTCCAAAGTGGGGAAATGTATAGGATATAAATTGATTTTTCTTTCTTTCTTTCTCCCCCCCCCCCACCCCGCTCTGTTTTTTTTTTTTTTTTTTTTAACACAGGGTTTCTCTGTGTAGCCTTGGCTGTCCTGGACTCACTTTGTAGACCAGGCTGGACTTGAACTCACAGTGATCCACCTGCCTCTGCCTCCCGAGTGCTGGGATTAAAGGCGTGATTTTTCTTTTACCTTTATTTTATGTGTATGAGTGTTCTGCGTGCACGTATGTCTGTGCAACACATAACCGCTAAGTGTGACATTCCACATGGGTGCTGGGACTCAAACCCCAGATCCTCTGAAAGAGCAGCCAGTGCTCTAATTTCTTCAGCCCCTTATACAGCTTTTGAGACAAGGCCTTACAGTGTAGCCTGGAACTCTCTCTTTCTCTCTGTAGACCAGGCTGCCCTGGAACTCGTAGCGATCCTCCTGCCTCTGTCTTCCAAGTGCTGGGATAAAAGACAAACACCACAACGCCCAGCGGGTATAAAGTGATGTCGTGATTATCGACGTGTGGCAGTTTGAGTAAGAATGGCCGTCGTAGGCTCAGGTATTTGAATGCTTAGTCATTAGGGAGTGCCACCACTTGACGGGGCCTGGAGGTGTGGCTTTGTTGGAGAAAGTGTGTTATTGGGGGCGGGGGGTTCAAATGTTCAAGTAAGGCCAAGAGTCTCTCTTTGCCTGCCTGTCCTTGCCTTGCTAACACATCGACTCCTTCACCGGCCTTACAGCCTACTTCTTTGGGATTCTAGCACATTCTGAAGACCAGCTGAGACGTCCACCCTTGTGGACTGAGCAGCTATTGTATTCGTGGACTTTCCAGCCACAGTCAGCCATTGTTGGACCTGCTGGACAATAGCTTGTAAGCCATCCTAATAAACTCTGTGTATATAGATTCATTCTATCAGCTCTGTTACTCTGGCGAGCCCTGACTAGTACACAATGATTAAATCAGTCTAGTTAATATATCTTAGGAATTTTAAACACAGATCAAAAGTTGGGAGCCGAGATGTCACTCGGTCGCTACGCTGCTTGCGTCATACTCTGGAACCTGTGAGTTTGAGCCCCAGCACCACGCAAACCCAGCAGGATGGTACATAGCCATAATGCCAGCGTTTAGGAAGTAGGTGCGAGTGAGTCAGCAGTTCAATGTCGTAACAGGGATTTTTGAGTCCAGCCTAGACTACGTTAAAATCTTAGCTGTGACTTCTCTTTGGTGGCAGTAGCTGTTCACTTGTTAACTGAAGAACTTAAATTAGGAGATACTTGTAGCTGTATTATCTGTCACTGTGCTACAAGTTGCTACAGAGTTTGGCAATTTAAAGAGAATTATTTATTATTGTGTGTAGTGTTCTGCCTGCATGTACACCTGCTCACCAGAAGAGGGCACCAGATCTCATTATAGATGGTTGTGAGCCTCCATATGGTTGCTGGGAATTGAACTCAGGACCTTTGGAAGAGCAGCCAGTGCTCTTAACTGCTGGGCCACCTCTCCAGCCCAAGTTTGGCAATTTAAAACAAATGTTTGTCATCATGGTTCTGAGGTTGGCATCCTGGCATGGCTTAAGCTGATTGTGCGAGGCTGATTGTGTGACTGAGAATCTCCTAGGATGTCATGGTCTGGCCAACAGGGGAGCCTGCTGCATTAGAAGGCTGGAGGACTCAGTCTAAACTCTGTCATGGCTGCTGGATAGAGAGCTCTGTTTCTTACCATGAGCCTTTCTGGAAGATGCCCAGGTGTCCTGATAGCAGGCTGGCACCCCAGTGGTATGTGATTCAAGAGAAGCAAAAATGGAAGTCCTTCATGACCTTTCATATTGTGAAATATGACTATTTATTACCATATTTTATTGTTATCACAGACGAATCTTGTGCGGAAAGGTTGGGAGTGGTCTTCCCTGTGGGTAACAGCACCAGGCAGTAAGGATTGGTGGGTGCCATCTTGGGGGCTCCATCAATGGACAACTACTCTGAGAAACTGTGGGACTCAAAGGGGGCACTCAAGGAGTAAGCAAACGATGAGTGGTCAGACAGACACTTTGGGAACATATAAAAACGAGCAGGGCTTCCGTGGCCTTTTCAATAAAGAACAAGACCATAATATAATCTCCAATGCCCTGTACAATCTGAGCCCAACCTCAGCTCCCTGTGGGTCTCCCAGCCTCCGTGGGCCTCCCAGTCTCAGCTCTCTGTGAGCCTCCTAACCTCTGAGCCTCCCAGCCTCAGCTCCTGGCCTGACCCCTTACCTCACTCAGCTCAGTGACTCGAGGCACCGAGGCACCGAGGCACTCTCAGAGCTTCTCCCAAGTCCTCTGCCTTCCCAGCATGCTCTTCTGCTTCCACACACCACCCTCCCACTCAGTGACTCCCATTGGCCAGCCATTGGGCTCAGCCTGAAACATTCATCCCCAGGAAGACCCTCCCTGATTACAACCTAGATTAGAGGCTCCCTTGGTATTTCTCTTCCTCCAGTTCCCCGGGGGTCCCCGCTTTGGGTCACATTTAGCACAGTGCACTCGGTTTCCGTTTGAATAAGCATTTGTGCGTGTTCTTCTCATCCATCAAACTCAGCGGTCCACGGAAGTGGGACACAGGCGTCCCTTGGGTCGAGAACTCATTTAAGAGTAGTGCTGAGCGCAAGGGCCCAGCATGTAGCGCACGGTCAATCAATGCTTGCTGACTGAACGGAAGGGATGGGGGATGTTGGGGGTCCTCAAATGCGCACTGGGCAAGGATTTCTCCTCTGTTGTACGGGAAGGTTCTGATTCAGAGCCGCTGAGAAGGTGAAGCTCTCTCTGGGGGCATTGGCAACACTGCTCTGCAGGAAGCTTTTCCAGCAAGGGTGCCAGGGCCAGTTTATTCTGAGCGCTGGCACCCAGTGAGCCCTCAGCCTTATCAGTGACATGGCTGACGTGCAGGACTCTCTCCTGCCCACTCAAGCTGCTAGCACCACAAGTCTTCCTGTGTCTTCTCTTGAGAGAGGCCACATGGAATAGAATTTACCCAGATACAGCCCGGAAGATGATGTTTCAGGGTGATGCAATCATTTTCTTTTCTTTTCTTTCTTTCTTTCAGATTTATTTATTTATTAAATATACAATGTTTTGTCTGCATTTACACCAGAAGAGGGCACCAGATCTCATTATAGATGGTTGTGAGCCACCATGTGGGTGCTGGGAATTGAACTCAGGACCTCTGGAAGGGCAGCCAGTGCTCTTAACCTGTGAGCCATCTCTCCAGCCCCAATGCAGTCATTTTCTAACTCTGGACTTGAGCTAGGTGTGTTGGTGCACACCCATAATCTCAGCACTTGGGAGGCTGAGGTAGGAGGCGGTCACAAGCTTAAGGCCTGCCTGGGCTGCAAGGTGAGGTCCTGTCTCAAAACAAAACCACAAGGTAACTGATGAATGAACGAGCAAACAAAACACAGACTAAGGACTACCAGTGTGCACGGTACTGCGCTCACAGAGGGTCCTCTGAAATAGTGAGGACAGAATGGCTGCCACAAATAGCTCACAGCCTGGAAGAAAGGCGATGAACTGTAAGTTGGTACCAGGAGCTGGGGACCACAGAGACAGTGAGAAAGGACTAATTGTCCCCAAATTAAGAAATGCTGAATGGGACTGGAGAGATGGCTCAGAGGTTAAGAGCACTGACTGCTCTTCCAAAGGTCCTGAGTTCAATTCCCAGTATCTACATGGTGGCTCACAGCCATCTATAATGAGATCTGGTGCCTTCTTCTGGTGTGCAGGCACACATGCAAGCAAAACACAGTATACTTAATAATAAATAAATCTTTAAAAAAAATGCTGAATGCAGACCAGGCAATTCCATCATGTCTAGATCAATACAAAAAAAAAGAAAAAGAAAAAGAAAAAAGAATTAAAAGCAGGTGCTTCCGCCAGGCAGGCGGTTAGGCTTAGGGTTAGGGTGCACACCTTTAATCTGAGTACTCGCAGGTGGATCTCTATAAATTCAAGGCCAGCCTGGTCTACAAAGAGAGTTCCAGGTGCTGGGCTTGGTACAATAGTTAAAATACCTACTTGGAGCTGGACATGTAGCTCCACTGGCAGAGCACTTGCCTAGCATGCACAGAAGCCTGGGTCCCAGCCCTAGCATGGCATAAGGCAGGTGTGGTGGCCCATGTCAGTATTCCCAGCATTCAGGAGCTGAAGACAGGAAGATCAGAAATTCAATGACATCCTCCACTACACAGGAGGTTAAACCCTTCTAAACGTGCTGCTAATGCATCAGAATATAGGACAAAATCAGAATCTTTTTTTAAAGAAATATTTTCTCCCTTCTGTCTCCAAACAAAAAGTTAAAAAAAAAAAAAAAGAGGTCTAGTGTGATGGTTAATTTTATTAATTTGGCAGGAGTTAGAATCACTTTTTTGTTTGTTTTTTGTTTTTCTTTTTTGTTTTTCTTTTTTCTTTTTTCTTTTTTTTTTTTTTTTGAGACAGGGTTTCTCTGTGTAGCCTTGGCTGTCCTGAACTCACTTTGTAGACCAGGCTGGCCTCGAACTCACAGCGATCCGCCCGCCTCTGCCTCCCGAGTGCTGGGATTAAAGGCTTGTTTTTTGTTTTTCAAGACAGGGTTTCTGTGTGGCCTTGGCTATCTTGGACTCTCTCTCTGTAGACCAGGCCGGCCTCAAACTCACAGCTATCCACCTGCCTCTGCCTCCCGAGTGCTGGGATTAAGGGTGTGTGCCACCACCACCCGGCTTAGACTCACTTTAGAAAGACATCTCCGTGGTGCTGGAGAGACTGAGGTTAAGAGCACTGGCCGCTCTTCCAGAGGTCCTGAGTTCAATTCCCAGCACCCACATGGTGCCTCACAACCATCTATAATGAGATCTGGTGCCCTCTTCTGGTGTGCAGGCACACATGGAGGCAGGACACTGTATACATAATAAACAAATCTAAAACTAAGAAAAGAAAGAAAGAAAACACGTCTCTGGCCATGACTGTGCATTTTGTAGATTGGGTTAACTGAGGTAAGAAATTTCACCCTACATTTGGATTTCTCCACGCCATGGGTAAGGGTCCGGGACTGAAGACAAATGAGACCGGCATGCCCGGCTTTCCGCTCCCCTGCAGATGCCATGTGGCCAGCTGCCTCAAGCTCCTGCGAAGCTTAGCCCACCATGATGCACTGTACCCTTGACCTATGACCCACATAAACCCTTCCTTCCTTGGGTTGTTTTTGTTAGATATGTTGTCCCACAAGACAAGTGACTAATACAGCTGGGACACGGTTCAGGGGTCGAGTGGTTGCCCTAGCTGCGACAGTCTAGGCATGCGTCTCAGCCTTCTGAGGTACACAGATGAACAGAGGACCAGCTCAAGCCGCCCTGTTCTCTAGTCCTGCGAGGCACTACGTAGCTCCTGCTAACTTCCTGAGAACCAAAAAGGATATACTGCAATACTGTTTGCCAGGGGTTCACATTGAAACAGGGGCCGTGCCTTGTACGGAGCAAGCATTTTCTTGTGTACAGCCTGCAGTGACAGGTGTGACTCTGGTGACCGCTTTGCCATGAGAATTTGGAGGCCCAGACCTCTGGCCCCAGGTGTCCTGCTTCCAGCACTCAGGGCAGGATGGAATGCCTTGTGGTCTCCCAGACTGTGGTGAAGGGAAAGTGCCCTTGATTGCGCAGTGAGCACAAACGGACAAGGTCAGATCTCCAAGCCTAGCACTTCGGGGGGGGGGGGGGGGGAGAGGAAGAAGGTATCTGGGCCTCAGTTTCCAAACTGGAAGTGACTCTTGGGAATTCAGGATGGGATGTGACTGTGTGATGGGTTCCAACTGCTCGGGCCATTCATCCAGTTTCCTCAGCCCACAGCGTTTCTGGAAGAAGACTGTTGTGTGGCCAGGATAAAAAGCAGGATTAATGCCTAGAGACAGAGCATCAAGACAGCTCCGTGACTGTTAAAGACAAAAGGTCACAGAGAAATAGCTCAGCTATTAAGAGTGCTTACTGCTCTTTATGAGGACCCAAATCCGGCTCTTAGCATGATGTCCGGTGGCTCTCGCAATGTGTCCAACTTCCTCTCTGGTTTCCTTGGACACTGTGTGCACACGCATATACATAAATTTAAAAATCATGAAAACAAATCTTTAAAAAACAAAAAAAACCATGTCACACAGGAGAGAAGCTGATGAGCTTTGGGCCTGTGTGGCAGCCTGCAGCAGAGAAGTGATCTACGGAGGGCACAGGACAAGGTGCCAGGCCAGGCTACAAACGGCACGCCCACCCATCATGGCAAAGCTACAAGAGGGGCTACCTCCCTTTGCCTCAAGCTCCCTGCTGCCAGCTGGTGGAGAGGGCCCTGGAATGTGACCTGGAGAAAGAGGGCCAAGAGAAGGAACTTGAACTGAGATCTGAGGACAGTAGGGGTGGGGGGAGGGGAGATCTGAGGACAGTAGGGGTGGGGGGAGGGGAGATCTGAGGACAGTAGGGGTGGGGGAGGGGAGATCTGAGGACAGTAGGGGTGGGGGGAGGGGAGATCTGAGGACAGTAGGGGTGGGGGGAGGGGAGATCTGAGGACAGTAGGGGTGGGGGGAGGGGAGATCTGAGGACAGTAGGGGTGGGGGAGGGGAGATCTGAGGACAGTAGGGGTGGGGGGAGGGGAGATCTGAGGACAGTAGGGGTGGGGGGAGGGGAGATCTGAGGACAGTAGGGGTGGGGGAGGGGAGATCTGAGGACAGTAGGGGTGGGGGGAGGGGAGATCTGAGGACAGTAGGGGTGGGGGAGGGGAGATCTGAGGACAGTAGGGGTGGGGGGAGGGGAGATCTGAGGACAGTAGGGGTGGGGGGAGGGGAGATCTGAGGACAGTAGGGGTGGGGGGAGGGGAGATCTGAGGACAGTAGGGGTGGGGGAGGGAAGATCTGAGGACAGTAGGGGTGGGGGGAGGGGAGATCTGAGGACAGTAGGGGTGGGGGGAGGGGAGATCTGAGGACAGTAGGGGTGGGGGGAGGGGAGATCTGAGGACAGTAGGGGTGGGGGGAGGGGAGATCTGAGGACAGTAGGGGTGGGGGGAGGGGAGATCTGAGGACAGTAGGGGTGGGGGGAGGGGAGATCTGAGGACAGTAGGGGTGGGGGGAGGGGAGATCTGAGGACAGTAGGGGTGGGGGGAGGGGAGATCTGAGGACAGTAGGGGTGGGGGGAGGGGAGATCTGAGGACAGTAGGGGTGGGGGAGGGGAGATCTGAGGACAGTAGGGGTGGGGGGAGGGGAGATCTGAGGACAGTAGGGGTGGGGGGAGGGGAGATCTGAGGACAGTAGGGGTGGGGGGAGGGGAGATCTGAGGACAGTAGGGGTGGGGGGAGGGGATGGCACACTCTCCTGTCTGTGTGTGAGTTGAATCAAGACTTATTTGGAGAAGAATGTCATCCTCCCTGGGGAAGGAGGCAAGCCAGAGATGGGAACCCTTAAGGAAAGCTGCTCCTCCATATGGCTCTGGCATTTCCCTAAAGTAAATAATTGAATTGTTGGCGCTGTGAAAATGAGGGGAGCATAAACTCTGGAGGATTCTCAGTGTGTGGGACCTGGCTGCGGGTCAGCCAAAGCTTGTGCCTATACAACTATTTCAACAGTGGTGGAAATGTGACTTATATCGTTTGTGCTAAATAGTGAATGGTTTTCTTTGTAGAAAAATATACTTACAGGGCTAGAGAACTGGTTCCTTTCCTTCAAAGGAAAGAAGTGTTCATACACATGCTATGACATGTTTGTGTGTGAACACACAAATAATATTAAATATTAAGAAAGAATAGTATGGGGGCTGGAGAGATGGCTCAGTGGTTAAGAGCACTGCCTGCTCTTCCAGAGGTCCTGAGTTCAATTCCCTGCAACTACATGGTGGTTCACAATCATCTATAATGTAATCTGATACCCTCTTCTGCAATAAAGCACTCATATGCAATAAATAAAATAAATAAATCTTAAAAAAAAAAAGAAATAATACTATGGAGGAGACTAGGAAGACATCTTTGCATGAATAGATTTGTTTTAAATCACTCCACTGACTATATTTAGAGTTGTGTATAAATTACTAGACAGGTTATTTTTAGAGTAGGGTTTAGGTTCACAGAAATATTTAGTGGCAAGAAAAGATAATTCTCCCTACAGCTTAACCTTCACACACATATTCCTCTTTTCATTAACATTTCACTTTTAAAATATATATATGTGTGTATATATACCCATATATTTAGATAGATAGGTAGACAGACAGACAGACAAATAGACACTTCACTGCTGGGAATTGAAGCCAGGGCCTCACACATCCTAGGCAAGGGGTTTCCCAATGTGCTGTGTGTGCAGCCTTTGTTATAGTTGAGCCTGCGTTGATACATTGTTATACCCAAAGGTCAACAGTTTATTCAAAATTCATTCTTCTCACTGTATAGGCTACTGATTTTGACAACAGGCAGGAGTTTACCATTATAGATCAGAATAGTTCACCCTAAAATCCCCTTCATTCCATTATACTTTTTTTTTTCAAGACAAGGTTTCTCTGTGTAGCCCTGGCTGTCCTGGACTCACTTTGTAGACCATGCTGGCCTTGAACTCACAGAGATCAACCTACCTCTGCCTCCTGAGTGTTGGGATTAAAGGTGTGTGCTACCATGCCCCGCAATATACTTTTTTTTTTTTTTTTTTTTTTGCTGTTGTTGTTTTGAAACAGGATTTCTCTGTGTAGCCCTGGTTGTCCTAGAATTCTCTTTGAAGACCAGGCTGGCCTCAAACTCACAGCAATCTGCTTGCCTCCCGAGTGCTGGGATTAAAGGTATGTGCCACCATGCCCAGCATAATACACCTTTTTTTTTTTGGTTTTTCGAGACAGGGTTTCTCTGTGTAGCCTTGGCTGTCCTGGACTCACTTTGTAGACCAGGCTGGCCTCGAACTCACAGCGATCTTCCTGCCTCTGCCTCCCGAGTGCTGGGATTAAAGGCGTGCGCCACCACGCCTGGCTTATAATACACTTTTAAAAGGAAGATTTTAGATTTAAGAGATCTGTCTCAGAATGCTGATGTTATGTGTCCTTCCTGATGACAGGGACAATTTCACTCCCATGTTCAAAGTTTAGGAAGCCACCAAAAGTGATCTCAAACTGACAACTGGAGAGAAGATCAGGGCAAGCACAGTAGCCAATGCCTGTAATCTCAGCACTCAGGATGCAGAGGCAGGAGGATGGACACAACTTCAAGGCTATACTGGTCTACATTACAAGTTCTGGACCAGCCAGGGTTACATAGAGAGATTGTATCTTACAAAAAGGGTGTGTGGGCTGGGGTTGGAGAGATGGTTAAGAGCAATTGTTCTTCCAGAGGACCTGGATTCAAATTTTAACACCCTCATGGCAGCTCACACTAGCTCATAACTAGTTCTGGGAGATCTAACACCCTCTTCCACTGGCACTAAGCATCCATGCGGTGCACAGACACATATGCAGACAAAACACTCATACACATAAAATAAAATAAATAAATCTTAAAGCACATGTAGACAGGGAAAACTAGAGATGACTCAATGGTTAAGAGCAGAGGACCAGCTGGGCGTGGTGGCGCACACCTTTAATCCCAGCACTCGGGAGGCAGAGGCAGGCAGATGGATGGATGTGAGTTCGAGGCCAGCCTGGTCTACAAAGCGAGTCCAGGACAGCCAAGGCTACACAGAGAAACCCTGTCTCAAAAAACCAAAAAATAAAAAATAAGATAAAAAAGAGCAGAGGACCTGAGTTCAGTTCCCAACACTCTGGAGAGGCTGGCAACGGCCTGTAACTCCAGCTCCAGGAGACTTGGTACTTCAGGCCTCTGCCTGCACATGTGCTCAGATGCATACACTCACATGCAGACACATACACACAGTTTAAAATAACAAAAAATAAACCTAGCTGGGCTTGGTGATGGTAGCACACACCTTTAATCCCAACACTCGGGAGGCAAAGGCAGGCAGATTGCTGTGAGTTCGAGGCCAGCCTGGTCTACAAAGTGAGTCCAGGACAGCCAAGGCTACACAGAGAAATCCTGTCTCGAAAAACGGAAGAAAAAAAAAAAAGAGCAAAAAAAAAAAAAAACCAAAAAAATCTTAAATATAAATAGGATGCACTCAGGGAGATGGTTTAGTCCGTAGTGTTTGCTGTGTCCCCAGATCCTACAGAAAAAGCCAAGTACAGCAGACTGTGCCTAGAACACTAGCACTAGAGAGTCAGAGACAGAACCCTAAGGCTCACTGGCCAGCCTCCCTAGCCAACCTGGTTAGCTCCAGTTCAGTGAGAGTTCTTGGCTCAAAAAATAAGGCAGAGAAAAATAGAGAAAAACAGCCAGGAATGGTGGCACAAGCCTTTTATCCCAGCACTCGGGAGACAGGGGCAGGCGGATCTCTGTGAGTTCAAGGCCAGCCTGGTCTACAAAGTGAGTCCAGGACAGCCAGGGCTACACAGAGAAACCCTGCTCGAAAAACCAAAATACTACTACTACTACTACTACTACTAATAATAATAATAATAATAATAATAATAATAATAAATTTTTTTAAAGGATAAAAACATAAATAGTCAACCTGGGGGCCCCCACGTGTTCTGCTGTATACATGTGCAGGCACATATATGAATGCACACACAGAGCGGGGAGGAGAAGGTCATAAAGCTTGGAACTGTGCACATATGCAGTGCCAGTGTGTGATACGCTACTCCTCTGGTGTCTTAGGAGACTGTGGGTGACCACCCCAACACCACACAGGAAGTGGTTTGGTTTCACTATCCTAGCTCAGGGCATTCTGGGTAGATTCCATCCAGCTGGTTCGTACCCAGGTGTTGACCTTGATTATGCATCAACAAAATCCCAAATCACATGTACTAAGCAGCAGAAGATATCTAAACACTCTAAGGGGGACTGTGACTGCCAGAACCATCCCACACAGTGACCTCTTATGTGGCTGGAGGGGGGTGAGGGTGGGGTGGAGTAGGGGGGCCTTGACCCTGTACAGATGAGGAGGAGCCTTCTCCTGCACTGTTGGGGTTTTTGCGCTGGTGCCTTCCATTCTTCCTTGTGTGTGGCGTTTGCCTTCATCTCAGAGCAGCTGTCTTTATCTCTAGGTACACATACAGAAAGGCAGGTTCCCACCTTGCTGCCCTTCCTCTTATACCTTTTCCTGTCGAAGGCATAGTTCCTTTATCAAACCTCTGTTAAGTTGTCCAGTAGGACAGTTGATCTGTCTCATAGGGAGGGTCTGTTCCACTCCGTTATCACCGTGGGCCAAGTAGGTTTTGATCCAATGGCATCACACGTGTTATAGATATAACTGCCTCTCAATCTACCAGGCCAGTTCTCCCAGATCTTGGATGAAAACCCAGGCACACGCTGGTTACTTTTCACTGTCCCTTCAGGTCATAGAATAAGACTAAGGCAGTTGTGAAACAGTTACATTCTGTAAGAAAAGAAGGACCAACTCTCCATCCCGGTGATGGAAGAAGCCTGATGATGCTGCCCATATAGTACACCTTCCCTCGCCACGCCCACTCCCACGCCCAAGCCGAGGGCAAGCCCTCTACCATGGAACTAAAGCCTACCCCTGTAGTATGCCTCTTTGGCCTAAGAGTTATTTTGAGCTGGAGATAATTGAGAGGAAACAAATTCAGACATGCTCAGGAGATATGTGAGTCTATTCCAAGTCACCATTAAAGCAAATAGCAAAATGAGCCACATGAACTTTTTGTTTGTTTGTTTCCTAAACAAAAATTCCTGTTTATGCCATGCTACTGTCAACTAAGTGTGAAATAGCATTTTGTCTATGAAAAACGAACACCAAAGTTCCATGAAAAAAAAATGTTACAGGGATGTTGGCATTTGTGCTGGTTCACTTTTATTTTATTTTATTTATTTATTTTTGGGTTTTCAAGACAGGGTTTCTCTGTGTAGCCTTGGCTGTCCTGGACTCACTTTGCAGACCAGGCTGGCCTCGAACTCACTTCGATCCGCCTGCCTCTGCCTCCCGAGTGCTGGGATTAAAGGCGTGCGCCACCATGCCAGGCTGGAACAAAATATTTTAAGGAACTGCGTGCACACCTGTAATCCTAGTCCTTGAGCAGGTGAATCAGGATGATTCCAAATTTGAGACAAGCCTGTGTTACGTACTGAGCCGCTGCCTCAAAGATTTTTAAATTATCTTAATGTCATTTGAGCATACTCCCAAGCTTCCGGGGTGTGGCAGGGCCGCTGCACGCATGCTCCTAGCTGAAACCTCCCAGCAGCTTCTCCACTGGCTTCCTGCCTCGCCTCACACAGTTCCGTTTGAAGACAGTTTCTTTGTGCTTCAGCCTCACGGAGCGGCTTTTTCGTCTGCAGCTTCCTGACCTCTCCCAGCCATCAGAGGAACCGATGAGAGGAAGGGCTTTGATCTGGAGCAGGCTTGAACACTGAGGGAATGTTCTGGCACGCTTAATCTCCCACCCTGACCACTAAAGCTTTCACCCATCAGCAAGAAGGCTGTCACACTTTCTTATCATCGCCACGTTTACCGGGAAAGCATTCTTAATTTTCCTCAAAACTCTTCCTTTGTGCCCATAACTAGGCTGTTTGCATAAGAGGCCTGGCTTTCGGTGTATCTGAACTGTCAGCGTGCTTTCCTCGCTAAGCCTAATCGCTCCCAGCTTTATATTTGAAGTGACAGACGCGTGGCTTTTCCTTTCCCTTGAGCATTTGGAGGCCACCGTAGGGTTATTAATCGACCTCATTTCAACTTTGTTGTGTCTGGCATAGGGGTTGGGGTGGGGGTGGGGACGGGGAGGCAGCCAGTAGATGGCGCCATCAGAGCCCACACACAGCCATTAGCCATTAACTCCTCCGCCCGATGTGGGCACAGTCCGTAGCACCCCAAAGCAACTATTGTAGCTTCAAATGTCACTGATTACAGATCAGCGGGACAAATATAGCAATAAGGACAAATGTAGCAATAACGGAAAGCTCTGAAACTCTGTGAGAGTCACCAAGACCTGAAGAGAACACCTGGGGTTGGAAAGACGGCATCAGCAGACACCCGTCCAGGGTACTGTTAACCTTCTAATTTGGGGGGGGGCGGAGAAGGGGACAAGACGAAACAGGAAACCACCATAGAACCTGAGAGGTACAATAAGATGAGATGTGCCGGTCCAAGAACTGCTTCCTGCGCCCCTGCGCAGGTTCTCCCCCCCCCCCCCCCCCCCCCCCCCCCCCCCGCCTCCCCACCCCACTCCCTGCCTCCTACCTGGAAAATGGAAGCTGATCATCAGGCATAACTCCAGACCCTTCCAGGCCAGAGGATCTATGCAGAAAGTGTCCCTAAATTCCTTCTCTGCCATCTACTTGCCTTCCCATGAGTTTTGACTCCTTGAGACTCCTGCATTTTTTTTTTCTCTCTCTCTCTTCTGTCCTATCATGTCTCCAAAACTATATGAGCAAGGACCCATCCCAGTTCCTATGAGGGAACTGTCATCTCCTTGAGGGAGCTGTCTCAGCCCAGACCATCTCTCATTTCATGGGGCAAATATCCAAGGACAGAAGGAAGGGTTCTTTTGCAGAGGCGGGGCGGGGGCGGGGGTGGGGGTGGGGGTGGGGGTGGGGGTGGAGGAATGGAGATTGAAGAACTAGACATTTTAGATGTTAAAAAAAAAAAAGCTACTTGGCTGGGCATGGTGGAGCACGCCTTTAATCCCAGCACTCTACTCGGGAGGCAGAGCCAGGTGGATTGCTGTGAGTTCAAGGCTAGCCTGGTCTACAAAGGGAGTCCAGGACAGCCAAGGCTACACAGAGAAACCCTGTCTCGAAAACAAAAAAAAAAAGCCACTTGGAGGAGCGTGTAGCTGCAACACTTACAATGTGTTAGATTCCTACGTCAGCAGACAGAAACTCAATGCAATACAAATGTAAATTTGGCCCATCAGGACACGCCAACTAACTTGTAACTAAGGGATTTTCCACTTAAATCAATCAAATATCTGCTTTGTCTTGTTTCCATAAATCCCTTTTAAAACCTTCCCCTAAAACCCATCTGCTCCAGGGAGCTGTCTGGTGTTGCTTGATTCCTAAGCACTGAATGCTCAAATAAAACCACTGGATTTCAGGTATGTCAAAGTCTACCACATAACGAGACCTGCTCAGAGGCATCCCTCATCACCCTGCCACACGGGAGACCACTCCCCCTGTCTTAGTAAAGTGTTGTGTCAGTTCCCATGGCCCACTCTACCTCGGCACCTTCTTACAAAGGAGTCAACCCTAGATATACACCCAGGCCCTTCACCCAGATGTTCCTGTATAGTCAAGGACAGAGACAGAAGACAGAAAGTATGAAGGCTCTAGAGTGGTGCTCCCTGTCTCTATGCCCCGGTGACTTGGAACACATTTGAAGTTGATTTCATCCCTTGGCACAGGAAATGTTCTGTCTCAGGACCATCCATTCAGCCTTCCAATAAGACGAAGCTCACTGTATTGCCTCCTGCCACCCCCACTTTGCACAACCCGGTAGTATCTCAGAGAGGAAAGCTCAGGATGATAAAAAGAAGGAAGATTGGCTTAGAGCAGGGCGAGGGGGAGCAGAGAAAGCTGGCTGGCTTAAGGCCCTGTAAGGCTCATGATGTAACCATTGAAACTAGTGTGAAAGGTCTCAGGTTCCACCATCAGTAAGGGAGAGAGAGGAGGGAGAGAAGAGACGGGAGGGAGGGAGGGAGGAAGGATGGGAAAGTCTCTACTGCAGCCTATAGAACTAGGGGGGCATGCCTCAAACCCCAAAAGACTAGAACTGAAGAGGGAGACTGAGGACATTTCTCTGCAAACACTGGCGGTGGCCAGGAGCTAGCTCACGTCCACACAAGTCTGTTACAGGGCGGGCAACCCTCTTTATAAGGGCACATTCAAACAAAAGACTCACCTAACAGGACACGTGTCTAGCAATGGCTTAGTTCTCTTCCTGTGACGAGACACCATGACCAAGGTAACCTCATCTTGAACTGGGGACTTGCTTGCAGTTTTCCAGGGCTAGTTCATCATCTTTGTGGCAGGAAGCAGACAGGCACGATGCTGGAGCCATAGCAAAGGTTGTTACATCCTGTCTGCAGGCAGCAGGCAGCCTGGGCCTGGCGTGGGCTTTTGAAACCTTGAAGCCCACCCCTAGTTGCTTTAACAAGGCCACACCTACTCCAACAAGACCATGGCTCCCGAATCCTTCCCGATCCCACAAACTGGGGACCAAGCATTCAAATATATGAGCCTATGGAAGCCGTTATTCACACGAGCACGGTGGGGAGGGGGAGGTTCCTGGGAATAAAGTACACAGATAAAAGAGAATAATTACCCATCTGAGCGAGATCTGGGCAGGCTATGGAAGTTACAATACAGTTAACTAAGGCACATAATGAACTCAGATTGCTCATCTGAGTGGAGTACATGGGGGGATGAAAAGAAATGGTGGGAAAGAAGGGACGAATGCCCCTCCCCTTGCTCTGGAAATGAGAAAAGTGGGTGTGAACAGGAGCCATCCAGGAGTGCCCTGTCTGCTCCACAGATACACAGCCCCAGAGGGAGGGGTGGGGGTGGGGGTGGGGGCTCATCCTGGGGACTTCTCAAGTTGCTTCGTATTTTTAGGGAACTGTAAAGCATGTCAGAGGTGGAAAGGGGCAAAGTGTCATGTTCACTTCCCAAAAAACGAGGCTAAGCTGTTGAGGCCACCAGGCTTGTCGGACAAAGCTCATGACACCTTTGATTTCAGAATGATCTCGAATCCAAAGACCCAAATGGAGCCCGACTTTGTATCCAGCAGGGTGTGAGTCATCCGGCAGATGGTGGGGTGCGTTTAGAGAGACCGGGAGGGAGCAGGAGCGGCCCCTCAGATGGCCCTGTGGGGCCAAGCTGTTCTTCACCCAGAGCTGGCTAGGCAGGGGAGGGGGGAGCTTTGTGGGGTCTGCTGCTTTTTCTGGCTTCAAAAGCAGCTTCAACTTAGCAAATTCAAGTAATGGAGAGAGAGAGAGAGACAGAGACAGAGACAGAGAGATAGAGAGAGACAGAGACAAGGACAGAGACAGAGACAGACAGAGAGACAGAGACACAGAAACAGAGACACAGACAGACAGAGACAGAGAGACAGAGAGAGTCACATGTCATGTTGATTCTGGAACAGAAGCGGGGCAGCAACTGACAGCACCCCCTGGTCGTGGGTAAGCTTGCTCCAAGGGAAAGGGAACTGCTACCAAGAAAGGGCACAGGAAGCCTGGGCTTACCCCTGCCTCAGGAGTCCGTGGACTGGCCATGGGATGCAGGGAAGGAAGAATGCTCTTTCTTACTTTGTAACTAAACAGACATTGTTTGGGTATTTCGATGCCCGCTGCCTTCTATGCTACATTCTCTCGCTTGCAATCAAATAAACCCTGAGTGTTCTCAGAGGAGTGGCAGAGGAAAGCAGGGCTATTTTGCCTTTAACTTTAGCATCCACCCCGTGTGCTTTAGCATGGTATTTTGGTAGAACTTTCAAGTATTTTATTTATTTGTGTGTTTGTTGTTGTTGTTGTTGTGAGACAGGGTTTCTCTGTGTAGCCTTGGCTGTCCTGGACTCACTTTGTAGACCAGGCTGGCCTTGAACTCACAGTGATCCACCTGCCTCTGTTTCCCGAGTGCTGAGATTACAGGCGTGCACCACCGCGCCTGGCCTACTTTAAAGTATTTTAAAAGGTGGTGCTTTATAGCCAGGCATGGTGTCCCAGGCTGGTAACCCCAGCACTCGGGTGGGGGTGGGGGGATGCCAGGGGCAGAGGCAGGTGGATCACTGTGAGTTTGAGGACAGCCTGGTTTACAAAGCGAGTCCAGGACAACTGAGGATACACACAGAAACCATGTCTCGAAAAATCAAACCAAACAAAAAACTAAATCAAAGACAAACCCAAAAGGTGGTGCTTTTGTTCTGTTCTGTTGTTTGTTTGTTTGTTTGTTTTGGTCAAAACTCTGATGTTCTAACTTAAAATGGACCTGGAAAGGTAGGCTCTTGGCAACTAATCATATTTTCTCTTTCTCATATATAAAGCCTTTTAAAAAGTGAATGGCTGCTGGGCATGGTGGTGCACGCCTATAATCCCAGCACGCGGGGAGGCAGAGGCAGGTGGATCTCTGTGAGTTCGAGGCCAGCCTGGTCTACAACACAGAGAAACCCTTTCTCAAAAAAATCACACACACACAAAAAGTTAGCTGGTCTACAGCAGGACAGCCAGGGCTACACAAAGAAACCCTTTCTCAAAAATAAATAAATAAATAAATAAATAAATAAATAAATGGTTAGCCTGGGCTATACAGTAAGATCCTATCTCAAATATAAAATAACATAGCAAAAAACAAAAGGTAAAACTTTTGAATTACTTATTGGTAAATGCCACTTGTTTAAAGAGTCATTTGTGTGTTTTCAGGCGACAAATGAAGTCTGACAATGTGACACCAGAAACATCATCACGGGAAGAACTGGGGTCTTTGCCACTCCGACAAACACAGCCTGCCCTGGTTCCCTCAGGGGAACGTGCCGTTTCATCTGATGAACTTTCTGCTGTGGTTTTATTATAGCCTCAAGCTCTCGTCTGAGCAAGCCTGTTTTGTCATGGGTGGTTGAAACACTTTATGGAATGTTCTACCTCACAAGAGGTGCTGTGTCAAAACCCAAGACATAGCTATAATTAAAATCACACTGTATTTCCTGGTGGTTGCTGAAGCCAATCACAAAAGCCCATCTCTGATAAATAGTACATTTAGGATTTCCTGTCATAGAAAATTCTCTTTAAATGATAGCTCAGAAAAGAGATATGAAAAGCTCTCATGCTATATATTATTAATATGATTTATATCATGCCCCTTGGTAGGATGTTGAAAATATGCCAATAAATTAGTTCAAAAAATTAAATATTAATTTAGCTGATGAAAAATTAAATATTAATGAAGTGCTCAAACACCAATTATTCTGCAGTATGAGCTTGTAAATATTTTCATAAGTAATTCCTGCTCCATATTTATGTAGTGGTATAGGCCAACAAAAGAATCATTAATTTATATGGAAACATTTTTTTCCACCAATAAATTTTTCCAACTTACAGACTGAACTTCTGATTTTTAAAAAGGTCATAAAACTGTTGATGTTATTACTTGGGTTTATAGGTGGTTGGTCCTGATGTTGGAATTGATAGAAATCCCAGCACACAACTTGAACAAGAACTTGCCTATGGGCTTAGCTGTGCATCATAGCTGAGATGCGGCTTCAGGAAAGGTTTCATCCAGCAGCTTGAAGGAGAGCACCAAGAACCTGGTATCTGTCCCTCCTCTGCCTTCTGCTGGGCCAGTCTCTGCCTCTTGTCCATGGTCACTGGTATGCACTACCCACCTCTCTCCCTCCCCTTCTGGACCCTGGTATCCATTCTCAGAGCTACAAGCTTTGAGCTGATAGCTTCTATCTGTAAGGTGAAAGCTCCAGCTCAGCTTGGCTTAGCTGCCAGGGGCTCATAGCTGAGTCTCCTAAACATCATTTCATTTTCATCAATGACTAGGCCTAATTTGTCATTATTGAAATACTCAGGTTGTATGCCTCTCTTAAGACTGGTCATGGTCAGATGTGGTGTGAATTTGTAGCCAACCTGGCCTTATAGCAAGAGCTTGTCTATCACACACACACACACACACACACACACACACACACACACACAGAGAGAGAGAGAGAGAGAGAGAGAGAGAGAGAGAGAGAGAGAGACCTTTGTGCCTCACTGTGTTCCTGAGGGCTGAAGTTGTTTTTAAAGATTTATTTATTTATTACTTATACAGTAGTCTACCTGCATGTGTGCCTGCCCACCGGAAGAGGACACTGGATCTCATTATAGATGGCTGTGAGCCACCATACTGTTTCTGGGAATTGAACTCAGGACCTTTGGAAGAACAGCCAGTGTTCTTATGCTCTGAGCCATCTCTCCAGCCCCAAGGGCTGAAATTTAAATCAGGGATAAAGTGCATGTTTAACAAGCATGAGGGCCTAGGTTTTTTGTCTGTTTGTTTTTGTTGTTGTTGTTTTGGTTTTTCAAGACAGGGTTTCTCTTTGTAGCCTTGGTTGGCCTGGATTTGCTTTGTAGAGCAGGCTGGCATCAAACTCAGATGCTCTGCTTGCCTCTGCCTCCTGAGTGCTGGGATTACAGGGGTGCACCACCGCGCCCGGCCGATGACCTAGGTTTGATATCTACTGTTGCATGTCAAATGGACAAGTTAAGGTTGCTTTAGCTCTTCCATACAGACTTAATGATTACTGGGAAATTAGGCACAAGCCAGTGAATTGTTGGCTTTCTTATAGTTTCAGAGGGTTAGTCAGTAACCGTCATGATGGCACTCAAGGCACTTAAACAGTAGCTGAGAGCTACATCCTGATCTGAAAGTAGAGAGAACACTGGGCTTAGTGCGAGCTTTTGAAACCTCAATGCCCCCAGTCCATGACATACTTCGCCCAACAAGACCAAACCTTGTAATCCTTTTCCAACAGTGCCACTCCCTGATGACTAGGCAGTCAAATAAATTTTAAAAAGTGCCCCCCCCCTTTTTTTTTTGAGACAGGTTTTCTCTGTGTAACAGCTCTAGCTGTCCTGGAACTCACTCTGTAGACCAGGCTGGCCTTGAACGCACATTGATCTGCCTGTCTCTGCCTCCCAAGTGCTGGGATTAAAGGTATGTGCCACCACTGCCCATCTGACCCATTCTTTATTTTTCCCTCCCAGAGCTGAAGATTGAACCCAGGGCCTTGCACTTGCTAGGCAAGTGCTCTACCACTGAGTTAAATCCCCAACCCACCCACCCCCCTGCCTCCCCCCACCATTCTTTTTCTAAACACCACAGTACTCAGCCTTCTGAGAACGTTGGGACTCAGAGCATAAGTTTGTTTGTTGAGGCAGGAGTTCTCTGTGTAACAGCCCTGGCTGACCTGGAACTCGATTTGTAGACCAGGCTGGCTTCAAGTTCACAGAGATCTGCTGGCCTCTGCCTCCTGAGTGCTGGAATTAAAGATGTGAGCCACCACATACAGTTTCTAGGGTCAAGCCTGATGTCTTAGTTCATGACGGCTTGACAATGAGTCTGCTAGGTCCATAGCTCCTCCACCTGGCAGTCGGTTGAACCCTCCCATTGGTCCTTTGACCTTTGGAGTAACAGCCAAGAGAGTAAGCGATAGGAATCACTTGCCACCTCAGCTGGTCCAAATCCATACTGCATAGGATGGGGAGTACAGCACCCTCAGAAACCTAGGGTGGTGATTTCCATCACTGCCCCCTTTTCCTTCCAGCCTGAGAGGATGACAGTCAACTCCCACACCCTGAGTCCTGCCCTGGCCTCAATCCTCACTGCTGTGTTGGGTATTATCTTTGTCAGAGTAGATTAATACTGGCTCAGACACAGAGTGCCCCCACTCAGCTGACAGTGCAGCCTTCCCCGTCCCCATCAGGAAAGAGGACCATGCTGGCTAGTTTTATGCTAACTTGACACCAACATGGGTCATTTGGGAAGGGGAAACCTCAATTGAGAAAATGCCCCCACCAGATTGGGCAAGCCTGGGGTGCTTTTTAAAAAAAAAAAAATTGGATAATGTGGGAGGACCCAGCCCACTGTGGGCATTGCCGACCCTGGGTTGGTCACCCTGGGTGCTGACTCTGGTGATGCTCACTTCTCTGTTATAAGGAAGCACAAAGGGACCGCAGCCCTCTGCACAGTGCTGTGGGTGCAGCGTTATGCTGATGGCGTCCTGCTGATCAAGCCAGAGGAGGACTAAGTGGCGCACTGGGTAAAACTCCAGAGGGCTGGAGAGAAACCTTTCCAAGACGTAGAGAAACCATGATGATAGGGAAGTTCTTGGGGCCCAAGCAGGATGGGGGTGAGAGGGTGGGGTGATGAGGTAAGTGGGGGAGGGCAGGGGGTAGTCTTCACTCTAAAGCTGTGGAGCTGGGGCTGAGAGGGGCTGCCAGTGGAAGGGCCTAAACACAGGAAGCACCAAGAACCAGATTTTTGTTTCTTTGGGTTTTTTTTTGGGGGGGGGGTGTTGGTTTTTTGAGACAGGGTTTCTCTATGTAGCCTTGGCTGTCCTGGACTCACTTTGTAGACCAGGCTGGCTTCGAACTCACAGAGATCCAGCTGCCTCTGCCTCCTGAGTGCTGGGATTACAGGTGTGGGCCACCACACCCGGCCCTTGTTTTGTTTTTTTGATACAGGGTTTCTCTTGTAGTCCTGGCTTTCCAAGGACTGACTTTGTAGACCAGGCTGGCCTTGAACTCACAGAGATCCACCTGCCTCTTGTCTCCCGAGTGCTGTGATAAAAGGCATGTGCCGCCACGCCCAGCTAAGAACCAGATTTTTTTTAAAATTATGACTTTATTATTTACTTATTTATTTGTGGGGTGAAGGGCCATACACGTATAGGTCAGAGAGCAACTTGCAGGAGCCAGTTGTCTCCTTACCATGCAGGTCCTGGAAATTTGACTCAGGCCACCAGGCTCGGCAGCAAATCTCTTTACCTAGTAGGCCACCCTGCCGTCCTAGAAGAAAGATTTTAGTGTCCACAGGCAGGAACTGGATATCCCAGCTCAAGAGAAGAGAGAATTCACTCTTGTGGTACCTTTTTCCTGTTTGGCCCTTGACGTACAGACAGCGACCACCACACTGATGGAGGTGGGCGTTTTGCACTTGGTATTCAAGTGTTCTCTTCCCAAAACATCCTCATGGTCACGCCACAAAACCATCACCAGCTTCCAGGTCTTCCTCAGCTGAGTCGGATTAACACATAAAATCAGTCCTCACAGCCTCACACCACAGGACTTTGAGTGGCCATGTGACCAGAGATGCTCTCAAGAGATACACAGATGTACCAGATGCCCATACCATGAAAATCAGCCAGGCCTAACAGCAACCCAAGATTCATGACAGCGGTGTGCCCAGGTGTCTCAGGGTTTCTATTGCTGTGAAGAGACACCATGGCCACGGCGACTCTTCTGAAGGAAAGCATTTTAACTGGGGCTGGCTTACAGTTCAAAGGTTTAGTCCGTGGTCATCACGGTGGGAAGTGTGGCTCCACACAGGCAGACATGGTACTGGAGAGGTAGCTGAGAGTTCTACATCAGCATCAGCAGACAGCAGGAAGAGAGTGAGGCACTAGGCCTGGCTTGAGCATCTGAGAGACCCCCAAAGCCCACCCCCACCCCCACCCCCACCCCAAGTGACACACTTCCTCCAACAAAGCTACATGTCCTAATAGTGCCACTCCCTATGGGCCTATGTGGGCTATTTTCTTATTATTTTTAATTTTTTTTATTTTTGGTTTTTCGAGACAAGGTCTCTCTGTGTTAGCCTTGGCTTTCTGGACTCACTTTGTAGACCAGGCTGGCCTCGAACTCACAGCGATCCGCCTGCCTCTGCCTCCCGAGTGCTGGGATTACAGGCATGCGCCACCACGCCCGGCTTTATGTGGGCTATTTTCATTCAAACCACCACACCGGGATTGGCTTGGGTGGGGCCACAGGGTTAAGAAAACTGCATGAGCAGGAGTCCTAAGCCTCTGTCACCCCCCCAGGTGCGACCCAACTGCGACTTCCCCTTCATGCCACATCCATCTGTAACCACTTTAGGGTGAGAGGTCAGGGCTCCTGCATGAGTCCGGGAACCCATGTGGGTACAAAGCACTGAAGGACTTGTGCTGCTGTTAATTTAAAGGCAGGGTCTAATCATGTTGATTATTAGCCCTATAATTATTTACGGCAGTGTTTTCTAACCTGCTATCCATCAATAAAAACACAGACACCGGGGCTGGAGAGATGGCTCAGAGGTTAAGAGCACTGGCTGTTCTTCCTAAAGGTCCTGAGTTCAATTCCCAGCAACCACATGGTGGCTCACAAACCATCTATAATGAGATCTGGTGCCCTCTTCTGGCATGCAGAAACACATGTGGGCAGAATCCTGTATAAATAATGAATAAATAAATCTTAAAACAAAACAAAACAAAACACAAACACCTGTTATATTTTAAAATAGCCTCACTTCACCTGGGGCAGAGCAGATATTATTTCCCTAAACTACCTTCCATATCTCCCTGCTCTCATCCCATGCCATCTGCTTCTAATAATTTCTATCAAGCTACCTCCCATCCATAATCCCAGTTTCTTTTTTTCTCCCCCCCCCCCCACAAGACAGGGTTTCTTTGTGTAGCCTTGATTGTTCTGTTCTGGACTCGCTTTGCAGACCAGGCTGGCCTCAAACTCACAGTGATCTGCCTGCCTCTGCCTCCCAAGTGCTGGGATTAAAGGCGTGCGCCACCACCGCCCACCCCCAAATTCTTGCTAATCTGGGCCAAATCCTCCATCCATACTGGCCATGTGCTTCTTTCTCCACCTAACCCAAGGTGGCGGCCTCCTTCCTTCTCTTTCCCCATTACCTCACTCTTTCCTTCCCAAGATCCTTTTCTCCCCATTCCCATGAACCTTTGCCATGCCTACCTTCTTCCACTGGCCCAGATATCAGCTTTTTATTGGTCAAACAGGAAGGCAAGGTTATACAGGGTCAAGGTAACAAGCAGACCTTGGGAGTCGGTAATTAGCATCAAAATACAACAGACCAATTTCTAACAGACTGGAGCTTCTGTCCCGCACTGGGGCTGGCTCTGGAAAGGCAGGAGGAGAGCTCGCTGTGAGCTGAGCTTCAAGTGGTCCCTGGGCCATACCCTTCATGTGCAGAGGCAAGAAGTGGCCTGAATTCATAGAATGTTCATAGACTGAGGGGGTCACGTGGCCCTGGACACATTAGACACACTGGACACAGGGACCTTGGGACACATTAGAAGGTTGAGGAGAAGTGGGGTACAGGAAGAGGCATGCGGATGGGACATATCTGTGCTTCGTGTTAATGTGATCGATGGGGACCACCCAGAAGCTGGGGTGAAGCCAATCCCACCAAGGCCAGAAGGAGAAAGCCTGCTGGGAGGTAGAAACAACAGATGTCTAAGACAGTGATAAATCCAATAAGGAGCCAAGAAAAGTGTCCCCAGGTCCGATCTCATCTGTGAAGTCACTCATTAGGCTTGGACACTTTCAAAACAGGGTACGCCTTACCTTCAAGATGCCCCACAACTTTTAGGACACTGGCACTATCTTGAAATGTGCCTTGTGTGTCAGTTTTCTCTTCCCTACCCTGTAGAAAAGGGCTCTTGCTCTGCCCCAGCCCCCACCCCCTCACCCTCCAGCCCCATTTCAGGCTCCCAGTCAAGAAGAACGTGTTTTGATGAGACAAGACAGGTGAAAGTTGTCCGATAGTGGATTCCTTTGAAGAAGTTACACAGAAAGAAACAAACCATGTCGGGAAGCTAGAACACCTAGGCTAGCCCCTCCCCCATGACAGGCCAACTACGTCCACTGCTACAGAAAGAAAGAAAGAAAGAAAGAAAGAAAGAAAGAAAGAAAGAAAGAAAGAAAGATGTAGAAGGAACCACTCAGTTGAGGACCCGGAAGAGGGAAGTAGATGACAAAATGACCCACAGACTGAAGCAGAGCTGGGCTGAAAAGGTAACGCAGACAACCAAAGAGAAGACGGCATTACCCCAATGCCGGCGGAGACAGACAGGCAGACGCCGTGGAAACAGGGATACGTTCAAACTTACCGACACCTGCCTGCCTCTGCCTCCTGATGAAACAGGTGTGCTCCACAGAGCAGGCTGCGGTGGCATCGGCCTATAATTCCAGCACTTGGGAGCCTGAGGAAGGAGGAGAGCCGTGAGTTTGAGGCCACCCTGGGCTCCACAGCAAGTGCCCAGCCAGCCAGTGGGGTGCGGAGCATGAGCCTGTCTAAACGGATAAACAAACAAACAAACAAAAAGAAAACCCAAATAGACAAATCTAAAAGCATGCTCTGCCATGCCCAGCAAAATTTAATTTGGGGTGTGTGTGTGTGTGTGTGTGTGTGTGTGTGTGTGTGTGTGTGTGCGCGTGCGCGCGCGCCCTATTGCTGTGACGAGACACCGAGACAAAAGCAATTCTTTATTTTTTGGTTTTTCGAGACACGGTTGCCCTAGAGGTGATCCAGTGGTGATGCCCTCAGGTGAAAATTTAAAAACATGTCTTGCTGGCCCCAAAGGGCTTCTGTTGAATGTTTTCACAGGAGACCTGGGAATCAGGGGGCAGCTGTGAGCGCGTGGCACCAGCAGGAGCCTCACCTCAGTGCGGGTGTGTGCCTCAAGTCAGCAGCTGCAGCCAGCCTAAATGATGAAACCAAAGCACACAGGGAAGGACTGTTCTCCCAGAAGGAGAAATTTATTTTGTTGTCTAATATTTAAACAGTTTAACATGCCTTCCGATGAATTGTCTGGCTTAGAAAAGGGCACGTAACAAGTCTGCGTGATAAATCCCTCATTTTTAACCTCAGGGAATATGCAGACAGGTTTTTATTAACGGAACATCTGTTTTTCACCATCTCCCCTTGATGAGTGTTTAAAGAAGCTTGAGAGAAAGGGGTCCCACATCTCTCAGGCCCTTTAGCCTTGGCCCCAACAATGTGTGGTCCAAACGAGACGTGTGATCATAAATAGCCAAGCCGCAAAGCCCCACAGTACTTCAGGCACCCAGTTATCACTTCCTCAGCCTCTGCACCTGGCTGCCTGTGCTCCAGGACAGGTTACCCACCAGGGCTTCCTCTGCCAGCAGCTGCCTCCCATCTGCTCCTCAGAGAGAACACCCCGCCCTCACCCCGGCCCAAGCACTGCTGTTGCTCCTGCAGCTGGGCAGCATGCGATGCCCTGGCCAACTGGTCCCTGTGGGTGGCACTAGAGCCCACAGGCCACCAAAATAGCTGTGGTCCATTGAGACCCGGAGGGATGCAAACCGAGGAAGAGGAATTCCCTGGGTAGCTCCGCCCACACCAGCACTTGAACTCATGGGGTAAGGCACTGTGCAGAGTTTGCGCAATGCCCATCAGTGTTCATTCACAGCTGTCTCCACGAAGCGTCTGCACTTTCTCCTCAGACTTTTCTGGGAAGCATCATTACCACCCCCCTATTCTCTGTCTCTCTCATGTCCTTCTCCTGGATTCCCTCTGACTGTGTGCGTGTATGTGTGTTTCCTCAGAGTGTCAGCAGCCATGACTTGTGACTGTGTGAGCAAACCATGCACACACATATGGGGCTGGGGAGATGGCTCAACAATTAAGAACACACATATGTACACATCCATGCATTTTGAGAAACTGTTAAGCCTGTGAACCACAGTCCAGTTCACAAAGCAAACCATCTCACCTGGGGACTCCCAAAGGCCAGTGATGTCAGGTGATAGGGGACAGACAAGGACGCTTTTATATTCTGGACTGTACAAACACATTTGAACTTTATATTATAGCAAGGAATCACGGCGTATACACACCACTAATGGTCTTCTCTGAGTTTTAATCCAGGTGGCTCTTCAGGTGGAGTCCGGGGGCTTCTGAAGTATTTGAAGTCTGATGGACAGACAGATGACAATGAGAGAAAAGCGCAGGAGGTGGCAAGGAGAGAGTCACCAGCTCTACAAGTCCCAGGCCAGGGTGCCTGCCTGACCACAGGGGGAAGTCTGGGCTCTGGGATGACTGGCTGGTCTTTGGTCCCATTCCCTAGGAAACGTGGTGACAGGCCACATGTGGTCTAGGATTCTGGTGACAAAGGGACCTCTCTAGGAAAGAGGAGGGGAGGACTTGTTTGACATTCGTGTCACTTGCTCTTGCTCTAAGCCATGTGCAGTGACACAAGACTATAATGCTGGATTCGGGGCGACACCGTGAGTGGGCTTGTATAAAAACAAACAAAACCCCACTCAGAACAGATCAAAAGTGGAACACGTACCCCAAAGTCAGGTGAGTACTTCAATAGACACAGGGCACCAGGAGTGAGGGCCCACATGTGGCCAGCTCTGCTATGAAGATAAAAACCAGGGGACCTTAAGATGCATTTAAAAGATGAGTTCCTTCTACATGTGGCGATGCACACCCACAACACCATACATTCAGAGGTAGAGGCAGAAGGGTCAGGAACCCAAGCCTTAGCTACATAGAAAGTTCAAGGCCAGGGGCTAGAAAGATGGCTCAGGGGTTAAGAGCATAGGCTGTTCTTCCAGAGGACCTGGTTTGATTCCCAGAACTCACGGGGTGGCTCACCGTAATCCGGAACTCCACTCGCAGGCGATTTGATGTCCTCCGGGCTCCGTTGACACTGCATGCATGTGCTGCGTTGACACACACACAGATAAAATTAAAATAAATAAATCGTAAATAAATAAAAAGAAAAAAGAAATGGCATTTGGGGTCTGGAAAGATGGCCCAGCAGTTAAGAGCACTGGCTGCTTTCCCAGAGGAGTTGAGTTCAATTCCCAGGATCTACATGGCAGCTCACAACCCTCTGTAACTTCTCTAACTTCAGTTCTAGGGAATCTGATGCCCCCTCCTGGTCTCTGTGGTACTGCATCCATGTGGTACACACACCCACAGGCAAAGCACCAATACACATAAAATAAAATAAAAAGAAAATTCAGGTGGCGCACGACTTTAATCCCAGCACTCGGGAGGCAGAGGCTGGTGGATCACTGTGAGTTCGAGGCCAGCCTGGTCTACAAAGTGAGTCCAGGACAGCCAAGGCTACACAGAGAGACCCTGTCTCGAAAAACCAGAAAAAAATAAATAAAAGATGGGGCTGGAGAGATGGCTCAGTGGTTAAGAGCACTGTCTGCTCTTCCAGAGGTCCTGAGTCAATTCCCAGCAACCACATGGTGGCTCACAACCATCTATACTGGCATCTGATGCCCTCTTCTGTAATGCAGATAGAGCACACATATACATAAAATAAATAAATATTTAAAAAAGAAGAAGAAAGAAAGAAAAGAAAAGAAAATTCAGAACCAAGCTGGGCTACGAGAGGCTCTGCCTCCAAACCTAAATTTAAGTAATAAAATAAGATAAACTAAATGAAAGTTCCTGTTTTCATATGTGTCAGAGACTGAACAGGAGCCCGGGAGGCTGCGCCTGTAAAGTGCTCTCTTACCCCAGCTACTTGCATGAAGAAGCCACTGAAACCAGAGCCTTTGATCACTGGAACATGGTCACGTGGTAACTACAAATCAGGATCCCAAGCATGGAAGGCAAAAGGATGGGTAACAAGGGCTTGGGATGTAGCTCAGTTGGGAGAGTGCTTGCCTGGCGCACACGTGGCCGTATTATGTTCAGCCCGCAGCACCAAATAAACGAGAGGAGGTAGGGCATGCCTGTAGTCCCAGCCCAAGTAGAGGCTGGGAAGGTGATCACAGTCATCAGCTCCCTTCTCCTAAGGGAGAGGGCTGGCAAGATCCAGCATCTGAGCTGGGGGGGTGGGGTGGGTGCAGGCCTTTAATCCCAGGACTCAGGAAGCAGAGGCAGGTGGATTGCTGTGAGTTCGAGGCCAGCCTGGTCTACAACGTGAGTCCAGGACAGCCAATGCTACACAGAGAAACCCTATCTCAGAAAGAAAGGAAAAAAAAAAAATCCAGCATCTGGCATCAGACTCCTCTGCTAGAAGAGGTACATTTCTGCAAAATGGGGGTGGGGGGTGGGTGGGAGGTTGGGAGTGACAACACAAAGATTTCCTGCAGTACAAGGATTTTTTATTTTTTATTTTTGTACCTGAATATCCGATTCAAATTCACAAAAGCCTCCACGGGGCGCTGTAAAGATCTAGAGGGGCTGCGGTGGTGAGACACTCGCACCTGAGAGCCGGAAGCACAGCAGAAACCACAATTGCCGGGTCACGAGGCCAGGATGTAGGCTGTAAATAGCATCCAAGATACCTGAGAAAATTGTCACAGTCAAGTGAGAAACGACCCAAAGAGAAAAAGAAAAGGCATGGGATCAGACGCAGGGTGTGCAAACTGGAGGAGAAGGGAGTTGGCAGGGGTGGGGTGGGGTGGGGTGGGGTGGGGAGTCGGGGCAGAGCAGATATGGGGAAAGAGCACTCAAAGGATGGAAGAGGCTGGCTTTCCGCTCTGGCTTCCAAGCAAAGCTGATAGAAAGGGCCCCCACACTGACGCATACTGTGATGAATTCTCAAAGGCAACCGGTTGAGCAGTTGGGCATCGGGACACTTGCCTGTAACCCCAGCACTTGAGAAGCTGAGGCAGGAGGATTATCTTGTGACTGCAACCAGCCTTGACAATCTAGTGAGTGACATGACAGCCTGGGTTACATACATACAGAGTGAACCCTTGTCTCAAAAGCACAAACCAGCTGGGCGGTGGTGGTGCACGCCTTTAATCCCAGCACTCGGGAGGCAGAGGCAGGTGGATCGCTGTGAGTTCAAGGCTAGCCTGGTCTACTAAGCGAGTCCAGAACAGCCAAGGCTACAGAAAGAAACCTCATCTCCAGAAAAACAAACAAAAAACAAAACAAACAACAACAACAACACACACACACACACACAAACCAGTCTGAGGGGCCAGAGAAATGGCTCAGCAGTTAAGAGAGGACCCGTGTTCTACCCACAGCACCTACACAGCAGCGCCCCACAATATTTGCAATTCCAGCTCTAGGGGATCTAGTGCCCTCTTCTGGCCACTACAGGGACTGCAAGCATGAGGTGCACAGACATACATGCAGAGAAAATACCCATAAGCATTAAAACAAAAACGGAAATCAAAACAAACAAGCAAACAAACAAAGCCACTCTAACCAAGGGGCTAATGAGATAACTTGTTGCCAAGCCTAACCACATGAGTTCAACCCCCAGGACCCACATAATAGAAGAAAAGAACCAACTATGGAAAGTTGTCTTCTGACAACCACTTGTGTGCTGGAACACATGAAATGTTAAAACAAACAATTAAGAAAGACACAGGTGCTGGGTGGTGGTGGCGGTGAACACTTTTAATCCCGGCACTCAGGAGCCAGAGGCAGAAGGATATCTGAATTCTAGGCCAGTCTGTCTACAGAGTGAGTTCCAAAATAGCCAAAGCTACACAGAGAAACCCTGTCTCAAAAGCACAAAACAAACAAGTAAAAAACAAACAACAACAACAACAAAAAGATAAAGCCTTGGTTTCAATTCCCATATACACACACACACATATAAACAGACACATAAACACACACATGCATAGACACACACACACTTAGAACAAGACATTAAAGGAAGGAGATTTTTTTTTTTAAGATTTATTTATTTATTATTGTGTATGCAGTGCTCTGCCTGCATGTACACCTGCAGGCCAAAAGAGGGCATCAGATCACATTATAGATGGTTGTGAGTCACCATGTGGTTACTGGGAATTGAACTCAGGACCTCTGGAAGAACACTCAGTGCTCTTAACCTCTGAGCCATCTCTCCAGCCTGAGGAAAGAGATTTTACTCCTTTTATATATCTTTTTTTCTTTGAGTATTTAAAAAAAAATATTTCTTTTATGTCCTTTTCTTTTTTTCTGAGATAGGGTTTCTCTGTGTAGCCCTGGCTGTCCTGGACTCACTTTGTAGACCAGGCTGGCCTCGAACTCACAGCGATCCATGTGCCTCTGCCTCCCGAGTGCTGGGATTAAAGGCGTGCGCCACCACACCCGGCTATTTGTGTGTTTTCTGAGACAGGATGGAGGATATAAAAAAGCAACTTGAACTCTGCTTTGCTCTTCAGACACCCCTGATGCAATTCGAGGTCTTACTACGCTCAGTGCTCGCTGGCATTTCCTGTTCTTGCCTTGGCCTTTCTGTATGTTAAAATGCAGTCACACCTTGGAGGCAGCGGCTGGCGGATTACTGTGAGTTCGGGGCCAGCCTGCTCTACAAAGCGAGTTCAGGACAGCCAGGATAACACAGAGAAACCCTGTCCCAAAACAAACACACAAATAAATAAATAAATAAATAAATAACAAAACAAACAAACAAAAAATGCAATCACAAGCTATGAAATCAAGGAAGCAGATATCTGTTAATTTGACATATGTGGGGGTCTAGAAAAACCAAAGGAAAAATAAGTTTGTAGTTTGTGTATGGAGGCCCAGGGGCAGAGCTGTTTAACCCCTTCAGAGTACTCATGAATAAATCACCTGAAGATGTGCTGTGACACCGAAGGAGGAATTAGACGCAGACACGGAGCCAGGCAAGGTGGTATCAACTACAATTCCAGCATTCAGGGTACTGAGGCAGGAGGATTGCCACAGGTCTGAGGCCAGCCTGAGCTACATAAATAATGTCCAGGCCAGTGTGGGCTACAAATGAGACTTTGTCTCAAAACAAAACCAAATCAGGAAATAGCTAGAGAATTTCTGCATAGTCCTGCACCTTCAAAAATACAAACTGGCTATGGCGGCCCAAGCTTTAATCCCAGCGCTAGGGAGACAGAGGCAGTCAGAGCTTTATGAATGAGGTCAGCCTGGTGTACACAAAAAGCTCCAGGACAGCCAAGGCTACATAGTGAGTCTTTATCACAATCAATCAGTCAATCAATCAATAAATAAACAGATCCAGGCGTGATGGTGAACACCTGTAATCCCATCACCCGGAGGCAGAGGCAGGTAGATCTCTGTGAGTTCGAGGCCAGCCTGGTCTACAAATCCAGAGTCCAGGACAGCCAGGGCTATCCAGAGAAGGACTGTCTCAAAAAACCAAAAAAACCAAACCAAAACCCAACCCAAACCAACCAACCAACCAACCAACCAAAGCTAACTAAAATACAGGTAGAACACTGACTAGAGGGTTTACATTTGTATGCGTATGCATATATGCATGTTTACATGTATACGCAGGTACGTGTGGAGGCTGGAAGTCAACCTTGGCTGTTGGTTATCAGGCGCCATCCGCCTTAGTTTTTTGAGACAGGTGCCTCGTTGGCCTAGAAGTTGAGTGTGTGGGGAGCGCAGAGGTCCTTGTGTTCACAGATAAGCCCCAAGGGACCCAGGAATGCTAAACACGCAGTGTTATCCCTTCAAACGGTGGGATGTGTATAGCCTGCTTTCTGCCTAGAGGGCCGGGAACATATGTGGTAAATAGTACGGTGGCCTTTTCACTCTCTACGCGCCTCAGGCCTAGGCCGTTATCATGAGCTTGTCAGTCTATAGAGCCTGTCTTCATGGGAGATGTCACATGTGCTTTACAAGGAGTTTCGATGCAGCCATGCCTTAAGTTTTACTGTACACACAGGACTGAGTTAATTATCACCAGGAAAAAAAATTTTCACCAAATTGTGCCATGCCTAAATATGTCTAAATAAATTCCTCAGGGTCAGACCCTCCAGGTTTGAACCAACACCAGCTACTGAGTCGCCGTCTATTGCAATGGGGAGTTGTGCTGGCTATGGCAGCCTGGGCTACCATTTGTGGTCTCTCAGAGTTTGTAGTGCGGCTGTTCAGGTCCTTTGGGCTTTGCCGTCTTCTTGAAAAGTCGGTGTTATTCTAATAGGCCTTTATATTTTACTTGGGTTTTTCCCCCCCTTGCAGCTTTTACTATTCTTCCTTTCTTCGATATGTTTAGTGTTTGATTTTTTCTTTTTCTTTTTTCTTTCTTTCTTTTTTTCTTTTTGTTTTTGTTTTTGAGACAGGGTCTCTCTATGTAGCCTTGGCTGTCTGGGACTCACTTTGTAGACCAGGCTGGCCTTTTAACTCACAGCAATCCACCTGCCTCTGCCTCCCGACTGTTGGGATTAAAGGCATATGCCACCACCACCTGGCCTTGATTGTTTATTTTTTTAAGATTTATTATTTATACAGTGTTCTGCCTTCATATGAGCCAATAGGCCAGAAGAAGGCACCAGATCTCATTTTTTAGATGGTGATGAGCTGCCATGTGGTTGCTGGGAATTGAACTCAGGACCTCTGGAAGAACAGTCAGTGCTCTTAACCTCTGAGCCATCTCTCCAGCCTGCGTTTGATTATTTTGTGCCTATGGGAATTTCTTTTCTGGCTCAGTCTATTTGGTGTTCTGTATACCTCTTATACCTTGATAGGCATCTCTTTCTTTAGATTAGGAAACTTTTCTTCTATGATTTTATTGAAAATATTTTTTGTGGGTGCTGGAGAGATTGCTCAGAGGTTAACAGCCCTGACTGCTCTTCCAAAGGTCATGAGTTCAATTCCCAGCAACCACATGGTGCCTCACAACCATCTGCAATGTGATCTGATACCTTCTTCTGGCCTGCAGGTGTACATGTAGGCAGAGCACTGTATACATAATAATGAATAAATAAATTTAAAAAAAAAGAAAATATTTTTTGTGCTTTTGACCTGGGATTCTTTTCCTTCCTCTATTCCTATTACTCTTAGACTTGGCCTTTCTTGGTGTCCCAAATTTCTTGGATGTTTTATGCCAGAACTTTTTAAAAAATATTTTATTTGACTAAGGTAATTATTTCTTCTACCATGTCTTCAGTGCATGAGATACTCTCTTCAATCTCATGTATTCTGTTGGTGTGGCTTACCTCTGAGATTCCTGTTCAAGTGCCTACATTTTTTGGTTCCAGATTTCCCTCAGTTTGGGTTTTCTTCCTTTTTTGTTTTTATTTTTGTTTGTTGTTGTTGTTTGTCTGTTTTTCAAGACTGGGTTTCTCTGTGTAGCCTTGGCTGTCCTGGACTTGCTATATAGACCAGGCTGGCCTCGAACTCACAGAGATCCACCTGCCTCTGCCTCGCAAGTGCTGGGATTACAGGCATGCGCTACTACTCCCAGCTCATATTTTCTTTTTTGATTCATTTTCAAGTCTTGAGTGCTTTACTTATTTCCTTCCACTTTGTGTATTTTCATACATTTCCTTAAAAGTTGTATTCATTTCCTCTTTAAGGACTTCTACCATACTCATGAAGGCTATTTTAAGGTCTTTGTCTTGTGATTCAACTATGTTGCAATTCTCTGTAATAGTGTTGCTAGGCTGTAGGGGAGACATACTGCCCTGGAGTCTTATGTATCTGGGTTTGGGATGATTGTAATTCTAGGTGTCGATATCTGGTCTTGTCTTTGTTGGGCAGGTGTTTTGTTCCTTGGTTTCTGCTGTCTTCTCTGGTTCTTAGGCAAGTGTGGAGGCTGTGTGTTGCCTGATGGGGAATTCTTCTGGGATCCTGTCATGTGTGGTCACTGGGGGTTCTGGGTAAAATACGTTTCTAGGTATTAGGTACTGACACTTAGGAATGGCCATGGGCTAGGAGAGTGTGTGTGTGGGTCCCCAGGAGGGAGGAAAGCAGGGTGTCCTCCCAGGACCTGCCTAGTGCCCTGGGGTTAAGAGCAGAGAGTGAGGAGAGGCCACAACAGAGAGTTTGCTTCAGAACTGGGCATGAGACTTGGGGAGTAGATTTGGAGGAGAGGAGGGAGAGGTGAGGACCGGCAGTTAGACTGCCTGCTGTCCCGGCTGCAGTGGCCTGTGGGCTCCATGCTATCTTCCAACTTGCAGGTTTTTCTTTAACTAGCTCCACTATACATTGATCAAATCTTTTAACATCTTTTTTTTTTTTTTTCGAAACAGGGTTTCTCTGTGTAGCCTTGGCTGTCCTGGACTCACTTTGTAGACCAGGCTGGCCTCGAACTCACAGAGATCCACCTGCCTCTGCCTCCCGAGTGCTGGGATTAAAGGCGTGCGCCACCACGCCCGGCTCTTTTAACATCTTTAAATATTTATTTATCAGCTATTTATATATTTACTTATTCAGTGCATGTGTATGTATGCAGCAGTGGGCTTTGTCCTGTCACTATGGGGGTTTGGGCATAAAATTCAGGTTGTCAGCCTTGGTAGCAAGCGCCTTTACACTGAGCCATCTTGCTGACATACAACATACATACATACACACACATATATACACATATACATATACATACATACATACATGCTCCCCCCATGAGACTTACAACTTTATATTTCACATCTCTATGTTCATGCCATTTTTATCATTTCTTTGGGGATGGAGCTGTAGCTAAGTGATACAGCATTTGTTTTATTTGCACAAACACCTGGATCCTATCCCCAGCACCACAAAACAGAACAAAAATCAAATAGAAAAAAAAAAACACCCATAGTTTGTTGTTTGATAAATTATTTCTTCATTTATCTCTAAAGATTCTTAATTTCAAGTCTTTGGCAGACAAGTCCACAACTATTAATAGGTTGGCTGTATGTGTTTGTTTTTAAACTTTTTAGTATTCATTTTCTTCAGACGTCTTGGGCTCTGGGTTCTCAGGCTCGTTTGGGATGGGCATTTTGGGCTTTGCACTGTGCTGTTTTCTCTTTCCCTCCTTTTTTGTCTGGCGGGTTTAGTTTCCTGCTTCTGCGGCTGTACTAGCACAGAACTAGCCATGTGCTCTTTCCTGACACTGGAGGACTGCACACCTGGTGTCACAGCTAAAGAGATGCTTGGGCCATTCTTGGTTAGTGTCATAGTTACTTTCCTAGTGCTTTGAAGAAACACCATGACAAGGCTACTTGGAGAAGAAAATGTTTATAGAGTTAGAGTCTATGACCATCTGGGAGGGAGCGTAGCAGTAGGGCATGGTGCTGGGGCTGTTAGGAGAGAGAGAGAGAGAGAGAGAGAGAGAGAGAGAGAGAGAGAGGACGGACTGGGAATGGGTCTGCATTTGAAACCTCAAAGTCCACTCCCAGTGACACACTTCCTGCAATGAGGCCACATCTCCTAATCCTTCCCAAACAGTTCTCGAACTCGTGACCAAGTATTCAAACATGTGAGGCCATGGGAGTCATTGTCTTTCAAAGCACCGGTTAGGAAGCCGACTCTGTCCTCTCACATCCCTCAGCCCACAGCTTCGGCCATAGCTACAAGTCTGCTCAGCTTCCAGGCCTTTCCCTTCGGTTCTGTGTTTAGCTTTCCCCACAGTGAGTGACCGACCACACTACCAGCCCCTTCACCCCATTCCCCGGGTGACATTTTAGCTCCCATCAGCCCACAGGGTTTGGCTTTGCTCATCACTTTGCTTTCGAGTTCTTTATGTCTACCAGCTATGTATCCAGTGACTCGACTGGTTTTTATTTTCTGTTGGCATCCATACTTTGGAAACTTTATCTCCCATTATTATGCGCTGGCAGCATGAAGAGAGTTAATCTTCCTTGTCGGTGTGATATGATTTAGAATCATCAGGTGAACACAGCTTGCGTGTGCCCGTGGAGGCAGGAAAGATCCACCCTGGGTGTGGGTGGCACTGTCCCAGAGGCTGGGGTTCTGGACCAAATGAAAAGGGGTTCTGGGGCTGGAGAGATGGCTCAGAGGTTAAGAGCACCAACTGCTCTTCCAGAGGTCCTGAGTTCAATTCCCGGCAACCACATGGTGGCTCACAACCATCTATAATGCCCTCTTCTGGCCTGCAGGTATAAAACACTCATATACATTAAATAAATAAATAAATCCTTTAAAAAAAAAAAAAGAAAGAAAAAAGGAAAGAAGAAAAGAAAAGGGGTTCTGGACCGAATGAAAAGGCAAAGTAGAGCAGAGTACCAGCGTTACCCACTCCCTCTCTGCTTCCTGACTGGATGTGATGGCACCAGCTGTCTCCAGTCCTCTGACCGTCTCTCTCTCTCTCTGCCAAGTCAGAAAGAAACCCTTCCTCACTGAGGCTGCTTCTTGTCGGGAGCTTATCACAGGGACAGGTAAAGTAGCTGATGCCAAGGGAGGGTATTAGCAATCTCCCAACCTTTCTCTCATTAACGGTTAAGTCATTTTGAGACCAAGTGTCTGTCTGTCACAGTGGAAACAGACTAGCCAGAGGAGACCCCAACGCTGCCAGTCCCAGTAACAGACCCGGATGGGCTTTGCAGGCTGCCCACTGATGGGAATGACACTCAGGGGACTTTTATTTAGGGACCAGCTTCTTGTAGTGACTCAATGGCAGTAAACTGGCACACAGGCATAGAATATTCCACTCCAGTGTTCTGTTTACAACCTTTTGTTAACTGCATCTACCTACCAGTGGCTTGTTTATTTATTTTTAGGGGGGTTCTCACTCTGTATATAGTGCAGGCTGGTCACAGAACTCACTATATAGCCCAAGCTAGCCTTAAACTCACGACAATCCTTCTGCCTCAGTTTCTGAGTGATGGCATTACAAGCATGAGCCACTATATCTGGTTAGACAATGCAGAGACGGGTGGAGAGATGGAAGGAGGGAAAGATACATACATAGAGAAAGAGAGAGACAGAGACAGACAGAGAGAGAGAGACACAGGGACACAGAATGAGAGACAGAGACAGAGCAACAGAGAGACACACAGAGGACCAAAATGAAGGCTAATATATCCATGTAGGTTCTCAGCTAAATGACAGAACGGAAGAACTGCCATCCTTTCATTTTTAGAACAGCACACACAAAAATAACAGCAGAATAAAAACCAGAGATGCAAGCCAGGCGGTGGTGGCCCACACCTTTAATCCCAGCACTCAGGGGGGGGGGCAGGGGGGGTGCGGCCAGAGGCAGGCGGATCGCTGTGTGTTCGAGGCCAGCTTGGTCTACAAAGCAAGTCCAGGACAGCCAAGGCTACACTGAGCAACCCTGTCTCAAAAAAACAAACAAAAAAACCCCACAAACAAAAAACCAAACCAGAACAAAACAAAACAAAACAAAAAACCAAACAACAACAAAAACAGAGATACAGCAGAGTATTTGGATCTTCTACAGAAAAATGCTCCTCAGTTCCAATGTCAACCCCAAAAAGAAGCAGAGACTTCTGAGCAGACAACAACGAGGACAGGGAGGGAGAGAAGGCGGGAAGGTTAGATCCCTACAAGGTGCCTGGATTAGGTGCTTTTCCTGGCAAGGCTTTCCTTACAGATAGCCTAGTTAAGATATTCACAAACCAGTGCTGGAGGGAAGGCACTTCCCCGGCTGATGGCCTGAGTTTGAGGAGGTAAAGGAGAAAACCCATGCCCGCAGGTTGGTATCTGACCTTCATGTTGCACACACTGAATTAATAAATGTAAGAAATGAAATCAAAATGCTTAAAAGAAATGAATGCTCAAATCCAGTTCAACTTATACTGCAATAGAAAGGGACAGGGGCGCATGCCTGTAATCCCAGCGCCCAGCAGGGAAACTGAGGCAGCAGGGGACGTGTGAGTGACAGGCCAGATAGCCAGGCCCTGTTAGGAAAAGAAATCAGGCCTGGGAAACCAGCTTTATGGCAGACCATGTGCTTAGCATGTTTGACTTCAATCCCCAGCACCACAAATAATGATTTTCCATTATTATTTAGAAAACAAAAGTAATAAGCTTCAATATGGCATCTTTACATACGTTGTTATGTGTTGTTCCCCTCTCCGCTACCTAGTGCATAGCAAGGGGCAGAGTCCTGGGCAGCTAGAAGCATGTTCCCTGCAGTCTTTGCGTTGGGCTTGAAAAATCAGAGCGCCATGGTTGATTTAAGAGAAAATAAAATTTAAATGGTCTCTCTCTCTCTCTCTCTCTCTCTCTCTCTTTTTCTCTCCCTCTCTCTCTCTCTCTCTCTTATTATATATACAGTGTTTTGCATGCATGTACCCCCTGATGCCAGGAGAGGGCAGCTGATTGCACTGTTGATGGTTGTGAGCCACCATGTGGCTGCTGGGAATTGAACTCAGGACCTTGGGAAGAGCAGCCAGTGCTCTTAAGCTCTGAGTCATCTCTCCAACCCCAGTGGCCAATCTCAGTGGGCAGAATACTTGCCCAGCATGTACAAAGCCCTGGACTCCATCCCAGTACTGAAACAAACCGGACATGGTGAGGCACACCTTCAACCCCAGCACCTGAGAGACAGAGGTAGGGAAATCAGAACTTCAAGGTCATCTCCCACATAGAGTGGGTTTGAGGTCAACCTGGGACACATGACACCCTGTCTCAAAAAAATTAATAGGAAAAGAGACAAAGAATACAATAGGAATGAAGCAATTCTAAAAATAACCAGTTCTAAGAGGGGCAGGACCAATTAAATACAGTGTCCAGAAGATAACTGTAAATTAAAAGCAATGAGGTCACTTCTCACCTATCAGATAAGCTAAAATTAAAAACAGAATAACCCCTGCTGCTGGAGGGGAGGCAGGAAAATAATGCTCTCAGACACTGTTAAATGTGTCATTTAATTTTAGGCAAGCAATCTGGCAATATGTATCAAAATGTAAAATCTCTTTCCCTAAAAAAGCCATGATAGGGGCTGGAGAGATGGCTCAGTGGTTAAGAGAACTGACTGCTCTTCCAGAGGTCCTGAGTTCAATTCCCAGCAACCACATGATGGCTCACAACCATCTATAATGTGATCTGATGCGCACTGTATACATAATAAATAAATCTTTAAAAAAAAAAGCCATGATAGATGCAATATAGAGGTACCCATCTATTCCCCAGACACAAGCAAGCACATGCCTTGCCATCTAGCACCAAATGTAATGATATCATCATCATCATCTAGAATAATAAACTAATAGGTTTCAACATGCATCTTCACATATGTTAATATGCTGTTCCACTCCCCCACTACCTAGTACACTGCAGGGGGGCAGAAAGCTAGGCAGCCAGCCTAGATGCCATTTAGATGAGGTTCAAAGTAGACAAAGCTCACATCCTTTAGTGGTTTGGAGGAGAATGGTACCCAAACAGTCACACCTTTGAATGCTTGGTCACTAGTTAGTGTAACTGTTTGGGAAGGATTAAGAGACGTGTCCTTGGGCCTGGAGAGATGGCTCAGAGGTTAAGAGCACTGACTGCTCTTCCAAAGGTACTGAGTTCAATTCCCAGCAACCACATGGTGGCTCACAACCATCTATAATATGATCTGATGCCCTCTTCTGGCCTGCAGGTGTACATGCAGGCAGAGCACTGCATACACAATAAATAAACAAACAAACAAACAAACAAACAAATCTTTAAAGAGATGTGGTCTTGGGCCTGGAGAGATGGCTCAGAGGTTAAGAACACTGACTGTTCTTCCAGAGGTCCTGAGTTCAATTTCCAGGAACCACATGGTGGCTCACAACCATCTACAATGTGATATGATGCCCTCTTCTGGCCTGCAGGTATACATGCAGGCAGAGCACTGTATACATAATAAATAAATAAATAAATCTTTAAAAAAAGAAAAAAAAGAGACGTGTCCTTGTTGGAGGAGGTGTGTAGCTGGGGGTGGGCTTGGCGGTTTCAAAAGCCCATGACGGGCCCAGGTTCATTCTCATTCTGTCTCTGTCTGTCTGTCTGTCTGTCTGTCTCTCTGTCTGTCTCTCTCTCTCTCCTTCCTGCTGATCAGGATGTAAAGCTCTCAGCTACTGCTCCAGCACCACGTCTATTTCTTGCCATAACACTCTTGAATTCTGAGCCCAAATTAAATGCTTTCATTCGTAAGAACTGCCTTGGTCATAGTGTGTCTCTTCACTGAAATGGAACATATATGACATATTTGTGACACACACATATGCATATGTTGTCCCAAATCACTCACTTTTCACCTACTTTCTCCTTTTCCCAAAGTAAGTGACTCTCACAGCTTGATTTTTGTCCTTAGCCAGGCCTGTCTGGTTTTGAGCTTCATATAAGTGGATCCATACTTTATGCTTTTTTTCTCAGGCTTCTTTAGCTTTGGATGAGACTAGGAGGGGCCTCTATAGTGCTGGTAATGTTCCGTTTTATAACCTAAACGCTGTTACATGGATGCGTTCATTTTATAATATATACTTATCAAGCTGTATGCTCATGATTTGCTTAAAGTTCTATATGTACAACTATAGTACATATAGTATGGTAGCGTTTTTAATGTCCTTTGCGGATTATTTTTTGTTTTTTATTTTTTGTTTTTTGTTTTGTTTTTTATATATTTGAGTGCTTTGCCTGTATGTAAGTTTACCACATGTGTGCAGTGCCCAAGGAGGCCGGAAGAAGGGATCAGATCTCCTGGAGCAGGAGTTACAGGTGGACATTAGCCATCCTGTCGGTTCTAGAAACTGAACACTGGCCGTCTGCAAGGGTATTTTGATTCATATCGCCCTCTTAACTGCTAAACCATCTATCCAGCCCCTCAAAATATAAATGCCATTTTTTTTTAAGTCCTGGGGGATGGAACCTAGGGCCTTAAATGTGCTAGGCCTAGTACCATACCATTAAACTACATCCCAAACCTGGTAATAGAAATATTTAGTTATCTGGGCACAATGGCACACCCCTTTAATCCCAGCATTTGGGAGGCAGGGGGGCAGGCGGATCTTTTAGTTCAATGCCAGTCTGGTCTACGGAGTGAGTTCCAGGACAGCCAGGCTTACACTGAGAAACCCTATATAATTTTTTTTCCCTGTTCCTCTAGTAATCTCATTCCCAGGAAATGAAAGCATAGAAATAAATGCATAAGTCATAGGGACAGACCTGGAAACACACTTATTACACTTATTACAGCCTTGTGGCACTAGAAAGACCTGGGAACCTACATAATGCTCCAGGGACTAGACTATTTTGAGGTCATTTAAAAAAAAAAAAGCATGAAGTAGGGACAGCTCTAGCTTGGTGGTACACCCCCCTTCCCTAGCATGTGTGAATGTGTGGGGCACAAGGCCCTGAATTAGATTCTCAGAACTGTAAGAATTAAAAATAAAAATAAAAAAGAATTAGTTAATCTGTTCTACACAACTAAGAAGAGAATCTCTATGTATTTACTTTAAGGAAAGAAAGCAAAAGTAGCCTTAAAAAATAACACCTCTCTTCAAATAAAAATAATGACTCCTTCAAACAATAAAAACGAAATCTGTCTGGGATATGACATATTTGTAATTCTGGCACTTGGGAGGTGGAGGCAGAAGAATCAAAAGTGCCAGGTTATCCTGGGCTACGTAGGGTGTTTGAGGCCAGCCTGGGCTTCGGGAAACCTTGTCTCAGGAAAGATACAATAAAAACAAAGCCAGGTGTGCAGGCTCTCGGAGTCAGGATGGCCTAATTTGAATGGTAATTACTTTGGGGATTGCAAGTGATTTTTACTTTTGACAGTAAAAGGTCCTGTGACTATATACTGTTTCTATAACCAAGGGAAAGAAAAAGCTGCTTTCCTCCTAGGGGAAAAATATCGGCAGGTAGCAGTCTCTAGGATCTGGTTTAATGAACATACAGGTCGATATTTAATTAACTTATCAACTGTTGGCTTGTCAACTGATGTTTTCTCAGTCCTTGAGGCCTTAAATCTCCTAAGTAGCCAAAGTGTCATCTGAAACACTGTTTACAATTTGTTTATTTATTTATTTGGTTTTTCGAGACAGGGTTTCTCTGTGTAGACTTGACTGTCCTGGACTCACTTTGTAGACCCCGCTGGCCTTGAACTCACAGTGATCCACCTGCCTCTGCCTCCCGAGTGCTGGGATTAAAGGTGTGCGTCACCCCCCACCCCACCCCGGCACAATTTCCCCTTTTAATAATGTCCAAACTGGGAAAGGATTAAAGGAAGTTTACTGGGGTGCATCAAATGACTGAGCTATTACACCCCCCACTTCTGGCAATCCCTGGTACCACTCTGCCTTTTGTTTTAATTTGTTTGTTATTATTGTTTCTTTTTTTTTTTTGAGACAAGGTTTCTCTGTGTAGTCCTGGCTGTCTTGAAACTCACTATGCAGACCAGGCTGGCCTGGGACTCAGAGAGCCCTCTGCCTTTATGCTTCCTGAGTGCTGGGATTAAAGGCTTTTTTTTTTTTTTTTTTTTGTTAAACTATGCCTATCTCTACATTTTTTTTTGACTTTCTTTTTCTTTTGAAATAAACTCTTTTTCCAGGCCTATTGATTGTGTTTTTAAAAATTAATTTAATTTATATGATTATTTTTAATGTATGTGTGTGTGTGTGTGTAGAGGTGGGGTCATATGTGCAGCTATGTATGCAGATCAAAAGTCAACATTAGTCTCAGGGGCCTGCCACTTTCTGATTTTAGGATGAACTCCAGGTTGGCTGGCCATCCCATCAAGCCCGAGATCCACCTGTCTCCCTCCCGAGTGCTGGGTTTACAATGAAATATCACTACTTCAGGCTTTTTGTGTGGGTGCTGGGGATTGGACTGGCGTCCTCAGGGAGCCATCTCTTACAATGGTTCTGAAAATCTTCCTTATAACCCAATCATCCTTCCATCCCATGATTGTATAAATCCCTTATGATGCCTTGGGCCTGTAATCCTAGCACTCTGGAAGTGGAGGCCGACAGATCAAAAATTCAAAGTCATCCTCAGCTATATTTTGAGTCCAAGGCTAGCCTGGGGTACATGAGACGCTATCTCAAACAAACAAACAATAAAACCCAACTTCTGTTTTGCACTTAGGAGGAAAAAAAAGTAGGAGAGCCAAGAATCAAAGACTGTTGTAGATAATAAACATTTTACAAGCAGGTTATGGCCCCTAGTGTAAATAAAGCAGGGGACCAGGCTGGGGAGCACAGAAAAACAGCTGGATCAAACATCTCGCTTATGTGTTTACTTAAAATGTGAAGCATTTCCTCTGTGGGTTTTGCTACCTCCAGTCACCTTGCTCTGGCGGGCAGCGCTTTACCTTCTCTTGCGCGGCATGTGCCCGGGTTACCTTCTCTTCTGGCTTCAGGTGAGGCCTCGAGTGTTTAGTTCTTATTGAGCACTGCTTTTGGAACATGCCAGAAAGAAGCATGGTCAAGTGGTGGGCTTTCTCAGCCTCCTCCTTAACACTTCCTGAGCTTTAAAGCTGGGGACCAAGGCTTCAAAGGCGAATAAGACAGAATCGCGGAGAAATCACTGCCAGATGCTTAACTTAAACGGAGCTAGGGGAAGCACAAGCGAAGATGCCATTGATGGGGGTGGGGTGGAGAAAGGCATGGCTGCCAGGAGAGAGAACAGCATATGCTAAGGATTGGTGGGTCTCCAAGCGTGGTCCCGGAACAGCGACGGCGGTGGCGGCGGCGGCGGCGGCAGCGGCAGCAGCTGCAGCAGCAGGGGAACTTGTTGAAAATTTTAATTCTCAGGTGTTCTAAACTCCAGGAGTGGCAATTAGCGCTCTGTTTTTTAAAAATCATTTTCCAGGAGATTCTGACAAAAACTAGAAGTTGAGAATCACGACTCCAGCAGAGGTCTTGAGGATGCTTTGGATGAGAAGGGCAGAGTGGCAAGACAATTTCGGAGCCAGTCAAAGGGTTATGCTTTGTCCTCACGGGCCGCCTTCAGGTTTTAGACAGGGCGGCTGGTACTTACACACCTGGCATGCCAGCGTTTCCCAGGGATCGGGGCCCGCAGAGCGTCTTCCCGCCTCCCATGACCTGCGACACTAGAGTTGTCAGGCTGCAGATCCTCCGCATCCCAGGACAATGCTTTTGCGGCCTTGAGGTGATTCTCCCACACTCAGACGTGCATTGAGACGTGGAAAGGACCGGGAGCACCAAGACCCTTCCTATGAGACAAGAGCGGAAGGCCGGCCCACTGCCCCACGCCCAGCCCGCGAGAGGGTGGAGCCTCTGGTCCCGCCCCGGCCCGCCTCTCTGGGCGGAGTGTGGAGGGGTTTTCGTCTCCGCGCCGGTGCGCAAGCCCGCGGCCGGTTTGCAGGGCCGGACGCGCGCCCCGCGTCCGGGGCAGGAAGATGGTGGCGAGCGCGCGGGTGCAGAAGCTGGTGCGGCGCTACAAGCTGGCGATCGCCACCGCGCTGGCCATCCTGCTGCTGCAGGGCCTGGTGGTGTGGAGCTTCAGCGGCCTGGAGGAAGACGAGCCGGGCGAGGTGCTCCGACGGCCGTGCGGGCGGGCAGGCCGGGCGCGGGGGCGCGCGGGGTCCTGGCGGGGCTGCGGGCGGCCCCGGCCAGGCAAGTGGGGCACGGGCCGCGTGCATGCAGGGTGCAGGCAGCCTACTGGAGCCCGGCCTCCGGCCCCCAGTGCTCCCTTCCCAGAAAGAAGGGCCTGGCTGGCTGCGTGCAGGAGCGGTGCGTGACCCGGAGGCCGGGGCGGCTGGCGGACTGGGGGCCACGGAGGGAAGAGCGGGTCATGGTGGGGTGGTCTCCGTCCCAGGAAGCGATGAAGGTCAGGCACGGGGATCGGGGTTGGGAGGAGCGGCTGGGCCCCAGTCTGCTCGGAGGTGGGGAGCCTCAGGCCAAACTTTCTGAAGTTGGGAGGGGGCGGGGGTGTACGCGCCGTGGGCGGAGGAGTGGGGGCAGAGGGGACCCCGGGCACCCGTGTTCGGCTGCGCCTGAGAAGCAGCGACTGGTGGTGAAGTGGAGCTCGGGGGATGGAATTATGGCCTGTGACAAAGTGTATACCCGGAGTAGAGTGAACAGGAGTGACCCCAAGGGAAAAACACTGAAGTGTCCTCTAGGCGTGGCTTTCTCAGCTAGGGAAGAACCCGGTAGATCTTTAGGAGGGGATAGAATAGAAGGTGATCTGTTGAGTTGGCCTTAGGCCATCAGAGGAGGAGGGAGCCATCTCTGGCTAATGGAACAGCAGCTGTGAGCCCCAGACCCTGACCCCAGGCGTTTTCTTAATCTTAACTGGTGCCTTTAGTTACAGGCTCAGGTACACCTTCCTGGTAGTGTGGTTTGGAGGGGTCCAGTGGGGTCTAGGTCCGTTCTGGAAAGGTGGAGAGGATTAGCCAAATCAAAGCCTTAAGCAACGGCCAGAGGTCAGGGACTCTTGCTTCTGTCCCCTTGTCCGGTGTTTCCAAGGCTTTGGGGCTTTAGCTTAGCAGGGTGAAGGCGTGAAGCCTGGGAGCCTTTCTGCCCTGCACCTGGTGAACGCCAAAGACCTGGTGGGGAGACTGGGAGAATTGATCGGCTGGGAAAAGAGAGGAGAGAGTTTCAGTCAGATGTTTGGGCAACTAGGACATCTCAGATGGAGTGGGCCGGCAGAGGCGGGTGGGTGGCCCTCTGACCCTGGTCTTTGTGAGGGGGCAGGCTGCTGACGACTGGGGGAGGAGCGTGCCAGAGAATCTGAGTCTTCTCAGAAGTAGATGGCCCAGTGGCTGGTGGTTTGAATCTTTAAATGGGCTGAGCCCCCTGCTGCTCTGCCCACAGCCAGGGCTGGAAAACTGGTGAGGTGAGAGAATTTGGGGTCTCCTCCACCCAGCACACACACACACACACACACACACACACACACACACACACACACACACACCTGGCTAAAGCTGAGAAAGGAATTCTAGATGAGAGTGGAGAAAGATCCCCGGTGTCCTAAATATTGTGGCGTTCTGGCAGCCACCTCCTCAGACTGGAGTTGTGAAAGAGCACAGTATAATGCTTTAGGAAGTTAGCAGGCAAGTGAGACCTTGTCCTGGTTCTGCTATCAAGTAGACCACCTCCAGTCACCACTTCTGTTGGGGTAGTAGCCGCACCGATTTTGGGGGGTGGGGCTGGTGGTGGTGACGATGAAAACAGTGAAGTGGAACAGCACCTGTGAATACGTGCAGGAATTCTCCACACCTGCTAAGCTGTCAGAACATGATACATTGTCTCAGCATTGCATCATGGGACATACATTCATTCATTCACCCAGTCCAGTCAGTCAGTCAGTCAGGACCAGCTGAGTCCTCACCTATGAGGAGGCACTGAGCTCATACTGGGAACACAGAAATAAAGAATAGATGAGGTCCTGGCCTACAGGGGCAGGCAGTCTGTCAGGAGAGGCAGCCAAGGGAAGCTAGAACAAGGGGTCTGGCTCAGTTCAGGAGGCTGGGGAAGGGCTTCCTTCAGGAAGAGGTGGGCAGGGGTGTCTGAGCAGACGGTTCTCTGGAGAGTGGGCCGAACTGGGGAATCCTTAGGGAATGGATAGAGGGGGGGGGCACTTTCCCCAAAGATGGTTCCATCCCTTATGGCCAGAGAGACCACAGGCAGGGACTTGAGTGCGTTTTACTGTAAGTGCAGTGGGAAAGCTCTGCAACAGAGGGCAGTGAGCAGTTAAGGAAAGCACTCTGCTGCCTGTGGAGGGGTGAGAGTGGACACCTGGGATGATCACTAACCCCCAAAGGGCTACTTGATTGTATTCAAAGCTTTCACAAATATCCTTTCACCGCTTGTTTTAAATGCAGTCCAAGAAGTCTTGAGGGGGCGGGGCGGTGTGGGCAGGGCCTGGGAGGGGTGGAGCATTTCTGTGTTCGCTGTCTTTGTGGCTCAGGGAGGATTCAAGGAGTTAGGAAGTGGCAGAGAACTTTCTTTGTCTCCTTGCCAAGGAGGAGGGGGCCTCTGAGACCAGAGGGGCATCCAGCCAGAGAACCGCCCTGATCTCAGAGGCTATTGAGGGCAGCCTGTCAGGAGACATAGCTTTAGGCTCTGGGACCTAGCTGAGAGGAGCTGGCTACCCAGCGGGGCCTGTTTCCTTATTGCTGTCTTCTGGTCCCTAGACTCCTTTGGGATTTATCCTTCTCAGGGTCAGCCAGCTCCCTGCTGCAGTGCGGGCCACCAACGTGCCTGGTTCCTCCCACATCCTGTCCCCGACCACAGCCAGCCTGGCTCTGTGCCCTCTTGCCCTACACTTCTGACCAGCTTCCTGATGCACTGGTACAGGCATTGAACCCTAGGACTCATACCTCTTTGCCATCACTACCCACCTAATATTGGGGGGGGGGCGTCTTCTTGAGTGTACAGTGTGGCTGGTCAGGTGCCACTATTCTGTAGGTTGGTCAGCCCGGGCTGCCCTCCCCAACATGGGTGTGGCAGAGAGTCTCCTGACCACTCTCCAGTGTCTCAGAAAAAGAGGGACACCCCTACTCTTACTGGGTACCTCTGAAGGCACCAGAAAGCCATCTGGGTGCTAAACACGAGACCTGGGTACTGTGGGGTACGGATAGAACTGTTGCTTGAAGGTGGCGCCCAGATTCCTCCTGTGTTCCTATGGAAAAAGGGCAGGGGGAGCCTAACACTGGACTCCACCTGGAGTCCGCCATGCTTGACAGCCTGACTCTGGGCCTCATGCTGATGATTTCTATCTCAGTCCCCAGTAATAACGGAAAGATGGCAACCTTTGTGAAGACCATACCTACACAAGACCTTTACAGTCATTCATTTGAGCATTAGTCAACTGCTTATCATAGTGACACACTCTTCTGGACTCTGGGAAGATGCCCATGAACAAACAAGCTAAACACCCGCTAGCGGTGTTGACAGCCATGTGCAGGGCAGACCGAAGGGCATGAAATAAATTCTGGTTAGGATGGCGGAAGAGAGTATCACACTTCTTAAGAAAATATGTTACTGTATTATGTATGGATATGTGAATTTGGTGGGTACACTTGGGCCTTGGCATGCATATGGAGGCCAGAGGGCAGTTCGTGGGAGTCATTTCTCTCCTTTCACCACCTGAGCCGCACAGATCCAACTCAGGTGGTCAGACTTGGCAGTAAGTGCCTTTACCTGCTGAGCCTTCTTCTTGGCCCAAGATCATCATATCTGGGGAAAGTAGAACAGAGGCTGAGGAAGGCTAGAGTCTGCACGGCAGGCCTGGCTGAGAAACACCACCTGAGCAAAGAGTTGAAGAGGCAAGGGATGAGCTATGGGATGTCCAGAGAGCGCCCCCGGACTGAGGGCATAGCCAACACAGAACCAGGCATGCCAGGAGGAGTAGAAAGACACTGCATAGGCCGTGGGGTCAGGGGCAGGGTGGTGGGAGGGATAGCTAAGAGGAGAGGCCACTGGCCATCTGGTCGTGGGGATGTAAGTTCTAAAAGGAGGGGCTGGAGAGATTGCTCAGCAGTTAAGAGCACCTGGCTGCTTTTCCAGAAAACTGGGGTTTCAATTCCCAGCACCCACATAGCTATCTGTATCTCATAACTGTCTATCTCCAATCCCAAGGGAATCTGATACCCTCTTCTGGCCTCTGCTGTGCATTGCACATCTGTGGTGCACAGACATATATGCAGATAAAAACATCCATACACAAAATAATAATAAATAAATAAAATGTTTAAAGAAAAGTTCTACAAGGGAGCCGGGTGTGGTGGCGCATGCCCTTAATCCCAGCACTCATGAGGCAGAGGCAGTTAGATCTCTATGAGTTCGAGGCCAGCCTGGTCTACAAAGCGAGTCCAGGACAGTCAGGGCTACACAGAGAAACTTTGTCTCAAAAATCCAAAAAGTTCTAACAGGAACACTGGTGGCTGTGATGAGAAGAGACTACAAGGGACACAAGTATAAGCCAGGGCATCACGGGATCCAGGCTGAGGGAAGTGGGGAGACAGCGAGATTCTGTGTGTTTTCATGCATTTACAACAGGTTGTATTTGGAGTATAAGGGAAAGAAAGAGAGGAATCAGAGCTGAGTCCAGGGCGTGGGGCTGGAGCCCAGGGCTAGAGCTCTTGCTTAGCATCCTGAGGCTCTTTACCTCATCATCAGTGCCACCCATCCCCTCCAAAGGGAAAATCGGAATTTGCACTGCAAAAGATTGCCCTCTCACAGAGATGTGAAGGCTGAAGGAGGGGGAGGGGAGGGGAGGATTGTAGCCATTTGCACTTGGAGTTCTGAGGTCGTTAAGTTCCCAAAGAAGGTGGCAAGGAGGCTATTTGTTTCAAGGGAACTTCCCAGACCAGAGACATAAATCTGGGATATGGATGGTATAAGGCTGGCCCACAGTGAGTGAGAGACTGAATGGGCTCACCAGGAAACAAAGGCTGGAGCCTAAAGACAGGCCCCAGCATCTGCCTTGGGAGCCAGGAGACTGACGTGGAGTGGCAGCAGGTGGGAGGACCCAAGTACCTCCCGCAAGCCATGCAGGAAGGGTGATTATAGAGAGATAGCACTTGAGCAAGCGTGAAGAACAAGAGCGCAGAGTGCAAGAGGCAGGGCACTGACAGGATGAAGGAAGGAAAGGGACGACCAGGAGAGATGGCCTCTCCCACTACAGTGTCAGCGTTGATGTCTCATTTGATCCTCACTCTCAGAGCTGAGGGACCATGGTCAGAGAGGGTCAGTGGCTGCTGGCGAGGTAGCAGAGCTGGCCAGAGGACTCAGGGAGCACCCCTTGCGTCTTCTGTCCCTCGTGTGCCAGCTCTTCCATCCATCAGCCATAGTTTCTAGAGGCTCGGAGCTCAGTGCACCCCAATGGTTGTCCACGTGGGGACTTGAGCTGATCTTAAAGGATAGGTGGGCTAAGTGAAGAAGAGAAGTGGGGAACATGGAGGAGGGTAAGTTGAGCTAGACAGGGAGTTTGGGGCATCAGGCAGCATGGAGGGCTTCTGAGTCCCCTTGAGAGATCCTGTCACAAGTGCAGAGGTTGGCAGCCTCCAGCTGTGGACCTAGCCCTGGACCTCAGGTTTCTAGCCAGGGACTGATTGCTGTTGTGATTGCTGGCCCACAGGCGGTCCTGGGGTAGGAGAGCCCATTAAGCTGACCACACCTCAGGGCTGCTTTGGAGGGGGGCTATGGAGCTTCCTGCCCCTCTTTGGGCTTGCTTGTCACGTGTACTTTGTACCTGAAGCCTTCTTCTGCCAGCGCCTGCCTGGGTCCTCTTATTCACGGGATGCCTTCAGCACAGCACCTTGCCTCAGCTTCCTGGGAGTCCCAGCCAACATTAGCGTCTCAGGCTTCGTTTCTCCTCCTCTCTCCTGAGCTACTGCCCTGTTGTAGCCTCAGTTTTCCCACATGAAAAGCTTTAGTGCAACCGATGCAGGTGGAGGTTAACGCCACGCCCTCCCAGCCAGTCCCTGGTAGGAAGCGTAGGTCTCATCAGGGGCACTCCTGCGTCCTCTGTAGGGTCCAGACACTCTTCTCTTAGAGAAGGCATGGATGGAGATGTATGTTGAAAGAGAAAGCGGTACGAGCCGTGAGCAGGAAAAGGAAGTCCAGTGTCATGTGATCTGAGATCTGGAGGGGGCATGTGAGGTGCGATGGAGTGAGATGGAAAGGATAGAAGCTACTACCTCAGCCAGCTGGCCCTGGCACGTCACTGTTTGTATAGAACTATTTAGCGAGTAGGACTTTTCTAGCTAGAGGGTTGAAAGGAGCTTCTAGACTTCAAGGTAACCTTGGCCAAGGTGGAACTTGCGGAAGGGAAGGAGGTGACTAACCAAGATCTGCTTGCCTTTTACAGAAAGGAAGGCAGAGGAAGCCACGACCACTAGACCCTGGCGAGGGCTCCAAAGACACGGACAGCTCCGCAGGGCGTAGGGGCAGCGCTGGTAGAAGGCATGGGCGCTGGCGGGGCCGTGCTGAGAGCCCAGGTGTGCCTGTGGCCAAGGTGGTGCGGGCAGTAACCAGCCGGCAAAGAGCCAGCCGACGGGTGCCCCCTGCCCCACCTCCAGAGGCCCCAGGCCGACAGAACCTGAGCGGAGCAGCAGCCGGAGAAGCACTGATAGGGGCCGGTGGCTTCCCGCAACATGGAGACACAGGGAGTGTGGAAGGTGCCCCTCAGCCCACGGACAACAACTTCACTCCGAAGTGTGAGATTCTGGGCAAGGATGCGCTGTCAGCACTGGCCCGGGCCAGCACCAAGCAGTGCCAACAGGAGATCGCCAATGTGGTGTGCCTGCACCAAGCTGGGAGTCTCATGCCCAAGACTGTGCCCCGGCACTGCCAGTTGGCTGGTAAGGGATTAGGGTACTCTGGTCCTTCCCAGAAATGGGCGGGAGGTGATATGGCCCAGATTTTCATGCTACTTTCCCAGTTGGCCCTCCTTGTCCAAAGTTGTGTTAAATGTACCAGTTGGCAGAGGGGGGAGCCGGGACTAGGGCTCCACATCTAGGCTTCTTCTGTTAGGAGACAAGCAGGCAGCCTTTTCCCCATCTCACTAATGTCCCTGTCCACCCCACTCAGGCAAGATAAGCCCTGGCATCCAATGGGAAGAGATTCGGGCCCAGCCGCCTGTTGGTGGGCCTCCAGTCCGCATCGCCTACATGCTGGTGGTTCATGGCCGTGCTATCCGCCAGCTGAAGCGTCTTCTCAAGGCTGTCTACCATGAACAGCACTTCTTCTATATCCATGTGGACAAGGTACTGTGAGCCCGGAAGCCCTCAGAGAATCTGGCTGAACAAATCAGAGGCTGAAGGTTGTAAACAGGTAGCCTAGAAGGTTGGCTAGATACCCGGAGAAGGCAAGCTGAGGTCCAGAATGGCCACGTATAAGGTGGCCTTTTAGGAGCCGGAGTCCTGCCATGTGCTCTCTCCTGTCTGTGTCTCTTGTGCTGTGTCCTCACGTGGGTGGGGGCTACAACCACAGTGCCCACCTCCATCTACTGAGCATCCCTTCTCCCTCAGCGTTCCAACTACCTGTACCGGGAGGTGGTGGAGCTGGCCCAGCACTATGGTAATGTGCGGGTGACGCCTTGGCGAATGGTCACCATCTGGGGCGGGGCCAGCCTTCTGAGGATGTACCTGCGGAGCATGAAGGACCTGCTGGAAATTCCTGGGTGGACCTGGGACTTCTTCATCAACCTGAGTGCCACCGACTATCCAACCAGGTGTGGGGATGGGTGGGAATGGAGGTCCCACCTGTGACGTCAGGGCCGGTGGGTCCATTTTGTCTGCCACGTCTCAGTCTAAGGTCTCCAATGGCCTAGATATGGCCCATTGGCCCCAGGCATGGGTTGGGGTATGAAGCTGGTAAAAGGTGGTTCTGATGACTGGGAATGATAAGAAATGGAGAAGAAAAGCCAGATGCTTTTGCCTGCAGTGCTAGGTCAGATAGAAAAAGTAGAGGAAGGATGGGGTCTTCTTTGGGTCCTTCAGGTACCATTGCCCCAGAGCATCAGACAACGGTCAGCACATGTCTAATAGCGTCTAATAGGAACGTCCAAGAAATGAAGGTCATTCATGCTAGAGGGCATCTGCTCTGGGACAGAGACGGAGCAACCTGCTGCACACGTTCCCTTCCCTCACCAGGACCAACGAGGAGCTGGTAGCATTCTTATCCAAGAACCGGGACAAGAATTTCCTCAAGTCACATGGGCGAGACAATTCCAGGTGAGAAGGGTAAGGAAGGAAGTCTCACACGGCGATGCCTCCCACACAAGGGCACCTGATGGCCCCTGCTGGGCTGTACAGCCCTTAAACCAGTCACAGGTGAAGGCACACTGGTCGCCAGGTGGAAAGAAGGCTTGGGCTCCACTCTGTGGCATCTTCAGTCGTGGCCTTTCTGCCTCCTTCAGGTTCATCAAGAAGCAAGGCCTGGACCGGCTTTTCCATGAGTGTGATTCCCACATGTGGCGCCTGGGTGAACGGCAGATCCCCGGAGGCATCGTGGTGGATGGCGGCTCTGACTGGTTCGTGCTGACACGCAGCTTTGTGGAATACGTGGTGTATACAGATGACCCCCTTGTGGCTCAGCTTCGCCAGTTCTATACCTATACATTGCTTCCAGCCGAGGTGGGTGACTGGATAGGCACAAAGTCCAGGGAGGGCAATGGTTGAGTGGCCCATGGTTCACCCTTCACCCTCTTCCGCCATCTGCAGTCATTCTTCCACACAGTGCTGGAGAACAGCCCGGCCTGTGAGAGCCTTGTGGACAACAACTTGCGGGTCACCAACTGGAACCGTAAGCTGGGCTGCAAATGCCAGTACAAGCACATCGTGGACTGGTGTGGCTGCTCCCCCAACGACTTCAAGCCACAGGACTTCCTGCGGCTTCAGGTGCTCTCCCTTGGCCCCAAGAAGCCTGCACTCCATAAGCTTTCTGTGTCTGAAAGGCAGGGTGGGTTTCCACCTGGAGCAGCCCCCTTGGGTCTGGGCAGCAGCAGCAGGTGAAGTCAAGGAGCCCAACGTAGACAGTGTTGAGAGGGGAAGCCCCTGCTGTGTTCTGGGGTTTGCAGGTGCCCTTCATCTTCTTTGTCTCTTCCTCCCCAGCAAGTCTCCAGACCCACCTTCTTTGCCCGGAAGTTTGAGTCAACTGTGAACCAGGAAGTCCTGGAAATTTTGGACTTCCACCTGTATGGCAGCTACCCACCCAGCACACCAGCCCTCAAAGCCTACTGGGAGAACACCTATGACGTGGCTGATGGCCCTACTGGACTCAGTGATGTCCTACTCACCGCTTATACAGCCTTTGCCCGTCTCAGCCTTCATCACGCCGTCACTGCTGTACCCCCACCGGCCACTGCACTCTGTAGGTGAGACTCTCTCTTCTGACATAGAGCAGGCTTTTAGCATATGGTGCCTTAGGTGGAGGAGATCAGAGACAACCCATGCCCAGAGTCCCCAGTCTTAGGCAGGAGAGAAAAAAAAAAATTAAAAGAGGTAAAGAAGGCAAGAGCCAGCCAGGACCATGTGGGGCGTGTGAGATTTGGGGCTGAAGAAATGCCTGGGGCTCCCCAGCGCCCCTTCCCTGGGACTCCAGGTGGTATCAGGTGTGCTGATGGCATCTCCCTTTCTCCCTGCCGAAACCTTCCTAGGTTTGAGCCCAGGGGGTTGCCATCCAGCGTGCACCTGTATTTCTATGACGACCATTTCCAGGGCTACCTGGTGACGCAGGCGGTGCAGCCCTCAGCCCAGGGGCCAGCAGAGACACTTGAGATGTGGCTGATGCCCCAGAGGTCGCTGAAGCTGTTGGGGCACAGTGACCAGGCCAGCCGGCTCCAGAGTCTGGAGGTGGGACAGGTCCTCCCCCTTGCTTTCTCCTGACCCCCAGCAAGACGCGGGGAGTGGGAAGAGAGGGACAGACACCAAGGGAGGGGTAAGGACTCCATCAGACCTTTATGGGCGGGGCTCTCTGGGCTCTGCTTTCCAAATAATGGCAACCTCGGTAATGCCACACACATACGTCTACGTCACCCTCACAGGCATACACTGAGGGGCCCTCTCAGATGACGTAGGGAGCAGGGACGGAGCTGTCGGTTCTAATCTCCTAAAGTGCAAAGATAGTCCAGATGAGCTTTGGGTGTCCTTTCCTGTAGGCTCTGGCTTTGTGGGGGCGGGGGGGGGTGTCTGCCTTTATGGGCCCCACGATCACAGAACAGTTTGGCAGCCTAGAATAAACCTCAGAGCTGGGAGAGATATTTCAATTCTAGACTCACCCCTTCAGTTTGGGGATGGGGAAACTGAGGCCCTGAAAGAAGCAGTGACTAGCCTGAGGTCGTGGCATGAGAGCAGATGAAAAGACCTTCTTCCAGGCTTCTACCCAGCTGCCTCCCTCCCTACAGGTTGGCACTGAGTGGGACCCGAAAGAACGTCTCTTCCGGAACTTTGGGGGCTTGCTGGGACCACTGGATGAGCCTGTAGCCATGCAGCGCTGGGCCCGGGGCCCCAACCTTACAGCCACAGTGGTCTGGATTGACCCAACCTATGTCGTGGCCACATCATATGACATCACGGTAGATGCGGACACTGAAGTCACGCAGTACAAGCCTCCACTGAGCCGGCCACTGAGGCCAGGAGCCTGGACTGTTCGATTGCTTCAGTTCTGGGAACCCATGGGTGAGACCCGCTTCCTCGTGCTGCCATTGACCTTCAACCGCAAACTACCTCTCAGGAAAGGTAAGGATGCATGTAGTACCCGAACGATGCCCATTTAACTCGGATGGAGCAGGATTTTCCAGGGTTCTGACCCAGGGCTGAGTGGACAAGCGAGGTAAGCAGGGCTCTGGTTTTCCATCCCTGCAATGTGGTAGCGGGAAAAGGGAAGCCTGGGAGTCACGCAGACCGCAGTCTGGAATGTGGCTCTGCCTTTATAACTGGGCCCTGAGCTTTGAGAATAATTACTCAGCTTTTTCATTTGTTAGGTAAGGACAGCATCACTGTGGGAGACTCCTAGGTGGCTGGGACAAAAGTCACTCAAGTTAGATTCAGCAAAATCAGAAAATACTGCCTCAGGTCTCACCGGGGACCAGGGGTGCTGTATTCTTCTAAGGGTATCTTGTCCCTTGCCATGTCCTGCCCCTGATGCTCCTCCACATAGGCTCTAGTGCAGCACAGCCAGATTAGGGCCTTGAGACCCTCAAGCCCCACATAGCTTGGGATGGCCAGATTCATGTGGCCCTCTGGTGACTCGGCTGAGGCTAAGGGGACAGGCTGTGGGCATCTGGAAGCTGAAGTCTCCTCCTGCAGCATCATCACTGAGATGAGTGCTGGCTAAGAGTGGTGATGGTTGGTGTCCCATGGGTAGCTGTCTCCTTTCCGCACTGCACCTTACCACAAGAAGGCGGGGAAGAGCAGGCATAACCTACAGAGATAAGTATGAGGGGCTGGGGCAGATGTGGCGCAGGCAAACCACTTCCCCATCGGCTGAAGGAGGCAGCAGCAGGCTCAGCAGGCAGACCTGAGACTAGACCTCAAAAGACAAAAGGTAGAACATGTTCTGCGCCAGCTGACGATGTGGCGTGAGAGGACAGAGTGGAGGGGAGTAAGGTACAGGAGGTGGTGGGAAGGAAGCTGGCAAGGCAAGCCAGCCCAATGGAGAGAACAGGCTGCCAAGAGGTCTGGGGGCTACTGTGGTAGTCAAGAAGGGGCGTGGATGATACAGCCAGAGCGCTGTCTTACTTCCTAAGGTGCCTTGTTCAACATAATTCTAAAGTGAGGGAAGGGGGTTGGGGGATTGAGCTTAGTAAAGCCCTGGGTTCTGACCTCAGCTTTAAAAAAAAAAAATGGAGCTGGGCAGTGGTGGCCCATGCTTTAGTCCCAGCATTCAGGGAGGCAGAGGCAGATGGATCACTGTGAGATCGAGGCCAGCGTGGTCTACAAAGTGAGTCCAGGACAGCCAAGGCTACACAGAGAAACCCTGTCTCCAAACTCTGCCCCCTTCCCCTCCCCCCCCCCCAAAAATCCTAACATTGGGAATTTAGAATTACACTTTCTAATTTTGCTAATTTCTTTACTGAGACACTGTTACAATGGAGCCCAGGCTACCTGGAACTCACTGTATAGCCCGTTCTGGCTTTGAACTCTTGCAGTCCCCTTGCCTCCCATTTGTTAAGAGTTACAAGTGTGAGTCACCGCGACAGTTACCACTAGGGTTTATACAGCTGATGATTTTATAGGCACAGAAAATCCCTTGGATTAGCCCCAGTCCGCTCTGTAAATGAGACCCCATGGTAAGGTGAGGGTGGGAACTGCTGTGTTCAGCCCTGACTCCTGAGGTCTGGCCTCCATGGGACAAGGGGCATGCTTAACTGCTTGTTCTCTGTCCCCAGATGATGCCAGCTGGCTGCATGCGGGACCACCCCACAACGAATACATGGAACAGAGTTTTCAGGGCCTAAGTGGCATCCTGAACCTGCCTCAGCCAGAGGCCCTGGAGGAGGCTGCCCGGAGGCACACAGAGCTCACGGGACCTGCCCTTGAGGCCTGGACGGATGGGGAGTTGAGCAGTTTCTGGTCTGTCGCAGGATTGTGTGCCATAGGCCCTTCTGCTTGTCCTTCCCTGGAGCTCTGCAGACTGACCAGCTGGAGCTCTCTGTCTCCTGACCCCAAATCAGAGCTGGGGCCTGTCAAAGCTGATGGGCGACTCAGGTAGCAGGGCCCCAGCTGGCACAACCCGGTGGAACCGGGGGAATTGCACCTTACAGACAGCGGAGGGACACCTCTCCCACAGGCAAGAACCGGAGGCCCAGGCAGTGTGCCTGTTTGAGCCATCAGGAACGTGCACTGAGGGCAAGGAAAGTGGTGCAGTGTTCACTACTGCTAATGGCTCTGCAAGGGACCAGAGGTCCACCGCAACCACAAGGAGTCTCTTCCTCTGCCCTTCTCTAGTTTGTACTTTTTTTAAAAAAAAATGTAAAGCGAGTGGCAGAGGGAGGAAGATGTGCAATAGGGCTCAGAGCAGGCCCAGGAAGTGGGCCATAGCCATGGGGAGCATCACAGAGCACATCTGCTGCTGCACCCTCCAGAGCCTCCATCCCCAGCCTGGGCCTGTGCAGCTCACAGCTGAGGCTCTTAGGTGCCTGCCCCGCTGCTCCAGGCCTGGAGACCAAGTGACCTGGGAAGGGGGGGGGGGGCTACTGTGAAGCCATGAGATGGCCTCTCCCTCTGGTAGCCAGGGGACCCTAGAGCAGGGGTGGGGCTGGCTCTCAGGCTTTCCAGCACACCCTGCCCTAGAAAATGCAGGGCACCAGGGCCTGCTGAAATCCATGCAGGGTCCCAGGTGTGCCCTGGAGGAGGAGGCAGCCCCGCTGGCATCGCAGGGAGACTGTCAGAGTGCTCAGAGGAGTCGCGCATCGTGCCTGAAGCTCAGTGTGAAGTCTGAAATATGCAACAGAGGAAATATATCTCTATCTCTCCAAGCTGAATGTCCTCATTTGCTTTCTACTGCTATGATAAAGACCGTGACTGACACATGGGGAGGGAAGGGTTTATTTCACCTTACAGCTTACAGTCCTTCATAAAGGGAAGCCAGGTCAGGAATTTGGAAGCAGGCACTAAACACAGGCCACGGGAAGATGTTTATGGGCTTCTTCCCTAGGTTCATGATCTTTCTTATGCCCCCCCCCCCAGGACCACCTGCCCAGGACTTAACGACCCACAGTGGTGGGACCTTCCCACATCAGTCATTAATGGAGGCATTCTCTGCTGAGGTGCCTACTTCCCAGATGATCCTGGCTTGGGTCAAACTGACAAATTAGCCAGCACACTGAAGCTCCACGTTTTCTCCTGCATATGAGGAAATTGTGGCTGATCCCTGGGCTTTCTAGAAGTCTTGGCTGGTTCTTGGATAGCCTTGAAATAGTAACAGTCCCTGCAGCGGGAGCAGTTGAAAATCCACCCAGAAGCCAGACAGCTTTCAGGTGTAGCCTTCTTTCTTCGAGAAAATGGGCCCTGGGAGGCTTAGATTCCTATTCGCTACCCAGCAGGCCAGCGCCAGCATCGGTGGCATTTAGCTCTAAACCACCCCACCTGGCACTCTACCGCCACCACTGGGCCAGGATGCCTTAGGGGCCTTTAGCATAACAAGCCAGAGCTTCATCTTTCTTCCTACACAAGCCCTGCCTTTGTAGCCTGCTCAGTAACAGTTATTGTTGTTATAGCCTACTGTTTGGTTCTGTAGTTTGTCCCTTTATGGCCAGGGGCAGGGACTGAACCACTGCCATAGGACCCGAGGGAATGGCCAAGTTACTTGCTTTACCTTTTTCGAACTCTATGCCTTCCCACGTGATTCTCCGCCGGTTGCCATTAAGGGCGCAGCATTAGTTCTTAATGCCTCACATAATGTGGGAGTCCGAATGGAGGTTTCTGGACCTCTAAAATCACTTCATCAGCAGCCACACTGGGCAAAGCTCAGCTTAGCTTAGCTGCCCAGGCTGCAGCATTTTCCTAGTTGCCAGAAGAGAGTGCAGCAGCAGGTGGGTAGTTGGCAGCTGGTACTTCCAACCTTCAGGTAGCAAGTTTGCAAAAAGACTGAGAGCCGAGGAAGTATGAGCTCAGAGACAAAGCTCCGGACTGTGGGGCGCTCTCCAGAGAGGGTGGAGGCCTCCAGCGCCACTGGGCTATTCTCACAGGGTGTGGCTGGCCAGTCAGGAAGTGCTAAGGGCAGAAGCACATAGAGAATGGTTTGTCTGACTCCCACTTGAATGAATATTTGATGCTATATTCTAACTTTATTATTTTGGTTTTTCTTTCTTTTCTTCTTCTTCTTCGTTTTTTGTTTGTTTTGTTTTGTTTTGTTTTTTGAGACAGGGTTTCTCTGTGTAGCCTTGGCTGGCTGTCCTAGACTCACTGTAGACCAGGCTGGCCTCGAACTCACAAAGATCACCTGCCTCTGCCTCCCAAGTGCTGGGATTAAAGGCATGTGCCATCACACCCGGCATTTAATTTGATCTTTCAAGATAGCCCTGGCCTCAAACTCAAGAGATCTGCCTGCGTCTACCTCCCAAGTATTGGGATTAAAGGTGTGCATCAACACCACCTGGAGGGCTTTTTAAAATATGAGTGCTTTGTTTGCATGTTTGTCTGCCCACCAGAAAAGGGCATCAGATCCCATTACAGATGGTTATGAGCCACCATGTGGTTGCTGGCAATTGAACTCAGGACCTTTGGAAAAGTAGGCAGTGCCTTTTAATCACTAAGCCATCTCTCCACCTCTCCCTGGCATTTTGTTTTAATATCAACTCTGTCCAGTACAGAAAATTACCAATTGGATTCAGCCTGAGGCCCAGGCAGTAAATCAAGCTTTCAAGGTGCTCTGCATCCTAGAGCCCACAGCTAGGACCAATTAACCAACACAGTAGTCCTCAAGAGCATTGGGCTTTTTAAAAGATACGTGTGTATATATGTGTTGGGGGGCTCCATACACCAATGTGCACACATGTGTAGGTCAGAGGACAATGCCCGATATCCCTATCAGTTTCTGCCCTGTCCTTTGAGACAAGATCTCTTACTGAACCTAGAGCTTGGAGTTTTTTCAGCTGGGCTGGCCAGCCCACAAGCCTCAGAGATCCTTCTGTCTGGCTGACCAAATTGGGGTTACAGGTGCACAAAGCTGCTTTAGGCTTGCTGGCCAAAGGGCCCTGTTGTTGTTGTTTTGCTTTTTTTTTTTTTTTGCTTAACAGGCAAATATTCCTTAGGGAAGGGGCCTTTGAGATCTGCTGAGCAATGCATCCCCTAGCCCAGGTTCCCTCCAGCTCAGAGCAGCAGTAGGAAGAGATTACAACATCCTGGCCAGGCCCCTCCCCGACCACTGGTAAGCAATGAAGACAGAGGTCCCTTCCTAGCTCCAGGGAGGAAAGCAGGAGCAGGTTTTTTCCTGTGGGCAGGAGGAGGCAACTCCAGCACTTCCAGGCCCCTACTTAGGGACAGGACACCACACAGCAGCTATGGAGGGAGCAAAATGCATTTGAGCTGTAGTCCTAAGCTCTCAACTCCCAACTCGGCACCAGATCCAGGATGGAGGGGTGACAACAGATCGTACTGTTCAGATTGACCTTCCGAAGGCCATCAGAGCTGACAGAGGGGCAGAAGGAGCCAGGGGCCAGAGAGGAATGGACTGTCTTCCTCACCTAAGTGTTTCCCAGACATGCTGAGGGCCTGGACTTAGCAGAACAGGAATGGCCAGGTGTATACTAGGACAGTGTTAGGACTCTGCTCTCTTGCAGGCTAACCTTGTATCCCAGGCTTGCCTTGGATCCTGAGCCTTAGCTCCTCCCTAACTCTGTACCGTGGGCCACCTGCAGAGGTCCAGCCAGAGAAATGAGTAGACGTGCAGGTGAGGTTCCTTGTACTTGTCTGATGTGGCTGGAACGCAGTGGAGGGAAAGGTGTCAGAGGCTTGTAGAGGCAGGAACACTGTGCCCTGGGCCATAGCCTCATCAGCCAGACAGCAAGGGAAGCTGGGTAACAGTGGTGCGTGACTCCCTTGCTCCCAGTGTTTTTCTTGGCCATAATGGTGTCCCCAGACAGAGCCTGCATGAGGCTGCCCAGGATCCATCTAAACCCTGTGGCAGTCAGTCTGTGTGCCCAACGGTTTGACAAAACAACCAGGGCACATTTCCTCAGCTGACTGCACAATACTTGGGGTCCTGAACCATCCAGCCCTCTAAGCCATGGGTGCCCTGTAGAACTCAGCTTTTCCCATATTACCCTTACACGGTGTCTGCTTAGTCCCCATTGGGCAGGACAAGGAAAAGGCTACAAAGTCCCCGGTACTTAAAAGCCCCACTTTGCATCTGTGGACAGACCCCCGGCCAGGAAGGCCTAGAAGGGACAGGCAACGGGTGTCTAGAAGGGGTGGCACTGAAGCAACAGTGTAAAAGGTGTGTACATACATGGGGGAAGACAAAGAGATGGCTAAAACCTTTGCCCTCTTAATTCTTTCAACTGCCGCCAGGCTATGAGAGGCCTCAGGACACTGCCTGCACTCCCACTCCACCATGGCTTGCTTATCACTCAGGAAGTGGCCACCCATCCTGCCCCTTTCCATCTCTTAAGGGACCTGGAAAGGACAGCTTTGATTCTCTTGAGCCAGGCCTAACTGTCCTCCGACCCCTACCCCTGTAGGCCCTGGACTTTACACTTCCTTCTCTGGGGCTGCAGCCACTAGCACCCGTCTCTAGCTGTCAAAGTGACCATCCTACCTGCTGTGATTTCCTTCCTGGCCCTCTTCTGGAGGCCAGACCTCTGAAGTTTAGGCTGGGCTGATAGAGGCCTGCCAGGGCCCTCCCTGAGTACCCCAAAACCAGACTCTTTGCTGCTGTTTCTAGTTTGAAATACATCAAGAACCAGAAGATAATGTGGGCCCAGTGTATCTGGTGGGCTAGAAGAAGCTGACTGCAATCTAACTTGCCTCACCATTGGAAGGAATCTTCTCTTCCAGGGCAGGAGGGACATGGCTGAGCCTACTGTCCCACAAGCTTCTGCTTTGACCCTGCAGAGGCACTGTATGAGGACAGCTGCCACGTTGCCATCTCTTAGGTTGTTGCTGGCTCCCTCTATCTGTGGCAGCAGGTGAACCACAGGGTTAGCTGCTCCTGCTAACCCCACCCCACAAACACACACACCTCCAGGGCCAGGCCCCTGGACTTTTCAGAGACATGGCCAAGGAGGAAGCACCGACGACACTCTAGAGCAGTGGTTCTCAACCTTCCTAACGCTGTTACCCTTTAATATAGTTCCTCATGTTGTGGTAACCCCCAACCATAAAATTATTTTGTTGCTACTTCGTAACTATGTAAAAGGTGTGTAATCATACCTTTTGGGGTATGATTCATAATATACAAATCTGTTCTGAATCATAATATACAAATCTGATATGCAGGATGGTCTTGGGTGACCCCCGTGAAAGTCATTCAACCCCTGAAGGGTTGAGAACCACCGCTCTAGAGCGTACGCCGTCTTTACTCCCTCTGAGGGATAGTGCTAATGAAATCTTAACACCGGGCCCTTCCTCAGCTCCTCGCTCTGGTCGGTGTCTTCTCTCCTTTCCTGCAGTGTCCATGCACAAGCATGGCTGGAACCAGGGCAGAAGCAGCCCCATTCGGAGTTTGTCTCCAAATGGCAGATGCAGGGCTCCAGCTAGCTTTATTTATTTATTTATTTATTTATTTATTTATTTATTTATTTATTTATAGTTTTTCAAGACAGGGTTTCTCTGTGTAGCCTTGGCTGTCCTGGCCAGCTAGCTTTATTTATTTATTTATTTATTTATTTATTTATTTATAGTTTTTCAAGACAGGGTTTCTCTGTGCAGCCTTGGCTGTCCTGGCCAGCTAGCTTTATTGTTGCTCGTGCCACACAGAGTTTCCAGCAGTCACAGCACAAAGACTCCTGCAGAGTCACCATCCAGCAGGCCTCTTCTGTGGAGACCTTGTCCTCACCCTGACCCTTGACCTCCGCTCTCACTTGCTCCTGTGACCTGGGCTCCATCCTCCATCCAGTAGTCTCTGCAGGCCTTCAAAGCATGGCCACCAGTTTGAAGGTGCCCTCAGGCTTGGCAGGAACCACGTGGACAAAAGTCTTGTAGAGCACAGCACCCTTGGGAAGACTGGTGACCAGATCCACAGCCTCCGAGTTTTTGGGATTGGGCACGTAGACCTCTTTGGTGTAGCGGACTATCCCTTCTTCCAGGGCGTAGAGACACTTGTTCTTCCCAAGCCCCACCTGCAACACAGACCAGGTCAGCTTTAAGGAGACAGGAGGTCCACCCCGAGGCCTCAGGCCACAGGCCAGGTTTCTTGTCAGAGTGAAGCCTGGAGCAGAAGGGCGGGCTCTGAGAGGTCTCTCCCAGGTTTCTCTTTTCCACTGCTTGGCAGTTCTTTGCCTCTGCTCCTTCACCAACTCCATAAGAGGAGGGAAAAGCAAAGAATCCCAGATACCGGCAACAGCAGTAATGTCAACACAGCTCATCAGAAGCTACAGCTGACAGGTCCTCAAGCCGGGATCACCAAGGGGCCACAGATCATTGCTCCTGACAGCATGCTCTGTTTACACTTTAAAGTTTAGGCTCCATGGAGCATAAGGATCAAGGTAGTATGGGCACTGCATAGGCTAGTAAAATAACAGTGACACAGAGTGCTTCCACAGTGAGCAGTCACAGCGGAGTCCTGAGGTGAAGTGCTGCTTCACACCTTTACACAAATAACTCATTTCTTACCTGGTGCATTAGATAGATGTATTTCCAGGCCCATATTTCTTCTTTCCTTCCTTCCTTTCCTTTCTCTCTTTCTCTCTTTCTTTCTTTCTGTTTTAGACAGGGTTTCTCTGTGTACCCTTGGCTGTCCTAGACTCACTTTGTAGACCAGGCTGGTCTACAAACTCACAGAGATCCACCTGCCTCTGCCTCCCAAGTGCTGGGATTAAAGGTGTGTGCTACCACACCCTGGGCCAAGCCCCATTTTTTCAGATGATAATACAAAGTGTTTTAGTAAGTAGTATATTTAATATAGATTTTAAATTTGCTTTTTTTTTTTAAACAACTTCAAAATAGATATACAGCAAAATTCAAGGGGCTGGAGAGATGAGTCAGTGGCTAGAAACACTTTCTGTTCTTCGAGAGAATCCAAGTTGGGTTCCAGCACCAACATGGCAGCTCACAATTACTAAAACTCCAGCTCCTGACAATCCAACACTCATTTCTGGCCTCTTGGGACAGCCACAGCCACAGGAATACAGATCTCTCTCTCTCTCCATTTATTTATTTATTATGTATACAGTGCTCTATCTGCATGTACACCCACAGGCAAGAGGGCACCAGATCTCATTATAGATGGTTATGAGCCACCATGTGGTTGCTGGGAATTGAACTCAGGACCTTTGGAAGAGCAGCCAGTGCTTCTACTGTTATTATTTTAGTAAGGAATTCAATGTCTTTTTTTGGTAGGAGGTAGGGTGAGAGTTGGGTGGGAGACAGTGTCTCACTACATAGTCCTGGCTGGACTCCATCTCAGTATGTTGACTGGGCTGGCCTTGATCTCAAAGATCTGCCTGCCTCTGACTTCTGAGTGCTGGGTTGAAGGTATGCATTACCATGCTTGCCTTTGACGTTTACAGTTTTTATTGTATGTATATAGATGTTTTGCCTGGATGCACGTCTGTGTACCACTTGCATGCCTGCTACCACCAAGAACAGAAGAGGATGTCAGATCCCGTAGAACTGGAGTGATGTATTTGTGAACTATCATGTGTGCTAGGAACTGAACCCAGGTGCTCACTGCTGAGCCTTCTCCTAACCCTTTTGATTTTGGGGTGGGTTGGGGGTGTTGGTCTAGACAGGGTTTCTCTGTATAGCCCGGACTCTCCTGGAACTTGCTCTGTAGACCAGGCTGGCCTCGAACTTACAGTGATCCACCTGCCCTTGCCTACCAAGTACTAGGGTTAAAGGCATGTGCCACCACACCCAGCTGGAAAAGTATTTATTGAATCTGATTCTAGTAGAATAAAAGTATTTCTTCCTTTTGAGTCATAAAAAGGGAAGATGTCTATTAAAATTATAAATTGATAAAAATACTGCAAAACCTGTATCAGTAAGAAGTACACCACTTTTAGAAGATAAGTGTACTTTAAGCATATTATTTCTAGGTCCTCAGGCAGCTGCAGATGCCTCATATGCCATTTTATAGAACCCACGTTCATTTTCTATAGAAGAGAAAAATGAGACCCAGGGTGTACTATGATCTAACCCTAACAAATTTCACTTTAACTAGGATTCCACTCCTCTTTGAGCCTCTGGCATTTCAGCCATAGAGTAGAGATGACACCCACCTCACAGGGATGGGCTAAGGGCACAAGCCATGGGCATGAAAAGGCTGCCCCAGGAAAGAAAAGGGCAGAGGACAGAGAGCAACTCACATGGGCACCTGGGTGCCATCTAAACTGACGCTGAGTCCCAAGGATGTTGCCAGCGTGAACGTAGTGACCTAAAAGAGAAGTCCACAGGTGAGCCGACTCTGCCCCAGTGTTCACAGAAGCACAGCAAGATGCTAAGAAATCGTGACAGCCCAAGGGTCGCCACCATCACCCAAGCCTGCTTCTGGAAAACACCTCCAAGATGGTCTTAGATAAACAGTGTCTCACCCCTACCCAGCAGCCTCTTCTTTGGTTACACAGCTAAAACTAGAATTCACTGGGGCCCCCTACACCTCCCTAGATCTCACCTACCCCCTTGATGTGGAGCCAAGTGCTATGGTAAACTGTGGAGAGTACAGGGCAAGGCAGTTGAGTGACAGCTCCCCTAAGAAAGGGCAGGGCAGCACCTTAGGATGCAGCTGGAATAGAAATGAAGGCACACCCTCACCTTCCATTTTCTTGATGCCATAGTGTTTGCCTCGTGATTTGCCACCAAGGTTCTTAGAGCTGCCGCCTGTCTTCTTGGATGCGTATCTGACAGCAAGAGCTGCAGGTGCCGTGGGGCTCAGGAGGGCTGTCAGTACAGAGAAAGCAAAAGCACTGTTCAGAGAGGCTCCCAACTAAGATGCACTTTCTTTGCCTCTGTGGACCATTTGCTAAGCTGAGAAGTAGCAAGGGAAATGAGAAAAATGAAAGATGCATGAAGGGAACAGAAATGCTAAGTGTGTGGTGTTTAGAGAATGCGTGGGCAGGGAGCAATTCATCCCTGGTATTGGCTCAGAGGTAAGCGTGTGTGTGTGTGTGTGTGTGTGTGTGTGTGTGTGTGTGTGTGTGTGTGTGTGTGTGTGTGTGTGTGTGTGTGTCAGTCAGTCAGGGAGAGCAGGTAGTGGGCATAAATAGGGAAATAAAATAAACATGTGTTTTGGCTCCTGACACATTTAGTCCAGCTGAGCAGAAACAGACAGCATGGAAACAGATAAAGTGGACACCAGAGAGCTGCCTGCTTCAAAGACTCACAGTCTCATGCCCACGGGAAGGGACAGGCCATGGGCATGCAAGGAGGCCTCTTACGGCTTTCTTAGCTATTCATTCACCCACTGAACGCCAGTCAGGGCAGCCCGTCAGAGGGTGGCTCCCACGGGCAGCTGGCTATTTCAGAACAGTCCTTTCTTCCCAGAGCCCATAAGCAGATGTCCAACCAAGATCAGCATTAATCTGACCTCTCTACTCATCCCGAAGTGCTCCAAAACGGTTACTTTAAATGGGAAAATGATGTGGGAGGAGGAGTTGAAGGGGGTAGAGATGGTCAAACTACACTGTATATATCAATAAGGTTCTTAAGAAACAAATGAAAATACATTTAAAGAAGAACATTATCTAAAATGCACTCTAACGGGGCTAGAGAGATGGCTCAGGGGCTAACAGCACTGGCTGTGCTTGCAGAGGGGTCAATTCAACTTCTAGCCCTCGTGTAATGGTTCACAGGCATCTGTGACTCCAGTTCCAGGGGATCCAATGGCCTTTTCTGATCTCTGTTGGTACCAAGTAAATGGAGTGGTGCACATACATACACACAGGCCAACATTCATATGTATAAAATAAAGTCAGGCTATCATGGGCAGTTAGGGTCTGTTTTTAGGTCTCTAGACAAAGGTATAGGATCATGGCAGCATATTTAGAGACACTTTATGGGTGTTTGGAGCATAAGCTCATAGCACCGGCTTCTTAAATTCTTAGGAAAACAGTAGCTGGGGTACAAGACTAGAGATGAGAGAACTTGCAGAGCAGGCTGGACACGGTGGCCCAGGGACATCTGTGATCCCAGAACTTAAGACACAGAGGCAGAGGCAGAGACAGAGGCGGGAGTGGTGGCGCACACCTTTAATCCCAGCACTCGGGAGGCAGAGGCAGGTGGATCGCTGTGAGTTCAGGGCCAGCCTGGTCTACAAAGTGAGTCTGGGACAGCCAAGGATACACAGAGAAAACCTGTCTCAAAACAAAAACAAAAAGCAGAGGCAGGGATACATAGTGAGAACCCGTCTCAAACACACACACATACACACACACACACACACACACACACCATGCAAAAGCACAAACAAAAGCCACAAAGAACTTACATAGACATGTTAAAGTCCAGCAACGGAATCTTCTAACTTTGTTTTTTGTCTTTTTATTGAATTTACCTTGAATTTACCAATCCTCAGGCCTCTACCTTCCAAATAAACTGAGGTTACAGGCATGCACTGCCTGGCTTCATTCACTGACTTACGAGCGACCGAGGTTTTGCCTCATCTACACGATTTCATTCATAACTCTTTGCTCTTGTGAGAGACAAGGAGAGCTTGCAAGTTAACTTCTCTTCCTTTGTTTTTTTTTTTAATAAATATTTATTTATTACATACACAGTGTTCTGCCTCCATATATACCTGTACATCAGAAGAGGGCACTAGATCTCATTATAGATGGTTGTGAGCCACCATGAGGTTGCCAGGAATTGAACTCAGGACCCCTGGAAGTACAGACAGTGTTCTTAACCGCTGAGCCATCTCTCCAGCCCCTCTTCCTTCGTCTTACAGACCAGTAAGACCTGTGGAATCCTCTTCAGAGCAGATGTCGTATTCATCCACAACCCTCCAAGTCCACTGCCCTCACCACTAATAGGGCTACTATTCCAGTTTTCCAGCTGGTTTGCTGTACTGGTTATTTTAGTTATGGTTTTTGAGACGGTGACCCAGGCTGGCCTTGGACCCGAGGCAACCATCCTGCGTCGGCTTCCAAGTGCAGGGCTTCCAGGCACCAGCCAGCATTCCTGGTTCCACCTGGGTTTACTCTCACTATCGTTTATTAATTTGCATCCAGCCTGCTTCCTCTTAATTCGCTCCTCAAAAGTATAAAACTGGATCAAGTCACCTTCTTGCCTTCTCTCTATACAGGCTTAGGTCTGTCTTTTTTTTTTTTTTTTTTTTTTTGATCTTGATTGTTACGTCTTCGGGAGACTTCCTTGACCCCCTAAACTAAGCCTCTTCACAGCACTACTCACAATTACAACTAAGTTACTCACCTGTTCACTGGCTTAACTTACAGGGGGTTAGAAATGATATTTATGCTGATACTCATAACTGTCTCAGCAGACCTAAGCGTGGGTCACGGTCATATAAGCCTGGTATTCCAGAACTAAGACAGCAAAATACACAGAGAACCTACCTCAAAAGTGAGGAAGGGGAAAACGCTAAGTCCTGAAAATCTGCTGAATGGCTCCAGTAACTTTTTAAAATTTAAGTCTTCCCCATATACGAAGGGATCCACTTAACCCCAGAGGGGACAAGGCATGCTCTCAGCCTACACTCCCACCTTCCTTGCAGCGCCGCCCACCACGTGTCACGTGACCGCAGACACTCGTCCTACAAAGGTCGCGAGTCCGACACTTTTGCCCCAGCAGCCAGGGTTTACTTTGGGATCCGGTTTCCATCTCCCAGCCTCCCTGCTAGTTCACCCCGCAACAGCCACAGCGCTGAGCTACCTGCTGCCCGCGTACTCAGCGAAAGGACGGCCGACGCCATGTTTGCTTCGCATTCGCTTCCTGGCTGGGAAATCTGCTTCCGCTACCGGGAGATCTACTTCCGGGTCCGGCGTACAAGTCAAAGAGTGGCGGGAGCTGCAGTAGGTGAGCGCGGATCTGCAGAGGGTTGTGGCTGGGACCTCTGATGGATCACGGGCCTCAGAGTGGGGGAGCGTGGTCGGTACGGACATTTGTCCCTCTGCAGGAGTCACCAGAAGCCTAGAAAGGGACCAGGATGAGGCTCAGCTAGATTCTGGGCTAAACTGGTTCTAGATGCACTCTTTCATTAATTCCGACAGACCTAAATTATTGGTATTATGGTAAAGAAACTGAGATCCAGGAAGGTTGCAAGGATTATCCTGTGGAAAGAATGACTCTTGCTGGGCGCTGTGGCACACGCCGTTAATCCTAGCACTCAGGCCGAGACAGAAGGGCCCGGTCTACAAAGCGAGTCTAGGACAGCCCAGGCTACACAGAAACCTTGTCTCGAAAAACAAAAACAAAAAGAAAGAATGACTCTTGCCTGTAACCCAGCAATTCCAGGCAGGCTTCAGTGTACATAGAAGAGATATGTGAAAACATACCCATTCAAAACATTTGTTCGTAAATGTAGCAGGATTATTCATAATAGCCAAGAAAGGGAAGCCAGCTAACTATCCATCAAGCAATAAACGCCTAAACAAAATGTGGCGTGGCCACACAGTGGAATATTAATCAGCTCTAAAAAGGGAGGCAGTACTGGTGCATAGCACTGCTACAGAGGAACCTTCAAAGCATGAACGGGAAAGACCAGTCACTAGAGGCACATGCCGTGTGCTTATATGAAATATACAGAATACAGAGGTCCATAGAGAACAGATTTTATTTCGGTTGTTAGGTTCTGGGAGAGGGAAAGAATGGACAATGGAGCCGGGTGTGGTGGCGCACGCCTTTAATCCCAGCACTCGGGAGGCAGAGGCAGGCGGATCCCTGTGAGTTCGAGGCCAGCCTGGTCTACAAAGCGAGTCTAGGACAGCCAAGGCTACACAGAGAGACCCTGTCTTGAAAAACCAAAAAAAAAAAAAGAATGGACAATGGCTGGGTTTTTTTGTTTTGTTTTGTTGTTGTTTGGTTGTTTTCTTGGGATTTTGTTGTTGTTTTTTTGGTTTTTGTTTCAGTTTTTCGAGACAAGGTCTCTCTCTGTTATGACTTTTTTTTTTTAATGGTTATAGAGTTTCTCCTGCTTTTGAGACAGTCTCGCTATGTCATGTTGACTGGTTCTTGAACTCAAAATATCCTTATATGCCTCCCCAGAGGTAGGATTGCAGCTGTGCACCAGCATGCCCAGTTTATAAAGGATTTCTTTTTGTGGCAATGGGACATTCTATAATTAGATGATGGTTCTGGTTACACAACACAAATATACTAAACCTCATTCATCTGTATGTGAGTGGTTTATTTCTTTACCTATTAATTGTAATGCTGGGGATTCAATCCATTCGTGGCTCTGTACATCCTAAGCAAGCCCTCTACCACTGAACTACTATTCCAACTTCTAAACTGTATTTTTAAATAGTATACACTATTTGTGTGAATTATAAGGATTTTTTTCCCCACTGTGTATGTACGTGCACACTCGAATGTGCTCGTGTGCACAGGCACGCATGTGGAGGTTAAGAGGACAACTTTTGGAGGCCAGTTCTCCTTCCACCATGTAGGTTCTGGGAACTGAACTCAGCTTATCACGCTAGGAGACATGCATCTTTGCTTGCTCAGCCATCTTATTTAGCCTGTGTTTTAATTTGTTTATTTTTATTATATGTGTATGTGGAAGAGGGCATTGGATCTCCAGGAGCTGGAATTACGGGTGCTTGTGAGAGCTGTCCAACGTGGGTATTGGCAACTGGGCATGGTCCTCCATAGGAGCAGTATAAACTCCTAACTGCTGAGCTGTCTCCAGCACCAGCATGGTTTTTTTGTTTTGTTTTTGAAAGATCTCCGTGTTAGGAGCCAATGAGATGATTCAAAGGATAAAGGTGTTTGCTGCCAGGCCTGAGGACCTGGGTTCAATCTTCAGGCCTACATTGTGGAAGGAAAGAACCAACTCTCTGAAAGTAATCCTTTGATTACCACATATAGCTTGGGTGTGTATATGCCCACACACATACACAAATATTTTTAAATTTAAAAAAAAATTGATCACTAAATGATAAAAATTATTTTAAATGTCTTTGGGTTCTTATGGTTTTGTTTTGTTTTGTTTTCGAGACAAGGTTTCTCTGTGTAGCCTTGGCTGTTCTGGACTTGCTTTGTAGACCAGGCTGGCCTCAAACTCACAGAGATCTGCCTACCTCTGCCTCCCTAAATGCTGGGATTACAGGCATGGTCCACCACGCCCAGCGCTGTTAAATGTCAAATCTGGAATCACTGAGCACACTTGTAATCCCAGCATGTGTGAGTGTGAGGCAGAGGGATCAGGAGTTCACAGTCATTCTCAGCTAAATGAATTCAAGGCCAGCCTGAGCTACATGAGGCTGTCTCAAAAAGACAAAACAGAAAACTATGCCGGGTGTGGTGGCACATACCTTTAGTCCCAGCACTCAGGAGGCAGAGGCAGGTGGATCGCTGTGAGTTCGAGGCCAGCCTGGTCTATAGGTGAGTGAAGAACAGCCAAGGCTACACAGAGAAACTCTGTCTCAAAAAAAAAAAAAACAAACAAACAGAAAACTATATCAAATGCAGAGATAAGCAAGAGGTTAATATTGAGTTTTGTAATTATTCTATTAAAGCTTTCTAATAGAAACTGTATTTTGAAGATAGCCCACCATGACCTAGAAAGGTTTTGAAGCAGGAATTCTGTTAGTGTACCAGTGTGGCCATTGTGGGTTCCAGACTCACTGTGTCGCAGCATGTCCCATCTTTCTGATTCTCTTAACATGTTTATCTTCAGAAGGCCTCATGAACACCTCTAGTGGGCCAGCTTGAATGGTCTCATGTGTGTCTCATCTCTCCGTTTAGGTAACTAATTTGATAGCTCTACTGTGTGGATGGCTCTGAGAAACTTATCCCTCTCTCTGCTTTCCACGGAGAGCGATTCTGAGGAATTGCCCACCTTTGCCTTTCTGAAGAAGGAGCCGTCTTCAGCTGGCAGCAATCAGCCTCGGAAGGAGAAGAACGTAGTGGTTGTCACCTCAGATTCCGAGGCCTCCTGCCCTCCATCACCAGCCTTGAGAGATCCACCGTCTGGCCCAGATGCAGCTGACGACGCCCCCACAGGAGCAGGGCCAGGGCCAGTCAGAGTGCTAAGCAGTGACAGTGAGGATGAAGACCTACTTGCCCCCCTGGCTGAGAGAATCACATGGAAGTTTTTGACGAACAAGCAGCTGAGCCCTGAGCGCTCCAGCTCCCCGCTTAAAACTCTTTTCAATCATCAAAATAATGCAGGCGTGCCGTGTGAGTGGAAAAAGCAACCGTCGCCGAGGATCCCTGATGCTCCTCTTCGTGATGCCTTAGAGAACAGTCCAGCCAATGATGAGGGCTCTACCTTAGACCGTCAGTGCCCCCAGCTTCCAGCCTACGGGTCGACCTGCGGTGAGTCGGCGGTAACCAAAACAAATCGCGACGTCCCTCTACCCAAGAAGAGAACCAAGCAGAGTCAGAAAGTCCAGAGAAGAGGCTCTCAGGGATGCCGGCAGCTGAGACAAACAGCCAGGAAGGAAAACACCCCAAAACAACACGAAAGGAACAAAGAGGCACCCGTGGTCAACGAGCTGAAAGCCCAGAGGCCGGAGGAATGCATGAAACACATGGTCGTGGTGCTGGACCCAGGTCCTTCCAGCTTCCAGCTTCCCCCTGAGCCCGGATGTCTGTGTCCTGGACTCCTCCGTGACCAGCCCTTTCCAATCTATTGCAGTGCTTTTACAGATGGAAGGTGGGGGCCAGCTCCTGGGAGCATTGCAGTCCATGGAGTGCAGGTGTGTGATTGAAGCCCAGGCCGTACCTCAAAGTATCACTTGGAGGAGGAGGAGGACAGAGCTGGTAGAGGTAAGAGCTTCTGGCCGGAGGCTCTCCTTCCCCTCCCTCCACCCCTTAGCATTGCAGGATAAAGTGCTGCGTTGCCCCTGGTTGAGATTCGGTGGCATAGCTGTTACTGTCCCCAAGTGTGGAGGGATGAGGACAGGAAGCGGTTAGCAGAATCCAGAAGAATAGAGAAGAGGGACTTCAGAGAAGCGTGGTCTGTCATAGAAGGGTGCAGGTATAGTGGACACCTGGTGACACTATAATGGGCAGTCCTGGGAATTAGTCACTCTGAGCCAGGGTCACCAGTGTACTACTCAGGTTCCTAGCTGGGAGCCCAAGGGCCTGGGGGAATCAAGCGATATCTAGGCAGAGTGGGACAGGGAAGAGATTTTTCCCCCCAAGACAGTTAGTTTCTCTGTGTAGCCTTGGCTGTCCTGGACTCGCTTTGTAGACCAGGCTGGCCTTGAACTCACAGAGATCCACCTGCTTCTGCCTCCCAAGTGCTGGGATTACAGGTGTGCGCCACCGAGCCCAACTAGGAGAAGAGAATTTGTGTGAAATTCCTAGGGTTTTTCTTTTTTTCTTTTCTTTTCTTTTTTTTTTTTTTTTTTGGTTTTTTGAGATAGGGTCTCTCTGTGCTAGTCTTGGCTGTCCTGGACTCACTTTGTAGACCAGGCTGGCCTCGAACTCACAATGATCTGTCAGCCTCTGCCTCCCAAGTCCTGGGATTACAGGGGTGCGCCACCGAGCCCAGCTAGGGGAAGAGAATTTGTGTGAAATTCCTAGTTCTTTTAACTGGGCTCTGGGATGGAGCAGCCGTGTTTGAGTCCTGGCCCCATGGCTTGAGTGCTGGGCTCTGCAGGTCACAGGGCGCCTTTGTGCTGTAGAGCGAGGACATAGGTAACATCATCTCTCTCCCCTGTTGGGAGGGTCTAAATGAGGTAATCTGGCACTAGCATCTAGTAGGCCCACGGCACAGATCCATCCTTCAGCCTGGGCTCCCCGCATTACTATACTAACTGTCCCCACCGTTCCTTCTGTCTGTGAATCCAGACACTCCACCCTTCATGAGTTTGGAAACGAAACATTGAGATATTTGTTTTCCTCTCTTTTGGACCTCGTAACTTTCTCAATAACTTAGGACAGTCACCTACACAGTTAACTTGTGTTATGAGCAAAGCTATATTCATGGCTGGGCACGCTTTTAATCCCAGCAGGTGGGAGGCAGAAGCAGGTGCATCTCTGTGAGTTTGGAACCAGCCTGGCTTATTATAAAGAGATAGACCATAATGAGAGCCCGTCTCAAACAGCGAAACCCCTTACATCCTTAGAGCGGCTTATTTTTGAAGGCACTGCACGTTCTCTCGTGTTCCTGCCACAGCCGCCCTGAAGAGTGATCCTCCACACTTCACAGGTCCAGGAGAGGATCAGAGAAGGTGAATGCTTAGTTCAGGGTCACAGCTGGAACTTGACCCTGGAGCTCCTCCACCTGCACCCTTGTGGTAGGAGTTGTAGTGACCAGGGAAAATGGCACAAATGTCACTCCAAGTCACTCTTCACAACTCCATTGTTTTGGGTGGTTGGCCCTGAAGCCACCATCGCTTGACCGAGCCCTCGCTCTGATGATTTTCTTCTCTTTTTCCCCTTGTGGTGCTGGGATCGGATCCCAGGGCCTCACGCATGCTAGACAAACACTGTTGAGCTACATCTCTAGCACCAGCGATTTCTTTTTCTTTCTTTTCTTTCTTTCTTTCTTTTCCCCTGAGACAGGGTCTCTCTATATAGCCCTGTTCTCAAGCTCAGATCCACCTGCCTCTGCCTCCCAAGTGCTGAGATTCAAGGTGTTCACCACGAGCTGGGCAGTGGGGGTGCGTGCCTTTAATCCCAGCACTCAGGAGGCAGAGGCAGGTGGATTGCTGTGAGTTAAAGGCCAGCCTGGTCGACAAAGGGAGTCCAGGACAGCCAAGGCTACACAGGGAAATCCTGTCTTGAAAAACAAAAGAAAACAAACAAAAAAAGGTGTTCACCACCATGCCTTTCTTAATTGTCTTTTCTATTTATGGAAGCTATCCATCCATCCATTCATCCACCCATCCATCCAGGAGTCTCAATGTAGCCCTGGTTGCCCTGGAATGCTCTGTGTCATCCAGGCTGGCCTTGAATGTAGAGATCTGCCTAGCTCTGCCTCCTGAGAGCTTGGATTAAAGGTGTGTGCCACCACCTCCTAGTTTAAAAAAAAAAATATGTATCATTATTGTGTATATGTGTATGTGTGTGTGTGTGTGTGTGTGTGGAAGTCAGAGGACAACTTTACGCATTTTCCTCCTTCCACCTTTACATCAGACTCAGGCATCAAACTCTGGACAGCGGGCTTGTGTGGCAAGTACTTTTAGCCACTGAAGCATCTTACCCATCCTGTTTATATTCTGTCTCTGAGATGCAGTGGGCCGGCACTGGACCATCAGTTGAGGGGGCAGGGACAGGATCACAGGTGGGGTTTTTGGTTTTTTTTTTTGCCACCATGACTTCATTCAAGAAGGAAAGGCTATTACATAGGGCCGTTCACCCAGAAGATCCAGCCCACCCCCACCCCCCGCTGACCTTCCCTGTGCTGTGTTCTGGGGTCTTTAGCAGGATGGAGAAGAGTGGGTGGACGAGCCGACGATCCTAGTGTTGCTCCTGGCAGAAGCCTTCACGTCCATGGTCTACAACTTAAAGCAGGTGTGCGGCGGGGCCAGGCGGTAGGACTGAGGCATGGGCCAGTGCCAGCCGCTCCCTGAGGAGCCAGTGTTAATGCCCCTTTCTACCACTTCATGCAGGGAAGTCCTGGCAGCACTGAGAAAGGGAAGGAGACACTTCAGGGCTTTGTAACCGATGTCACAGCAAGGACAGGGAAAGCACTGTCACTGGTGATTGTGGACCAGGAGAAATGCTTCAGGTATGGATACGTCCCCCTTAAAGGGGCAGCTCATGGGTTTTTAAGGGGAGCTTGTTCACCCTGGCCACAAGGCATTCTCCAAGATGGTGTCCCTGACAAGCCGAGGGCTATGCTGGCCGACTGCCCTGCAACACTTCTGCCTGGGCTCAGTGTGGGGCTGGCTGTTCTAATTTCCTCTGCTCCAGAGCTCAGAATCCATCGAGGAGAAGGAAATCAGGAACGGCAAGTAAACGGGCCAAAGAGAAGCAGCAGCAGAGCCAAGAGTCTAGCACAAGGCCCATGGTGTCCAGGGTAGACATGGAAGAGGTAAGGACCTCCTGTTGCGCGGGCCAGGTGAGCGCCCACTGGGTATCCAGCCAGGTTTCCAACTGAGACCGAATAAAAGGCACACTCGCACTGCTTTCAGCCATGGACTGAGTAAGATAGAGGGGTAAATGGGGCCAAGAGGTTGAGTGTGGCTTCGGTGAGCATTGAGAAGACGACTTCCAACCAGTCTCTCCACTCTTCAAGTCTGCTGTTGCCTTTGGGTTTCTAGGCATTGGTGGAGCTGCAGCTGTATACAGAAGCCCAGGCTCGGATCGTGCAAGGCTGGAAAGAGCTGGCTGACTTCGCCTGTGCGTTCACAAAGGCTGTGGCTGAAGCGCCCTTCAAGTGAGTGACCTGACAAATGGTCCCTCCACACCAGGTCTAGCTTTTCCCTTGGTTCTTGCAGCCCAAGAAAATGTGCTTTTCGCTGGGTGGTGGCGCACGCCTTTAATCCCAGCACTCGGGAGGCAGAGGCAAGTGGATCGCTGTGAGTTCAAGGCCAGCCTGGTCTATAAAGCAAGTCCAGGACAGTCAAGGCTACACAGAGAAACCCTGTCTCGAAAAACCAAAAAGAAAATGTGTTTTTCTCCTAACTTCTGTCACCAGCCCAGGATATGTCATGAGGCAGAAGCCAATTTTACGCTAGAGATTCTTGGCAAGAGCCTCAAATCTGGGGGGCTGGAGAGATGGCCCAGTGGTTAAGAACACTTGCTGCCCTTGCACAGGTCCCAGACTGTTCCCAGCACCCACGTGGCAGCTCACAACTGTCTGTGACTCCAGTTCCAAGGTATAGAAACACTCTCTTCTGGCCTGCAAGGGTACTAGGCAGTAAGCGATGCACATATAAACATGAAGGCAAACACCCATAAACATAAAATAAAAATACATCTAAAAAAGAGGAAGGACCTCAATTCCAGCCCTTTATAAAAATATTCTAACTTAGATGAAGTGTACTCTCTAGGTTGATACTGGATTACCACGGCTCATTCAGGCCAAATCTTGAGTGATCCTAGAAAGAACTGAAAACTAAGAGACCCTGTCCCAGTGCTTTACTTTATATTGTGAGAACTGAGACCTGGGATTGATTTGTTTAAACAACTCATTTGCTCTAAGCAAGTGAGAACCTGAAATAGACTCCAAATTGCCCCAAACCCAGTCCCCCGTGCCTGCCTACTCCTGGACAGCACAACCCCATCTCAACAGAAGGAAACAAAGCAAAACACCCGATGCCTTCTTTCCTAAAAAGGGCAAGATGCAAGGGCTGTCTTTTTAATCATGTGTGTATATGTGTGTATGCACGAGGCAGTGACCTGAGGCACAGGTTCTTATGGAAGGATTCAAGAACTCCTTTGCCACTGCGTAGGAAGGGATAGCAGCCTGTGATTGCAGAGACTGTCTCCGTATCCCATCTCCCTGTAGGCTGGGGTTACAGATGTAGCAAGCACTTTACCCACTCATTTATTCCCCCAGGACCCAGATGCAGTTTTTTCTTTTTGTGTGTATGGGTGTTTAGCCTGCATGTGTGTGTGTACACTATGTGTGTGGTGCCCAAGGAGGGCAGGAAAGGACACTGGATCCTCTGGAACTGTAGTCACATGGTAGTGAGCTGCCATGTGAGCACCAGGAATCAAATCTGGTACTCTGGAAGAGTAGTCAGGGGTCCTAACTGCGGAGTCATCACCTCTCCAGCCCCACTAAATGCAATTTTTAAGGGAACTCGTCCCCAACACTATGCTGGAGAACAAAGAGAGACTTAAACTGGCCCAATGTGACACATGAGTCTACCTCCAGGTCACTGGAGAACTTTTTAGTCCACAGTTATGGGGACAAGTAAGTAGGAGAGGAACTCAGGTCCTCAATGGTATCCGTGCAGGAAGCTCCGGGATCAAACCAGCTTTTCCTTCTACCTGGAGAAAGACTGGGCTGGAGGGCAGAAAGTGGACCGAGCTGGTAGGGGACTTGCATTCATCTGGAGGCGGCAGATTCAGCAGCTCAACAGAGTCAGCTTGGAAATGGCCAGCGCTATCGTGGGCGCCTATCCCTCACCATGGCTCCTGGTGCAGGTATGCTGCTAAGGGTGACTTTGCTCTCCAAACATCCTTGAGGGAAGTTTTAGTGAGGAGCCAGGAATGTAGGTCAGCAGTGTGGCTGGCCTGAGAAAGCACAGGTTCTCCTGCCTCCACCTGACCTTACTACCCTCCTATCCTGGCTCCTGAACCAAGGGATGGCCATGAACGGGTGGTATGGTATTAAGGCATGATTTATGACTTCCAGGCTTATCAACGCTGTTTGTCCGAGCAAGAATGCCAGAATTTGCTGGCTGACATACAGGTACGCCGTGGGGAAGGTGTAACATCCACCTCTCGCCGTGTTGGGCCGGAACTATCCAGGCGGATCTACCTTCAGATGACCACAATGCAACCAGATCTCATCTTAGACAGTGTTGACTGACACCTCACAGCTCCAGGAGGAAAGCTTTCCCAACCCTGGCACCTGACAGCAGAGATGCTGGAACTGTACCTCCTAGGTACGGTTGGGTGTGAATCTCCATCTTTGGAAACAGAGAAAGCTGAAACACTTGGCTCTACTGCCACCTTACTGTTCCATTCTCAGCACACCAGATGCCAGAGTCAGTCATCCCACACTGCCCCAGTTGACCCTCACAACACAAAAGAGAAAGGCAGACCACTCAGACACGGATTTAATAATTGTAGAAATCAAAAGAATAAGCATCAAATCTCGAAGTCAGAGTGAACTCTTGCCTGTGGACTAGGCTCAGCCACTGAGCTGCCTCAACCAGCCAGGGGACTATGACTTGGCTGACTTCTGTTTTCATGATGTCACCATATGTAGTATGTATTTTGTCTCAATAAAGCATTTGTACCAATGGCTCTGGAGCTTGGAGGAAGACTATAGGAATGTGTAGTGATTCTGAGTAAGGTGTGGACCTACATGGCAGAACTATGGGCGGGGGCTGGGAGGGGAGGAGAAAACAAAGGTCTTTCTTCCAGTGTCAGGACAGTTTTGAGTGGCAGAGCTATCCAGATGGGCCACTAGGGCTACACTGTCTAAACTATGACAAGTCCTTGCTCCCTTAGGGAAGAAGCTTGCAGTTGGGAGTTTTGAGCGAATAAGCACCGAGGCAGTTGTTTCTAATCCCTTCATCCAGCTGTTATGAACAAAGAAAGGGGGCAAGAATGTTTTCTGGAGCAGCAGAAAGGCAGGCAGTGCTGCCCTGTTTGTGCTAATGTTCAGTTAGGTACCACTCTGCAGTGCCATCATGTGACTGTTTGCTTTGGCTGCCAGTGTTCCTTTCCTTCCTTCCCTTCTGTCACAGGTCCAGAATCAACGCTAAGCTGTTTGACAAATCATTTCCAGGCTGCCTTTGAGGGGTTCATCACACCCAGTACTAGTGGAGCTGTCCAGATGCAGCTCTGCAGAGACCTGCCTCTGGGCTTCCGGGCCATGGGGGCGTTATGCTCTAAACTGAGGCAAGGAACCCAGCCAGCCTGCTGCCGTTGTATAGAAGCCATTTCGGTTGAGGCCAAGTACCACAGGCGCTTCCCAGGCCCCCGATGGTCTGAGATCTATTGATGTGTGTGGCAAGACTGTCTATTACAACAGACACAATTTGGCTGAGACAGGTCTGGTGTGAGTTTGTCCTTTTGGCTATTACAAAGAAGGCCAAATGACATCAAGAAAAGGAAGAAAACTGGAGTGAGAGCTGGGTTCTGCCTTAGACTAGCCAGAACTCTGTAGACAAGTCAAGGACAGCTTCCTGCCTCAAAGCATCACACTGGACCAATGGCAGAGAAGTTATGTTCATAGCCAGACATTCTGTACACTGCATAAGCGCTCGAATGTCTGAGATCTTTAAGGATGCGTATTACTCTACCCTCCCCACCTTAGGCTGGATTTACCCAAGTACTCCTCCTCCCCTAACCCCCCGTGTCACACTGCCCTCCAGTCTGTCCTGGTTACCCGGGGAGGAATGAAAGAAAGGGTTCATGACACACAAAAGTATAAATGTAGTGACAGCTGACCAGTTAGTAGAAAGGAACTTGTCTTGCCCAGCTTTGTGTAACTAGAAAGCCTGTGTCTTCTCTCTCCCCGCCCCTAAGCCTATTCCTTTAGGCATGCAGGTAACTCTCCCCCCTCTCCATTTCTCCTCATTCCACCAGGGAGCCCCAAGGAACAGAGAAGTCCTACAAAGGGGAGATCTCAGGTGCCAGTCAGCAGCCATTGGATGGTGGCAGGTAGGTCTGACGCTAAAAAAAGGTTGTGTCCAGCAGAACCCAATTCCATAGGAATCCAAGCTCCAAGGCTGGGAGGCAGCGGTGCTGAGGACGGGCTCACTGCTGGGAGTCGGTCTGGAGGACCCACTGGAGGATCTCATGGTGACGCAGGCCCTGGACGGCGTTGTCGTAGATGGTGTTCACGCTGGTGCAGAGGGGCTGCTGCTGCAGCCCTGTCAGCCGGCATGCAACCAGCCCTCCTGCTACACAGAGCAGCAGCAGCAGCAGCAGCACCTTCAGCACAGCCCAGGAGCGAGTGTGTTTTCGGGGTGGTGGCTTGCGAGGGCGAGAGCCAGACTTAGATTCTGGAGAGACAAAAGAAGTCAATTTGTGGACAGCAGCTCTACAATCCATACAGATCTATGCCCCTCTTCTCAAGTCCTGAGTAGACATTTTAGGAACATCTAAATTAGAGCTAAATCCCCTGCTACTCAGAGGCGGAAATGCAGTGCTCCCCAGGTCTCTAAGGACAGTTCTTAGACTGGCCACACTGACGTATTCTGGGAGTGTGTTAGGAATAGAGTCTTGGACCTACTGACTCACTCACTGCATTTCGACAGGATGCTCGGAGAAGTCTAATACATACTAAAGTTTATGAGCACATACTGAAAACATCCTCCACTAAGTCCGCACTGTCACGGCCCGAGGCACAGTTGTGATCAGAGGCCTAGTCAGCACACCCCTGTAGGTCTTAGATGGATGGGGTTCCACTGATCAAGAAATAAAGCCACAGCCAGGCCTGGTGGCTCAAGCATTTAGTTCCAGTGCTTGAAGGCAGAGGCAGGCAGGAGTTTGAGGCCAGCCTGGCCTACAGTAGAGTGAGTTCCAGGCCAGGTAAGGCTACATAGAGAAGCCCTGTCTTAAGGGGAAAAAGAAAGAAAATAGGATTCACTCTGCTTGTCTTCTGTAGCTCAGTCCTCAGGGCCTTCTATTCTCTTTGGTACCAGGGAGAAGACTGGGGCCCTCAGAGACACAGGAAGTGCTATCAGGGGTATCCAAAAGGGATAGATTGCCACCCACTTAAGGAGATGGGTCCAAACCACTAACATCACAGATGTCACTATTATATAAAGGTATAAACTAGGTGTGATGGCACAGGGCTGTAATCCAAGCACTCAGGAGCCTGAAGCATCACAAGAAGTCTAAGGGTAGTCTGGGCTCTAGTGCAAAGAAAAAAATGTACAAAGTCTGTGGCAAAATAATGTCAGTCTCTAAAGAAAGAAAAATACCTGCCAGGTGTGGTAGTTCATGCCTGTAATCCCAACACTTTGGAGGCAGGAGGATCACAAACTCTAAGCTAGCCTAGGCTTTACTTCAAGACCTTTTCTCAAAAAACAAACTCAGCAGCTAAAGGCACACCACACCATACATGCAACTACTACTAGGAACAAGGACGCGCATAGGTGGCTGCTGTGTCGAAGACCACCCCCCACCCCTCCCCCACCCCCTCCCCCTCCCCCCCACCCCCACATATCCCCATCCCCCACCCTCCACATACCCTCAAACCCCCCCCCCACGATGAACGCACTCTAACTTCCCCCTCCTCTCTTCTTTTTTGAGACAGGTTCTCACTGCAGCCCAGCCTGGCCTCAAACCTATAACCTTCCTGCCTCTACTTCAAAGTTAGGACCATGCCAACACGCCCAGCTTTCCACACTGCATTTAATTTTATGTGTTTTTTGGTTTTTCAGATAGGGTTTCTCTGTGTAGCCCTAGCTGTCCTAGAAATCTCTCTGTAGACCAGGCTGGCCTTGCACTCACTGAGATCTGCCTGCCTCTACCTCCTCAGTGCTAGGATTAAAGATGTGCCCCACTACCACCCAGTGTCCCCCACATGGCACAAACCTTTGAGAGTTTTAGGCAGAAAACTACAGTGAGAATTGATTTTTGCTTGCTTCGGAAACAATGTCTTACTTGTCTCTCCAGCTGTCCTGGAACTTATTATGAAGACCAAGCTGGCCTTGGATGCGTTGATCTTCCTGTCTCTACCTCCCAGGCACCACCAGGCCCAGTTTAGACAAAAACTATCTAAGTGTTCCCCACCTTCTCTTCACCTGCTGGTAAGTGTGACCCCATCTTCAACGACAGGCCCTGGTGACATTAAGGGCACAGAGACACAGACCACCATTCCAGCCCTGCGGCACCCTGAAAACGGAAAGCAAACCTACTTGGGGCCTGATTTGTCTCCTTCTTGGGCTTCTTCTCCTGCTCCTTCTTGGAAGCTTTCTGGGCGTCGTACTCCTTTCGCCGACGCTCCTTCTCCTCCGCCTTCTCCCGCTTCCGCAGCTCGCGCTCCTTCGCTTCCTTAGCTTGCTGCTTGGCCTCTCGCTTCTTCTCTGCCTCTGTAGCACAGTATGCAAAACATGACTCCTCTCACACAGCCCCCCGCAGCTCGGCTGCCTGCCTGGCTAAGGTGTGGAGCCACCTGCTTTCTCCCTCATGCCTCAGGCCACACAGGAACTGAAGAAGATCCAGGTAGCACGGAGGGTGCAGGAGTGGTTAAGGGGTGTGTAGGATTATGAGTTTGAGGCTAGACTGGGCTACATAGGGAGAATCTGTATAAAAAGTGTACTCCCAACACTCAGGAAGCTGAAGCAAAGGATCGCATGCTCCAGGCTTCCCTCAGCTACACAGTGAGGGGATGGGCAGCCTGGACCAAGTAAGTTTCCCTTAAAAAAAAAAAAGTTTCTCGGCAGGGCCTGGTGACATACACCTTTAATCCCAGCACTTGGGAAGGAGGCAGATCTCAGTGAGTTCGAGGCCAGCCTGGTCTACAAAGTGAGTCCAGGAGCACCAAGGCTACACAGAGAAACCCTGTCAAAAAACATCCCCTCAGAAAAAGGTTTCTCTTGGGGGTTTATTCTTTTTTTTTCTTTCTTTTTAGTTTTTTGAGACAGGGTTTCTCTGTGTAGTCTTGGCTGTCCTGAACTCACTTTGTTGGCCAGGCTGGCCTCGAACTCACAGTGATCCACCTGCCTCTGCCTCTCAAGTGCTGGAATTAATTCTTATTAAGAGATTAAGTGCTGTAATCACAGCACTTGGGAGGCAGAGGCAGACAGATCTTTGTGAATTCGAGGCTAGCCTGGTCTACAAGAGTCCAGGGCCAAGGCTACACAGAGAAACAAAGAGAGAGAGGGGGGGGGGCAGGGAGAGAGATATTTATTTCTGGATATGGGTATAATACAAAGAGAACCCAAGAAAGAGAGAGGGGGGGGCAGGGAGAGAGATATTTATTTCTAGATATGGGTATAATACAAAGTGAGCCCAAGAAAGGTATGGTGGTCTGGCAAGATGGTTCATTGGGGAAAGGTGCCTGCCACCAAGCCTGATGACCTGAGTTTTATCATTAGGTCCCATATAGGAGAGACAGATACCCACAGACTGTTCTCTTACCTCCACATGTGTACTATGGGCACACACAGTAAATAATTAAATAGGAGGCTGAGTGTGGGAGACCATAAGCCTAGGAGTTTGAAACCAGCCTGGGAAACATCACACACACACACACACACACACACACACACACACACACACACACACACACACGCGCGCGCGAACAAAAGCACACAGAAGGCAGAACCTCCTAGAACTCAGTTATAAAGGGAAGAGACAGTGGAGGGGCCAATTCTATGGGATGAACTCGGAACAGGGAGGGAGGGGACGAGCTCATGTCCAGGTTACAGTCAGGGCAATGCTTTTCTACAAAGTCACACCACCTTAACTGAGGAAGAAGCTACTCAGCACAGGGTCTGCTCAGGTTGGCCTACAGCTCATTCATGTTTACACGAAGCATCCAACTTTCAAATTATTGGGTTCTAAAAATGTATTTTCAAAAAAAAATAAAAGAAAAGAAAAAAAGAAAAAAAAATGTATTTTCCAGGCTGCAGAGATGGCTCAGAGGTTAAGGGCACTGACTGCTCCTCCAGAGGTCCTGAGTTCAATTCCCAGAAACCACATGGTGGCTCACAACCATCTATAATGTGAGCTGATCCCTTCTTCTGGCCTGCATGTACACCTGCACTGTATACACAATAAATAAATAAATAAATAAATAAATAAATAAATAAATAAATATCAAAAATATTTTTTTTTAAATGTATTTTCCATTTACAAGTCTGACAACATGTTTCCACAGTCAGAACACCACACAATGGTGGTTAAATGCCCTTTTGGGGCGTAAGAGCCTACGGTGATCTATAACTGAGCTGAACAGTTGCACCATCAAGACAGTGGCTTCCCACTGCTCCTTTCCCAGCAAACATCAGTGTTCCAGCAGGGCAGAGACTGCCAAAAACAGGCCACACCCACCCTCTAGGGACCTGGTGCTGGCAAGGAGTAGACAAAAGCAGCAAAGTCAGTTGTCTTGGCAGCCATGACATAGCAAGACCCCGAGCAGAGGGGTAGAAGCAGCTGTGGAGATAGTACAACTGTGAAGACAAGCCAGCAGGTGCTGTGGCTCCACAGGATGGTGAAGAGTCCCACAGAGGACTAGCTAACAGACAGAGAACAGCAAAAGAACCACAGCCAGCTGGCCTACCTCAGGCTTGAAAACTCCAAGGACGGTGGTTTCCTAAGGGGGGGTAGGGGAACTTGAAAGGGGGGATGGGTCTGCTCCAGTCATCTGTTTTGTTTTTGGGGTTTACTTGGGTTTTTGTTTTATTTTAGTTTTTGTGTTCTGAGATAAGGGTCTTGTTGTGTAGCCCAGTTATCCTTGAATTCACAGTGATACTAGTGACACGCAGTGATACTCGGTAGGAGTATGCACCCACATATCTGGCTCCAGCTATGCTGAAGGTGCCTTTTTACCAGCAGAGGATGGCCACCTCAGAGAGAGACGTGAGAAGCAGTTGCTTGTTGGCTGTGTAGCCCTGTGGAGAAGCCTGGATGGAGAAAGGCATCAGATAACAGGGATGCCACTGTGCTGCCTGTGACCCAGCTCTCTGCTCCTCAGCACCTGCCTAGAGGTCCTTCTCCTGAAGCCTAGCACTGCTGACTGATGAAGGAAGCGCAGATGACTACAAGGATGGCCACCCACCTCGCTCCACTTCCAGTCGGCGCTGCCGCTCCCGTTCCTGATCTGCCTGCACGGCCTTCATGTGCTGTAACACCTGCAAGGGAAAAGGGAGGCTCTAAGCTACTCAGGTAGCAGTCTTCACAGCCCATGTTTGCTCAGGAGACCGTTCACTTCAGGAGCCTGGACTACCAGGGGCCCTGAAGGTGGGACTGAGCCAAGAGCGATTACCCTATCTTTGTATCTTAAATTAGACCCTTCACTGTAGAAGAGACACCAGAGTCTATTCATTAACAGTCAGAAATAAAGCTTCCTGTAAAACACAACACCAACTGGAATCTTTGAAAAGTTCTGTCGCTCACATCACCCTTATAGCGATGATTTCACATAATCCACCCAGTGGCTCCCTGTTCCCCTGGGGAGACAGCAATCCTTCCAGCATGCCCTCCTGACCCCTCTCCCTTGGCTAGCATAGGCCTTCTCCTTCCGCTCCTGTTCACACACTGTAAATTCCCCTCTGGTTTGTGTCTCTTGAGATAAAATCGTGATCGGTATCCAAGGGTGGCCTTGCATTTGTGGCAGTCCCGACAGGCATGAGCCAGCACACCAGCTAAGCCCCCGCCACTGCAGGTTCCTTCAGAAGCAGGAACTGTCTAGTTCATAGGTAAGTGGCAAGGTGTGACTGGTCGCAGGCACCGAGCACACAACTAACTGGCTGGATTTCTATTACAAAAGGACGAAGTCAAGACAGAGTGGTGTGCCCAGGGCACGACTGGGACCTGAGCAAAGGCCCTCTGAGCAGAAGAGAGCTCAAAGAGAAAGGCCCAAACTCTACCCACTTGTAATCAGCACCCAGCACCCCAAAGTCTCAGGCCTCTGCACTAAATACAAATGACTTCTGTAGCCATAAGCTATGAAATATCAGTGGGTGTCAATGGAGGCCACGCTGGATTCAAACACACTATGTAGCCAAGAAGTGCCGGGATTGTGGCCTTGTACCATGGAACTTGGTTTTATGCTGTCCAAGAAATCGCAAACCTAGAGCTCCATGCACATTAGGCAAGCACTCTACCACATTCTCCTCTCCACAGGTCACTTCCATACAGTCCAACATTATCTGCTCAATGGAGAGAGAAATGGCACGTGTGTACTGAGACTCCACAGGTTGGCAAAAAGGAAAACACCTACTTCCCAGGATCATAAAGACAACAAGATACCCCTAAAAGCATGTATGGCAGAGGAAGTAGTGGCCACCATGTGAGTCTTTAGAATTGAGACTGCTCATTAATGCCAGGTTTTGAGCAATAGGATTTCATGGACCATGTGAGCCTTGGCTCCTATGTTGCCTTCCCTGGTTGGCCATGCTACCTTTAGCTTGGTTTCTTGTAACCAAGAGCACTACTGATAGTGAGATTATATAAGCTCTGAGTAGATGGGGGGAGGGCATTGCTTTTGAGGTTCACGGAGACCTCTCACCCATATTTAGCCTACAGTAAAACTAAGTCTATCTTGTTCACAAAACCCCCAGACATAGTCCAGTAAGCCACTCCAGCTTGGCTAAAGCAGCAGCAATATATTCCAGTGCTGGGGTGGGAGTTATTGGGGGAACAATGCTACTCTTAATAAGCAAGGTGTGTGTGTGTGTGTGTGTGTGTGTCGGCGTGCGCGCGTGCCTGAGGGGGCCAAAGTTGTCAGATCCCCCTTGAGCAGCTTCTGTGGGTTCTGAAAAATCAAACTTGGGTGTTCTGAGAGAACAGCATGTGCTCATAACTGCTCAGTTCTCTCAGTCACTTTTCTAGCCTCTTAACCCTTTTTTAAAGGGGTTATTTATTCTGTGAGGGAGGAAAGGAGTCATGAATGTGCCAAAGTGGTATGCATGTAGTCAGTTCTTTCCCTGGGGATGGGATCCGGGTCATCAAGCCTGACGGTAAGTGCCTTTACCAAGATTGTTGGTTTTCAATCTTAACATTTTTACTGGCCAAACTGCTGCCTAGAAAGGTCATAGCTTTAACTCCTGTCCTGGTAAAACAACTGTTGGGGGCTAAGGGATAGTTTAGCTGAAAAAAGAGCTTGCCTGCAAGCAGGAGGACCTGAGTTCAAGCCCCAGCACCCATGTACAATCACTGGGCAACGCACACACTTGTAATGCCAGGGCTCCTGAGGTGGGAACAGGAGGATCTCTGGGTCTCACTGGCCAGCCAATCTAGCCTGATTAGTCAACGATGGATCCTGTCTCAAAAGATGTGAAGCGTATTCCTCAGGAAGCAATTGCTTTCCTCTGGCCGCCACGTTGGAGAGATGGCTTAGCAGTTAAGAGCACTTGCTGCTCTTGCAGAGGAGCTAGGCTCACTTCCCAGCATCCATCAGGCAGCTTACAGCTGGCTTTAAATCTAATTCTAGGGGATCCAACATTTTCTGGCTTTTCAGGCACCAGGCCTGCATATGGTGCACATACATGCAGGTAAAAATATGTACACATAAAACAAAAATAAACAAATCCTTTAACAAATAAACTAATAAATAAAACTGTTAACATAATGCCAGATTGGAGCGTGAGTGGTTTCTGAAGGAAGAATGCAGTAAAGAAGACAGCCGCGCTACTTGTAAAATAAATGCACCAGGGCTGACTCAGTGGTTAAGAGCACTTGTGGCTTTTTTTTTTAAGATTTATTTATTTATTATTATATGTACAGTGCTCTGTCTGCATGTACATCAGGCCAGATCACATTATAGACGGTTTTGAGCTACTATGTGGTTGCTGGGAATTGAACTCAGGACCTCCAGAAGAGCAGTCAGTGTGCTTAACCTCTGAGCCATCTCTCCAGCCCACACTTGTGGCTCTTGGCGAGGAGGTGGGTTCAATTCCCAGCACCCGTATCAGGCAGCTCACAAGAGCTAATAATTCTAGGTCCCGGGAACCCAGTGCTCTCCTATGACCTAGGTGAGCACCTGCATGTATATGGTACACACAAATGCATGCAAGCACACATACATGAATCTTCTTAAGTAACAATAAAGACTAAGTAAGCAAAGCAACGCAGACCTCTCCCTGTCAGGCTCATCTGGGCGCTTTAATAACATGGAGCTGTTGGCACCCTGGGAGAATAAACAAGAAGAGGGAGAGGCAAGTCCCAGGGGAGAATGTGAGCGAGACCCCTGGGAGCCTCACGCTTACCTTGTTTGCACACTGCTTGCATTGCTTCTCATCCAAGCAGTCACCGGCCACCTTGGCCAGCACAGGGTCCAGGGGATTGTCCTTCAGATCCAGCCACTTCAGATTCTATAGAGATGAAAAAAGAGGCCGGCTAAGCCTGGGTTTACACACAGTCCCTCAAGATAGAACAAAAGGAGCCAGTAGGAAATTGTGTTCCTCCTAAGAGAACAGCCAGCTGAGACAGGGCCATTGAGGTGGCATTTCTGGTCCCGCTTCACCACCCCCGCCCCTCACTCCTGCCCAGGGTTATGCCCCCATAGTCCCTACGCCCTTGGCCACACTTGGTTGTGCTACCCTAGTGAGCATTACCTTGAGCTGGGCAAAGCTGACAGGCAAGGTGACCAGCCTGTTGTTGAGGAGATCCAAATGCTGAAGGTTGACCAGGCGGCCAAAGTCTGCAGGCAGCTGCTGCAGCTTGTTCTTACTGAGGTCCAGCTTCACCAGGTGTGTGAGGCCACAGAAATCCGACTAGGACCGAGAGAAAAGAAACCTTAGGCCCAGGGCTCACGCACTGTGGTATAAAGGTGCAGGGAACCCCACGGCAAGAGCACCTGTGTGTAAATCCCAGCGCCACCTTTGCTAGCTACTTCCCCTCAAATAACAATGGAGAGAACACTTGCCGTTCCTGGCGGTATTAACCAAGACAAGCTTGCAAGGCAGCTTAGCACAAAATCAGTGTTAGAAATGCACACAATCCCCTTGGGAGGCAGAGGCAGGAGGATCTTTGTGAGTTCGAGGTCAGTCTGGTCTATAACCTAAGTTCCAGGGCAGTCAGGGAGGTTACACAGAAAAAACATCTCAAAAAATCAGGAGGGAAAAAGTGTCCAACCTTCCTCTTATTCTCACTCACCCTCCACACCGCTCCTGGTGTGACACGGGGCCTTTCCCGCCCTCCCAGTGTCCTGCCTCCATCCTTCAGGAGATTTCACATTGGCTATGGTGAGACACACTTGTACTCCTAGCTACTAGGGAGGCTGGTGCAGTCAGAGGCTAGCCTGGGCAGAATCACGAAACCTCATCTCAAACAACAACAAATGGGAATGTGGGGGTAGCCCAGCGGTGGAGTGCTTGGCCAGCACGCACAAAGGCCAAAGGTCAATTCCTAGCCCCATACACACAGAAGCTGTGTGTATTCCTGAGGTCCTAGGTTCAATTCCCGCCCCCAACATCCATTCAAAAGGAAAGAAAAATACATATACTGCTTTTATAAAAAGGACCAGTACATGAGCACTAAATTTAAGTCTCTGTTTTTTGTGGCACCTACACAGTACTTTGTGCAGGTGCTCAGTGAGAGCTAGGATAAGTAACTAAATGCCTAGGGCCTATGCTACTCAAGCCAGGCTCCTTTTTGTTTTGTTTTGTTTTTTTGTTTTTGTTTTTCAAGACAGGGTTTCTCTGTGTAGCCCGGCTGTCCTGGACTCACTGTAGACCAGACTGGCCTCAAACTCACATCAATCCTCCTGCCTCTGCAACCAGGCTCATTCTTACCACAGAGCAAAACTTCCCTGAGACTAACCTTTGCTAAGCAGCCACCTGACAGTGACAATACAACTCAGCTAATGAGGCACTGTCCATAAACACCGGTGGGTCTGTGCTACACAGTAAAGGAGAGAAGTTAGGACAGAGACCAGAACAGTCTCAGATCGGAAAGTGCACTTAAGAGGTGCTGAGTGACTACTGGGCACTGTGGACAGCAGGTGTGAAGCTGCAAGGAGCTGCTGCCCTTCCTTAATTAGACATAGAATACCTCCTGAAACCATTTTTAATGAGCTGCTGTTGACAAGAAGAGAAGCCCAGGAGAACACCAAGAGGGATAGACTAATGAGCCAATGAAGAAACTGCCCCAATGAACTCCGCCCCAAGACTGAGCCCAAAGGAGGCTATCCTGGAATCCAGCAAGGCCTGGCTGGCCACAGTACAGGATGCAAGAGGCAACACTGACAACAGGGAAGGGCTTGCCGATGAGGGAGCACGGCTACTGAGGAGGAGTCTCGAGGCTGACGAAAGCCAATGCATACACAGGTGAACTAACAGCTGGGTGCTATTACACCTGTAATCGCAGCACTCAGGACTCTGAGGCCAGCCTGGGATGCACAGTGAGACCCTGTCTCCAGAGAAAAGTTCTCTGAGAGGAAGGATGGAGAGGCATGCACATGAACAAGATACAATTATAAATATACAAAAATGTTATAATGACATTATTTTTTATACTTAAAAAAAGAAAAAAGAACAGAAGATTCCAAAATCCAAATTATATCAAAAGGACTTGATATACATTGGGTATGCCCCATAACGAGCAAATCTCAAGTAATTCTGAGTCCTTGTTTAGGGAGATAAAGACAGGATAGGCCCATCAAACCACAGTCTTTCTTGTTCCTCATTTAAAGAGGTGTAGGACCCAGCGTGGTGACTCAGGCCTGAGTCGCAGCTCTTGGGAAGCTAACACAAGAGGTTTGAAGCCACAGGTTTGAAGCCAGCCTGGTCCACACCGTTTATAAAATCTCAAAGCAAAAACACACCACAAAAGCAGCCAGGTGTGGTGGTACAAACCAATAGTCCCAACACTCAGGGTATGGAAGCAGCAAGATCAGGAGTTTTGAGACCAGCCTGGGCTACCTAAGACCTCGTCACAAAACAAAACAAGATGCTAGGGATGAATGCAGAGCAAACTGACACAATGGCTTCTATCTCCCTTATGCAAGAGAGGCAAACCACTTTTGTCAAAAGACTAAAATAAGGCAGAAAAGAGAGAGCCCAGCAAATGATTCAGCCAGCACCCTGCTGACTTCACTTCTCAGTGGCCTGACTCCATCTTCCACCGTCCCCACCAACATCTTCAGATTTAGCTGGGCCCTGTCTATAGACCTACGCTGAAATTACACTTTATGTCACCTCTCGCCCCGGCAACAGGAAGAGCAACTCAGGGGCTCCAGGACTCAGTGCTGTTTGCCAGTCTTACCGGTAGAGTACTCAGTTTATTGCAGGACAGATCCAATACGGTGGCCTTTGGGAGTGCAGCCTACAAAGAGAGGTGAGAAAATCGTGTCAAGCCAACACCTGGAATGATTTGGTGACATCTGCCAATGAAGCATTTTCCAGAGAAATATTCCCACAACTAGCAAAAACCTTTAAAAATACACACACACACACACACACACACACACACACACACACGGCATGCCTATAATCCCAGTATTCAGAACACAAGAGGATATCAAGTTAGAGACTAGCCTTGACTTCATAGTTAAGATCCTGAGGAGGGGAGAAAAAAAAGAATGAAAGCAAATGTTCTTGGGGATAAGAAGAAAAAAGCCAGTCAACTAATATCTAGGGAAGGCTGGCAAAGGAGAGGCCTGACCATAGCGTGTCCAACAGAAAACTGATCCCTCAAAAACCCCCAGGGGCACTTGAAAAATTTTCTCTACTGGCCCGTCATTAGGTTTCAGGGCAGGAACTGAGTCAAGTAAGGCTCTACTTAGTGGGTCATCCATCCACCAATATGTATAGGCACTGAGTGCCTTCTGTGGGGGGAGGGCAGGGGTTGGGCCAGGGAACAGCAACTTGAAAACAAGGCCCTCATAGCCTGTCACTACTTCGCAGTGGTGCCCAAGACTACAGGGGCTCTGCAGAACTGACCCCCGCCCCCCACCCCGCAAAGGCAATGCTGTAATGATCACATGCCTGGAGGAACCGGGTTTCAGGTAGCTGGCCACCTTCCTGGGAGTGAGAAAGGTGGGGAACATTCAGTTAAGGGATCCTAGGCCCACCTGAACTGTCCAAATCTCAGAAGGTCCTAAGAGTGAAGTCAAGGCCACCTAAGAAACTTCTGTATCACGAAGATGGGAGAAGACTAGCCACACCTATTGGCATGTTCACTACCTCCCCAAGTATCTGACATTATGATTTTAAATACTCAGGGGTATATGAGGATGGGGACCACGAACGCCATGTTACAAATGAGGCAATCTAGACACAAAGGTTAGCTAGTTAACTTGCCAAGGGCATTCGGCTGTTGAGCAATGGAGCCAAGATATGAACTGGGCACGCCACGCAAACCACCATACTGCATGGCCACAGCGGAGGGAAGATTAGGCCAGATGCCAAGGGCAAATTCCCTTAACGGTTAATAAGGAAAGCATAGGTCATCCAAAGCGAAGCTAACAGGAGATGTTAGCGCTAGGGAGCTGGGAGTTGGAAAAACACAGATAGAGGATACAGCTCCATGTTGGCAACAAACGTGGCACGTGATGTCCCCAAGGGCCTCGGGCTTCCGAATGGGTTTAGAGTGGATGGGGGGGAAAGAGGGTAGGGCGAGATTCCCGACAGTTTCGGAGCAGCTGGGTTGAGAGACCTTGCCAGGCCTGCAAAGTGATTTCACTTTCTTCTTCAAGGAGGGCCGCCTCCGAGCTGCTGCTGCGAGAGCCAACTGTGATTGCAGGGTTCTTAGAAAAGCTGGGTTCGGCACCACACCCAGGACTATCTGGAGGCCTACTTCCCGGGGGGACCAGGTCATTCATTCATTCTTGTGGGTTCCCACTTTAAGGCCCAGCACGAAGCTGGACACCGAAAGAGCTTCCAAAACAAGAGTAAATTCACTCCTGGCTCCTAAAAAAAGCCCAGGGTCGGGTAGGTAGACCTTTCCTATCTTCTGGAACTGTGCCAAAGTGACACGTGTACATCTCAGTAAGAACACTGGGGTCGACCGCAGCCCCCTCCCCAGACCTAGTTTTTAAAGATCCGGAAAACTGAAGCTTGGGAGAGAGGTCTGCCCTCGTGGGGCCGGCGGCAGGAGTATTTGGGCTCCCGGGGAGCGAGGGGGTTTACTGACCAGCTCCTTGACGGGGACCTCATTCAGGTCGCTGAGGCTCAAGTCCAGCTCATTGCCGTCCAGCTTGTCGCGGAGGTTCCCGCCCTTGCTACCGGCCTTGGTCATGATGACGCCGGCTAAGCGGGTCCCTGATCCCGGGCTCCGACGGGCAGGGGAGAGAGGGCTGAGAGGCCGCTCGTGGGCACAGCGGATTCGCACCCAAAGGACCACGCCTACGCCTTAAGCTGCCGCCGCCGCCGCCGCTACCGCCGCCGCCGCTGCGAGGCCTCCGCCACCCGTCCGCTTGCCCGCCGCACTCTCAGCCCAGGGCCCCGCTCCCACCGGTGCCGCCGCTGAGACGACGACCACTTCCGTGTCCACGTCACCTTCCGTGGCCACTGAGACCGGGCGGGCCAGAGGGGCCCGAGCGTGTGTCGGCGCGCCCTCTGCCGTCCAGGCTGGTATACTGCAGCTGTAGGGCGCCACCTCCTCCTAGAGGAGTTGTTAAGACGTGGCAGTCCAGAAGCGGCTGGAGCAGAAAGAACTGAGACTGGACGTATGCATCCCTCATGAGATCATCCCCGTTCTCTGGATTAGGAGCCAAATCTGAGGGTGTCCTCTGAAATTTCTCCTAGTACTCTTCTAAATCCGGTTACTGTAAACTTCTCTGTTGGCTGCTTCAGCCTTCAACCCTCCTCTCTCTACCTTAACACTGGAGAGGAAGAAGGATTCCTCCCACCCCGCCCCCCTACCCACCCCCGTTAGGAGCCAGCCTGGTCTACATCACAAGTCCACGGGGCTGTGAAGTCAAGTCCTTCCAAAGGTCCCGAGTTAATTCCCCGCAAGGCTCTCTTCTGGCCTACAGGCACACATGCAGGCAGAATACCGTATAAGAAATAAATCTTTAAAAGTGTGAGGTCATCTAGGGCTACATAGCAAGACCCTGGCTTTTTGTTTTGTTTCTGTTTTTGTTTGTTTGTTTGTTTGTTTGTTTTTCAAGACAGGGTTTCTCTGTGTAGCCTTGGCTGTCCTGGAGTCGCTTTGTAGACCAGGCTGGCCTCGAACTCACAGCAATAGGCCAGCCAGAAAAAGGAGGAGCAGCAAGATGGCTCAGCGAGTAAAGGGCCTGCCACCAAGACTGCAGATCTTAGGTCAATCCCTCGGACATACACAGTAGGAGCAAACTGACTCTCTCAAGTTGTCCTCAACCCCTCCATTCCTGTGCCGTGGCATGCAATGTGTATGCCCACACAATAAATACATTAATTAACTAAAAAAAACAAAAGCAAGTTTCTGCTGAATGAATGAATGCATAAAGCACTTTTACCACTACAAACCTCATTTGTTTATTTGGGGGGGGGGGGTGGAATTCTCTGTAGATGTGTGTGGTTTCTGTGCATGTATGCATGCTCGTGTGTGTGTGTGTGTGTGTGTTGTGTGTGTGTGTGTGTGTGTGTGTGTGTGTGTGTGTGTGTGTGTGTGAGACATGTATGAAGGCCAGGGCTGACACTGGTTGTCTTCCTTGATCACTTACCTGATACACTGAAGGAGGGTCTCTCACAGAACCCAGAGTTCTTAGCCGGGCGTGGTGGCACACACCTTTAATCCCAGCACTTGGGAGGCAGAGGCAGGTGGATCACTGTGAGTTCAAGGCCAGCCTGGTTTCTAGAATGAGTCTGGGACAGCCAAGGCTACACAGAGAAAACCTTGTCTCAAAAAATCCAAAAACAAACAAACAAAACAAAACAACAAAAAGAACCCAGAGTTCCCTGGCCAGCAAGTCAGGCTAGGCAGCTTACTCCAGAGATTTCCTGTCTCTCCTTCCCAGACCCTGGCATTAGAGGCTGGAAGTACATCCACCTGACTTTTATGTTGATTTCTGTGGGACCCAAGCTTTGGTCCTCATGCTTGATTGGCAAGTCATCGCCCCAGCCCAATCCTGCCCCAATTGCATGAGGCTCTGGGGCTGATTGCCAGCACCACGTAAGCCAAACGTGTGTCACATGCTTTGTAACCCCAGCCCTTGGAAAGTAGAAGCAGGAGGAGCCAAAGTTCAAGACTGCCCTCCTCAGCATGGGGAATTTAAGGTCAGCCTGGAACACATGAGGACCAGTGAGGTGCCTCAGTGGGTAGGTGTGCCCCCCAACCCAATGACCTGAACCCAAAGACTTGAGTTTTACCCCTGGATCCCACAGGGTAGAGAGAAAGAAGTGACTCTCCCAAGCTATCTTCTGGCCTTCACATACTTGCCATGGCATAGCTCAGCATGCACACGTGAACATACACACACACACTAAACAAATACATGTAATAACTCCTTAACATATGTTATAATAAAAATAAAACTTCCCTTGATTTGAAAACAGAAAATAAATAATAAATAAAATATCAAGATGGCAATATATGTACATTAGTGAAAAAAAATCACTTGGGGAATCTAAAGATTAACTCAAGCCTGCACAACTCTATATTCCTTTAACTGAACCTTGATGGTGCACACCTTCCCTCCCCGAGCAAGATGGTGAGCTGGGCGCCTGGGAAGGCGTACACCTTTGATCCCGGCACTCGGGAGGCAGAGGCAGGTGGATTGCTGTGAGTTTGAGGCCAGCCTGGTCTACAAAGGGAGCCTAGGACAGCCAAGGTTACACAAAGAAATCCTGTCTCAAAAAACAAAAAAACAAAAGCAACAACAACAAAAAGAGTTGCTATGGGCCAGGCATGTTGATGCACACCTTTAATCCCAGCACTCAGGAGGCAAAGGTAGATGGAACTCTGTGAGTTTGAGGCCAGCCTGGTCTACATAGAGAAACTGTGTCTTGAAACTGGTCCCCTGAAAAGAAAAGAGTTGCCATGGTCATGGTGTCTCTTCATAGCAACAAAACCTTAACTAGGACATGTCCTTTCTCATGATGCAGCTGGTTTCAGTCATATGCACACCTAGTTATGGACAAGTATAAAATGGTAAATAGAGGACCATCCCCAAATTTGAAGAGGCAGTATGCCTCACTATAAATGCACTCAAAACCAGTCTAGGCTGGGTTGGCCTGTTTCTCTTAGAATGTGCTTGGCCACACAGACACACACACAGAGAGAGAGAGAGAGAGAGAGAGAGAGAGACAGACAGACAGACAGACAGACAGACAGACAGACAGACACTGACACACACACACAGAGACACACACGGACGGAGGACAGACAGATAGACAGACAGACAGACAGACAGACACAGAGTTTAGGTATTGTCTTAGTTAGGGTTTTATTGCTGTGAAAAGACATCTTGCCCAAGGCAACACTTACAAAGACAAACATTATATATCATCATGGCGGGAAGCATGGTGGCAGGCAGCATGCTGGCAGACACGGTCCTGGAGGAGCTGAGAGTTCTACATCTTGGTCCAAAGGGAGCCAAGAGGAGACTGGATGTGATTCACACTGGGCAGAGCTTGAGCATATATATGACCTCAAAGCCCCGCCCACACAATGATACACTTCCTCTTACAAGGCCACGCCTCCTCCAACAAGGCCACACCTCCTCCAACAAGGCCACACCTCCTCCAACAAGGCCACACCTCCTAATGATGCCATTCCGCATGGGCCAAGCATTCAAACACATCAATCTATGGGGCCCAAACCTATTCAAACCACCACAGGTATGGAAGCCCGGTACTTTCTCGGCAAGTCCTACACCACAGAACTGCACCCCTGCTCTTCTATTGTTTACTTTTTTCGGGGGTGGGGGGGGGCGTTTCGACACAGTTTCTCTGTGTAGCCTTGGCTGTCCTGAACTCGCTTTGCAGACCAGGCTGGCCTCGAACTCACAGTGATCCAACTGCCTCTGCCTCCGGAGTGCTGGGATTAAACGCGTGCGCCACCACTGCCCGGCTCTATTGTTTCTTTTTTAACTCACTCTTCCCAGTATTATCTGTTAGGGGGAGAGGGACTTGAGACTTGGAGGTTTCAACCATTTAAATTCATGGGAAGAAAATGCATCTTAAGATCAGGGGCTCACACCAGCCTGGGAAGGAGGAAGAGCGTGGGAGAGAGATGAAATCAGGACAGGCTCCTCGGAGGATGTGGCAGGGTGGTGTGTATAAGTGCGGCTTGGGGGGGCTGTGTATGATTGAAACCCTCAGAGATTCAAGCCAGGGAATTGGGTAAGCGGAGAAGGGGTGACACAGGTGTTCCCTTCAAAGACAGCTGTTTTAAATCCTGTAAGTCTGGAACAGGCAGCGTGGGAGGCAGTAAGTGTTGACAGCATTTCCCTTGGGGACAAAAGACTGGCCCCGAGTTGAACTCTCTGCCACAGCCAAACGTCATCTTGTACACTCCTGTGTGTTCCAGGTTGTTTGGGGACCTGCCAGGAGAACACTGATCCCAGCAGCCCTTGAGAAGCTGTGGGGTAGCAGTTTCCCCATTACGACCTTCCAGATCCCAGGAAAGCCTAGGATTACAGGATGTTCCTAAGGGAGGAGGAGTATCCCACCCTGCAGGGAAGCCTCTTATGTTCAGAAAGCAAACAAGTCCATGGCTTTAGGAGGTTCCCCCCAAACTGACCAGATTCAAGTAGGTCCTTCCCTCCCCAAGGGAATAGAAGCAGTAATGGTGGCTGGGAGGTGTTCTCAGACAAACTGAGCAGAAGGAAAGAAGTGAAGACCAGACCAGCAGCTGGATAGTAGCTCAGACCAATTGAACTACCCGAAACAAACTCTAGTAGAGAGAACACTGTTAGCTGAAATAAATCAGACACAAAACAAGCTGCAGAATTGTATGTCCTGTCTTAATACTGGAAGCTAAAACAAAACTTGACCTGAATATTGAATACTAGTTAATAGACATCAAGATGTATGTGTGTAGAGAAAAAAAAAAACAACAGACATTTCTTTTTTTTTCTTTTTTCTTTTCTTTTCTTTCTTTCTTTCTTTTTTTTTTTTTTAAGATTTATTTAATGGGTAGACACTCCAAGGCCTGTCCTGACACAGAAACACAGAGAAACCTTGTCTCGAAAAACAAAACAAACAAATAACAACAACAGAAAGATTTATTTTATGAATATGAGCACTTTGTCTTCATGCACATCAGAAGAGAGATTCAGATCCTATTAAAGATGATTGTGAGCCACCATGTGATTGCTGGGAATTGAACTCAGGACCTCTGGAAGAGCAGCCAGTGCTCTTAACTGCTGAGCCATCTCTCCGGCCCCAGACATTTCTTTTTTGTTTGGTTGGTTTTGGTTTTTCGAGATAGCATTTCTCTGTGTTAGCCTTGGCTGTCCTACACCCACTTTGTAGACCAGGCTGGACTCAAACTCACCATCAGCCTGCCTTTGCCTCCTAAGTGCTAGGATTAAAGGCCTGTGCCACCACACCCAGCCATCAGACATCTTTCTTACTTGTTGAGCTGCCCACAGGCTATGTATGCAGTGTGCTCCAGGTTTTCAGCTTTTGTGAGCTGTCAGCCATGCTGGGGTGGGCCCTTGAGATGTACCTGTCTGCGAGTCATTTCAGTTTCTGTAACCAACCCTTCACCCATGATGCTATAAGTAACCCCAATAAAACTCATAGCTCATCAAATTGTAGTTCAGTGTTATCCATATTTTGGTTTGTTACTGGTTCCCTATCTGGAGCAAAAAGATGTTTGTTCATGGCTCCCCAGAAATAGTGTCACATGTAAAAGAAAGTTTTATTCTCCTGGCTCAGCTGTTGTCTGAGAGGCTTACTGCCTCCTTCTGCTAACTTAGGCCTAGTCCTGGAAGCTTCTAGCCTCCATATAATCTAACCTAGGCCTAGAATGTTTTCAGCCTCTGACATTTACTGCTTAATAAGCTCACCCTTTCTTGTTCTTTCTGAGCTCTGGCCTGGCTGGTTCAACTCAGCTGTTCTGGCTCAAACTGTTCTCCCAACTGACTTACTTAATTGCTCTGCTTGGCCTCAAACTAACTCAGCAATCTGCTTTTATTTTATTTTATTTTTTGTCTTTTTTCAAAACAGAGTTTCTCTGTGTAGCCTTGGCTGTCCTGGACTCACTTTGCAGATCAGGCTGGCCTCGAACTCACAGTGATCCATCTGCTGTGATTAAAGGCATGCACCACCATGCCCAGCCAACAACCTGCTCTTATCTCCTGCCTCTTCTCATTTTCTAGCTAGTTCTATCTTCACCTGAGTGTTCTCTCTCTCTCTCTCTGTCCTGGTAAAACTGCCTCTTAAGCAGCTTCCCTTTTCTTTCTCTTCCCATGAGAGTTTGGTGTATCCTATTCTGTCAAATCTTCTCTGACTCATCCCCTTTTCTGCCACTCAATTAGATGTCATTTCTAAACATGGGTGTTTTCCTTCTATAAACTAACTTTACCTTTGTTTAGGATTAATGGCATGTATCACCACACCTGGATCTAAGCTGTTCTTCACCTGATAACTTGCTCTTTTCCAGGCTGGCCTTGAACTCAGATCTCTTTGCCTCTGTCTCCTGGATAAAGGTATGTTTGTATTCCGGCCGGCTCACACAGACCTAGAAGATCTTTGGATGTGATCTCTTGCCAGAACAGCCATGTTCTGAATTAACCTGCTTCTACAGTCACACATTACAAGCCAAAGATCAGCACGGGACAGGAAGCTGGGACTGCAAGCCAGCACTAAGCTCTAAGATCACCTTCATATGTCTGTCACTACACTTCTCCAAGCCCCCCCATTTATTTATTTATTTATTTATTTATTTATTTATTCATATAGTTAGTTAATAAGTGTGTGTGCATGTGTGCATCCGAGCATGCACTCACATGAGCATGTGTTGAGGTAGGGTCTCCCAATTATCCCAGGGTCCTCTAACTTACAGTGTAGCCCAGTTGATCCCAAACATCAAACTCGCAATCCTCCTGCCTCAGACAGTCCAGTTCTGGAGTTACAGATGTGTGTGCCAACCCCAGTTCAAGGCATTAAACGTGTGTCATTTGCTACAGCAGCAACAGGGGATAAGTATACTGCTTACTCCTCAGAATTCAGCCCAGATCTCCAAGAGATCTTCTGCAATCTGCCTAGGTTGGTCACTGATGCCTGGGCTCCCTTGCTCAGCACTTGCTGCACCAGAGCCCCCGCCCCAACATAAACACACACACACACACACACACACACACACACACCTGCTAACTTCTACAGTGAGCTCCTTGAAAGTAAGCACCCTGTCTTCTTACCTCCACAGCCACGACCCAGCAACAGGCATATTACCATGGATTGCCTGCTGAGTGTCTGATGGACCAGTGGATGGATTTTTGCCCTAGTCAGTCTTTACTCAAGACCTCACAGTTGCCCTTAGCTCTTGGCCCAAGGAAAGATAAGAGTTACATCATTCAAACAAAGAGGATTAGATTTTCTGCTTTACAAAACCGAGGCTTTCACAACACTTGGCCTGTGTGAGGGTTGAGTTTATTTCACTTTTCTTTTTCTTTTCCTTATTTTATTTCACATGCATTGGTATTTTGCCTGCATGTGTGTCTGTGTGAAGGTGTCAGATCCCCTCGAACTGAAATTACAACTGTTTTTGTTTGTTTTTGTTTTTTGGGACAGGGTTTCTCTGTGTAGCCTTGGCTGTCCTGGACTCACTTTGTAGACCAGGCTGGCCTTGAACTCTGAACCTGAGTCTTCTGGAAGAGTAGCCAGGGGGTTTTTTTTGGTTGTTCTTTTGTTTTTGTTTTTGTTTTTGTAGACAGTGTTTCTTTGTGTAACAGCTCTGGCTATCCTGGACTCACTTTATAGACCAGGCTAGCCTCGAACTCACAGCGATCCACCTGCCTCTGCCTCCTGAGTGCTGGGATTAAAGGTGTACGCCACCATAACCGGCTCAGTCGATGATTTCTTAATAAGGAAACTTAATGAACAGAGTCTCTTTCCTGAGGTCAGGGGTCAGACAGCTGTAGGTCTTGGGAGATGGCATCAAAGGTGGCCTTGGTGAAGTTGTCCAGGGAAGCTGTGCAGCCCTGGCTGATGTGTAGCCGTCATTGATAATAGATGGTAGCTGCAGCTTCTTGGTTTCTTGGTTAAGGTTTCTATTGCTGTGAAGAGACCCCAACTCTCCTAAAGGAAAACATTTAATTGGGGCTGGCTTACAGTTCAGAGGTATTAGTCTATTCTCGTCCTGGAGGGAGGCACAGAGGCATGCAGACACACATGGTGCTGGAGAGGCAGCTGAGAGCTCTACATCAGGATCTGCAGGAAGTAGGAAGTAACTGAGACACACTTCCTTCAACAAAACCACACCCACTCCAGCAAGGGCACACCTCCTAAAAGCACCACTTCGTGATCCTGGGGTGGGGATGGGGCATTGTCTTTCAAACCAGGACAGCCGGGCACAAGGCCAATGGCAATGCCTTACCTCTGGGAGCAAGCAGGAGGCCTGTCACCTTTACGTGGGACAGCATGGAGTCTGCCAATCTTGCTCCTTAAATTGCCTCTCTACAATGGAAAGCTCGGCCAATGAGTGGGCCCTAGGATGGCAATGGCGACCTCCTTGGAGCACTTAATACCCGGAACGGCATGACTTTTGTAGACCACAGTGGTGTCAAAAGCCTCAAACCTGGTCTTCTGGGCCAATCCAAGTCCATTTCTGCAGTGATATGATCTTTAGAAGCTCATTTTTCTTTTTCCCCAGACAGGGTTTCTCTGTGTAGCTTTGGCTGTCCTGGACTCACTTTGTAGACCAGGCTGGCCTCGAGCTCACAGCGATCCACCTGCCTCTGCCTCCCGAGTGCTGGGATTAAAGGCGTGTGCCACCGCGCCCCACATTAGAAGATCATTCTTAAGGAATGAAACCAGGCTTTAATCCCAGCACTCAGGCCTGTATCAAAACCAAACCCTGTATCAAAAAACCAAAAAAAAAAAAAAAAAAAAACCCAAAAAATAAACAACAACAACAAAAAGGAATGAAACTAGGAAAAAGCCTATGATCCTATGACTTCAGAGTCCCTGATGGGCTTCAGGCATTTGATCTTCATGTCTACACCAGGCAACCCCAGCTGGTGATGGGGGTCCATTCCTCGTCTTCAACTTTTCATACACTATTTCTCCTTTTACGTCAGCTTTATTTCAGCCAGCATCGTCACCATTTTCCTGTACTTTGGAATATGTCAGAATGTCCTTTTTTCTTTTTCTTTCTTTCTTTTTTTGTTTGTTTTGTTTTGAGGCAGGTTCTCCCTACTGAGCCCCTGGCTGTCCTAGAACTCACTATGTAGACCAAGCTGGCCTCGACCTCACAGCAATCTAAAGGAGGGCACCACCACACCCGGCTTATTTTCATTTATTTATTTATGTGTTATGTATATAGTGTTCTGTCTGCACATACACCTACGGGTCAGAAGAGGGCATCTGATCACCTTATAGATGGTTATGAGCCACCATGTGGTTTCTGGGAATTGAACTCAGAACCTCAAGAAGAGCAGTCAGTGTCCTTAACCTCTGAGCCGTCTCTCTAGTCCTTTTTTCCCCCCTTTTGGTTTTCTGAAACACAAGTTTCTCTGTGTCACCCTGGCTGTCCTGGACTCACTTTGTAGAGCAGGCTGTCCTTGAACTCACAGAGATCCACTTGCCTCTGCCTCCCGAGTGCTGGGAGTAAAGGCGTGCGCCACCACACCTGGCACTTTTTATTCTATTTCTTAGTGGGATTTTTGTTACATATAGGCTTGTCCCTAGGGAAGTATAAATGTCTACCCTCTCCTTTGAAGGTTTCCATGATAAATCCAAGTAGGATTCCTTTAAAGTTCACCCTGGTGGGCCAATAAGTTTACCAAGCTGTCTCACAGGCACGGCTGAGGGGTTGCTTGCTGAAGCATGAGTGATGCCCCCAAAAGTGCCAGACTTGAAAGTCTCACTCAACTTGGACAGAGTTCCCACTAGCTAACCTTCCCCAGACCTATACGGTCTAGTACCTCAGGCTCATGCATGCAGTTAGGGCAAAAGCCACATAAATGTTGGGAGGGGAGTGGCGGAAGTCTAAATGAGCATCTTATGACTCCCCCTACCCATTCCTTTTCTCTGGGACAGTCCAGCGTCAACAGTCCCGCTGGGGATGGCCTCCTGGAAGCAGGCACTGGGTGGCTCTTTACCCGGAAGGCTGCATCCTGCAACACCTGCTAATAATAGCTTCATTGTTTTTCTTTTCCTTTCTTTTTCTTTTTCTTTTTCTTTTTTTTCTCTTATTTTGGTTTTTCGAGACAGGGTCTCTCTGTGTAGCCTTGGCTGTCCTGGACTCACTTTGTAGACCAGGCTGGCCTTGAATTCACAGGGATCCACCTGCCTCTGCCTTCCGAGTGCTCTTTTCTTTTTTTTAAAAAGAGTTACTTATTTACTATGTATACAATGTCCTGCCTGCATGTTGCCCACTTGCCAGAAGAGGGCACCAGATCTCATTATAGATGGCTATGAGCCACCATGTGGTTGCTGGCAACTGAACTCAGGACTTTTGGAAGAGCAGCCAGTGCTCTTAACCTCTGAGCCATCTCTCCAGTCCCATTGTTTGTTTGTTTGTTTGTTTGTTTTTTCAAACAATGTTCCAGTCTGGTGGTGGTGGCACTCACCTTTCATCCCAACATTTGGAAGGCAAAGGCAGGCAGATTTCTGTGAGTTCAAGACCAGGCTGGTTTACAAAGCAGGTTCCAGAATAGCCAGGGCTACACAGAGAAATGCTGCCTCAACAACCACAAAACAAAACACCCCATGTCGTCTTTTCCCCTTATGCACCAGCACCTGAAGATAGGATCCCTCAACACATTTATTTAAATATTATTCATTTTATTTATTTTTTGTTTTGGTTTTTGGTTTTTCAAGACAGGGTTTCTCTGTGTAGCCTTGGCTGTCCTAGGCTCACTTTGTAGACCAGGCTGGCCTCGAACTTACAGCGATCCACCTGCCTCTGCCTCCTGAGTGCTGGGATTAAAGGTGTGCGCCACCACACCTGGCCTTAAATATTATTCATTTAGAGACATGGTCTCATTATGTAGCCCTGGCTGGCCTGAGACTCACTATATAGACCAGGTTGGCCTGGAACTCACAGAGATCTGCATGCCTCTGCTTCTAAGTGGTGAGATTATAGATGGGTGCCACCACACTCAGCCTTATTTATTTACTGAAACAAAGTCTTGGTATGTAGACCAGGTTGGCCTGGCATAGAAGCAGATTCTGCCTGTATGTGCAGCTGACACTTGGGTTTATTGTATTTTATTTATTGTTGTTGTTGTTGTTGTTGTTGTTGTTATTATTATTATTATTATTATTATTATGTTTTTGTTTTGTTTTGGCAAGGTTTCTCTGTGTAGCCTTGGCTCTCCTGGACTCCCTTTGTAGACCAGGCTGACCTGGAACTCACAGCAATCTGCCTGCCTCTGCCTCCCGAGCGCTGGGATTAAAGGCGTGTACCACTCTGCCCGGCTTGTTTTGTTTTGAGACAGAGTTTCGCTGTGTAGCCTTGGCTGTCCTGGACTCACTTTGTAGACCAGGCTGGCCTCGAACTCACAGAGATCCGCCTAACTCTCCGTCCCCCTCCAGGTCTGGATTACAGGCACCACCATGCCCAGCTACTTATTGTTATTGCTGTTATTTTTTATTATTATCATTATTGTTGCTGGTGTGTATGTGTGGTGTGTGTGTTGCTGGGGATTGAACACAGGGCTTTCAACATGCCAGAAGAATACTCCATTATTTTCACTTTTATTTTTTTTATTTTTCAAGATATGGTTTCTCTATGTAGACCAAACTGGCCTTGAACTCAGAGACCTGCCTGTCACCTAAAGATGTGTGCTACTACGACAACCTTTCTTTTTATTTTGAGATAGGATCTTTCTAAATTGCCCAGGCAGGCCTTGACCTTTTAATCTTTCTGCTTCAGTCTTTCTACAGTAGCTGGTATTATATCTACATCACCAGGCTTGCAACACACAATTTATAATGTACCTCCTTCCTTCTCTCCTTGAGCATTTCAACTAGAATAATTTCCAAGGCCAGTAGCATTAATTTCTGTTCTCTGTGATTAAAATTTTTGGACAGAGGAGAGTGTGTTGGCGGATCTATACTTCCTGCACTTTGCATAGGAGGCAGAAGGCTCAGGAGTTCACCACCAACATCGGTTACTTAGTAAATTGGAAGCCGGCCTGGGTTACATGATACCTTGTCTCAAAAACAACAACAACAACAACAACAAAAGCAACAGGCTTGGCGACCCACACCTTTAATGCCAGCACTCGGGAGGCAGAGGCTGGTGGATCGCTGTGAATTCAAGGCCAGCCTGGTCTACAAAGTGAGTTCAGGACAGCCAAAGCTACACAGAGAAACACAGTCTCAAAAAACAAAAACAAAACAAACAAACAAAACAATAGTAAGAACCCAGGAGATGCCTCAGTGGGTAAAGGTGAGCCATCCAGCCTAAATGACTGGAGTTTAATCCCCTGGACCCACCTAGTGGAAGGAGAGAACCAACTTCAGCAACTTGTTTTCTGATTCCCATTGTATGCAAGTACGTTGCGCTTGCACAAATCACATAAAACTGGCTGTGGTGGTGCAGGTCTGTAAGACAAAAAGCAGGCAAGTGGATCGAAGTTCAAGATCATCTGAGAATATGTACAGTATGAGGCCAGCCTGAGCTATATGAGCCCCTATCTCAAAAAAAAAAAATTGCTACTTGATGTTGACATTATTGTCTCTTTCTTCCTTTTCTTTGTTTCTTTGTTTCTTTGTCTGTCTTTCCCCCTCTCCAGGCTGGCCACAGACTCCCTGATCCTCCTACCTTTATCTCCCTGGTGGAATCAGAAGTGATTGACACCATGCCTGTCTCTGAGTCCATTTCTGAAGCAGAGAAGGAAGGGACCAGAGCAAAGGCTTCCCCAGGCAGAATGACTCATCTCCTTCCTCCCCTTTCCCCAAGACTCACCCAGAGACTAGTGAGGAAAAAAGGGGGGGGGCGTGGAGGGGGGGATCCTGAGGACCAGAATGTACCCTTCACTTTGCCAGGGCAATTGTTTATCCAGCAGGGGTCAATAATTTGCTCAGGGTCATCCACCAAACCTTCCAGGCCTAGCTTGGATCCTGAAACTTGGGATGCCAGTCAGCAGTCCTCATTCCGTGGGCGTGGCCTTCCGAAGCCACTGTATAACCCGAATTTGGAGGGTACGCCCTTCCGAGCCTCCAAAGTCTCTCCTCTTGACCTGTTCTCCACGGATTCCTCCCAAAAGCTGCCAGAGAGCTCTGTGGTCACTCTGGAGAGATCAAAGAGGGAGTAACTGGATTACTCCACACCACAGCTGAACCAGGATTCCAGATAAGGACAAAGGTTCACTAGGTCAACCTCTGCCCTCAGCCCGCTGTTCCTCCCGGCCTAGCTAGCTTTCTTCATTTCCAAGTCAGGAGAGACTAAGCCACCCTGCCAGGACCTTTCTTATCTTCTTGGTCTGGAGACCAGATCATTGCCAGGACAACGTGGGACTGGAGGGTGCAGAAGTTGTGTGCCCGGTCCCAGAAATGAGCAGTCACTCCTTTAGATCTTATCGCCCATCCTTCTTGGATTACATGTTAGAATACATGTCAAAGGGCACTAGGAAGCAGCTGAGGAAATTGTGTTTCTGGTCCCAAGCTAGGGCACAAACTCGTCGCTGACGTCGCCGCCACCGGTTCTGTCTACCCGGTACTCTTCTCGGAATGACGTGGTCCAGAGAAGGGGAGGATGCCGCGGGTCGAACTAAAAAGCTAACTCCCGGCCTCGGGGTCGGGGGTGGGGGGCGGCGACTAGCCCCTGGGCCCCACCGAGTACAGAGGGGCTCACCCATCAGACCTGTTGGTCCCTCCCGACTGCCATTTCGCTTCCCAGAGGTCCTCTGCTCCAGCTGGCAGGCCCCAGGGGCGCTCGGGGCAGGTTCCTTTGGCCCGTAGCTCACCACCGGGGAAATTCCCACGTGACCCACGCGCTACCGGGCACGTGGGACCGACCAGCCTTGGTATTGCCATCTGGCCCTATATAGATAGGCTCCTGATTGGCTTTCCGTTTAGGAAACTCCTCAGCCCTTCAAACTTATCGTTGGAAGGTCCTGTGTTGTGCGGCAGAGTGGGTCTTGGGATCCCCGAAGAACAAACAAAAACCAGGGGCGGTTCTTCAGAGGGCTGTTAGTTCCCACGCGAAGGTGGCCCGGGACTCCTATTCTCCACTTCCCTGCCTCTCCTCTCCTTGCCCCGCCCCGCCCCGCCCCGCGGGGGACCCAATCCTCCTCACCCCATAGGCAGAGCGACCCTCCCGCCTCCCCGCCCGCTCCTTCTTCTCCCCCGCCCTGTTCGCTTTCAAAGTTTACTCCGGGTTGGGACCGGCGGCGGAAGCAAACCATGGCTGTCTACCTCGGGATGCTGCGCCTCGGAAGGCTGTGTATCGCGAGCCTGGGGGCGCAGGGGCCCCGGGCGCTGCTCTCTCGGCCTTGGCAGAACTCGAAGTTGCAGGGTGTCCGCGCTCTCAGGTACCCCGAGCTGCTACCCGAAAAGAGAGGGGGCTGGGTAATCCCGAGAAGAAGGGAACTTGGGAGTTCTGCAGAGTTTTGCAGGGGCTGACCCCACTCTGGGTGGCCCTCGCACACACTTACCCTACCACCTAGGCAAAGGGAAGAGTGGGCCTGCCTGGGCTCTGCGGGTCCCAGATAGCTGCAGGAGTCCCAGATTGAGTCCAAATTCTAGTTCAGAATTCTGTATGCGTCCCGTGTGACACACAGCACCAGGAGTGTAGACTTTTTACAGTACATCCGAGGAACAGAGCCCAGTGCTGCCGGGGGTGGGGGGTGGGGTGGGGGGTGGGGACGACGACGACACTCTCTCAGCTGTACCTACTTCATTGAAAAACAAGGGGACCGTTTAGGGGTCTTCGGGGCACTGAGTATAACACACTCTTCCCTCTGTTTTCTCTCCCTCCCCTTGTTCCTTTTGTGTTTGTTTATTTTTCGAGACCGGGTTCTCTGTGTAGCCTTGGCTGTCCTGAAACTCGCTCTGTAAGACCAAGCTACCCAGATCCGCCTGCCTCTGCCCTCGGAGTGCTGGGGCTAAAGAAAGGCATGGGCCACCACCGCCCGGCTTTTCCCCTCTGTTTTCAATCATTGGCGCTTGCTTCTGGGCCTGTTTATCTGTCCTTCATGCAAGGGCTGGGAAGGGGGTTGGCAGGAGAGAGTTGATTGAATAAAGCTAATGTGGACAGACACTGAAGAGAATACAAGAGTTTGCCGTGGGAAAGGCCAGCACATAGCCCGACTTGCACTGCCACACACAGTCTGGCAAGATGTTAAACCCGTTGTCCATTTCATTCAAGCTACCGGCATGGACAGGAAAAGTGGAGACACAGCAGAAAAAAAAATATAGCCCTGCAAACTACACACTACTAAGGCTGGGCGGTGGCAGCACGTGCCTTTAAGGCGGAGGCAGGTGGATTTCTGAATTCGAGGCCAGTCTGGCCTACGGAGTGAGTTCCAGGACAGCCAGGGCTACACAGAGAAACCCTGCCTCAAACTCCCTGCACCCAATAAAGAGACACTTGGCAGACAAGTTGGAAGATGCCTTTTTGACTGGAACTCTCAGATTACAACCTTTTGAAAACTAGGAAGCAAGCGTGTGTGTGTGTGTGTGTGTGTGTGTGTGTGTGTGTATGTGTGTGTATGTATGTGTATGTATGTGCGCGCACGCGCTGAGTTGGCTTTCTACCACAGATGTACATGCTCAGCCCCTGTGAGGCACTGTAATATCCCTCTGCCTCATTACCTAAGGAGCCTTAGGGGATCATGGCTGGGGAGTGAATGGCGCTGTTTTTTGTTTTGTTTTGTTTTTGTTTTTGTTTTTGTTTTTCAAGACAGGGGTTTCTCTGTGTAGCCTTGACTGTCCTGGACTCGCTTTGTAGACCAGGCTGGCCTCGAACTCACAGCAATCTGCCTGCCTCTGCCTCTCAAGTACTGGGATTAAAGGCTAATCTGGGCACTTTTAAGGGGACTCTCTCACCTCTCTGTCTCCCTAGGCCGACCTGACCCTCCCCCATCCTTAGTTGCCTCATCTCACCTTTGAACTCCTGCATTTCCCCGAAGGCTTCGAGGACTCTGAGGAAAGTGACTCCCCCAAAAGTGCACCTATTTTAGAAACTGAATTGGATCCAGTGCTTCGATGTGTGTGTGTGTTTCACGTTTACAGATGAACAGGTGCACATGTGTGTCTATGCACTCGTGTTTTAGGTGAAGGTGAAGAAGGTAACGGGTCAATGTTGGGTGTTTTCCGTGCTCTGTGGCTACCTTACCGTTTCAAGGTAGGGTCTTTGACTGAGCCTGGGGCTCACTGATCTGCCAAGGCTGGCTAGCCAGTGAGTCCTAGGGGTCTTTCTTCTCTGTCCCCCTACTCCCTAGCACTGAGAAGTTACGGGCGGCTGAGCCTCCCCGCTTTTGTGGGCGTGCTGGGAATCTGAACCCAGTTCCTTAGGCCTGCACAGCAGTCGCTTTACGGTCTGAGCCATTTCCCCAACATTCCCGATCTTTTGACTTCTTTCCTGTGTACACAAAGCAGATCACTCACTTGCCTCAGGCCTGTGACCTCTAAGGGTTTCAGTGTCAGGACGAGACCCATTTTCCGAGCATCTGTCGCAATTTCTTCCCATTCCTCTCGTGTTTGCATCCTTCCTTGCTGACTGCAGGGGCCGTTTACCTGGTTTGTTTTTTTACTCTCCCCTGCATTAAGCCTCCCCCCCTCGGGCATCTCAAATATTCAGCGCGCACGTCTCTGAGGGCATTGGCTGTACCTAGGCCGGAGCACTCAGACCCGAATTACTGAGAGGATGGAAGGAATCAAGGGGAGCACTAGCTGCTGTCCCAGGCATGGTGGTGTAGGAAGCTGTGAGCCTCCACTTTCTCTAATTCCATCACAGGCAGGTGCCGCTGCCGCCCGGTACAGCAGGTCAGCCGTTCCAGCTATGTGTTTGGGTTTTCTTTCTGTTTTTGAGGCAGGGTCTTGGTGTGTAACCGATGCTGACTTGCAACTTGAAGCTTTTTAATCTCCCTGCCTCAGCCTCTGGAGCCACGAACTTACAGGCATGTGTCACCATGCCCGGCTCAGGTTGTTGGTTTTGTTGAACAGGAAAGAACAAGAATTTGAAGCTAGCCTGTCTTGAGATACAGCCCTCTTCTACGCAGCAGTTGAGCAAGGGGGCACGTTACCTAATCGCAGAGTGCGCTTAGTTTGTTGCTAATGAATTCTTACCTGCTTGCTGGCTTGCTGTGGGTGGGAGAGGCAAAAGCTGGCTTTTGTTTTCAGCCTTTCTTTTGAGGTGAGGCTGACCCGAGATTGCTAAGATTTAGGCTTGGGCTGGACCTTAACAATCAATCCATCAAAGGGCAAGTTGCCTGACTCCAACTGGGCTTCTGTACAATGGCCTGGAAGGGGGAAGCCCGCAGCGTGGGTGCCTTGAACCTAAGTGTGTCAGGATTTAGAAATGTCTCCAGTTACCGGATGGTGGTGGAGCTCACCTTTAATCCCAGCACTCAGGGAGGCAGAGGCAAGTGGATTGCTGTGAGTTCAAGGCCAGCCTCACTTGTTTTGTAGGAAGAATTTGTTACGGGCACAGAACTTCCCGTGTGCTTTCTCTCTGTAACCATAAATGCACATCTACCAGCCGTTCCATTCAGGATGCCGAAAGTGAGTCCTCTACCAATGGAATGCTGTGTTCAAAATCTTTATTGCGGTTCTCACCCCTAAGTAGACCTATGCAGTCTGATTCCTTCCTAGGCAGTGGGTTCCTTCAGGGAGGTCATATTGAGTAATCATAGGACTTTATTGGTATAATTACATATGGTAAATTGCATAGCTCTTAAATGTATCCCTCAGTGAATTTTAACGGTTTGTTTTCTATTGCCGTAACTGAATGCCAGAGAACAGAGCAATTTGTAAGCTTCCCTTCAGAGCTCACTTAGCTCAAAGTTCTGGAGGATAGGAGTCCAAGAGCACGGTGCCAGCATCTGCTTGGCACTGGTGAGGACCGTCCTGCTGGGTCATGCCATGGCCCAGTGCATCAGGTGGGGAGACCCAGAGACCATGCCAGGGAGAACCCTCTCGTGGCAAAGCTACTCCCTTTATAACCCATTAATCCACAAAGTCACTAATGGATTACTTCCATTATCAAACGCAGAAGCCCTCATGATCCAAAGGTTACATTCTAGGAACCGTTAATAGGTGAATTTAGAGAATCATTCAAGCAGTTGCATACTTAGACTGATTACTCAGCTTCCAGAGTCACAGGTCTTTCCCTGCCCCCCAACCTCCCCCCCTTTTCCTCTGCTGTTCCTTCCTTCCTTCCTTCCTTCCTTCCTGTTTTATTTATTTTATTTAGTCATTTTTTTAAAATGTAGTTTTATGGGCATGCGTGTCCTGCCTGTATGTAGGTCTGTCATCCCATGCTTGCCTGATGTCCTCAGAGGCCAGATGAGGGCATCGGATTCCCCTGGAACTAGACCCTTTAAGCTGGTTGGGAGCCACCCTGTGGGTGCTGGAAGCTGAACCTGAGTCCTTCGGAAGAGCAGCCAGCGCTTTTTTTTTTAATGTGGCTCTCTATGTATTTGTTATAAACAACAAATAGGTCACGCTGTCCCCAATGCAGTCATATGGCCTTGGGGACCTGACAGGGCAGGGTCACAGGCCTGACTGGTCCTTGGAGAGCTCCCACTTCTTTATATATTAGGAGGACCAGGCAGCACTGCCTTCTTCTCAGAGGCTGCCACAGGAGAGCTCTCAGCTGTCTTCCTGACAGCAGGGCCTTTTGTGAGGACGTGGCGATTGCACGAGGCACAGCCTTCCCCTCTGCCATCAAGAGTGCAGTAATCACTGTTGGACAGCTTGTGACTGGGGTCCACAAGGAGCTTAGGAGGTGGCTGGACCCGCTGGGCAATCTCTCTGGTAGCACAGCTGTAGGTAGCTTCGCTTGCAGGTCTTGCCCAGACACTCAGTTCTGCAGCTTCTTCTGGATAGTCTGAGAGTAGCGGACGCCATGTTTCTTCCACTCCGAAGCAATCGGCCAGTACTTTAAATCATTAAAACATCTCTTTAGCTCTTTGGGTTTTTTTTGTTGTTGTTGTTGTTTTGACACGGGATCGCATGTTGCCCACAGAGGCCTCAACCTCTCGGCAGTCCTCTGGTCTCAACCTCCCAATGCTGACTTTACAGGCGTGAGCTACCACACCCAGCTCTGCTTTTTATTTCTTCCTTCTCATTTATATGGGCTCCTTTTCTTTACTTAAATACTCGGTGAGAACAATTTCAGGAGGATTTATGTTGGCTCATGGGGTGAGGGTAAAGTCCATTATGGCAGGGGAATAATGGTGGCAAGAGTGACTAGCTCTGGTGGCAGCGGTGGGAGGCGGCTGGTTGTATTGTGTCAGCAGTCAGGAAACGGAGAAAAATGAATGTGGCCTCTCAGTGCTCTTTCTCCTCTCTGTAGTCTGAGACCTCAGCTTCAGGGATGGTGCCGCTCAAGTCTCTATGATTCCAATGTAGTCAAGTGCACCACGATTAACCACCACAGTGTGTGTGTGTGCATGTGTGCATGAGCGTGCGTGTGTGCATGAGCTCTGGGTTTCAGACCTAGGGCCTTGCACATGCTGCACAAATGCCCAGCCACCGAGTTGGTTTCAACACCCTCAGGACTAAGTTAGTTATATATTTTTTCTTTTTGTTTTCTTATTATTTACTTATGATCAACTTGGTCAAAGTTAGTTTTTCCCCCTGCTAAGGACATTTAAACCTTTTCAGAAAATATTTACTTGTGTGTGTGTGTTCAAGTCTCCTTCCACCATGTGGGGCCTAGGGATTGAACTTAGGTCTTCCTCAGGCTTGGCCAAAAGGACCTTAAAAGCTGCTGAATCATCTCATTGGCACTGTCACTGAGGACTATTTTTAGGGAGAAGGGGTTGTACTTTTTGTTCTTTTTTTTTTTTTTTTTTTTTAGTTTGGCCTGGAACTCACAGAGATCCACCTGCCTCTGCCTCCCAAGTGCTGGGATTAAAGGTGTGCGCCACCACGCCCAGCTCTTTTGTTCACTTTTTATTTAGACAAGGTCTTATTCTGTGGCCCAGGTTAGCCTCAAACTCATAACTCCTTTCCTGCCTCAGCCTCTCAAATGCTGATTTATAAACATGAATCACCACATCTGTTTCTTTTGGGGGGGGGGCGTGATATAGCTAGACTGGTCTGGAACTTTGTAGACCAGGCTGTCCTAACACTCATGGCCCTCATTCTGCCTCAGCCTCCTAAGTGGTAGGATATTATATGTCCACACTTGCTCTCTGAGGACCTTTTAAAAAGATCATGTTAGCCTGTGGTGGTGGTGGTAGTGGCGGCGGTGGCGGTGGCGGTGGCGGCGGGTGTGGCAGCAGTGGTGGTAGTGCATGCCTTTAATCCCAGCACTTGGAGGCAGAAGAGGGCAGATCTCTGCGAGTTTAATGCCAGCCTGGTCTACAGATTCAGTTCCAGGACAGCCAGGACTACCCAGTGACCACTGTTTAAATGGCTGTGGGTTAAGAAAACGACCGCTTATTGATGCTGTCATTTTAGATTTTATTTGTCACAAACACATGTTGATTTTCTGGACTAGTAGTTGCAGGTTGTAGCTGGTGTGTGTCACTATATGTGCAGTAGAGAACTATCAGAGTTCACGGCTGGAGATGCAGTGCTTATCAAGCATGCATGAATCCTGGATCTATCCCCAACCAATAATAGCAAAATTAAGATTGTAATCATATTTCAGAATAAGGCTCAAACATATACTCCCAATTCAATATGAGAAATAGCCACACAGGGCAGCACACCTGCCAGCTCAAAACACTCGAGGGCCAGGCGTGGTAGTGCACGCCTTTAATCCCAGCATTCAGGAGGCAGAGACAGGTGGATTGCTGTGAGTTTGAGGCCAGCCTGGTCTACAAAAGCAAGTCCAGGACAGCCAGGACTACACAGAGAAACCCTGTCTCGAAAAACCTAAAAACAAACAAATGAACAAAAACACTTGGCCGAGTCAGGAAGATTATGTAACCCTGGGTTTGCAGCTTCGAATGCAGCATCCAGGGTTAGTCCTTCCTGCCAACCAATGATGGTCAATCATTAGGTCTACTGTCTAAAATTTAGAGCAACAAGCCCCCTGGGGATGCCGATGACTGGTGGCAGATAGGCTGTTGGAGTGGTATCTTGGGACAATAAATCTCAGGGTGGTATGCAAGCGTGATGGGAGAAAAGAGCCTGACTTTGAGTTCCCTGACTATGCCAGCAAGTCACCTCATCTTTTGATGGCTTTAGGTAACCTAGTTAAGAGGGCGTCAAACTTCTAGACTTTTTTGTTTTGTTTTGTTTTTTGAGACAGGGTTCTTCTGTGTTAGCCTTGGCTAACTGGACTTTGTAGACCAGGCTGGCCTCGAACTCAAAGCGATCCCCCTGCCTCTGCCTCTCGAGTGCCAGGATTAAAGGTGTACGCCACCACGCCTGGCTAGACTTTTTTCTTTTTGAGTCAGGGTCTGACTACCCCAGGGTGACCTGAAACTATGTGGCCCAGGTTAGCCTCAAGCTCACAATGGTTTTTCTCCCACAGGCTGCTGACTACAGGAATCACAGGCAGAAGTGGCCATACTTTGCTTTAGTATTTTTAAAAAAGATTTTATAGCTGGGCGTGGTGGCACACCCCTTTAATCCCAGCACTCAGGGAAGCAGAGGTGGGTGGATCACTGTGAATTCTAGGCCAGCCTGGTCTACAAAGCGAGTCTAGGACAGCCAAGGCTACACAGAGAAACCCTATCTTGAAAAAACGGGGGGGGGGGGGGGGGAGTACAGGGGACCTGAAGAGATGGCTCAGAGGTTAAGAGCACTGGCTGCTCTTCCAATTCCCAGCAACCACATGATGGCTCATAACCAGCTATAGTGAGATCTGGTGTCCCCCCCCTTTTTTTTTTTTAAATGTGTACTTGTGTGTATTTATGTGAGTGTATGACACACGTGTGTGGGTCGCTGTAGAAACCAAAAGAAGGTGTTGGATCCCCTGGAGCTAGGGTGACAGTTGTGAGCCAATTGATGTGGGTGCTATGAACTGAACTGGGTCCTCTGGAAGGGTAGAAAATGTTCTCAACCACTAAGCCATCTTTTTAGCCCCTAGCATTTTTTTTTTAAGAGATGGGGTTTTTCTATATCGCCCAGATTGGTTCTATAGTCCTGGGCTTAAGTGATCCTCCTGCCTCAGCTTCCCAAATACTTGATAAGTGATATCACTGTGTATGACAAACGTCCTGCATTTTTCCTCTTAGTCATCTTAGAATAATAGCAAAGCTACACAGGATGGTACATACCTGTAATTTTAGCACTTGGAAAAAGGAGGGGAAAATATCTAATGCCAATTTCAGCTACATATTGGGTTTGAGCTAGCCTGGGCTACATAATACAGGACATTCTCTCTATATACATAAATTAGGGAGGATTGCTCAGTGGGGAAAGGCATCTGTTGCCAAGCCTGATGACCTTAGTTTGATCCCCAGAACCTACATGGTAGGAGAGAGAAAACTTCAAACAATTGTCCTTTGACCTCTACACATATGCCATGGCACGTTCATGCCACAGACATATGTAAGTTAAGTAAATTAATGTAATTTTTTTTTAAAATCAGAAGATGGTGCATGCCTTTAATCCCAGCACTCAGGAAGCAGAGGCAGGCGGATCGCTGTGAGTTCGAGGCCAGCCTGGTCTACAGAGTGAGTCCGGGATAGCCAAGGCTACACAGAGAGACCCTGTCTCAAAAAAAACAAAACAAAACAAACAAACAAACAAAAATCAGAAGAAAAGTAAAACAAAATTTCAAACAAGAACTATGCAAGACATAATCTACGATAGGATAACAAACATCCGTGTCCCTGTCACTCAGAAGCAAAACTTAGCCATACCTAATTTCAGAAAGATCTAAATGGCAGAAATCAACCAACACAGACAACACTGAAGTCCTCTTCCATTTCTAAAGTTTGTATTTTACGTGTATGTGTGTTCTGCCTGTGTATGTGTCTGTACAGCATGTGCATGCAGTGCCATGGAGTCAGCAGAGGGTGTCTGATCCCCTGAAGCTGGAGTTACTGAGGATTTGAGGGAAGGATTGTGAGTTTACCTTTTGGGCTGCTGGGAATCCAAGCCTGGTCCTCTAGAAGTGCAGCCAGGGCTCTCAGCTGCTGAGCCGACCCTTCAGCCCCTAAGTCTCCTTCTCATCTTCCCTGCCATAAATGAACTGTTCTGTCAGAGCGGCAGGTCTTATACTTTGTTTCTTTATTCTGGAATTGCATGCAAGAACCCTGTGCATCCTAAACCCTGACACTGAGCTCCACCCCAAGTTTGGTTGATACTTTTGACCCATGCCCTTAGCGACAGGTGATACAGTGTATCATTTGGTGTATAAAGTTGACATTTGTTAGACCTGTAAAGCACTGGCAGCCACACTGGTGGTGTTTTTATATCCCTACAGGCTGCATATATACTACATCCTGCTGTGAGGAAGGCTGGCACTTTAGTTCTCTCAGCAGCAGGCACCTGCTCACGCTGCCGCCCCGGGGATCGGATTCCCTGCTTTCTCTGCTGCACAGCAGTGCCTGGCATGCGTGCCATCTGCAACAGTAGGCTTGCTGCACTGGGGGGCTGACACTACAGCTCCTCAGGGCACTGCCCTGGAAAACCTGTGCTGTTGCGACCCCCAGCAGCATGCGGATGTTGCTGTTTGTCTATATTGCTGCCAATACTTGGAGTGGTCAGACTCTGAAGCACTCCCTGGACCATTTTGCTGGGGCACAAGGGCATCTCACTGTGGCTTTAAGTTTATAACCCATGGCTATCAGTGAGTTTGTTGGTCTTTGGAAATATTCGTTGTTCCTCTCTCCTGTGTGTTGCAGCATATTTGATCCCGTTGTGAACCCTAAGATTGTCAACTGTAAAAACCTGTTTCTTGTTTGTGTGGTTCAGCCCTAACACACAACTTTAATCCAAGAGCTTTCTGTACACAGAATTTTTGTTTGTTTGTTTTTGTTTTTTTGTTTGTTTTGTTTTGTTTTTGTTTTTGAGACAGAGTTTCTCTGTGTAGCCTTGGCTGTCCTGGACTCACTTTGTAGACCAGGCTGGCCTCGAACTCACAATGATCCAGCTGCCTCTGCCTAAGTGCTGGGATTAAAGGGGTGCACTACCACACCAGGTGGTGTTCTTTAGCTCTTTAGTTCTTTGGCTTTTTCCTCCTGGGTTATCAGGTGAGCTAGGAAGCTTTTGGCTTTGGGCTTTTTGGTCGCTCTGTGTAGCCCTGGCTGCCCCAGAATTCACTCTATAGACCAGGCTGGCCTCGAACTCACAGAGATCTACCTGCCTCTCCCTCCCAGGTGCTGGGGTTGAAGGGGCGTGCCTGCCACTGCCCAGAAATTTGTGATTTTTTTTTTTTTAAAGTAAGCTAGGGTTGAAAAGATGCCTCAGTGGTTAAGAATCCATACTGCTTTTGTAAAGGACCCAAGTTTACGTTTTTTGGGGGGGGGCATTTCGAGATGGTTTCTCTGTGTAGCCTTGGCTGTTCTGGACTCATTTTGTAGACCAGGCTGGCCTCGAACTCACAGAGATCCACCTGCCTCTGCCTCCCGAGTGCTGAGAATAAAGGCCTGTGCCACCACACCTGGCCCAAGTTTGCTTTCTAGCACCCACTTCAGGTGGTTCACAACTGCCTGTAATGCCAGCTTTGGAGGGATCTTGTGCCTTTGGTTCCTGATGGCACCTGCACTCGTATACACACACACACACACACACACACACACACACACACACACACACAAAATTAAAATAAAAACCTTTTTAAAGAAAGCAGGCTAGGGGGCTGGAGAGATGCTCAGTGTTTAGGAGCAGTTGCTGCTTTTACAGAGGACCCAGGCTTAGTTCCCAGCATCTGCTCACACCATATGTAACTCCAGTTGCAGGGGATCCAGTGCCTTCTTTTGGCCTCCGTGGACACCAGGCATTCACATGGTACACATGGGTATACTCAGGCAGTGCACACACTCTATTTATTTGTTTAGCTTTGCTTCCTTTGTTTTCTCCCTGTGATATTTTTATTACGTTAAAAACTAGAACACCAAATTTGTTATTTTAACACCTTTAGTGTTTTCTTAGTATTAATGATACATAATACTGAGTTTTCATAGATGTGAATAATGTATTTCAACTATATACATCCCATATTATCTCTTATCCCCCTCTCACTCCCAATGAGCTCCCCCACCCCCGTCCAGTTTCACGGTATGTGTGTATACGTGTACGGGGGGTGGATGTATTTTGTGTGTGTGTGCGCGCACACGCGCGCATGGGTGGGTGGATGTGTGCATGGGTGGATGTATTGTGTGTATGTGTGTATGAATGTGTGCGTGGGTGGGTGTATGCATGGGTAGATGTACATGTGTGGATGTGTGTGTGTGGATGAGTTACATTAAGGTGGTTTACAGGAACAGGTGTGACTTTCACAGGCGCATGGACACCTTACCAGTGGCTATGCCACTGAAGGAAATGCCCATCCACCCCCACCAACTGTTCTCTTGGTGTAAATCTCTGGGGGGGGGGGGGCGGGCGGTGCTTGCTCATGAGCCTCTTCTCCTCATATGACAAGATCTTGACAAGGCCAGTCTTTGCCCAGATCGTGAGCTGGTGCTCACAGGTACTATGAGGCAGGAAGTCAGCGTTCTGCACATCTCCCCTGTCCTCACTCAGCTCTTATGTTTTCTCCAGCGCTTCATCTGAGATGGTCCCTGAACCCTGGAATGGAGGATATAGATGCTCCGTCTGGGGACAGGCGTTCAACAGTCACTTATTCTCTGCACTTTGAGCAGTTATAAATCTCTGTGTTCCCTGCTGGTCATGGCAGGACGCAGCTTCTGGGACCAAAGTTGACAACACAGCAGCACTGTTGTGTGCTTGCTCAGAAGGCAATTTTATGGGCACACAATGATCTAGGTTTTGTTTCATCGAGACAGGCTCTCCGATAGCCCAGGCTGGCCTGAAATTCACTATGTAGTCAAGGATGGCCCCGAACACTTGACCCTCCTATCTTCACTTCCCAAGTGCTGAGTCTCCAGGCATGAGCCACCATGCCTGGCCCATTTGCTTGTCTTATTGATGATTTACTGTTTTCTTTTTCTTTCATTTCTCTTTTTGATGTTTTATTTTTAATTATGTGTAGGGGGAAGGTTTGTGCGTGTGTTGAATATAGGTTCCTACCACAGCCAGAAGGGGACATTGGATTCGATTGGAGCTGGAATTACAGGCAGTTATGAGCTGCTTGATATGGGTGCTGGGAGCCAAATTCTGTTAGAGCCATATTTGATCTTAACTGGTGGGCCATCTCCATCAACTAGGCCTATGTTTTTCTTATTTAAAAATAAAAGTCAGCCTATTGGTGATGGTGTCCATGTTTAATCCCAACACTCTGGAAAGGCAGAGGCAGGCAGATCTCTATGTAGTTCGAGGCCAGCCTGATCTACATAGAGAATTCCAGAATAGCCAGGGCTACGTGATGCGATTCTGTCTCAAAAAAATTAAATAAACAAAATAAATAGATAGATAGATTAATTAATTAATTAAATTACTAACTAAAAATAAGTAAATTATGTTAATGATGTATGTGCCATGCCATGAATGTGGAGGTCAAGAGGGCAACATGTGGGAGATGGTTTTATCTGTGGTTAGGGATCGATTTCAGGTGGTCAGGTCTGGAAGCTAGCACCTCTGCCAGAGCTAGTTAGTTCACTGACCTTGCATTAGATGCCAGAGAAGAGAAGGGACAAAGGTCAGTGTTAGTTCATGACTTGGGTCTAATTGGCAATGGCTGTCGGTTTCATTTCAGAAGCTTCGTTGGTGGCTCGCATGGCTCTTTTCTGTCGTTGACTTAGGTTTGGGGGATGCTTTTGCACTTCTTTGGTTCTGGGCATCTGGCATCAGCCCTGCTCATCTTTCCTCTCTAATGGTGTCTGAAAAGATCAAAAGGCCTTCTCAGGGCCTGAGGCATTTTAAGCTTTCCAGCAGGGTCCATCTGCTGACCTCTGGTTCAACTTCCAAGAACCACAGCAATAGATACGGTTTCAGGAGATGAAACAAATGGCTTCTCATCACGGGCCTGTTTGCTTAAGCATTATCAATAGCCCTGCCTCCATGGCTCCTTGGAGCCCAGCTCTGTGGGGTTGTGTCTGACGCAGACAAAATAGCAGGGTTGGGCTCCAAGGAGCCACATAGGCAGAGGTGCTGATAATGCTAAGCAAAGAGGCCCATGTGGGTTTTAGGACTCTAACTCAGGTCCTCAGGCTTAGCAGCAAGCACCACACACTTGCTGAGTCATCTCACTGTCCCCTAACACACACACACACACACACACACACACACACACACACACACACACTCCAGCATATATGTCTGCGTATCATGTACTTGCCTGGTACCCAGGAGTCCAGAAGAAAGCATAGATTTCCAGAGACTGGCGTTAAATATGGCTCACTATAAACCACCATGTGATCCATCTCTCCAACCTCCCCCCTGCCTGCCCCCCTCCCAATACTTTAATACAAACTTTCAGCCCAAGAATTAAGAGAAAGAGAGGAACTCAGAAGGAAAGCAAGAAACACCCCAGAGTACTGGAGTGGGCTTTTCAAGCAGTTACTTTGTTGTCATTTGAGACAGTATCTTAGCATAGGCTGACCTCCAACTAGCTGTGTAGTTGAGGGTAGTCTTGAACTCCTAATCTTGGTGTGTCCACTTCTCTTTTTATTCCCAAACAATGTTTCTTTGGTAGCCCAGGTGTGGTCTCACACTTCCTCTTCCCCCTGCCTCTGCCTTCTGGATGCTGGAATTACTGGCCTGCAACACCTCATGCAGCTCAATGCTTCTTGACTGCCAGGAGCTCTCATCACTGGAGCTGAGGAGAGCATCTTGGTGAGGGATGCTGAAGTGCACCTCACCGTCATTATGACTTCTATACCCACTGTTCTCTGGAAATCTAGCAATCGGCATGCTGCTCCATTTCTCTGCAACCCTGCCACTATTCCACACCATCTATCATTCTTGGGTTTTTTTGTTTGTTTGTTTGTTTTGTTTTTTTTGGGGGGGGTTGTTTTTTGAAGATAGGGTTTCTCTGTGACTCACTTTGTAGAGACCAGGCTGGCCTTGAACTCAGTGATCCACCAGCTTCTGCCTCCCAAGTGCAGGGATTTAAAGGCATGCGCCACTACGCCTGTTTTTTTTTTTTTTTTCCTGATACATCCATGCCCCTAGTACAGTCTGAGAGTTAGTTGAACCCAGAGCCTTAGCTATGGTAAACAGACACTCCACCACTGACATCTACCCTCCATTCTAAGGCTTATGCTTTTATTGTTGCTTTTTTGTTTTGTTTTGTTTTCTTTTGTTAGGTTGTTTTTTGGGTGTTGTTGTTTTTGTTTTGTTTTGTTTTGTTTTGTTTTTGTTTTTTTTTTTTTGTTTGTTTGCCTTTTTGTTTTTTCCCCAGAGCCCAGGCTTCTCTGTGTTAGCCTTGGCTGTCCTGGACTAGCTTTGTAGACCAGGCTGGCCTCGAACTCACAGAGATCTGCCTGCTTTTGCCTCCCGAGTGCTGGGATTTAATGAGTGCATCACCATGCCCGGCTCTTTTGTTTCATCTTTATTTTGTGATTGCTTCGCTTGCATGTATGTATGTGCAGCACATGCTTATGTGCCTGGGGAGGCCAGAAAAGGGCATCCAATCACCAAAAGGTGGAGCTGCAGGTGCTTGTCAGCTGCCACAGTGGGTGCCGAGAACTGAACCTGGGTCCTCTGTGCAGGGCAGCAAACGCCTTTAACAGCTGAACCATCCCTCTGTGCCTTGTTTTTATCTTTGTTGTGGGGTCTGCTTAAATCTAACTTAACTCAAATACCAGGTCAATGCAGACGACACAAATTGTTTGTAATCCAGGCATGCTACTGATAGATCAGGACCTCAGAACAGACTCAGGAGCTTAACTGTGGCCCTGAAGGGATGGCATACAGCTTATTTAAAGCATAAAGCAAGGGGGAGCAGGGGTGGGCTGTAGCATTGTCCAATCATGTTTAGACATAAGGGGTTGAGCAAGGCAGTTTCCACCAATCAGGAGAAGAGAGCGTTAGGGGGAAGGGGGCTGAGAACATGAATTTACTGGACCCTGCCAGCGAGATTGAGGGGTTGTCCTTGAGATGTGTGGACTCAGACATTTGTCTCCTTACATGTTGTCCCTGAGACATCTGGACTCAGACAACTGTTTCCTTAGAGCAGAAGCTGTTCAGCTGTAGGGAAGTCCCCGGCTCCCCTAGGGACTTTGAACTTAATTTCTCCCTGTGATTAAACAGAGTCTGAAAAACGAAATGGTAGTATTTAGAATAAGTTTCTTTGGCTTGTTCCCAACAATTTTATTTTATTTTTAATTAAAATTTATTAGCCTTCCAGTCCACAGGGTTTCTCTGTGTAGCTTTGACTGTTCTGGAACTCATTCTCTAGACCAAGATGGCTTCAAACTCAGAGATCCACTTGCCTCTGGCTCCCAAGTACCGTGATTAATGGTGATTTTTGTTTGTGTGTGTGGTTTTGTTTTAAGACAGAGTCTCAGTACTCCACCCCCAGTTGGTCTGGAACTCAGTATATAGTCAAGGATGGCCTTGAACTTCTGATCTTCCTGCCTCTACCTTCCAAGCGCTGGGGTTATAGCTGCACACCACGACACAACTAGTTTATGCAGCCCTGGGAATCAAACCCAGGGCTTCATGCATGCTGGCCAGGCACCCTACCAACTGAGCTACAGCCTCAGCCTCTCTAAGGCGATTTTGAATTCTGCCCTGCAGCCCAGTCTCTAGCCTATTTCAGGATGAACCATCTTACCGATTGCACACAGTCAGCAAGAACGCACCGATATAAGTCCCAGGACAACCCATTTGAGCTGCCGCCTGAACCGCTGCAGAGCACTCTTTCTCAAGAATGCTTTGACAAAAATTTCATTGTGTTTTATTTTTCCTTTATGCACATGTGTGTGAGTATATGCATGTGTATGGTTTCCTGCAGAGGCGAGAAGAGGCTGTCGGATCCCCAAGATTCGTACAGGCTGCCTGACGTGGATGCTGGGAACCTAACTCCTGTCCTTTGTGAGAGCAGCGGGTACTCTACCAGCGGAGTTACAACCCCCAGCCTCCTGCTTATTGTTTTTCATAAAGCAGAATCATTAAGTCCTTGAGTTGCCACTAAAGTCTCTCTATTGACTTCCCTAGAAACTGCATCCTGAAGCTGGTCGTCTGGGTGGATTTCTCGTTTCTCGCTGGAGTGTTGTTCTTGTCTTACTTTCTGGGTCCAAAGCTTGGTGTCCAGGAGACCTTATCCTGGCAGTGTGCCACCTGAAACGGGGAACTCTCAGCCCTGTTCCTGCCTAATACATATCCATGTCTGAGATGGGTCGAAGGGCGTGGTCACAGTGCACAATGAACTCTGCAGAGAGCATGCACACACTTCCAAACTTCCAGCCCATTTATTGGAACCTCCTGGAAGCAAAAGCCTAAAATGTTTAGAAAAGTACTTTTTTTTTTTTTTAGATATTTGAGGCAGGGTTTCTCTGTGTAGCCTTGGCTATCCTGGACTCACTTTGTAGACCAGGCTGGCCTGGAACTCACAGAGATCTACCTGCCTCTGCCTCCCAAGTGCTGGGATTAAGGGCATGCACCACTATGCCCAGTTGGTATCAAACTCTTTTTTTCTTTATCTTTATTTTATATGCATTGGTGTTTTGCCTGTATGTCTGTGTGAGGGTGTCAGATCTTTGAGTCACAGACAGTTGTGAGCTGCCATATGGGTGCTGGGATTTGAACCTGGGTCCTCTGGAGAAGCAGTCGGTGCCTCCAGCCACTGAGCCATCTCTCCAGCCTTGGCTTCAAACTCTTGATCCTGCCTTAGCCTTCAGAGTACCAGAACCTCCCCATGCCTGGGTGAAGATCTATCTGTGTGTCTGTCTGTCTATCTATCTTTGTGGTACTGAGGTTCAAACTTAGGGCTTTTCACTGCGTACTAGGCCAATGATTTAGCACTAAGTTAGTTAAATCCCCAGTCCTTGTTTTTGTTTCTTGAGTCTGAGTTGGACTATGAACCTCAGGCTATCCCTGAAATCTCTATGTAACCCAGGCTGGCCCAGAGTCTATCCAGGTAGTACGTGATATTAATTAAAGAGTCTTTGTGACAGAGTCTCTTGTATCCCAGGCCGGCCTCAAATTTGCTGTGGCGGAGGATGACCTTGAACTCCTGACTTCCACAGCCTTAGTGCAGGGATTACATGCAGGCACCGCCTTACCTGACTAGATTTTGGTGACTTCTGAATTACATTGTTTCTAAGGAACTCCCCTTTCCCCCCCTTAAACCTTTTTGGTAAATGAGGTCAAAGGATGGCTATACTAGATCACAAGAGAGTTAGACACATTTTTCCTGCTAACAACATAATAACCTTGTTTGTGAGAGCAATATACAGCTTAATAGCCAGGAAAGGGGTAAGGTTTAAACTCAAAGGTTGCACATGCCTGTTGCACGCACGAATATCCCAACCAGGCTTTGGAAATTACCTCATGGATGGATGTGAACTTGAGCTTGTCAGTCTTCAGAGTAGAGTTGGAAGCCTGGTCGTCTGCCATCACTTAGAGTCTCAGGGCGTCTGTCAAACTCAGATTTCTGTGTATGTTGAGGCCAACGGTTAAATCCAGTGAGTCACTAAGGCGACCTTAAGGAAACGTAGCATCCAGAGAAGGAAGTGCAAACTATGCTCTTAACCACAGCCTGAGTCTGTCACCCACATAGCAAATAACAGCAAATTAATTACTTATCAAATGCTCTCCCCTCCCTCCAGTTCTGGGGTGCTCCAGTGTTCATGAAGGTCAAGCGAGTGCGCTACAATGAGCCACACCTCAGCCCTCACGTAATTATTAGAATACTTACTATATCCCTTCTCCCCTCCACCCCCTCCTCGTCTTCCTCCTCTTCCTCCTCCTCCTCCTTCTTGAGACCTTACTTATTTTTACTTTACGTGCTTGGATATATATGTGTGCACCACCAGAGGCCAGAAGAGGGCATTAGGTGCTTGGGACTGGAGTTACAGACTTAACAGTTGTCAGCCACTGTGTTGGGGCTAGGAATTGAACCGGGGGACTCTGGAAGAGCAGTCAGTGCTCTCAGTCACCGAGCCATCTTTCCAGTCCATTGTTTTTGTGTTTTTGGAAGCGTCTGGAGTTGTCTTCAAAGGCTTCTTTTGAGGAGTTGGTTTTCTGTTTTGTTTGGTTGGTTGGGTCTCACTGTATAGGCCAGGCTGGCATTAAATTTACCTCCTAGTAGCAGGGTGTGGTGGCACACTCCTTTAATCCCAGCATGGGAGGCTGGCAGATTGCTGTGAGTTTGAGGCCAGCCTGGTCTACAAAAATGAGTCCAGGATAGCCAGGACTGTTACACAGAGAAACCCTGTCTTGAAAAACCAAAACCAAAAGAACCAAAACAAAGCAAAACAAAAAACCTTACCTCCTATCTCAGCCTCCTCCCCAGTGCTAGGATTCTGGGCTTGCCCCATCATTCCTAGACCTTTCCAAGTTTTTTTCTATCTGCAGTTGGTTGATTCTTCATTGAAGAAGCTGAGGACAGAAAGAGCTGACTGTAGCTGTCCTGTGTTAAGACCTCAGGCAGGTTGACCTACCTCTTGCCCAGATAGGACAGTTCTGTTAGGACCAAGCTCCAAGATCATTTCTCCAGTATCTCAGAGCAGAGAAATTCCTTCTAGGTCTTGGTACCCTCCTTCCCTCCCCCCTTCTCTCTCCTACTTCCTTCCTTCCTTTCTGTACTTGGGTTTGAACCTAGGGTCTTCCACTTGATAGGCAGGTGCTCTACCAGTGAGCTATAATAGCTCCATCCCTCTTGCCACGCTTTCTTCTTCCCTCCAGGAAGATTTCCCAGCCTCTGTTACATCCAGGTCCTCTGGAAGAGCGGCCAGTGCTATCAATTGCTGAGCCATCCTCTTTGTCATCTTCCTCCTTGGCCCTCCTTCTAATAGGATCTCAGGCTGGCTTCGAACTCACTATGTAGCTGAGGATTCTTCTGCGTCCACCTCCTTGGTTCATGTCCCTATGCCTGGATCATATGGTACTGGAGATGAAACTCAGGGTTTTGTGTGTACTGGGCAAGTACTCTATTGACTGAGCTATATCCCCAATTTTATAGTTCTTTCTTTTTATGGCCAAATAACATTCCAGTGTATAGACGGAGCACCACAGTTTGCTTGCCTGTTCCTCTGTTGCTGGGTACTTGGTAGAAACATTTTGGCTATTGTGAATAATGCTGCTATAAATTATTCATGTCCACATTTTGTTTTGTTTTGTTTTGATTTGTTTTTGTTTTTGTTTTTTTCTAGACAGGGGTTCTCTCTGTGTAGCCTTGCCTGCCTTGGACTCACTTTGTAGACCAGGCTGGCCTTGAACTCACATCCATCTGCCTGCCTCTGCCACCAGAGTGCTGGGATTAAAGGCGTGCGCCACCACGCCTGGCAATATCCAAGTTTTTGTTCTGTCAAAGAACCAAGTTAGGGACTGAAGATGGCTCAGAAGTTAAGAACACTTGCTGCTGTCGCAGAAGACCTGGGTTCAGTTCCCAGCACCCACATGGCAGCTCGCAACCTCCATGGGATCTGATACTCTCTTCTAATTTCCTTGGTCTGATACGGTGCACAGACATATATGTAGGTAAAACACTCATATACTTAAAGCTTAACAATATTTTTCAAAAATAGACAGGCTCTCACTAAGCCTAGGATGACCTTGACTTGTGATCCTCTACTTCTGTCTCCTCAGTGCTGGGATTACAGTCCTGGGCCACCAGGTCCTGTTTATGTGACTTCTGCTGATCAAACCCAGGCTTCGTGCGTGTTAGGCAAGGTCTCCACCCACAGAGCCACATCTTTAGCCCCATCTCAACCACCTGTTTTCATTCCTAGGACACCACATTCCATAAAACTGCGCAGAGTGGCAGGCTGCGTAAGAGGGGCCCGGCTGTGAAAACAGGGCCTAGCCAAAGGAAGAACAAAGAACAAAGCTGACTGAACACCTCAAAGTGGCTTTCCTTGTAAAGCTGGACCGAGACGGAGCTATAGAAAAACAACCCATTAGTTAAGGTTACTCCCCACCCCCACACTTCGGAGTCAACCCGAAACCTTATGCATGAAACTCTCTACTATGAGGCTCCGGGGCTGGCCCCAAGGGTCACCACTCTGTGTGTGTGTGTGTGTGTGTGTGTGTGTGTGTGTGTGTGTGTGTGTGTGTGTGTGTGTATTAAGATATCATTCAGATTGAAACTGACCTGTTCAGGAAATAAAGCTACTATGTAGTTTTTCTGGCTTTTTCAATTTTTCAGATAAACAGTTGGGTTTTATTTAATCATGGAGAGCTTTAGACAGAGTGACTTCGTTTTGATTTTCAGTTTTATCTGCCTGAGCCCAGAGCAAAGCAAGCACTTAGCTCCAAACCAGGATCTTCTGTAATTTCTTTTGGGGGCGGGGTAGGGTGAGGTGAGGTGGGGTGGGGTGGGGTGGGGTGGGGTGGGGTGAGGTGTGTGTGTGTGTGTGTTAGTGCAAATGCATATTGAGGGAGAGCAGAGGTCAATTTGATTGTCTTAAATTGCTTCTCACCTTATTTTTTTTCATGTATTTGTGTGTGTGTGTGTGTGTGTGTGTGTGTGTGTGTGTGTGAACACAGCTTATGGGAGCCATCTCCCCTTCAAGCTCAGGTCCTAGGGCTTGGCTGCAAGAGCCTTTACCTGCTGAGCCAGCGTCTCTCGTGGAGTCTGGAGCTCGAAGGTTCAGCCAGCCGGGCCGACTCCCTCTTCCCACTGCTGAGTTTTCAGGCATCTGCTGCGGGGCCCGCTTTTTCATGGGTGTGGAGGACCCAACTCCAGTTCCTCATTCTTACATGCAAGGTCTTCAGCGACAGCTGCCTCCACAATCCCAACCTCCTGTCATTTAAAAAAAAAATATTTTATTTAGTTTTAACCTATGTGCATTGGTGTGAAAGTGTCAGATCTTGGAGTTACATACAATTATGAGCTGCCGTGTGGGTGCTGGGAATTGAATCCGGGTCCTTTGGAAGAGCAGGTAGTGCTCCTAACCACTGAGCCATCTCTCCAGCCCCATCCTGTCATTTTTACTGAGCAGTTTGAGCACTTGTTTTCTGGGTATGGGGCAGGGGAGGGGGTTGCGGGGGTGGGGTGGGGCGAGTATATTCCTACAAGTGGAATCGAGCGGCTTAAGCGCTTGTTTTGAGGTTTTCTGTTTGGGGGTGGGGGTTGTTAGGTCATATAGTAAGTCTATGTTTCACGTTTGGAAGAACTACACCTAATTTTCCACAAAAGGGAACCTTTTTACACTCTGACCAGCAATGGACGAGGGTTCCAATTCCTGCACATCCTCATGACTCTTAGGATCACTTGTTCAGGTTTTGTTTTTGTTTTTGTTTTTTTTAATCTTCTACCTTCTCAATAAAAATGAATCAGTACTTCATAATAATTGTGTATGTGTGTGTGTGTGTACATAAGCAGGTGCATGTTTGTGCTGCAGGTGTGTGCATGAACATATGTACATGCATGTGGAGGCCAGATGATTCCCCTTAGCTCTGGCTACTCTGGTTTTAAACACAGAGCCTTTCATTGGCCTGCTGCTCTCTCGCTGGCAGTGAGCCGGGAATCCTGGTCTCTGCTTACCCCGGGCTAGGATTACAAGTATATACCAACTCTCCCACTTTCGTGGTTATTTTGTTTTTGTTGTTTTGCTTTGCTTTGTTTTTGGAGGCAAGATTTCTCTGTGTATCCTTGGCTGGTCTCGAGCTCACAGAGAGCCAGCCACCTGCCTCTGCATTCTGAGTGCTAGGATTAAAGATGTGCATCACCACCACCCTGCACATCCCAGTGGTTACATAGGTTCTAAGGAGCAAACTGGAGTCCTCATGCTTGTACCTTAAGCTGTTTCCTGATGGAGCCATCTCCCCACTGCCCATCAAGAGAGGGGGGGAGGAGGGAGAGAGAGAGAGAGAGAGAGAGAGAGAGAGAGAGAGAGAGAGAGAGAGAGAGGAGTATTTTTAGTTTTCATGTTATATGCCTGTTGGAAAGATATGTGTTCCATATCTAGGTCCACACATAGGTCAAGCAAAAGGTTTTCTACTAAGCTGCAGCCCGAGGCCCCGTTGTCCCTGTTCAGCTAACTGTTTGCTGGGGCATTTCCTATGTTCTGGACACTTAGGCTGCTTGTGAAGTGACAACATGTAAGTTGCCAGCATAGAGAAGTCAAGATAATCTTGTTTTTTCCTTAACTTCCTTGTTCTCCTCTTCTCTTATGAAAACAGACCTGGGCTCTCTGGGGCGCCTTGAGGTGAGGCTCTGCTTTGTCTCTCGTTTTCTCGCTGCTCCTACTTGTCTTCGGTCCCACCTGGCCAAAGAGAGCCTTGGGATTCGCACTCCCAACTGACGCTGCATAGTTAACTTTTCTTTAGTGATTTTGAGAGAGACTGGTGGGCTCGTCTCCTGCAACTCCGTCAGCTTCTCCCATCTGCACTAAGAAGTACGTTGTTTCTATTAGAAGTTTCCCAGTCCTTTTTTAAGAACGTAGGAAGAAAGAAGCAGCTACCCTTTGGGCCTGGTGTTCAGGGTGTGCTGGGAAATAAAACAACTCAGGCCTTTGATGTGACTAAATGACTCGGGTGGCTCCCCTGTTTATGAGCAAATTATACTGGCATGGGTTTCTAGAACTCTTTTTGAAAAACATTTTATTTATTTATTATTTTATGTCCTTGCTTTTTCTGTTTTCGTGTGAGTCGTTTTGAACCACATGCATGTAATGCTCACGGCTGCCAGAAGAGAGCGTTTTATCCCCTGGAACTGCAGATTCAGAGTTGTGACCTGCCTTGTAGGAGCTGGGAACTGAACACTAAGACAGTTTTTTTCTTTTCTTCGTTCTTTCTTTCTTTCTTCCATTTGTTTTTTCTTTTGCTTTGTTTTTTTTTTTTTTTTTTTTTTTTTTTTGTTTTTTGTTTTTTGAGGCAGAGTTTCTCTGTGTATGTAGCCTCGGCTCTCTCGGACTCACTTTGTAGACCAGGCTGGCCTTGAACACACAGAGATCCTCCTGCCTCTGCTTCTCCAGTGCTGGAATTACAGGCATGCACCACCATGCCCAGCTGAACCCCAAGAATTCTGAGAGGGCAGACAGGTGCTTTTAACTGCTGAGCCCTCTCGCCAACCCTTAGTTTGACTCGCTTTGTAGACCAGGCTGGCCTTGAACTCACAGAGATCCACCTGACTCTGCCTCCCAAGTGCTGGAATTAAAGACATGCGCCACCACACCTGCCTTAAAGGATTTGTTTGTTTGTTTTATATATGAGTGCTCTATATGTACACCCGCAGGCCAGAAGAGGGCATCAGATTCTAGTATAGATGGTTGTGAGCCACCGTGTGGTTGCTGGGAATTGAACTCAGGGCCTCAGGGCCTCGGGAAGAGCACTGGCTTCCTTTTCTGACTTGACTGTTCCCCATCCTTTCTGACCTCTGACCCTTGAATCTTTGCGCATCAGCCTCCTTACCTTGAGAATCAATGATCATAATTCTCACCTGTATTACAGAGTAGCTGGAGCTGGCTTAGTTCTCCCATGTAGCTCAGGCTGGCCTCCGCTCAGCAGCTTTCTAGGTGCTGAGGTTCCAGGTGTGTGCCAAAGAAACCTGTTCGCTGAGGGTGATGGAAAGGAGATGGAGGTCTTTTCCAGGCACAGTCTGTCTTGGCTGGTGCAGGGCATCCTTACCGGGGTACCAGCTCCGCTTCTCCTGTTGCCCTGTGATGCTGGAGGTCACCACGTGGTCCAAGCACTGCCATCCTTTTCCGGATGCAATAACCTATGCTTTGCCGCACCGCCTTGAAGGGGAGCCTGAGGGCGCTGCCAGTGGAGCGAGGGCCACACAGCCTTTTACTCAGACCTTTCAGCAGTCTTTCTTACTGCCACCATCCTGTCCCTAAACCCCTTGCCTTTTCTGTCTTTGGTCTTCTGACCCAGAAGAGAGAAACTGGCCCACTGAGGAGCCAAGAAACTGAAGGCCCTGGATGCCAGCTCTGGGAAGCCAACCATGGGCTTCATTGATTCCCCGGGAGGAACCACAGTGACTGTTACCCTCCAGGAGACACGGGCTAGGGTGTAGGCACGGTGCGATCTGTCTGTCTCTATATCAGCTTCACCAGGCACCCCTGGGACTTCATCATCTCCAGGAAGGTGTAGGAGGGCCCTTGGTCCTAGTTTAGGATGGCCTGGTCCCCATCTTGCTGCTCAGAGGTTAGGAAAGGAGCACAGGTGATAACGTTTACAAGATCTGGAGAGGTACTGAGGATGTAGTTCAGCCCCCAGCAGAGAATGAAACTGGGTGTGGCAGTTTCACACCAGTCATCCCAATACTCAATAGACACACTAGACCTTGTCTCTCTCTCTCTCTCTCTCTCTCTCTCTCTCTCTCTCTCTCACACACACACACACACACACACACACACACACACACACACATCCCCCACAACAAAACAAAACAAAAAATGATATAGAGAAAAATCTATCAGTCCTCAACATACAAACATAATTGTGAACAGCTGGACTGCTAACTAGCAGAGTGTGCCAGAGTGTTGGTGCCAGGGAGGCCCAGCCTGGTACCAATCCAGTCCACGGCTCCCCTCTCTACAGTTCTGTAACGGTGAATTGCACCAACCCCTTGCCCATCGGAGGCCTCAGCTACATCCAAGGCCACACCAACACGCATCTTGTCAACACAACTGTGGGTGAGTGCCTGGATGCCACAGCACAGAGGTTCCCCAACCGAGAGGCTTTGGTTATTCTCCATGAAGACATCAGGCTGAACTTTGCACAGCTCAAAGAGGAGGTAAGGCCTGACCTTGAGCCTTCCAAGAGCAGCTGCTGGTCCCTGGCAGCTATAGTTGCGTGTGGCTAGAGAATGGGCGCATGCCCCTGGGGGCGGTGTGATAGGGACCCCCGAGGACCCCACTGTTGGATTAGGACACAGAGGCAGAAGTGACCTGCCATTCCAGTGGCTCCTGGAATAACTGTTTCCTATGTCGGCTTCCCACCTTCACTGTACCAAGTCCACTGAGGCCTGGTGAGCCCTTTGCTCCTAGTGACCCCTGGCCTAAGACAGAGAGTAGGAGTCAGGGGTCTCTCCTGCTTGCCCCCATCTAACCTGCTGTTCCCCTTCTGTCCAGGTGGACAAAACTGCTTCTGGTCTTCTGAGCATTGGCCTCCGCAAGGGTGACCGGCTGGGCATGTGGGGACCCAACTCCTATGCATGGGTGCTCATTCAGCTGGCCACTGCCCAGGCAGGCATCATCTTGGTAAGAAGAGGTTTACCTGGCACAAATGGGTATGCAGAGGGTTGTCCTTCAAGGGGAGCCTCTTAGATACAGAACCAAACCGTTGTCTGTCTGGCTTCAGGCTTGCTAGTGCTTTCACCCAAGGCTCTCCAAAGAGCCCTGGCAGAGTGTAAGGTGCTGCCTTGCCCCTTCTGAGGGGAGCGGTGAGAGCATGGAACATCTGTCCAGGACACTGACACACCCTCTCTGTTCCCCGCAGGTGTCTGTGAACCCAGCCTATCAGTCCACAGAACTGGAATATGTCCTCAGAAAGGTACCACTTGCTCCTGGTGAGGAAGGGGCGTTTCTGATGATGTTGTATTGAGGCTCCTGGACTGAGAAAGGGCATGCTCACTAGCGTTACAGTGTCTCTCCTTAGGCCTTGTATGGCTGGAAGGAGGTCTTAGCTCCACAGACAGGGTATGGGTCAGTCATAAGGCTGATGTGGGTATAGGGTGTAGAGTATGTGTCAGGGTAGTGTGTGTGTGTTTATATGTGTCTAGGGATGTGGTGTGTATGTCTTAGGACTGGTGTGTGTGGATGTAATTACGTGTGCTTAGGGATGTTGTGTGTCTTAGGACTGGTGTGTGTGTGTGTGTGTTTGAGTGAGGTACACGGGAGTACATTGGTGTGTGTGTGCGTATGTTGCTACATAGGTGTGTCGGGAGAGCAACTGATTAGTGAGCGCTTCTAAGTCTGGGGCTTCCTGCTGACCACAAGGAGGGGACTTCTCCTCCCACAGGTAGCCTGCAAAGCCATTGTGTTCCCTAAACAATTCAAGACCCAGCAATACTACAACATTCTGAAGCAGATCTGTCCCGAGCTGGAAAAGGCCCAGCCCGGGGCCTTGAAGAGTAAGAGGTGGGTGTGTCCTGGGTTTAGAGAGGGACTCTTACCTCCTACCCAAGGTGGAGCTGGTGTCTTCCTGGGCTGTCTCTTAGCCATCTGTCACCATCTTTTCTGTTTCCCAGGCTCCCAGACCTGACCACGGTCATCTCAGTGGATGCCCCTTTGCCGGGGACCCTGCTGCTGGATGACGTGGTGGCAGCCGGGAGCAAGGAACAGAATCTGGCCCAGCTGCGGTACAACCAGCAGTTCTTGTCCTGTTACGACCCCATCAACATCCAGTTTACCTCGGTAGGACAGTGGGCTCCAGTCCCAAGCCTAGATGAAACCCGTGCCCTGCCATGTGGCCTCTCCCTGGTATGGGGAGGTGGCAGAGAAAGTTAGGAGAGCAGCACTCTTTTACTCTGGCCTCCAGCCCTCCTCTCTACCTCAGAAAATTTAACAACTTTTCTTTTCTTTCTTTCCTTTTTCTTTTTTTCTTTTCTTTCTTTCTTTCTTTCTTTCTTTTTTTTTGTCACATGCTCTTTCTGGGCCCTGTTGCTTCCAGCACAGAGCAGAGTCACAGTCACCAGGGCTCTGAGAGGCAGAACTCAAAGAGCTCACAAAAGGGAAATCAAGCCCAGGCAGGGAATTTTTCCAAACTCATGAGGCCAGCTAGTGGTAGAGTCCTTTGAGCCACCTTAGATGACATGTAAACGGGACAAAGACAGAGGGGTTGTGTTCTCTCTTGCATTTCTGGGTCCTAACGGCTGCCCCTGCACAGCTCACTGTGGAGAGAGAGGCGGGGGGGGGGGGGGGGGACGACTCAGGACAACTATATCCTACTGCCTGGCCCTGCCCCCAGCTTCTCTGAACAGTGGCCAAGGACGGGAAGGAAACCCTGAGAAAAAGGTCGAACTGTCACTTGCCTATCTTCTTAGGGGACAACCGGCAGCCCCAAGGGAGCCACTCTTTCCCATCACAACATTGTCAACAACTCCAACCTGTTAGGCCAGCGTCTGAAGATGCCCACAAAGGTGAGATTGGTACAGGGCTTGGTGACAGTTGATACAGGCTGCCTGAGGGTAGGGGCTTGGGGGGGGGCGGTGACTGAGCAAGGAGTGAGACAGCTTGCACGGCTCCCCCTGCTGGCTGAAGGAACGGGCTCCGTGATAGACCCGGCCTCCTGTCTCTTATCTCCAGACCGCAGAGGAATTGCGCTTGGTCCTGCCCAGTCCCCTGTACCACTGCCTGGGCTCCGTGGGGGGCACGATGGTGTCTGTGGTGCACGGTGCCACCCTTCTCCTGTCTTCCCCAAGCTTCAATGGCAAGAAGGCGCTGGAAGCCATCAGCAGAGAGAAGTGGGCACTGGTGGACAAGCCACCTGTGGGCAGATAAGACCCTCCAAACCCTCACTCCTGTACCCACCCACCCACCCACCCCCTTTTCTCAGCCACTTCCTTCCTCCAACCAGGAGAGCTGGGATGGGGGACAGTGGGGACTGGAGGGCCAGGTCCCACCTGTTCTCGACTTTGGTACTTGCTGAGAGTTCATGGTGGATGGGGGAAGGGGGGGGGTTCCCTCTCACTTCTAAACCTAATGTCGAAGCCTTCCTTTGTGCAGAGGCACCTTCCTGTATGGCACACCCACGATGTTTGTGGATATTCTGAATCAGCCAGACTTCTCCAGCTATGATTTCTCATCCATACGTGGAGGTGAGGCACTGTCAAAGGCAGCAAGCAAGGCTTGGGGGCAGAGCAAGCGTCCCTGGCCCTGGTGAAGCAGATTTTTTGTTTTTTTGTTTTGTTTTGTTTTTTAATGGAGGAGGCAGGAAAGACACTGTAGAAATGTGGGGGGTGTGTGTGTGTGGGGGGGGGAACGACAACTCTGAAGTATCCCTGAATGCTGGGCCAATGTCAGCTTTCATGTGTTGCACCCAAGGCTCAAGGTCTCTCCCCTTTATTTGAGTAAGTAAAAGGGGTTTGCCAGGCCTAACGAATGGGAAGATGTTTGAGTTTCTTGTATATTTCTCTGTGGTACTGAGGATTGAACCAGGACCTCCTACATGCCAGGCAAGTGTTCTAGAACACAACTGTGTCCCCAGCCCTCCAGGCACTGTTTTTGGAATCTCACTACGCTACTCAGACTGGCCTAGACTTTGAACTTGCATTCCTCCTGCCTCAGGCTCCCAAGTAGCTGCCATTAAAGCCTCTCCCATCAATTCCATCGCCCCCCCCCCCCCCCGCCTCTTTCTGATCCAGGTGTGATTGCTGGGTCCCCAGCGCCCCCGGAGTTGATCCGAGCCATCATCAGCAAGATGAACATGAAGGAGCTAGTGGTGAGTGGATTTAGAGTCACAGCGTGGCTGGCACAGGCCAGACCTGGAGCGGGTAGGACTGAGAAGCCACACCAGAAGCCCCGAGGTGAACATCCTGCTTATTCTCTGCTCCGGGAGGCAGGGGTGAGGCAAAACTGGGTGCGCTTATTAACTAAAACCTGGTAAGGTGCAGGGCTAGGTGAGAGGGAAGTGAATGTTATACACACGTAAATTTATGTTTATAGAAATCCGGGGCAGACACGCAGCGTGGAAGGATATGCAGCCAAGCACTGGTATCCTGTTAGCACATCCTGACAGGCAGGGACTGGCAGGGTTGGGCCAAGGGCCTTATGTTTGTTACCAAATGGCGGGGAAGGCGGGTAATAGAGGAATGTGGCCATGCCAGTGACCACTGCGTTTTGGCTCTGATGGACACAGGGTGGTGGTGGTGGTGGCCTGCAATAGCTTCTCTGAGAGGAGCCATGGCGGGGCCTAGGCACAGTGACGGGGGGGGGGGGGGGCAGGGGAGGGGAGGTGCTCCGTGCCCTCCTTAGTATCCCATTGGGTGGAGCTGGAGTGATAATGGAGAGCCCAGCGCCCCCCTGCCAGGATATTTGTAGGTGTGGGCAGCTCTGTGCATCAGCAGAGGCTGTGGGAGAAGGTGTACGTGGTGGGGGGAAAGTCAGTAGTCTCTCCAGCAGAAGGCAGTCACCAGGACTGGCTGGGTCAGGACCTGCAGTGAGGGAAGGGTAGGTAAGACAGAGGATCTGATTGTCCCTCGAGAGGCGGTGTCATGGGAGATAGCAGCACCCTGGCTGGAATCTCTAAAGGCAGACAGACAAGGGATGGCCTCCCTTCCTGGCCCCGCCCCCCCACCTGTTCAATGGCGGCCGGCTTTCTTGGACCTCTTGGTGGGGGATTTGCAGCTGCGGAGGGCATCTGTCTCACGAATACGCTGACCCTTGAACTTGGCTGGTGAGGAGCAGGTGGCATCCGGTCGGGATGTCTTGGCTTCCAACCACCTGCAAAGATAAAGGGTTGCTGGGCTTGGGGGAAGCTGAGTGGGACTGCTTTGGGGAAGGGACAGCGATCAGGATGAACTGTGTGGCCTTAGGGGGGGGGGAAACATCTGGAGCTGTCATTTTCATTTGACAAATGAGAAAATGGAGCCACTCAGTCCCATGCTGACTAGGGTATGTATCTGGGCTGTCCTACCGCGGGACCATTGTGTGAAGGCGAGACTGGGGGGTTATGGGGAGGAATATTCTCACCGCCGAAGGCCACGGAGCTGGCAGGTGCATTTCCACGGGTTGTTGGTGAGCGTGAGGGTCTCCAGGTTGTCAAAGGGGAAGGAGGAGGGCAATTGGTTCAGCCGATTGTTCTCCAGGTGGATGTGTTTCAGTGTGGTCACACCCGTGAAGGCACCATCTGAGAACTGGAGGTAAGGAAGGCGGAAGTGAGCACCTCCATTCCAGGCTCCAGACTCTCCTGGCTCTTTCCTCAGAGGACCAGGGTTTTTCCCCTGGATGCACGCACTGGTCTGTTGAGGAGCTGCAATTTTCCAACCAGAATGACCAAGTGGTCTGGATGACGTAACCCGTAACACCTTTTTTTTAGATGGAAGGTATCCTTTCCAATATGTAGATGGAAAATGGAAAAAGTCCAGTCCTTTGGCCAGGGTCACCTAGCCAGTAAACAGTAGCTGCAGGGACCACACCCTGCCCACTCCACACCTCCTGGGCAGCACACTTCCTATACAAACACTGGGTCTGGGGAGCAACCAGACTTGGCTCTGAGAGCCCAGGCGGGCACACAGTGAACCTGGTCAGTGTTTGGTGGGATGGGCAGTGGGCCCAGGCTCCCCACATCCCCAGGGTTCTGGGATTCCTGCCCCCCCACCCCCGACCTTCCCTTGCACTGTCCTTGTTACTCCTCTGGTCTCTGCCAGATGCTATTTGTGGAGGCACCTTGTTGGGGACTTTGGCCAGGATGAACAGCTCCAGAGGAAATGTTGTATTGGCGCCCTCATGCCAGCTCCCTCACAGTTCTTCTCTGGCCTCCTCATGCCCAGCTAGCCCCTCCCCCTCCCCAGTGCTGTTCTAATGCCCACCGTTCTGGCATGTTCTGGCATGCCCAGCCAGGGCCCCCCTGTGCTGTTCTACCATCCACTGTTCTGGCATTAGGTTGGTCTTCCTTCAGCTGGGGGGCGAGACCAGGCTGAAGAAGACCCACCCAGAAGGCTCCATCTACCCAGACAAAGGTTGCCCTCTGCCCAGATTAGCTTCTGCCCTCAGCTCCCTGCTTGTGACCTCTCTCACAGCTCAGGTTGTGATGTGGCGTTCACTAGAAACAAAACTGTCCTCTGTCTTGTTCTGGTCCCTCCTCAAACCTCCTGGCCAAGACTGTACCGGCGTGCCTTTCTAGTTTAGCCCCACTTGGCCACACTGAGCATCCCGCAGGAGGAAGGACTAAGAAGGATGCAGGAGTTTGGGGACCAGGGAAGGCAAAAGTCAACAAGCTGTCTCAGGTACAGTGAGACAGTCAGTCTGTTCTGTGAGGAGACCCTTGGGGGCTTGTGCCAAGGATAGCATATGTTTGTTCACGCAGGGGCTGCATGAGCGCTAAGCCTGTACTTTGGTGAGCCTTCGTGGTCTTGGTGCCTCGGTTTCCCTGCTCAGTTGAAATGGATCTGAGATGGCAATAAAAAATTAAGTGTGTCTGGGCCCACGGAGGGGATGGGGCATCCATCCATCAGGGTCTCTGAGGGTGTGGAAGACGTCTCCACTCCCCCACTCATCCTCGAGCCCTTCGTTTTACCTTAGCCATCACGGGCCAGCCCCCACAGGGAACAGGGTTTCTTTGTGTTCTCTCGGCTTCTCTGGAAGGCGCCTCAATAGACAAACCTTCCTTTATGGGATGGTAGACTTACAAGGAGACTGGGAAAACGGCAGAGGAGGGGTGGAAAGCCAACGGGAAGAGGTGTCTGCTGCTCTCACTGTGGGGTTTGGGGCAGATGCCTCCCAGGGAGGCCATTTGTGGGACCCGAACAGCCCCATCTCTTGTAAGGAGGAGTCCTGAGGGAGCACTGCAGAGAAGCAGGATGACCAGGTGAGGGAGAGATGGAGAGAGAGAGAGAGAGAGAGAGAGAGAGAGAGAGAGAGAGAGAGAGAGAGAGAGGGGGGAGAGGTGGTAAGGCTCCTTGCTTTGGTGATAATCTGAGGGGTTAGGACTCCAGGAGGAGGGCGTGCTGCCCCACGTGGTGCTAGACTGACATCTGGGAGCACTCACCTTCTCCAGGTTGGTGCTGTCCAGCCAGAGGCTCTCCAGGTATCTGCCGAAGGACTGGAAGGCGTTGTCGGGGATGCTCTTGAGAGGGTTGTGGGATAGCTTCAGCTCCTCCACCACCCGGAGTTTGCTCAGGGCAGCCGAGGGGTAGCTAGACAGCTGGTTCTTGTCCAGGTGGAACTTGGCGAGGTTCTCCACATCATCCAGGGAACCGGGCTGCAGGGAACTGAGGGCGTTGTCTGACAGGTAGAGCCAGCGCAGGTCCTTGGCACCCTGGAAGGCTCCGGCACGCAGTTCTCGGATTTTGTTGTTGTTGAGCTGCAAGATGAAGAGGTTGACCAGAGGGGAGAGCAGCCCCCGGGGCAGCTCCGACACCTTGTTGTGGTCTAGATAGAGGTAAGTGAGTTCAGTCAGATCATCGAAGGCTCCAGCTCGCAGCACCCGGATGTCATTGTGGGACAGGTACAGATAGATGAGCTGCTTCAGGCCCCGGAAGGCACCAGCGGCCACCTCGCGGATGTTGCAGTGCTGCAGGTGCAGTGAGACCAGGTTCGGCATGGTCCGAAAGGAGTTGGCAGCCAGCACTGGGAAGTTGTTGCGCTGGAGGTTGAGCAGTTTGGTCGACTCTGATACCTTGGGGATCTTCTGCAGCCCCACCTTGTCGCAGATGACATGCTGCAGGTCGCCATGGCAGTGGCAGTTTTGGGGGCAGGCGGCCAGCGCCGGCAGGAGCATGGCGAGGAAGCCCAGACTGATTAAGAGCACGCGGGCCATGGTCGGGACGCCTGGAGCCGGGGACTAGGGGCTAAGGCGGCAACAAGTCCTCGACTCTCTCGGGTCTCAGGCCCATTTATAGGGCCGCCCTGACCGCAATTGGCGGTGGGGCCAGCTACTACGTGGACCCGTCGAAGCCACTGATTTAACCCTCTCCCGCCCAGAGATGCGCCCCTGTCCCCTCAATGGCTAGGGGGTACTTTCCACAACAGGCCACCATGTGTAGAGTTGAGGACCCTGCCCCTGAGCCCCAACCCCTTGCTTCCTGCTTACAGACGCTATGCTCCACCTCGCCCTGCCCTCCTGTACCTGGACCCCCACTCCGAGGGAGGGCAGCAATAGGTGTGTCGAGGGCCTCTGAGTTTCCACTGGGCAGAAGGAGGCGTTCCCAGAACTTATTTATTTGCTCAAGTTTGAGTCTCCACGTCCCCCTCCCCCATACACCCTTGGCAGACAGGTCACCCAGGACTCTCTCTGGGAGGGAGGAAGTGGGGCCCGACAGCCGGATGCGTCTCGCCGCGGTCGGCCAGCCAGCGGCGCTTTAATGGGGCTGTTGTGCCCTGCAGGCGGAGCGTGAGAGCCGCTGTGGGTCTGGCTCTTGCTTCTGGGTAAACCTTCCTCAGTTCACCCCCAAGGAGATGGGTGAGCTGCTTGATGATGCTAGTTGACAATGGTGCGCTTGCCTCTGCCTCTTCTCGGAGCCCGTGGCACCAGGCCTGTAGGAACCCCCCCCCAGTGGTGGGCTTCTCCACGACCCCCTCTCTCTTAGCTCTGGGCTTCTTATTCTGTCCTTTGCGCCCTCGTTCCCTTTTCTGGGGCTGAAGGCTAAACAGAAAAGTGGGAACTGGGGGGGGGGCGGGGGGGGAGAGTGAACCACAAGCCTGGCAACACACCTGGAGACCACAGGCCACTGAACAAGCTTCTTTACTCATCCTCCGTAATCGGCCCCCAAATATCTCATCTCCGGATCCCCAGTGGTGAGGACCCACCCCTAAGGGGGGGTGGGGTGGTCTCCGAGTGGCAGCCTAGTGGCGCCAATCTGTACTTGGCAGAAACCAGACCTGGGCAATGACCCCAGGACTGTATGAGCTAGTGGGAGGTGGGGTTCTGGCTGGAGGCGACCAACCCTGGCTACTTGGGCAGCCAGATGCTAGGTTGTGGGCGGGCCCCGCCCTAGTGGACCAGGCTTCTATTCACTTGCCAGCCACAGTGTCTGGAGTCCTGTGGAGGAGGGAGGGTGAGCAGGCAGGTTACAGCTTTGGCCCAGGGGGAGCTCTGGGTTGCCTGGCAAGAGAGGCTGTCTGTTTTGGGGGGAGGTAGTAGAGGAACCATACCCCCAACTGTGCCAGAACCACACCCCATGATGGTTTGGAGGAATGGAGGCCACCACAGAGACCTGATAGAGCACAGGGGATCTAGACCTACACATGGCACCCAATACATAGCTGTGAGACTTGGTCTCCAAGCCCTTCTTACTCCTCGCCTCTAGAATGGGGGTATGTGTGGGTCATACTTGGCCTAGAACAGTCTCTGATGGTATTTAGGCTGGCTGCTAGCTCTTCTGTTGCACAGGATGTTCTAACCACGGGAGGTTGCAGCGAGGTGCCATGAGCCTTTTAAATTCCTGCTCTGGCTATCATTATCATTATTATTGTTGTTGTTATTATTATATGAAAATAAACGCACAGAAAAGGTCTCCGGAGACCAGGCACTTGTCCCAGGTTGGAGAGGAGTTGGGTCTGTGTGTCCGTACCACTCTAGCTAGCTCAACCGAGGCAGGCTGGCTTTCTCATCAAGTTTATGAGGCCTCTGGCTAGGAAGAGGGGTGGGGTGGGGTGGGGACAGAGGATGTTGTGGCCTAAAATCAAGAAGGTAGGATCAAAGCAACCTGGGGACGGGAGAAAAGAAGTGTGGGTGCTGGCGATGCCAGAAGCCACGGGCGCCACAGGGCAATGCCAGAACCCTGGCCACGAGAGATTGGCCTCTATTCTCAGTTTTGTTTCAGACCAGGGAGGGGCTCTGCAGAGATCTGCACTTCTGGCTCCTGGCCTCTGGCTCTTCTCCCCTCACCTCACTTCTCACCACTCAGCCGCCTAGGTAGGGAAGGTCACGCCAGCCCTCTGCTGTCACTCAGTCCCCTCCAAAGCAGTCTTTTTGGCCCCTCTAGGTTGTTTACGGAACCACAGAGAACAGTCCCGTGACCTTCATGAACTTCCCCGAGGACACCCTGGAGCAGAAGGCTCAAAGTGTGGGCAGAGTGATGCCTCACACAGAGGTGAGCATCCCCCCCCCCCCCCCGCCCCCGACGGACTCCCTCAGAACCTACCTCCCACCACTTGAGGGCAGTTAGGGCTTCCCATCAGACATGCAGACAGCTCCCTCAAATAGAGAGGGCCTCCACATGGGGGCTCGCTGGCCCTGGCCCTGATCTGTGGCCTGAAGCAGGAAAGGGAAGAGCTGGGACAGCAGCCCTGAGCAGCCGCCAGCCGAACCTCTCCTCAGCCACCCTTCCTGTCTGAGGTGTGTTTTTGCCAAGCCCACTGTCTGTCTTGGGGCAGCTAGGCCAGTCTCAAAAATGAGCCAGAACACAGAGCTTTTTTTTTCCCCCTCATGCAGCTTTCTCCCCCCCCCCCCAGGGCCCCTGCCTCTCACTTTTCTTTTGTCTGAGCATAAACTTTACTTCCCCAAGCTGTCTGTCCCTTGAAGGTCCCTCACACTTCAAAGGCCCCAGAACACTCCTCAGACTCCTATCTGTGGTTCCTCTCTGGCTCCAACCACGTAGCTCTGTTCAGAGATTACTGAGTGGAGGATGCCCACTGGGTTCTCCACAGCTTCTCTCTCTGCCACCCTCTTCGGGATGCACCCTGGGGCTTGTCAGGGAGACATCCTTCTCTTCATCCCCGATGTGCAGACATGGAAGCGCCCAGACCCTCCTTCCCTTGGCACATTGGCCATGGCTCTTTGTCTCCTAGGATTTCAGTTCAGGGTCTCCTACCCTTGATCACGTGGCTTCAGCTTCTTTGCTGCCTTGTGGGAACAGAGGGGAGACAGTGGCCTTCCTTCCTTCCTTTCTTCTGCATCCGGCATGGCACTCTTCAGGCCTTCTTCAAGGCTGCTCACTGCCCAGGCCTGTCCTCAGTGCCCTGTGTAAAAATACAGCCAGAGCAGGAATTGAAAAAAATTTAAAAATGTGCCCCCCCCCCCACACACACATACCCTCCCCGTGGTAGTCCAAGCCCAGCCAGTCTCTGCATGGTGATGGGTCTATCCCAGCCTCTCTTTCCATTCCCTGGCCTGGGATGAGGAGAGCCAGCAGCTTCATTTTCTGGGAGGGTGAGGTGGGGGAAGAAAGCCAAGCATCCCCCTCCCCAGAGAGCCCATCCCCACACAAGAGAGCGGGAGGTTCAAGCTGGAAACTGACTTGTCCCAGGCCCAGATCGTGAACATGGAGACGGGGGAGCTGAGCAAACTGAACACGCCTGGGGAGCTGTACATCCGAGGGTACTGCGTCATGCAGGGCTACTGGGGCGAGCCGCAGAAGACCTTCGAAACGGTTGGACAGGACAAGTGGTATCGGACAGGGTGAGATGGCCGGCGAGATGGTGTGGACACCGTGGCTACCAAGTGGGGCTGGGGTTCTAAGGCTGAGCTAGGAAAACCAAAGCTGCACGGGGAGGATATGGGAGTTGACAGGATGCCTCTTGTCACAAAGACTTGGTTTCCAAAATTTGTGGGGGGTGTGTGTGTGTGTGTGTGTGTGTGTGTGTGTGTGTGTGTGTGAGTGTATAGCTTATTTGTAGAGCTCTTGGATGCCATGTGTGAAACCACAGATTCAATCCCCAGTGCTATAGGGTTGGGGGGGGGGGCCGAGTGGAGAAAAATCCCCTCCAAGGCTTGCTGGAGGCGTAGCTTAGCTTCTAGTGGCCCTCTCTAGGATGCATGAGGTCAGGGTTCACTTTCAGCGCCACATGGCCTACATGGTGGGCATGCCTGTAACCCCAGTACTTGGTAGGGAGGAGTAGTAAGATCAGGGGTTCAAGGTCATCTTTAGCTACATAGTGAGTTGAGAGCCAACCTGAGCCACAGGAGACCTTGTGCCCAGTAATGGAAAGAAATTGGATTGTAGATGCCGTTTGGCGGGTAGAGTGCTGCTTCTGTCCCTCGTGTCACACAGCCCCGGGTACGGTAGCGCCTATGTTTGTAATCCTAGTGTGTGGGTAGAAGCAAGCGTATTAAAAGTTCCTTGGGAGGCAGAGGCAGGTGGGTCTCTGAGTTCGAGGCCAGTCTGGTCTACAGAGCTAGTCTAGGACAGCCCAGGCTATACACGGAGGAACCCTGTCTCAAAAACAAAACAAAACAAAACAAACAAACAAAAAGTATTAAAAGTTCAGGGTCTTGAGAATAAGCAACAACAACAACAACAACAACAAATTTCCCTAGGTCAAAGTGGGTGTCAAGAGGGTGAGCCTGGGCTGGAGAGATGGCTCAGAGGTTATAAGAGCACTGACTGCTCTTCCAGAGGTCCTGAGTTCAGTTCCCTACATGGTGGCTCACAACCGTCTACAATGTGATCTGATGCCCTCTCCTGGCCTGCTGGTGTACACTCAGGCAGAACTCTGTATACATAATAAATAAATAAATCTTAAAAGAGAGAGAGAGATAGAGAGAGAGTGAACCCACTTCTCACAGAGATAAGACACCAGGACAGCACACTGCACTTGGAACCCTCAGAATCTGAGCCAGTTTTCAGTACATTGTTTATTAATCAAACACAGGAACCTCTGCAAGAGCAGCCAGAAAGAACTCTTAACCACTGAGCCATCTCCTCACCCCTAGATTTCTTTTCTTCCCTCTCCCCCCTCTTCCCCTACCCCCAGAGCTTGGGACTGAACCCAGGGCCTTGTGTTTGCCAGACAAGTGCTCTACCACTGAGCTAAACCCCCAACCCCTACGTATGTCATTTATCAGCCTTGCACATACCCAGAACACACCTGCTATGCGCTGGTGACTGCACATAGCAACCTGAGGGGCCAGCAGGAAACAAGATGAGGAGGGGCCTGCTTCTCCTTCCTGCTGCTGTGCCTGCTTGAAGGAGGCGGATAATTTCAGACATCAAAAGAATCAAATGGGGCCACGGGAGAGGAAGTGGCTGTGGTGGAAAGAGCGTTTCTTAGAGCAGGGTCAGAGAAGGCCCTTGGAGACATTTGAGCTGAGATCTAAATGATTTAAAAAGAAACCAGCTATAAAGGTAAAACAACCTATAAATAGGGACCCTGAGAGAAGGTGACAGGCAGGCGCCGTGCTGATCTTTTCTTCCTTCTTCCAGACTAGCCTGTAGGCTCCATAGGTGGCTTCCCCCCCCCCCCCTTGCTGGGACTCCTAGAGTCTAGAGCAGTGGGGGACACATAGCAGATGCTCAATGTTTTTATTTGTTTTTCTTTTATTTATTTATTTTGTTGTTGTTGTTGTTTGAGACAGGGTCTCTTGTGTTAGCCTTGGCCATCCTGGACTCGCTTTGTAGACTAGGCTGGCCTCGAACTCACAGCGATCCGCCTGCCTCTGCCTCCCGAGTGCTTCAATAAATGTTTGTTTTGTGATGGAGTCAACAAGTGAGCTAGTGGGCTAGCCCAGTAAAGCCGAGGCGAGAGGCCGCTCTTGGGTTTTTTGTCACAGGGACATCGCCTCGATGGACGAGCAGGGTTTCTGCAAGATCGTAGGCCGCTCTAAGGACATGATCATCCGGGGAGGCGAGAACATCTACCCCGCGGAGCTAGAGGACTTCTTCCACAAACACCCCCAGGTGCAGGAAGTGCAGGTGAGGCCCTGGGAACCCACTGAGGCCCCGGATTGGCTGATGGACAGCAAGGGGTGTGGCTTAGGTTTCTATCGCTGTGATAAAGCGCGGTGACTAAAAGCAACTTGGGGGTGGGGTTATTTCATCTCACACAACCATATCACAGTCCATCAGCAAAGAGAAGTTGGGTCTGGGATTCAAGGCAGGAACCCGGAAGCAGGAACTGAAGGAGTGCTGTTTACTGGCTTGCTCCGCCCTCTTTTTTTTTTTTTTTTTTTAATTACAAGCAGGGCTACAAAGGCCAGCTCCCAGAGGTGGGTGGCACCACCCACAATGAGCCATCGCCTCTCACACCCATTAGCAATCAAGAAAACGCAGCATAAGCCAAACTGGAGGGGGCATTTTCGTTTAGTTGAGGTGCTTTCCTTCCGAATGACCCTAGCCTGTGTCAGGTTGACATTACAAAAACCTAGCCAGCCCAGGTTTGACGCGCGGTGTTTGCCTCTGACCTTTGACAGGTGGTGGGAGTGAAGGACGAGCGGATGGGAGAGGAAATCTGCGCTTGCATCCGGCTGAAGAGTGGGGAGACCACCACAGCGGAGGAGATCAAAGCTTTCTGCAAAGGGAAGGTGGGAGCCCCAGTCACCCTCCCTGCCCCCCTTCCCTCCTCCCTCCCTCCCTCCATTACTCACCTCTCCCTGCCAGGCATCCTGGGTGGGGGTGGGGTGGTGCTGCTCCCGTGATGGACACAACTCCCAGCCAAGGGGGCGCTCTGACCCCTGCCCGGCCTCACGCTTGCTTTTCCTCTCTGGTCTGTAGATCTCCCACTTTAAGATTCCCAGATACATCGTGTTTGTTGAAGACTACCCTCTCACCATCTCAGGAAAGGTCGGTACAGTGGAGGGGATTGGAGGGGGCGGGGCAGCGTGGGGTGAAGGCCAGGTGCTCCTCATTTGTTTTTTCTCCTTCAATAATGAGCTCGGCTGGCCATAGGGGGGGACCAAGAAATCAATTCGCCCTGGTTTGGCTTGGGCTTTTTTTTTGGGTTTAGCTCTTGTCTACCTCCCCCACTGCCCTTCCCAGGCAAACCTGGGATGGTTGGTTACCATAGCGCCACTGCGCAGACTCTCACTCTCGTTTCTCTCTTCTAGATACAGAAATTCAAACTCCGAGCGCAGATGGAACAACATCTAAAACTGTGAAGCAAAGGAGGGTCCTCCCAGCCCCTCCCAGAGCCCCTCAGTCCTCCCACACAAAGGAGGGTCCTCCCAGTCCCTCTCAGCCCTCCCAGCCCCTCTGCAATCCTCCCACACAAGGGGGGCTCCTCCCAGCCCTCTACAGAGCCCTCCTCATGCCTCTTGTCATCTTTGTGACTTAGCATACAGAGCTCACTGTTTGGCCAGTGTCTGTCTAGCTGGTCCGCTCTCTCTGCAGCTCCTATGGAAGGGAGAGAGGAAGAGGGAAGCCAGCTCCTTCAGACCTAATCCTCCAGGCACTACGCAGCACATAATCTACTTAATCTAAGCCTCACCCTGCACCTTTGAAATTACAAGTGCTCCCCCCTCTTTTTTCTCCTTTCCATTTGAGACAGAATCTTGTACTGCTGGTATTCACTATGTAGATCAGGCTGGTTTTGAACTCACAGAGATCTCATTGCCTCTGCCCCTGGAGTGCTGGGATCAAAGTTTTCTGTGTTACCATGCCTGGCTCCATTTTTGTTTTTGTTTTTTTGTAAGCTTTACTCATTTAATCATTTTTTTCTTTTCAAAGTGTTGCCATGAGTTAGTCCAGAAATAACTTTGGTTTTGTTCGTTTGTTTCCCAATGCTGGGAATCTTAAAGCTCCCCCGCCCCCACATGCTAGATAAGGACTTTCCCACTGACCTACACTCCCACTTCAATAATTATTCATTTTATTTGAAATAATAGCTTTGGGGGCTGGAAAGAGGACTCAGTTGTTAAGAGGATTGGCTGCTCTTCCAGAAGATTCAAGTTTGATTCTTAGCGTCTACATTTGGCAGCTTATAACCACCTTTAACTCCAGCTCCAGAGAATCGCTGCCCTCTTCTGAGGGCACCCCACCCCCAACACCTGCTATATGCTTACATAGGCACATGCAAATAAAAAAATTAATCTGTAAAATAACAGCCTTATTGAGCTATAACTTATACCTTACCCAGCTCACCTATTTTAAAGAACGTTTTCCCCCGCCCCCAGGATTTTGTATTTGAATATATGTATAACCAGCACCAAAGCCAACTTTATACATCGCCATCGCCTCTGGGCGGGGTGGCGCACGCCTTTAATCCCAGCACACGGGAGGCAGGTGAATCTCCGAGTTCGAGGCCAGCAAGGTCTACAGAGTGAGTTCCAGGACAGCCAAAGCTACACAGAGAAACCCTGTCTTGGAAAACCAAAAACAACAGCAAAAACCAACCAACCAAACAAAAAATTGTCATCACCTCCTAAAAAGACTCTGAAGGGGCTGGAGAGATGGATCAGTGTTAAGAGCACTGGCTGCTCTAGTAGCAGACCGGGGTTTGTTTCCCAACACCCACATGGTGGTTGGTAACCATCCATAATTCCAATTTCAGGAGATTCTGCACCCTCTTCCAGTCTCTGTGGGCTACCTGGTGGGCACACAATGCTCACACATACATACAGGCAAAACACTGGTATACATTAAACTTTTGTTTTTGTTTTTTGTTGTTGTTGTTTTCCCCCAGAGATAGGGTTTCTCTGCGTAGCCTTGGCTGTCCTGGAACTCACTGTGTAGATCAGGATGGCCTCAAACTCAGACCTTCCTGCTTCTACTTCCTGATTGCTGGGATTAAAGATGGCTGAGAGGGGCTAGAGAGATGGCTCAGAGGTTAAGGGCACCGGCTGCTCTTCCAGAGGTCCTGAGTTCAATTCCCAGCAACCACATGGTGGCTCCCAACCATCTATAATGAGATCTGGTGCCCTCTTCTGGCATGCAGGTGTACATGCAGGCAGAACACTGTGTACATAATAAATAAATCTCTTTAAAAAAGAAAAGATGGCTGAGAGATGGCTCAGTGGTTAAGAGCACTGGCTGCTCTTCCAGAGGTCCTGAGTTCAATTCCTGGAAACCACATTGTGGTTCATGACCATCTATAATGAGGTCTGGTGCCCTATACTGATGTGGAGATAGAACACTGTATATGTAATAAATAAACAAATGTTTTAAAAAAAAAGATGTGGCACTACTGTTGGGGAAAAAGCAAAAGAAATTTATTCTAAGTATTAGCATTTTGTTTTCAGACTCCATTTGATCATAGAGAGAAACTACATTCAAGGTCCTTGGCCCTAGGGGAGCTGGGGACTTCCCGATAGCTGAACAGCGTCTCCTGCAAGGAAACAGTTGTCTGAGTCCACCATCTCAGGGACAACTTGCTGACAGGGTCAAACTAAGTTTATATTCCCAGGCCCAGGCACCTACTCCTACCCTGATTGGTGGAAACTCCCTTGCTGAACCCCTTATGATTGGCCAATGCCACAACCTACCCCTGCTTCCCCCCACTTTAGGGTTTCATCCTTTAAATATGCTGTACAACATCCCTTCAGGGTTGCAGTTCAGCTCCCAAGTCTGCGGCCCTGATCGATCAGTAGCGGCTTGATTACAATCAATTTTGTCATCTGCATTGACCTGGTGTTTGAGGTGCCAAGTCCAAAACCAAATAAACAAAAGAAACCTTATAATACTTCATCTTTTCCAACCAACCTACTTTTTATTTTATTCTACAATTTTTGATTAATGCACCTGGGATTTCTCTAATGAACAGATCCTGCCTCAAAAGCCCCAAAACAAGGGGCTGGAGAGATGGCTCAGAGGTTAAGAGCACTGGCTGTTCTTCCAAAGGTCCTGAGTTCAATTCTCAGCAACCACATAGTGGCTCACAACCGTCTGTAATGAGATCTGGTGCCCTCTTGTGGTGTGCAGGTGTACATGCAGGCAAAACGCTGTATATAATAAATCTTTAAAAAAACAAAACAAGCGGATTGCTGTGAGTTCAAGGCCAGCCTGGTCTACAAAGCGAGTCCAGGACAGCCAAGGCTAACACAGAGAGACCCTGTCTCGAAAAACCAAAAACCAAAACAAAACAAAACAAAAATCCCAAAACAATGACCTCAAAAAAAGCAGAATGATTTAAGACATGGGACAAGACTGGGTAAAGGTCAGTGGCCTACCAGTGAATAGCTAGTCTTCACGGTTATTGGCAGGTCACTTGTTTTTTGTTTGTTTGTTTGTTTGTTTTTTTAAAAAAATTTATTTAATTTATGTGCATTGGTGTGAGGGTGTCAGATCTTGGAGTTACAGACAGTTGTGAGCTGCCATGTGGGTGCTGGGATTGAACCTGGGACCTTTGGAAGAGCAGGCAGGCAGTGCTCTTAACCACTCAGCCAACTCTCCAGCCCCCTGTTTTGTTTTTTTTAAATGGTGGCATTAGCATAATCTCAGGGTACAGTGTTCTGTCCTCAGATGCCCAGAAGTCAGCCATTGGATACTTGGCTAGGCCAAAATAAAGAGTCAAGGGTTAGCCCAGAATGGGTGGCACACACCTTCCATCCCAGCACTCAGGGAGGCAGAGGCAGATGGATCACTGTGAGTTCGAGGCCAACCTGGTCTACAAAGTAAGTCCAGGACAGCCAGGACCACAAAGAGAAACCCTGTCTGCGGGTGCAGTGGGAGTCAAGGGTTTCGGTGAAGGTAAACTTCAGGACCCAGGAAAGTAACGTAGACAACAGTGATCACAATTCAAAGTGCCATCTACAGCAAAGCTATTGGGAAACAAATGGCTAATATTGCTCAGTCATGTGACCCCAAGGGTTAATGGGATTTTCTTCCTATTTTGGGGATGGGACCCAGGGTCTCAAGAGTGCTTGGGCAAGTATTCTATCACTTAGCTATGTCTTTAGTCTAATTGTTTTTTGTTTGTTTGAGGCTATGTCTCATTTAGTAAGCTAGTCTCAAATTTTTGTTTTTTAAAGATAGATAGATACCTTTTTTGTTTGTTTGTTTTGTTTTGTTTTTTGAGACAGGGTTTCTCTGTGTAGCCTTGATTGTCCTGGAGTCACTTTGTAGACCAGGCTGGCCTCGAACTCACATTGATCCACCTGCCTCTGCCTCCCAAGTGTTGGGATTAAAGGTGTGTACCACCACGGCCTGGCTAGTCTCAAACTCTTTGTGGAGCTGAGGATGGCTGCTTAAAATCTGCATCCTCCTGCCTCCACTTTCCAAGTGCTACAGTGGCTGGTGTGTGCCACTACACATGGCTCCCAATTGTTGACTTATTAGTTTTTAAATCCATCCTTAAGTATCTATTTAATGGATGTGGGGGTGTAGGCGAAGGTGGCACTGCGCACCTGTGGAGGTCAGAGGGCCACCACCTGGAGTCTGTTCTCCCCTGTATGTGAGTTCTGGGGCAGCAAGCATTTTTACCCTCTGAGCCATCTTGCTGGCCCATGGGTGATTGGCTTTAAAGTGGAGTAAATGCCAGCAACCAAAACCAGGTGAAGCTAGGCTGTGATTTGTTCGGCTCTCCCCTCAATGGCAGTTCCCACAGAAGTATTGTCCCCATCTGCAGCCCTGTCTGATGTCCTGAGCTCTGGAGTCTCGGCCAGCACCAGCATCTCCTTTCTGTGAAGAGGTGAGTGCTGGGGTTTAAGTTCCTCTTTGGGACCAGGTAGCATCCCGGATGCCTTCACGCGCATCTTCTCTTGAAAACTTCCCAGCAGCCCCATCACGAAAGCATCAGTCCACTTCACAGAGGTGACCTCGGCACACACCGGGGAGATTCGCTTTCCGGCACAAGGACATAAAGCCACCTGGTGGGTTAAGGACAAGCTTCCCTGCACAAATTCAATTCGCCCTGACTTGTATTTTATCTCTTTCCATTCCTTCCTCTCTTCCTCCCTTCTTCTGAGGTAGAAACCTCAGGCTGACCTCTAGTTCCTGATAATCCTCCCCCCTGTCGCAACCTTCTAAATGCTGGGATTATAGTTGTATGTCCCTATTGCTGGTAAGTTTTATGCACTTTTTTTTCTTGTTGTTGAGCCAACACCAACCAAGGTAATCTAGAGATCTTTGTGAGTCTGAGGACAGCCTTGCCTACGTAGTGAGTTCCGGAGCAGCCAGGGCTATGTAGTGAGACCCTGTCTTAAAAAAGTAACAACAAAACTCCCCAAAACAACAATAACAACAGTCAAACTTGGACGTGGATAAATCAAATCTGTGATCTTGTATGGTTGGTTTGAGGCTCACCTAGTTGGTGTGATCACTAACTTTGGCTAGTGCACTATAGTCCTGTGGTGATTTGCACCTCTTTCTGTTTTAAAAGATGCATAAAAGGGGGCCAATGTGAGTGTTTGATCGGTGGGTACAACACACCTGTCACCAAGCTTGATGCTTGGAGTTTGATCTCGAGGATGCACAGAGTGGAGGCAGGGAACCAACTCTCTTGGGTGATCCTCTGATCTTGAAAAAAAAAAAAAAGCAAGATGGCAACTAAGGGATTTTGACTGCCATGTCTCAAGTCAGCTTTCTTCTCCAAACACCGTCTGTCTCCTGAGCCATTTGTTTCATTGACAGGAGACGGGACGCTTTTAGAGCCAGCTGTCTGAAGCAGGTCGTCACCTTGCCTGTGCCCCATAGACAGAACATCCAGTCATGTCACATGAAGCATGTGTGTGTGTGTGTGTCTGTGTGTGTGTGTGTGTGTGTGTCTTATAGACAGCAAGTGAGGAAAGGAGTCCAGGACTTGTTGAAGCCAGTGTCCGCAGCTCAGAGGAGCCCTGGTGTGGATGCAGTCTCATCTGTGCGTGTGCCCCATTCCCCACTGCAGCGGAAGGACTGGAAAACAGCCCACCCTGAGTTGTATGTGCTAGGACCACATACTACTGGGCGAATGCACTGAAAGACAATCCTGTTTCTAGAGGGGACTAGAACCAAGAGCCTGGGCTGCTCTGTCCGGTTCCTCCCGATGTCGTGCTCCCAGCACAGAACTTTACGTTCTTGAGGAAGAGGGAGTAAGAACTACTTTTTGTGATGCATAACTCTTTTCATCCTGGGAGACAGTCCCTCCAAGCCTCTCCCATTGTCCTGCCACCACCTGGCTTTTCTTTCTTTTCTTTCTTTCTTTTTTGGTTTTTCGAGACAGGGTTTCTCTGTGTTGCCTTGGCTGTCCTAAACTCACTTTGTAGACCAGGCTGGTCTTGAACTCACAATGATTCACCTGCCTCTGCCTCCCGAGTGCTGAGATTCTTTTCTTTCTTTCTTCCTTTTTAAAAATACTTTATTTAATTTTAATTTATGTCCGTCGTGTGACAGTGTCAGATCTTGGAGTTACAGACGGTTGTGAGCTGCCATGTGGGTGCTGGGAATTGAACCTGGGTCCTTTGGAAGAGCAGGCAGTGCTCTTAACCACTGAGCCATCTCTCCAGCCCTTTTCTTTATTTTTTAAACAAAGTTTTTTTACTTAATTTTTAAAAAGATATCTATCTTTCTAATATATGAGTGCTCTGTCTATATGCACACTTGCATGCTAGAAGAGAGCGTAAGATCCCCTTATAGAGGGTTGTGAACCGCCACATGATTGCTGGGAATAGAGCACAGGACCTCAGGAAGAGCAGCCAGTTGCTGGGCCATCTCACCAGCCCTAGTTTTTACTTTTTAAAAAAAGTGAATAGGTATTTTGCCTGCATGTATGTCTGTGTACCACGGGCATGCCGTGACTATTTATTTGATTACTTGGTGTCTGTGCGTATTGTGTACACACATGAGTTTGCTAGGAGGCACCTGGCACTGTGTGGAGGGAGCGAGGTTCTCTCCTGTCACGTATTTGTGCATTTTAGGGATCACTCAGGTTTGCAGGGCAACTGTTCCTTGCTGAGCCATGATGTCTGCCCCCCTCTTTTTTGCTTCTTTGAGACAGCTGCTCACACTATAGCCCAGGCTGGTTTGGGACTCCTGAAATCCTCCTGTCGCAGCCTCTGAGGTCTGGTATTCCAGGTGTGAGCCACCACCCTTCGCTTCCAACGATTTTCTTTTTCTCCCTTATCCAGTCCACGAGCCCTCCTTCCCGCTGACTCCTGCGCTCCTGAGGGCCCACCTCCTCACAGCCAGGACCTGTCAGTTAGACCGTGACCTGATTTTAGGCACCTCACTCCCGGTGCTCACATCTGAACCAGGTACACAACATTCTAATCAACAGACTGAAGGAACTAAGAGTTCTTGCATGGGTCAAGAAAGTGCTCTGGCACACACAGGTTGCTAAGAAGCCCTCAGTTTACCCCAAGTCCTTGGCAAAGGACACCCAGGCTGCGTGCTTGCGAAGGAATAGACTGAGAGTACGCCAGTGTCCGGCAGATGGCGCCGCAGACCCGAAGCCCAGGGCTCTCTAGCCGCGCCGGGAGAGGCAATATGAGGTCACGCAGCCCCTCTGACTTCCGCTGGAGCGGCCCACGCGGCCCAGCCCGGGCACACGTTTACTGGACTCGCCATCGAGGTTTCGGATCTCTCCTTTCTGCTGCCTTGCGAGCCATGGTTCCCTCCCGGGTCCGGACCGGTACATGGGTGACAGCAGCCAGGGCGGCCCAGAGGCGCCCCCGTGTGGACAGCCTGGGTCAGCCTCGGAGTCCTGAGCCTGCGAGCACGCGCGCGGCGCTTTACGTGCACGTGAGTGGGTGGGGGAGGGCAGAAGGAGGTGGCAGCGGTGGCTGGCACTTGTCCCGCTGTTGGTTCACCTGCACTCTTTCCATGCCCCTACATCACTGCCCCTGGCATAGCATCTGTCCCCCACGTCCTACCCACCGGGAAAAGTCTTGGGCCAAAGATCTCAAGTCTGGTGCTCTCCAGCTGGATGACCCCTTGGAATCTTTTTTGTCAATACTGAAGTGAGCGCAGTAGTCTCATCGCCACCTGCTTAAGGGCGCAGAGTGCCTTTGTTGTCGCAACCACATTTAACCAACCTCAGAAAGGGAATGGGAATATGTGAGGTTAGCCCTGGAAGTGTCCTGGGCAGCCTAGAGCCCCTGCCTCAGCTCCTACACGCACCCCTGTCCCCAGTGGCCCCGGAAGTGTCCTGGGCAGCCTAGAGCCCCCGCCTCAGCTCCTACACGCACCCCTGTCCCCAGTGGCCCTATTGCGAGAAGCGTTGCAGCTACTGCAACTTCAATAAGTACATCCCCCGCGGCGTGGAGGAGGAGGCCGTGCGGAACTGCCTGGTGACTGAGGCGCGGACGCTGCTGCGGCTCAGCGGGGTGCGAAGGTCGGTACTGGGCACCATAGGCAAGGTCTAGGGGTGGGAGAGGACAGGACATGGGGGCATTCCCCGGGGGCTTTCCTCACTTATGTCTCCATCCTCTTCCTCCAGGGTGGAGTCTGTGTTCTTTGGTGGGGGAACCCCGAGTCTGGCCAGTCCCCACACCGTGGCTGCTGTCCTGGAGGCCGTGGCGCAGGAAGTCCACCTACCTGCAGATTCGGAAGTCACATTGGAGGCTAACCCCACTTCAGCCCCAGGTCCCAAGCTGGCAGCTTTTGGAGCAGCAGGAGTCAACAGGCTGTCCATTGGTTTACAGGTGACCTATCTCACTCACCTTCTCCAAGTGCACGCAGACCTTAGGGTGTCGGGTCAGTCATTGGAAAAACATTTCTGTGTACCAGTACCTTGTACACAGGCTGAGTAGCAGCACTTTGCTTACTGTTTTCTCTGTGGCTATACTGGCCCATGCGCTTCCTGAGGTAGCCTTGGCATTATTATTGTTGTTGCCTTTGTTGTTTTGAGACAGGGTGCCATGTAGCTCAGGCTAGCCTCAAGTTTGATTATGTAGCCAAGGACGACCCTGAGCTCCTGATTCTTCTGCCTCAATTGTTGTATTGGGATTACAGGCATGTGCCACCATGCCTAGTTTATGTGGCGACGGAGATCGAACCCTGGGCGGGCTAGGCAAACATTCTACAGACAGGTGTATCACCAGCCGCCATCATCACTTTGAGACGGAGACTCACACTGTAGCTCAGGTTGGCCTCATACTTGCAGCAATCTCCCTGCCTCAGCCTTCCAGCTCCTGGGAGTATAGGCACAGGCCCACCCAGCTTGACCTTTTATAATCCGGGCATTTATATTCCACATGGACGTGTTGCACAGTTGTGGAAGAGGAGGTGGCTCTCGATGGTTAAAGTGCTTATTGGGCACGTGTGGACGGAGGTTTGGATCCTCAACCCCCACACAAATGCTGGGTGGGTATGTCGGCCTGCCTGCAACCCCAGCACTTGGAGGCCTGGATAAACGTGTCCTCCCCTCCCCTGCCTTAGTGCTGGCTAGCCAGACTTAACCATATCAGCCAACTGTGGTTTTGAATCAGTGAATAAGGTAGTAAAAAATTAAGGAAGACCCCACCTTAGGTTTAACACACACACACACACACACACACACACACACACACACACTCACCCGGACTCACACACGTGTGAACACATGTACACACAGGCACACTTCACATGTACAGACATCAAAGAAAAGAAGGGGAAGAAAACATAGGGCGGGGCTTGTTCTGTGATTGAAGACTAGGAGGCAGGCGGCAGCCAGATCACGGTGAGGTAAATACTCCCTGTAGAGGGAGTCTGTGAAAGATTTAGAGCACAGCCTGAGGGCCACCCAGCCTGATGAAATCCTGGAAGTCTTCCTGGAGGAAATGATGCGTGAGTGAGACAGAGCAGGTGTTTACCAGGCAAGGGGGTGTGGGAGGAAAGGGCACAGGATGGGGAAGCACTTTGCACGTTTCGGGACAGCTGTGTCATTCCCTGTGACGAGAGAGGCTGGAGACCAGGCTGCCAAACAGGACCCAAAGCCTTCAGCTTCTGTAGGAGTTTGCGGTTTCTCCCATTGGGGAGCCTCTGAAGGTGTGGTGGTGTTTATGACTTAAGAGAAATCTCTCCTGGGGTTGACCTCTGTTGACCTCTGATGTTTCACCCCCATTGCTTGGAGTGGAACCACTTCGCCTAGAGTTTACGGGGGGCACACCGGGTCTGGATGTTCTTGCTCCAAATGCTTCCTTTCTTATTTTTTCTTTTTTCTCTTTTTAAGATTTATTTAATTTAGTGTGTATGAGTGGCCTATCTGCACGTACGCCTTGCAGGCCAGAAGAGGGCATCAGATCCCTCTATAGATGGCTGTGAGCCACCATGAGGTTGCTGGGAATTGAATCCAGGACCTCTGGAAGAGCAGACAGTGCTCTTAACCTCCGGCAGCCCTTCTCTCTCTTTAAAGGCAACATCTTACAACCCACTCTGGCCTTTAACTCGTTCTCTAGCTGTGAGCAGCTTTGAACTCTTGAACCCCTGCCTGCCTCCACCTCCCCAGGTACTGGGATGTGCACTATCATACCCGGCTCCTAGTTATGAGGAAAACACAGGTAAATCTAAACTAAGAGACCCTTGGGTCTCGGTGTGGTGGCACACAATTGTTATCTCACTACTTAGGAGGCTGAGGCAGGGGGATTGCCATGAGCTCAAAACCAGCCTGAGCTCTTTCATGAGACCCTCCCCCCCACCCCCCATCGCAAAAGGAAGCAAGCGAACTGGTCCTTTTGGAATGTGGTGGTTACATTTTGTTGTGGATAGAAAGGGGCTCTTACTGAGCTTTCAGGCTTGAGTTAATTCAAAATTTAAAAAGAAGGGCTAGGGAGGCAACTGGGCAGATAGGGGGACCTGCGGCCAAGCCTGATGACCTGAGTTCTAGTTCCCATTAGAGCCTACATGATGGAAGGACAGATCCTACTCCTCCGATGTAACCTTTGACCTCTCAGCCGGGTGTGGTGGCGCACGCTTTTAATCCCAGCACTCTGGAGGCAGAGGCAGGCGGATTGCTGTGAGTTCGAGGCCAGCCTGGTCTACAAAGTGAGTCCAGGACAGCCAGGGCTACACAGAGAGACCCTGTCTTGAAAAAAAAAAAAAAAAGAACAACAACAACAACAAAAAAAAGCAAAAAACAAACAAACCTTTGACCTCTCTATGGTCATTGTTGTGCACCCCCAAATAATTAATATAAACATGTTATAAGCATAGTAAATATTAGATATATTTGCTCTTATAATGAAATTGAAATATATCTGTTTCAGAATAAATATTATAAAATACTAATAATATCTTGTAATAAATATAGACAGTATTAGAGGGGAAAGCCTGTTGGAGTTAGAATCAGCCACTCCTAAATTCTTGGTCTGAAGTTGAAGTTACCTCTTAACTATCTCTGAACCTTAGCTTTGCCATCTGTCAAACAGAGCGAGTGGCTGAGCATTGTGGCACAGGTCTCTTCCTCCTGTCACTCAGCAGCCAGAGAGGCAGGCTACCCCACAGGCTTAAGGTCAACCTGGGCCACTTAGTGAGTTCCGGTCCAGCCAGTACCATAGTAAGACCTCATCTCAAAGGGAAATAAAAACACAAAACAGAAGAGAAGGCATTAAGGGTTAAATGCACCCTTCGTTGAGGAGCAGCTCTGGGCTCTGCCTTGACTGCTCCTTCACTCTCACTCCCTTCTGTCTGTTGCATGTCCCTCGCATCAGTGGCCCCCAAATAAGGCTGAGTGTTGCTGCCTCCCTCTGGGACAGCATTTATACACTGGACCCTCTCTCCCCAGTCCTTGGATGACACCGAGCTGCAGCTGCTGGGTCGGACTCACTCAGCCAGCGACGCTTTGCAGACTCTGGCAGAAGCCAGGCGCCTTTTCCCTGGCAGAGTATCCGTGGATTTGATGCTGGGCTTGCCGGCACAAAAGGTGGCGCCATGGCTTCGACAGCTTCAGAAACTGCTGCACCACTGCGACGACCACCTCTCCCTCTACCAGCTGACCCTGGAACGGGGCACCTCACTCTTTGCCCAGGTGCAGCAGGGCACCCTCCCAGCCCCTGACCAGGACCTGGCTGCTGAGATGTACCGGGAGGGGAGGACAGTCCTCCGAGACGCTGGCTTTCGCCAGTATGAGGTCTCCAACTTTGCACGGAACGTGAGTGCTGGGCTGATGACGACTCGGAGTACAGAATTAGTGGGTTGAGATATGACAGGGGTACCGAAGTCTTCTCTCAGACCTGAGGTGGTGAGAAATTCTAAATATGATGCACCCCCCTCCCCCACATAAATAAGCCCTCAGTACCTTCTTCTGGGCTGATGATCCCCTTTTCCTCCCACAGGGGGCGCTCAGCACTCACAACTGGACTTACTGGCAGTGCGGTCAGTACCTTGGCGTTGGGCCTGGTGAGTGGATTGCGAGCAACCGAAAGCATGATTCAGGAGAGGAACATTCTGGTTGTGTGAACCTGGACTGCTCACTTAGCCACTCAGAGCCTGCATTTCCTCATGCAGAGTACACAAAGCTTCTCCGTCGACCCGTGGAATGCGGAGCATCAGGCCTTTGCAGCCTGCTTGGTGCCATGGTTCTGAGTCTGGCAGAGCTACAGAAGCCCCTGGAGGCTGGTTGCCGCCCACAGTGCTGGGCCCTCCCTCCAGGACTCCTCACGGGCAGGGCTGCAGCAGGGCCTGAGGGTTTACAGTTGTCGTGGTTGCTTCAGAGACCACCCTTGGAAAACTCCCTGAGTTCAAAGCTGATAATTCACCATGTTAGCTTCTGGTAATGCGTGTGTGGCGGTTTGTTTATCCATGTCATCAGGAGCCCATGGACAATTTGTGCCCCAGGGAGCTGGAAGCCACACCCGGGAAGCACGGATCCAGACACTGGAGCCAGACAACTGGATGAAAGAGGTGATGCTGTTCGGTCATGGCACCCGGAAATGCGTCCCCCTGGGCAAACTGGAGCTGTGAGTACCCGAGTACACAGGGCTCTAACCCCTAGGGTTTCCTGTACCCCAGAAGCTTCTCCATCTTTCTACATTTTTTTTTCCTGAGATAGGGTTTCCTCTGTGTAATAGCCTTGGTTGTCCTGGACTCTCTTTGTAGACCACGCCGGCCTGAACTCAGAGCGGTCCGCCTGCCTCTGCCTCCCGAGTGCTGTGATTAAAGTCCTGCGCCACCGCGGCCCCAGCTGTTTCTACATCTTTATTGTTTGCTTTGGCTCTCCCGTTCTGCCTCCCACCACATGAGTTCTAAGCACACCACTGCATCCCAGCACTGGGTTTAAAGATTGTGAGTTCTCGTCTCTAAGGTCCCACGTTGATTGTCTTTCAGGCTAGAGGAGGTCTTGGCTATGGGGCTGCGCACCGATGTGGGGGTCACTCATCAGGTAAGGGACGGGGGGGGGGGTTTTGCGGGGAGGGGATTCTCAGATACTGTCAGCCCCTCCTAAGAGAGAATCCGTCACTTCCCAGAGCCTCTTCCCTCTCTCCCTCCCTCCCTCCTCTGGGTTGGCAGCTGGAGGTTGGCCCTGGCCAGCTGAAGCCTGGGAACAGAGGCAGAAGGCAGTGCCGTGTGATGGTTAGACCCATAAACTAGGGCTGCAGCGTCCTGGGTCTGGACCTTGTTCCATTGCAGCCCTGAGTGCAAATTCCTTCACCCCCTATGAACTTTGACCTTCGCAGCTATATGAAAGACTCAACTAGGTAAAGGGTTTCCTTTTTTTTTTTTTTAAATTTTGTAAACAATGCTAAAGATTGCACCTAGAGTGTTGTGATGCTCTGTGCTGGGCAGGTGCTCTACCACTGAGCTATTCACCATGAAATCCAAATATTTATGTGCGTGTGTGTTGTGTGTACGTATGCACATGTACACACGCGTGTACATACGTGTGAATGTACTCAAGTACATTCATTTGTGTGTATGCAGAGCCCGTAGAAGATTGTCAGGTGTCCTGCTCTATCACTGTTTGCCTACTTCTCTATAGACAAAGTCTCTCTCTGGACTTGGAGCCTGGCTGGCAGGCTCTTCTCATCCTACTGTCTCCACCTGGTAATGCTGCGGTGACAGGCGCACTCGGCCATCACTAGCTTTTAACATGGGTTTAGGGGACTTGAACTCGGGTCCCTCATGCTTTCACAGCAAGAGCCCTCATCCCAGTCCCATATACAGTCCTCCCATCCCCACCCCCTCTCTCTTGACCAGGCTGGCCTCAAACTCACAGAGCTATGTCTGCCTCTGCCTCCTAAGTACTACGATTAAAAGCATGTGCCAGCCGGGCGTGGTGGCGCACGCCTTTAATCCCAGCACTCGGGAGGCAGAGGCAGGCGGATCGCTGTGAGTTCGAGGTCAGCCTGGTCTACAAAGCTAGTCTAGGACAGCCAAGGCTACACAGAGAAACCCTGTCTTGAAAAACAAAAACAAACAAAAGTGTGTGCCACCACACATGGCATATATACAGTGTCCCCCGTATACTCCTCCGTGCACTGAAGCCTCAGAAGGGAAGTGTAATAGTGACTGATCAGATCCAGTCACTGTGGATGAAGCTGGGGCTGTGAATCCCTGATGCTGGCACTGCCCACGTGAAAGGACAGTGGGCGGGAGCAGAAGAGGAAGAGACTTGTCCTCACTAGAAGCTGGGTCTGGGCCTCCACATGCAGTAAGAATGAAGGTACCCACTTTGCCTCTGGCCCATCGACACGTCCGGTGCTGATGAGCATTGCCGCTGGGACACCGTGCCAGGCTCTCCCTGACCCCCTTTCTTTATCCAGCCACGAGCCCTTCGCCAGCTCACTAGCCTGATTCTTCTGGCTTCCTAGCACTGGCAGCAGTTTGAGCCCCAGATGACCCTGTGGGATGTGTTTGGAGCAGGCGGGGAGGTGAAGCAGCTGCTAGCGCGGGCTCTGTTGCTGCTGGACCACAGGTGTGTTGGGAATATTGTGCAGAGTGGGTTTAGCGGTTCCCGGGAGCCATGACTACAGATTTGGGTGTTGGACTTGGGGAGGGGGCTGCCATAATGTCTGTACCACGATTAGATGTGGCCCTCCTCTTCAAAGTGACAGAAACAGGACAGACCAGAAGAGAACGGTCTGTGAGGTCCCAGGGGTGCATGCGCTGGAGTGGGCCTTAGTGTGGTAAAATAAGAGTTACACCCAGGCCTCTCGGTTTTCCAGGGGTCTCCGGTGTTCCTGGGAGGGTCTAGCTGTGCTGGACTCGCTATTATTGACTCTCCTGCCTCAACTCCAAGAGGCCTGGCAGCACAGGACTCCGTCACCTGTGTCAGGAGGATGACCCGACGTTCCCGCATCGTAGGGCGACAACTGTCGGACTTGGAGGGCTGAGCCAACGTGGCGGGCATCTCTCCTTTGCCTGCGGGTGTCATCCCTGCTCTGAATGACTATGGTGAATTGGGTGGAAGGACATCTCTGGTCCAGGGATTGCTGTTCCACACAGCATCCCAGGAGTCACAGATCAGCATGCGTGCCCTGACTAGGATGCGCTCACCACACACTGGCATTGGTTGTGTACGTTGAACACCAAATAACAAGGAACAATCAGAAATCTTTCTCCAGGGAGCTGTGTCCCTCAGAGAAGCCTCCCTTACTCTAGAGCGAAGCCTTGAGTTAGCTTGTATGATTCAGTAGGACTAAGTCTCCTCCAGATATTGTAAACAAGAAGAAATAATAGGAGTGAGATATTTGCAAAGCCATTTGAGGGGCTGGAGAGACGGCTCAGTGGTCAGAGCATGGAGTGCGCTCTTCGAGAGGATCAGGGTTCAATTCCCAGCAGCCACCACATGGCCATGCATAGCCATCTGTAACTCCCATTGCAGGGGACCTGGCACCTTCTGACCTCTGCCGGAACCAGGCACATATGTGGCACATGGACATTTAAAGCAGGCAAAACATTCATATACATCAAGTGAAAATAAATTGATATTTAAAAAACATATTTGAGATTTTTAGTCAAACCCATTTGTTGGGCAGAAATTATCCTATCCCCTGGGTGTATTTAATTTTTTCCTAAGGGTTGAATGTAGGTTCAACTTTTTAAAAATATATTTTAATTTTTATTAACTTGTTTACTTATTTATTCATTCCAAGACAGAGTTTCTCAGCCAGGTGTGGTGGCGCACACCTTTAATCCCAGCACTCGGGAGGCAGAGGCAAGTGCATTGCTGTGACATTTCGAGGCCAGCCTGGTCTACAAAATGAGTCCAGGACAGACAGGGTGACACAGAGAAACCCTGTCTCAACAAAACAAAAAGGTTTGTCTATGTAACCCTAGCTGTCCTGGAACTTGCTCTGTAGACCAGGCTGGGCCCAAATCCACAGAGATCCACCTGCCTTTGCCTTCCCAGTGCTTGGATTAGAGACGTACACCAACACCTCTTGGCTTTTAGTTTTTTACACATGGATTTGCACGTGTGCACACACGCCCTTGGAGGCCAGAAGAGACGGTTGAATCCTCTAGCGCTGGAGTTACAGACTGATGTGAGCCACAGTACCTGGACACCACACTCTGGTCCAGTGGAAGAGCAGAAGGCAGTCTCAACTGCTGAGCCATCTCGCCAGCTCCTATTTTTAATTAAAATGTTAGTTGGGTCGGGCGTGGTGGCGCATGCCTGCAATCCCAGCACTCGGGAGGCAGAGGCAGGTGGATCGCTGTGAGTTAGAGGCCAGCCTGGTCTATAAAGTGAGTCCAGGACAGCCAAGGCTACACAGAGAAACCTTGTCTCAAAAAACAAAAAAACAAACAAAATGTTAGTTGGGACAGTGTCTTATGTGCCCCCGACTGCAAGCTCACTCGTACCTGAAGGCAATGCTTAACTTCTAATGCTCCTGCTTCCACCTCCCACGTGCTGAAGTTACAGGCATGAGCCACCACACCCATTTTTTTCTGTGGTTCTGGACTTCATGCTGTGAGGCGAACACTACCAACGACATCCCCAGCCCTGTCAGGTTCAGTTTTGTTTCATGTTTGTTTAGGTTTACCTAGTTTGCTATGTAAGTCTCTTGTGTGCCTGCTTGCCTGTCCACCATATGCGTACCTGTTGGATCCCCTGGAACTGGATCGTTGCAAGCCACGATGTGGGTGCTGGATATTAAACCCAGGTCGCTCAGACCTGTTGAGCCATCTCTCTAGCCCTGAACGTTGGTCACTCTACAGCTGCATCCCTTCTTGGAAGTTAAAGAGCTCATCATCCGTGGCGTGACACCGGGACACCAAGTGATGCCCCATCACCTGATCATCATTTGATCAATGATTTTGGCAATTGTTAGTGATCTTTTGCCAAATAAATGATTTTTTTAAATTTATGTATGTGTTTTATGTATATGAGTGTTCTGCCTGCATGTACACCTGCCCGCCAGAAGAGGGCATCAGATCTCATTATAGATGGTTGTGAGTCACCATGTGGTTGCTGGGAATTGAACTATGGACCTCTGGAGCCAGTGCTCTTAGCCACCGAGCCACCTCGCCAGTCCAGCCAAATTACTTCTTAAATTGGAGATTGCAAAGTATTGGTTTCTGATTCTATTATTCCTTCCAAATTCATTAATTGCCATTTCCCCATAAAAAAAGAACTTTCCTCTGTTACTGTTACAATGCTAGGAATCAGACCTATGGCCTTGCCCAAGCCGGATGGTTGTTTACCTGCTAAACTAAGCCCTGGCCTGAGTTTCTTTGTTTCTTCCTTCCTTCCTTCCTTCCTTTCCTTTCCTTTCTTTTCCTTTCCTTTCCTTTGTTTTGTTTTATTTTATTTCTTCAAGACAGGGTTTCTATGTGCAGCCTTGGCTATCCTGGACTTACTTTTGTAGATCAGAGATCCACCTGCCTCTGCCTCCCAAGTGCTGGGATTAAAGGCATGCACCACCACGCCTGGCTGTTTCTTTCTTTTCTCTTCTTTCTTTCCTTTTTTTGAGGCAGGGTTTCTCTGTGTAGCCCTGGCTGTCCTGCACTCACTTTGTAAACCAGGCTAGCCTCGAACTCACAGCGATCCACCTGCCTCTGCCTCCCGAGTGCTGGGATTAAAGGTGTGCACCACATTTCTTGGCTTTTAATAGGCTCATCCTCAGTGTTATAATGCACATCAGAATGCGGCTCAGGCCATGCCCACCACAGCAACCTCATCCTATGATCAGAATCACAAGTCTATGAATCCCTAACCCTGTAACAGGCTCCTCCCCACCCCATAGACCTCGGGTTGTCAGACTCCCTGGAGATGGGAGAGCTGCCATAAATGGGTATGTCTCAAATAGACATGCCCCCCAGTGCCTGCAGGGGAATCAGAGATAGCCTGGATACATGAAACCTCCTCCCCCTTCCTCTGAGACCTACAGGAAGGAACCCCCCACCCCTACTCTGCCTTGGGTAACTTCAGTTCTTGTCAGAGCCCCAGTCATGTTGTCTATATGCCTATGGCACTGGAGCCTGAATGAAATCTCTTATCCCAAAAGACAAATCTCCATGTATGTGTTGCCCTCCTGCCCTTGAGCCACTCCCAAGACTTTCGCTCTTGACTTGGAAATTGTATGCCATGCATGCATGTGTCTGTGGGATGTGTGTGTGTGTGTGATTTGTTTCATTGTACTGGGGCTGGATCTCAGGCCCTTCTGATGTTAAACAGTCCTCTGTCACAGAGCTACATCCTCCGCCTAAGGCTCCTTAACTAACTCCTTATCATGGCAAAAGGTACCACGGTGCCAGAAGTGATTTAGTTACCCTGCAGATGGCAGTACACTGGCCTCTAGTGGATGATGAAAGATGGCGCCCCACCCCCACCCCACCTCTTAGGGGTAAGCACGTGTATTTCCCATGTGCTGGTACGTGTGGATGCCAGTCCTTTTTTGACCCTGTGGTAACGTGGTAACTGTTACTTTATTCATGAATTGTTCATCTAGCACCAGTAGTGTGCCAGGCGCCGCCCTGGGCACGAACAGAGGAATAAGACCTGTCCGTGCTCTTAGGGAACTTTGATGCCATGTTGACAGATGCTCAGAGAGATAAAGCCCAGGGTTGTTGGTTAAGCTGTTACAGATAGCCTGGATGACACTGGGTTTTGAGGGGCTGAGAGGAAAAAAGTAGGGGAAAATGCACTTTTCTTACCAATTCTTATACCCCTAGCACCCTGGAGAGCCTAGGGTGGGTGGCCTGTGCTGCTCAAGGGGACCCCTGCCCCAGCCTTCCCCTGATCTTGATATTTAAGAAGCTAGCACAGGGCTGGAGGGGCAGGTGCTCCATCAGATAAACCAGGGCCACTCGGGTTTCTTCTAACTGCCAAGGCTTGTGCCACCAGAGCCGTCTGGGCCCTCTCGGCTGAGGCAACTCGGGGAGCCTGTGTAGGGCCTGGATCAGGGTGGCCCCAATCACCTTCCATGACTCAGCCTGGTCCCACCCTTTTCCAGATGAATCAGAGCCTCCTGGACATAGGGCCTAGGAATCTAGCTATCCAATGCTTCCTCAAGGCTCCAAAACCAGGCCCTGTTTGGAAAGCCCTGCCGACGGTCTTCTCCCACTTTCCGTCCTGGGGTGGGGACAAGAAGCCCATGGCTACTTCCCAACACTGCAGAGTGTGGGAGTGGGATCCTTCCGTGGCTTGTCCACCAAACGGGTAATCTTCCATTTTGGGACTCTGGTCGTTGCCTTCTTAGTATTGTTTTGTGTTTTTAGATAGGGTCCCATGTAATCTGGCCTAGACTACTGTGTGGCTGAAGGTGACTTTAAACTTCTAATTTCCTTCCCTCCACCTCCCAAATGCTAGGATTTACAGGCGTGTGCCACCATGCCTGGCCTCGGCCTCTGTAGCTAAATCTCTAGGTTCCATGCAATACGGAATAGAGCTGTGTAAATAGGGCTGTTGAGATGACTCAGTGGGTAAGGGCGCTTGCCATCAGGCCTGGTGACTCATTCTACTTTGAGTCCCCAGGTCCCACGTGGTAGGGAAGAGCTGCCCCTTGCAAGTTGTCCTCTGACCTGCACAGGCGAGCCATCGTGTGCACAGACACCCCCAGAGAGTGGCTAGAGCCGTGGCTCCTCAGTTAAGAACTGCTGCCTCGTTTGCAGGGCACTTGGATTCAGTTCCCAGCGTTCACTTCATGGCTTACTCCCCCCAAGTTCCAGGGGATCTCACATCGTCTTCTGGCCTCAGCAGGCACCAGGCCTGCTTGTGGTGCGCCTACAAGCAAGCGAACATTCATAGATGTAAACTTTCCTCAAAGATAACTTTTAATTAAAAATAAACATATGTAAATAGCAGACTCAATTGTTTAGGGCATAGTGACCAGGAAGAAAATATATAGGTGTTCAGTACAGAAGCCGTTTCCCACCCTGAAAATTCCCCATTGGGACTTTGTTAAATCTGCAGATTGTGAACCCACAGAGACAACACTCAAATATGCCCACCTTTGAGTAGCTCTAATGATGAGGGTCCGTTTTCCTCAGGCCCTGCTCTGTAGCACCATCCCTTCCCTGGGAAAGAAGTATGCTTTCCTTTGCTTGATTCAGCAAAGAAAGCCACAGAGTAAAATGACTGAACTTTCCAGCTGCCCAGTGTTAGCTCAGCCCCAGTTGTAAGAAGTGATGGCTGGCCCACTGTCTGTGTGTCCCTCTGGCACAGGGACCTGCACTGTTCAGATAGACGGTTGTGGCAGTCTACTCTCAGAGTGGAGCCAATGAAGAGGGCAGAGGAGCAGTGAGGCATGGGAGATGAACAGAAAGAAATTAATATTTTCTGTATAGCTAGTATATTTTCAGATAGCGCAGCAAAACTGAGGCTAAGCTGTCAGAGTCTGTAGCCCCAGCATTCAGAGATTAACCATTTCTAGACGGGGTGTGGCTGTGTGGCTCAGCAGTAGAGTGCTTACCCCAGCAGGCACCAGCCCTGAGTACCATATCCAGCACCGGGAGAAAGATTTACCACAGAATAAGCCTGGCAGGTGTCCAACACCTGCAGTCCTTGTACTCAGGAAATGAAGGCAGAAACCTCAGGAGTTCAAGGTCAGCTTCAGCATTTTGGAGGACAGCCTGGGCTATATGGGACCAAAACTCAAAACTAAAATAGAATTGACTTTGTGACAACATTGACCCTTCCTAAATTCTGGGCATCAGTCTCTCTATTGATTGAGCGCTCTGATTTCTTTAACCACTAAGCTTACAGTGTACCTCATAAATATTATATAAACACATATAATATTTATATTCTATATGTAATATAAATATATTTACACACAATATTATATATACTAATATGATATAAATACATGCACACATAATACTATACATTATATACTATATAAATATTATACATATAATGTATATATATGCTACTATATGTATCATATATACTACATATAACATAAATATTATACATATATGCATACATAATTAGTTACTACCTAGAACCTGGTAGAAGACTCCCAGATCTTCAGATCTCTTTTCTTTTCTTTTTGGTTTTTCGAAACAGGGTCTCTCTGTGTAGCCTTGACTGTCCTGGACTCACTTTGTAGGTAGACCAGGCTGGCCTTGAACTCACAACGATCCACCTGATTCAGCCTCCTAAGTGCTGGGATTAAAGGCATGCGCCACCAACGCCCAGCACTTGTCTTTTTTTTTTTTTTTTTTTTTTGGTTTTTCGAGGTAGAGTTTCTCTGTGTAGCCTTGCCTGTCCTGGATTCGCTTTGTAGACCAGGCTGGCCTCGAACTCACAGCGATCCACCTGCCTCTGCCTCCCGAGTGCTGGGATTAAAGGCAGGCGCCACCACGCCCGGCTTCCCAGGGTAGAATTGTAAAGCCAACTTTAAAACTGCTATAGACAAGCAACACAATGGAAACATTTGGCAGAATTGAAAATGAAAAAAAAACCAAACCAAAAACCACAGCAGCCCAGTAATGCTCACACTGTTTTTCTTTGCCCATCTTTCCATCCTGCGCTCGTCCAGCGCAAGCCGTAGTTTTGCTGAGTGTCCAGGCGCGGGTGGAATTTTGCACTGCGCCCCTTGCCGTCTCATTCTTCACAAGCAGTTCTCCAGTGTGCATCGCAGGCGCCACCGCTCTCAGCTGTTGCACAGCGTTCCAGTGAGCGGGTCGCTTAGTAGTCATTACCCTAATGGAAGTCACTCACATGGTTACTCAGCTTTTCCCAGGATGAAGAATGTTGCAGCGCGTGTTTTTATGGATATCATTGCTTCCTTCGTGTGGCGTATTTCCTCAGCTCAGTGGCCCAGAAGGAGGTGGCAGAGTTAAAGGGCACTGGGGGGCTCTCATCATTCTTGGCATGAATTACTATATTGTTTTCCAAAGGGTTTTTCTTTAAAAAAAAAAAAAATCTGCCTAAAAAAAACCACACACATCTCTTTTTCAACTACATAAAAGAAAAGCAAAAAAAAATTATACTACAGAAATCTCTTCCACATTCGGACAACCATCCTTCCAGACAGCTCATGATGCATAGATATATATGTAGATGGAGAGATAAAAATAAGTTTTCCACAAAAGGGTTCGTATTCCTATGCCAGTTTCTCAGCCTGGTGTTTTTCTTTCTTTAAAAAAAAAAAAAACGCAACATGTTCTGGGGTTTTCTAATTGGCTCTTTCACTAGCTGTGCCTGGGTGCTGGGATGACGTAGCGCAGGGTAACTGGTATAAGCCAGAAGCCACGCCAAGGATTTTTATCTGAGTTTAGTCTGTTGAGGCGCAACAAGACTCAGTGAAGACTGTGCCCCTTTCACAGACCAAGTCACAGACTCATAGAAATTGCTCAAGGTCACATGGCCAGTGAGCTATGAGGGCTGTCGCTCCAGCCAAATTCTTTGAATCTGCCAGGCGTGGTGGCCCACGCCTTTAATCCCAGCACTCGGGAAGCAGAGGCAGGTGGATCGCTGTGAGTTTGAGGCCAGCCTGGTCTACAAAGTCCAGGACAGCCAAGGCTAACACAGAGAAAATTTGTCTCGAAAAACCAAAAAAATTCTCTGAATCTTCAAAATAGATGCTTATACAAAGTAGTACAAGAACATATTTTAAGAATGTTTTTGTTTGTTTGGTTTTGGGTTTTTCGGTTTGGTCTGGTTTCAGTTTTCCGAGACAGGGTTTCTCTGTGTAATAGCCCTGGCTGTCCTGGACTTGCTTTGTAGACCAGGCTGGACTCGAACTCAGGGAACTGCCTGCCTCTGCCTCCTGAGTGCTGGGACTAAAGGCTTGCGCCACCACGCCCGACATGCTTGTTTGTTTTAAACTGTATTTGTATATGAGTGCTTTATCTGCAGAAGAGGGCATCAGATCACACTATAGATAGTTGTGAGCCACCATGTGGTTGCTGGGAATTGAACTCTGGATCTCTGGAAGAAATCACTGAACGTGTTGAGGAAACATTAGAGACAGACACACCAGTGGTCATGTTTCTGGAAGTGATAGGAAAAAAGAGCGACAGAAGACCCGGACTCTGCAGCTGCTACCGGGATTGGACTGTTGGGTTTTGGTTGATTTGGAGACAGGGTCGCGTGTAACCCAGTGCTGCATGTCATGTTACATGTTGCATGTCAAACTTGCTGTGTGTAATTGAGGATGGCCTTGGGTTTCTGATTCTTCCGTCTCCACCTCCCCAGTTTTGGGATGATAGGTGTGGCCCCGTGCCCAGTTTATGTGGTACTAAAGAGTGGCTTCGTATAGGCTGGGGAAGCATACATCTACTGAACTCCATCCTCAGCCCTAAAGCAACGTTTTCTTGATGAAGTCGAATAGGACGTCTCGCTGGAAAGACAAAAACAGACAGATAATCACACATATCTGCCTTACTTGTTAGAAGTATTGCTTCCAAAATGCTACCTGTAGACTCAATTTTCTTAACCAAAATATTTTATTAACAACTTACTGACTGAGCCTACGTCAATTAAAACCCGATTAACCAAAACAGTAGGAAATGAGGATTAATTGACACAACAACAAAATCTTAAGGATATCAGTCCTGAGGAATGATTCTCTGGTCGGGAGCCGTAGGATTTCTTCCACTGGAACCAGGGGTAACCAAACCCCAGAGCCTCAGCAGGAGCCAGAGCTCTGAAGCCTTCCCTCAAGAGGTTTCTCTAGGAGTGTCTTGAAGAGCAGCGATGAATAGCCAAATCTATCCCAAGTCTCCAATCTGCCCAGCTGCCAGTTCTGGGCTCATTTATATAGCTCCTCCCAGAGTCTGTTCATGGGATCTTTTTCATCTGGTAGCAATTAAGCTCCTGCACGAGGTGGTTGCTCTTCTAGTGAATTAACATCACCTGTTCTCTCACTAGACCGTTCCGATCCCACATTTGGGATCCTAAAGAACAGGTTTCTCTCCTTCAGCTACCAACACTGTTTTGTTTGTTGCTTCCACTGGAGGCAGAGTCTCACTCTGTTGCTTAGGCTGACATAAACTCAAGACCCCCCAGCCTCTGCCTCCCATGTGCTGGAATTATAGCCTTGCTTGTCTCAAGGCTACTCTTTTTATAACCTCATAATTTTTTTTTTAACTCTTTTGGAAGTGAGTTTTCTAGAAATTTCAACTATATTTATACCGCTGAGTCCATCTGTTGTTGCCTTGTGACTTTTTCTGCCAGGCTCAGGCTCATATGTCCGTTCTAACTCCAGGGGTATGGCGGTGTTTAAGTTGGCTCTGTCCTCCCGAGAGAGCCTACTGTTGACGGGTAGTTTTACCTGGGTCTGAACCCCTTCTGTTGACTCTTACCTGTGTGACAAGGGAGGGCTATTCAGTTTCTGAGTTCTGGCCTTTCTGGCTAGTGTAGACTTAGACCAACCCCAGGTCTTCTAGTTTATTGCTGCATCGGGAGTACCACGGGATGCACTTTCCTGCTTGCTCCATCAGGCCTCAAGAATCCAGATCACCAAATCTAGGAATGTGGTTCCTCACCTCCACCACCGCCATCCTCCCTACACCCACCACCCTACACTCACCCCCTGCAAGCTCCTGCTTCAGAGTCATAGGGAGCCAAGCTCTTCCGTAGCTTCCTGACCAGGCTAGGAGCAGTCAGTAAGAGCTGTCGGCAGCATGACGCGGGGCTCCAGGAGCTGGCGGCCCTGTTTCTTTCTCTTAGTCAGAGGCCCCTCCTCTGAACGCAGCCTGAGAAGCAGTCCTGGTCACTGTCCCCTTGGCCATCCTGGGGACTGCCACAGCCACGCACGCTCCTGGGAGGAGGCCAGTTACTTAGCAGCTGGGTCCTCTTAGCGATGCCACTCACCCTGTGACTCTGGGTGTGCTCACTGCTGAAAGGATGGACAGGGCCTTCCCACAAAGCAAGGGGGACGATGATGGATGGGTGTGTGTGTGGAAAGAGCCTAGAGCTGTTCCTTGTGCAAATGGGCATGGCTCACGCGTGGAGGACATCACCGTCGGTGTTTGCATTGTCATTTACAGCTGTAGGGACGAGAAAGATTTACCTCTGTTGTCTTGAGGTTTGTGGCCAGGGTCTGAGAATTAAACTCAAGAAGGCAGATTAATAGGAGAAGGCGTGCAAAGTAATTCCAGCTGAATGTGGCACAGGAGAATGCATAAAGACCCAGAGGCCCCAGGGCTACATGGGGGAACCCTGTCTCAGAAAATTAAAAAAGAAAGAAAGAAAGAAAGAAAGAAAGAAAGAAAGAAAGAAAGAAAAGACTGGAAGGCCCAAAGACTCATAACTGAATTGGACAAAAGTAGTAAATTAGGAAAATGTAGTAAGGCCAAGGGCCATGGGTTGGAAGAGTGAGCTGGGTGGGGTCAGGTGAGGGTGATTTGGGGGAGGGTTGTACAGGTTTCCTTGGGCCTCACAATTCATCCTAGATGACAGGAATGACACTGCCCTTTCTTAGACTGATGGGATATTTTTCTTTTCTTTCTTTCTCTTCTTCTTCTTTGGTTTTTTTTTGAGACAGGGTTTCTCTGTGTAGCCTTGGCTGTCCTGGACTCATTTTGTAGACCAGGCTGGCCTCAAGCTCACAGTGATCCACCTGCCTCTGCCTCTCGGATGCTGGGATTAAAGGTGTGTGCCACCACCTTTAAATTAAAGCCCAGCAGCTGCTGCGGCTTCTTCTTCTTCTTCTTCTTCTTCTTCTTCTTCTTCTTCTTCTTCTTCTTTCATTTTTCAAATATGATTATCCTTTAAAGACAAGGTAGTCTTAAATGAGTAATCCTCTCCTCAGTTGCTAGAGTGCTGGGATTACAGGTGTGTGTCACTATGCCTTGCTCTACCACTGAGCTATCTCCCCTAATCCCTCACTTTTAAGAACTAGGAAGGTCAAAGTGAGCTTCTTGCACCTGTTGTTTTTCAAAGGCTTTTACATGAAAATAGTCAAGAAGCCAAGAGTGGGAATTTGGGGGTGGCATGTTAATACCTCATTCACTGAACACAGGGTATGCTGGCCCTAGGGAATGCAAGTCTACAGCTGAAATTCCTGGCGTCTGACAACACTCAGATCTGTCATTTCCCTGTCACCAGGGAACACAGGACTCCTGGAAAAGTTTTCTTCCTGGCTCAGTGGAGAACTTGTTGTCTCCTGGGTAGCCGAGAAGGCGTGTGCCACCAGGTGACCTGCAACCTCCAGGCCTCGGGCACCTGCCTGTGTGACTCCTCACACATGTGTTCCTTCCCTTCCCCCAACAGGTCTGACAGGAATGGCCCCATTTCTCAGCTGGCAGATCCATCCAGGCAGGGATCACCCCTATCTGCCTCCCAGACCCCTGATACCTGAGGTGCCCAGGATATGCCTAATTGTTACCCGAACCTCTGGATTTTCTCTCTTCTGGGTCCGTTCTTGAGCTTTCAGGCCTCTCTAACTCAGCCTCCAACCTGACTGACGTACACAGGCCTCGAGTGTTTTGCTAAACTTTCTTGTAATTAAGACCCCAGGAGAATCCTGAGCCTTGGCAGCACTGATAAGGGCTTATATGCAGGTGGGCGGGGAGGGGGGGTTCTTAGCTTTTGGTCATTAAGGAAGTTGCCATGGAAACCCCCCTTCTTCCAGCCTCCTTCAGATTAATAATACTAAACAGTAGAGACCGGAGAGATGGGTCGTATGTTAAGAATACATACTAGTCAGGGACAGTGGGGGCAAACCTGTAATCCTAGCACTCAGGGAGGTAGAGGCAGATGGATCGCTGTGAGTTCGAAGCCAGCCTGTTCTATAGAGCAAGTTTAGGACAGCCAAAGCTACACAAAGAACCCCTGTCTTGGGGGGGAAAAAAAAAGTACATCTCTTCCAGAGGGGTTGAATGCTACTCACAGCACCCACACCACGTGACTCGCAGTTGCCTGTAGCTCCAGCTCCAGGTGAGTCTGACACCCTCCTCTGGCCTCTACAGGCACCTCCATTCACATGTCCACCCCCCAACACGTAACAAACAAACAAACAAACAAATAAGATAGGCAGCCAAAACAAGTAGGAGTTTGGGGCAGCCTAGACTACACAGAGAGTACCAGGCCAGCCAGGGCTGCACTGTGAGACCTTGTCTCTAAAGAGTCCAGACAAAAACAAATCAAGTGGAGGGGGCACACACCTGTCATCCCGGCACGTGACACGCTGAGGAAGTAAGAGCTTGAGGTCAGGACAAAGATGAAGCCACAGCAGCGGCAGCGGCCAAGGAGATGAGGAAACAACGAGAAGGGAGAAGGTATTTGCTAAACATGAGCCTAAAGAAGTGCCTAACTCATAACTAGCTCCCACAATGCGACATAAAGGCAGTCATTTAAAAAAAAAATGGGCAAAGGAATAAGAAAAAAAAATGGCCAGAGGATTTGAGGGAACTTTTCCCCAATTAAAAAAAAATGAAAATATACTCAGCATCATTGGGCAGAACTGAAAATCAAAACCACACTGAGATACTTACCACTGTATCCTCCGTACAATAGCTATCATCTACTTTATTTTATTTTAAATTTATTTATTTATTATTATGTATACAGTGCTCTGCCTGCACATACACCTGCAGGCCAGAAGAGGGCATTAGATCGCATTATAGATGGTTGTGAGCCACAATGTGGTTGCTGGGAATTGAACTCAGGACCCCTGGAAGAGCAGTCAGTGCCCTTAACGTCTGAGCCTTCTCTCCAGCCCATCTACTTTATTTTAATACAAAAAAAAATGTTGGGAGATGGTGGTGGCAGAGGCTGTGGCAGCTGCAGCACAGGCCTTTAATCCCAGCACTCAGGAGGCAGAGGCAGGTGGATCTCTGTGACTTTGAGGCTAGCTAGAAAAAGCAACTAACCAAGCAGCACCAACAAAGAAAAACAAAAACAAGGAAAATAAGGGCTGAGGATATAGTTTAGTAGTAGAACACAGCCACCTATGGAAAAAGAAAATAAAAGTTCGACGGTATGTGTAGAAACTGACACACTTCGTTGGAGAAGATATAGTGGAGTAGCTGCTGTGGGGAGCAGTCTTGTAGCTCCTCAGTATGGTAAGCTTAGGGCTGGGGATGTGGCTCAGTCCACAGAGCACATACCTATTGTGCTTAGGGTCATGGGTTCAAACCCCAGCACCTGTAATCCAAGCATTGGTTCAAGGTCATTCCTGGTCACATAATGAGGTCAAGGCCAGTCTATGTTAGATTTCAGATCCTATCTCAAAATGAATGAACGAGCCAGGCATGGTGGTGGTGGTGGTGGCGCATGCCTTTAATCCCAGCACTTGGGAGGCAGAGGCAGGTGGACCTCTGTGAGTTCGAGGCCAGCCTGGTCTACAAACAGCCTGGTCCAGGACAGCCAGGGCTACACAGAGAAACTTTGTCTAAAAAAAAAAAAAAAAAGAGTGGAGTTAAATTAGGAGTTACCATACTAACTAGCAGTTTTGTCTCGGGGTGTATACCCAAGAGAATGAAAGCATACAATCACCCAAAGACCTGTGCTCACATAGTTACAGCAGTATTATTTTACTAGCCACAAGCCATCAACCGAGGTGTGTTTAAACACTAAAATGTAATTTATTCACATAATGGAACACCATTCAGCATTAAGAAGAGACAAAAGCAGGCCACTGAGATGGCTCCGCCAGGAAAGGCACTTGCTACCAAGCCTGGTAGGAGGAGAGAACTAACTCCTGCAGGTTGCCCTTTGACCTTTGACCTCCACCTGTGGCTGTGGAATGTACACACACACACACACACACACAAACATGTACATTGCAATTTTTAAAAAAGATACATGAAGTACATACTTTGTGGAAGGACCTTATAAAGACATAAAGGTCACGAATTGTATGATTTCATATATATGAAGTGTCCAGAATAGGCATATTTGCAGAGACGAAAAGGATGAGTGACTGGCGGGGAGCAGGGTGGAAGAGCGAATAGGGAACACCTGATGGGGATAAGGTTTCTTTTGGAGGTGATAGGAGTGATCTAGAATTGGATAGTGGTGACGATGATGGTACAGCCTTGTGAATGAACTAAAAAACATCGAACTATACTTACAATGATGAGGTCTGTTGTTTTTTAAAAAAATATTTATTTATTTTTGGGGGGTTTTTCGAGACAGGGTTTCTCTATGTAACCTTGGCTGGCCTGGACTCATTTTGTAGACCAGGCTGGCCTTGAACTCCTGCCTCTGCCACCCAAGTGCTAGGATTAAAGGCGTTCGCCACCACGCCGGGCCTCTTTTTGTTTTTTTGGGGTAAGATTTATTTATTTATTATTTATACCGCATTCTGCCTGTATGTGTGCCTGCACACCAGAGGAGGGCACCAGATTTCATTATAGATGGTTGTGAGCCACCATGTAGTTTCTGAGAATTGAACTTAGTACCGTTGGAAGAGCAGACAGTGTTCTTAACCTCTGAGCCATCTCTCCAGCCCCATGATGAGTTCTACGTAATATAAAATGTTTGTAATTTAGCCAATAAAATAAAAGGGGGAGGGGACTGGGGAGATGGCTCAGAGGTTAAGAGCACTGTCTGCTCTTCCAGAGGTCCCGAGTTCAATTCCCAGCAACCACATGGTGGCTCACAACCATCTGTAATGTGATCTAATGTCCTCTTCTGGCCTGTAGGTGTACATGCAGGCAGAGCACTGTATACGTAATAAATAAATAAATAAATAAATAAACAAACAAACAGATCTTTTAAAAAAAAAGGAGTCAGAACACACAAAGTGCTTAAAAAGCTGTTGAGTCTACTGTAAGCCCTGGGAATTGTTAGTCATTCAGTTTAAACTTCTTTGCATTCATGGGCTGGTCTAGACAAAGAAAAAGGAAACATAATCCTAACAGGGTGTGGCCCTTAGTGATGATTTTATTATTTTGAAACTTTTCATTTGTATATCTTATGTGCATAAGTCTTTTGCCTGCATGTTTGTCTATGTGCCATGTGTGCCTGGTGTCCTTGGAGCCCAGAAGATGTTCTGGCACTAGACCTAAAGATGATTGGGAGCTGCTATGTGGTTGCTGGGACTTGAACCTGAGTCCCCTGGAAGAGCAGCCAGTGCTCTTAACCACTGACCCACCTCTCCAGCTTCTTAATATATTTTAAAATATGTGTTTACTTTTGATTTTTGTGCATGTATAGACATGCATGAACTGGTCTGTTACGTGTGTGCAAGAGCCAGCGGAAACCAGAAGAGGGAATCCCCCTGGAAGTGAAGGTAGTGCTGTAGTGAGCTGCCATGTGGATGCACCAGATCCTCGCAATGGACATACATTCTCTTAATGGTGAGCCGTCCATCCAGGCCTAAGATTATTTTGTCTTATATATTTTGAGACAGGGGACCGACCGTGTAGTCCAAGCTGGCCTCAAACTGGTCATATAGTTGAGAGTGACTTTGAAATCCTCATGTTTCCTTCTACCATCTCTCAAGTGCAGGGAATTAGAGGCCTGCAGCACCACCGTGTCTGGCTTCTTATGAGTTCTTGTCACTGCCATAACGAATGAATGGCCACACAATGCCTTATCTAATAACTAGAGGTCAGAGGTCTGGGATGGTTAACCCCGACAGAGCTGTCTAGGAAGAACCTCTGTTCTGGCTTGTTTCAACTTCAATCTATGGCTTTTCCTGGCTCTGGGCTACCACAAGGGTGCTGGCATCACTGCACCACTCTCTCCGACTCTGGCTCTTCCCCCTCCCTCTTTAATGAGTTTGTGATTAAAGGGGTCAATGGATAATCTAGGATAATCTTCAGATCTCCAGATTCTTAATCACATGCGACAAGTCCCTTTTGCCATATAAGGGAACACGTTTCACAGCTTCCTGCAATTACGATGGGCACATCTCTGGGAAATCTACGAAGCCGCTTAAAAGAGAAGTTATCTAAGGATTTGAGTGCTCCGGGCCTTAACTATAATCCCTTTCATCTGTACAGGGTTTAGAACCCTTCAGTACGACACTGTTTTTCCCTCCTTGAATTGATCCTGGAAAATCAATGAAGTAAGTACTGAGCCCACACTGTACAAGAGGGACCGGCACTCAGGGGACGCACTGAGCCAGCTCACACAGACACAAAGAGACTCAGATCCAGAGCATCTATTTGTTTGTTTGTTCATTTTTGTTTTTCAAGACAGGGTTTCCTCTGTGTAGCCTTGGCTTTCCTGGAACTCACTCTGTAGACCAGGCTGGCCTCGAACTCAGAGATCCACTTGCCTCTGCCTCCTGAGTGCTGGGATTAAAGGCATGTGCCACCACGCCAGGCTTATTATTTTGTTTGTTTGGTTTTTTTAATGTTCATTTATTTATTTTGAAACACCTTCCAAGAACTGGGATTAAAGGTGTATGGCACCATACCCAGCTAATGTTTTATTTCTAAAAAATATACATTTTATAAATTACATTCACTTATTATGTGTGCACATGCTTCCACACCAGGAGACCAGAGGGCAATCTGCAACAGCCAGTTTTCTCCTTTCGCCATGTGGACCCCCAGGGAATGAACTCAGGCCCTCGGCCTTGGCATATTGCCTTTGGGCATGGCTCTAAGACTTTTTTATTTATTCATTTTCCAGACAGGGTCTCACGTAGCTCAGGTTAGTCTCAAACTCACTATGTAGCTGAGAGTGACAATGCTGAGATTATAGGCACACCAGCTTTATGCGGTGTCGGGAATGGAAGGCAGGACTTCATGCATGCTGGACAAAGCACACCACCAACCGAGCCTCACCCTCAGCCTCCAAATTAATGATGCTCCTTTCCCTCAAACCACACCCCCCCCACACACACACACCCCAGTCGTGGAGATAGCACTTAGAGCCCGGTGCATGCCAGGCAAACACTCGTTCACTATGCGGTGCCCTGTAAAGGTTTCAGCTGTTTCCATTCAGTTCCTCCACTCACAGGTCCCAGCCACTTGCTTCCAGAACAATATGCTCTTGGTGCGTTAGGCTAACTCCTCAGATAGCTGACAATTTAGAGAGCCTGTTCCCACACAGGCCTGGATGTGTCCTGAGCAGGCAGTCCTGGGACTAGAACCAGGAGGGTGGGATGTAGGCAGAAAAGCTATATTTTTGTTTTGGCGGGGGGTTTAAAAAGCATCATCATCATCATCATCATCATCATCATCATCATCATCATCGTGGATATTCTTGGCATAGAGCCCCAGAACTCAGTGTCCGTTCGTCTAGGGCATGTCCTGCACAGCAGCTCCACTTGCTTGGAGCGCTCTTATTCTTAGAAAAGTCTTAGTGAGAATCTCATAATCACTCCAGTGTGGTTTATGGTTTTGCCTTGGGTGCTAATGCATGGAAGAAGAGCTCTCCCAGTCCCACAGGTGTTGGGGGGAAGCTGCCATGGCCACCCCTGATGCCTCTCTGAGCACCTCTCCCTCACCCCACCCACCATGATGGTCTTTGTGTGCCGTGCCATCCTATTCTAGGAACTGGGGTACACTGGATCTGAAAGCAGGGCCCTGTTCCCTGGTGCATCTACCTCAGAGGAAGGTGATGTAACTATGGAAGTGCACGTGATAAGGCAGGCATTAGAGCTGGGCTGTGGGGGTGGGATAGAAGGTGTCAGAAACTTTGTGGCAGACAACGTCCCTGCTCTAGAGATGGTAGCCCAGGCAGGGGTAGAAGTGAGACATAAGCACAAGCCTTGCTCCGGAGCATCCACGAGCCTCACTTTCTCTCTAGGTGGCCTCCGAAAAGACTTTCTTAGGTCCTTCCTGCTCATGCATGGAAACAGAATCCTGTTGTTGGGGCCCACAGCTGTCATCCTGGTCCTGAAGAAGCGAAGACGGAGTCACCTGTGGTCTGAGGCTAGCCTGGGCTATAAGGGAAGTTCAGGATCAGTCTGGAACATATAGCCAGACGTCTGAAGGAAGAGAGAGACAGACAGACAGACAGACAGACAGACAGACAGACACAGAGACAGACCGACAGACAGACAAAGAGTTTGAGTGAGTCCACTCTGGAAACGGTGTCTAGCTATCCTCAGGGCTGAGACTAGTGTAAAGTCCCCCATTGTTAGCTAAGCAAGGGTACAGTAAGGAGGCAGTGTCCTGATGTCAACTTTAAGGAGGGTGGCAACCAGATGTGAGGCCAGCTGTGGAGAACAAGTTAGCTCTGTGGTGTCGGTGGCCAGATGTAGGGAGGCACGGGGACAACCAGGGAGTAGGGCAGATGTCTTTACAGGAGTGAGAGAGGTGGGGAGACACAGGCGAGCCATCTGTGAAAGGCTTGATGAGGTCAGGCGACCCCTGGTCTATGGGCTTTGGGAGGTGACTGTCCTCGGGGAAATTAATGATACAGGTGGGTGGATTTCTATCCAGGGAGGCTGTTTAATCTCTGGAAAAGTAGCTGACAAAATACTTTGCTTTTGGCTGTGTAAGGATAAGCAGGGACACAAAGCAGGCCTTTACATCACAACTTCTGTAAACCCAGCCACCAGCTCCTCCTCCCTGGCCTGGGAGGAGGCTGAAGGAGCCTCTCTGGCCAAATGATGCTGCTGTGCCTTTAACTGGCACCTCCTCACTTCCTCCTCCCGGGCTTTAGTACTTGTGTGATTGTCTAGAGTGCCTGCCACCAACCCTGTCTACTGCACTCTTACCTGTGCCCTCTAAAGTTCTCAAGACACACTTGGTCATGTCTGCCCCTCTTCCCAGCATGCCTCTCTTCCCACCATGTACAATCTGTTCTTAGGACACCCAGTTCTAGCTCCAAGGCACATTGACCTTGTCCAAACCGCCCCCCTCCCCCACCCGCACCCAAGGGTACATGAATGAGCTTCAGGGAGTCCCTGTGGTTGAATGGGAAATCATGTGCAAAATTAAATATAGGGCCTGTGAGATTGCTCAGAGGGGAAAAAGACAATTGCCATAAAGTTGGATGGCCTGAGTTTTGATCCCCTAGGTCCCACATGGTGGAAGCAAAGAACTGGCTGGCGCCTGCAAGTTATCCTCAGATCTCCACATATGTGCTGTGGTACACATGCCCCCCCCCACACACTTACACACAAGAAATAAATGAGCTGGGTGACAGCAGCATATGCCTTTAATCTCAGCACACGGGAGGCAGATGCACTGGAATCTCTGAGTTCGAGGCCAGCCTGGTCTACAGAGCAAGTTCTAGAACAGCCAGGGTTGTTATTCTAGACAGAGAACCCTTGTCTTGAAAAAAGCATACAAATAAATAAAGAAAGAAGAAGAAGAAAAGAAAGATGATTAATAAATTAAAAACAAAGCCAGACAATACTGGTGCACACCTTTAATCCCAGCACTCAGGAGGCAGAAGCAGGTGGATCTCTGTGAGTTTGAGGCCAGCCTGGTCTACAGTGTGAGTTCTCAAACAACCGGGGCTACACAGAGAAACCCTGTCTTGAAAAACCAAAACAAACCAAAACTTAAAAATAAATGTAAAAGCTGGGTGTGGTGGCGTAGGCCTTTAATCCCAGCACTCAGGAGGCAGAGGCAAGCGAATTACTGTGAGTTCGAGGCCAGCCTGGTCTACAAAGTGAGTCCAGAACAACCATGGCTACACAGAGAAACCCTGTCTCAAAAAACAAAACAAAACAAAACAAAACAAAACAAAACAAAACAAAACAAAAAAAACAAAAAAAAAGTGAAGATGAATAGATAGTTAAAAAAAAAATTAATGAAATGGTTCCTGATGATGTTCCTAGCCCAAGTCTGTCATCAGAGAGGCTTTCTCTGGCAGATGGCACCCATTGCAGAGACTAAAGCTAAATGTTAGGTGTAGAGAGAGAGCCGGGGTTGGAGGTCACCATCAGCTTCCTTCCATCCTGTCTCTCCCTTCGAAGCTCAGGGAACCCCCTAGGAAGAGGGGGAAGAAGGAATTGTGGGAGTCAGAAAGACTGAGGAGACTGGAAAAGCATGACCCTCAGAATCAACTAAGGGGGTTCATGGGGCCTCACAGAGTCTGTAGCGGCAAGCACGGAGCCTGTGCTGGCCTGTGCTAGGTCCTCTGCACATATCTTCTGTTTGTTCGCTTGGTGTCTGGGAGGAGGGATTCCTGATAGTGGGAGCATCACTGACTCCTTTGCCTGGTCTTTGGGACCCTTTTCTTCCTATGGGTTGCCTCACAAAGCCTGGATATGAGGGTTTTGTTCCTGGTACTATTGTATCTTGTTGTACTGTGTTTGACTGATGTCCCTGAGAGTGAGGTGGTGTAGGGGAAGGGAGGGTAGTGGGAGGGGGGCTGGGAGGAATGGAGGGAGGGGAAGCTACAGTTGGGATGTATGGTATGAGTGAAGAATAAAAAAAATAAAAGATCATTCACAAAGTAAGTTCAGAAGCCGGGCATGGTGACACATGCCTTTAATCCCAGCACTCGGGGAGGCAGAGGCAGGCAGATCTCTGTAAGTTCGAGGCCAGCCTGATCTACAAAGCGAGTCCAGGAGAGCCAAGGCTACACAGAGAAACCCAGTCTTGAAAAACAAACAACAACAGCAAAAACAAAATAAGCTCAGAATAAACTTTAAAACTATTTAGCCTAAAAAAAAAAAAAAAAAAAAAAAGAGTGCAGATGAATGAGATGAATGAATTATCAAAATGTGGTATCTGATGGGACATTGTTCAGACATGAAAAGGAAGGACCTATAGGTTAATCAAAACAACAGCAAAGAGCATGTGGTTCCATATACACACACTATCCAAAACAGGCCAACCCTTTAGGCAGTCTGTGGTCGCTAGGGTCTAGAAGAGAAATAAACAGGTGATGGGTACCAGCCTAATGAATACAGGGTTTTCTTCTGGAGAGTGAAAATATCTTAGAACTAGATGTGGTGATGATTATTACACAATGCAGTCACGGCACTAGATGCACCAAACTGTGCAGGTTAAATGGCAAATTGTATTGTCACCCTCCTGTTCAGTCACATTAAAGAAAATCCAATACATATTTCTGAAGAGGAGATTTTTAACTTTAGTTAGATTCCAGAAAGTCAAGCAGCCCAGGTCTGGTCCCTCATTTTCATGAGAGGGATGGAGGCCCTGGAAGGGTCCCTGGGGCCTACCTGCCTGACCTTGCACCTTTCTTCTCTGGCCCTTTGATCCCACTGGCACATCCCAGTCAGGCTACCCATAAGCTGTGTGACTCCACAAGCTTAAAAGGCTTTCCGGAAGCTGCCTGAGGGTGAGAGGAGGCACTTCTCGCTTTCCCTCACACAGCACAGAACTCCTGAGATAACCTTGCGAGTGAATGGTCCTGTCTACCTTTAAGAAAGATCTTGCTGTTCTGCTTGGGAGGGAACTTAGCTGGCTGCCTCTGAGAATCATTCTTTATCCAGAGGACATGCTGCGCTGGCCTAGACTTTTAGATCTGCAACAGTTTGAGGCTTTCTTATATATATATATATATTTTATTCATTTTTTAAAAGTGTTATTCCCTCCCCCAGACAGGGTTTCTCTGTGTAGCCTTGGTTGTCCTGGGCTTGCTTTGTAGACCAGGCTGGCCTTGAACTCACAGCGATCCACCTGAAGGCATGTACCACCATTCTCAGCTATATTTTATTCTTTTTTGAGCTAGGGTCACACACAATGTTGCCTAGGCCGCCCTGGAACTCACTATATAGCCTGGGGTGCCCTCAAACTCAGTACTCTCGTGCCTCCCTCTCGCCAGTGTTCTTCCAGACACGCACCATCGCTCCTGCTAAAGTCTTATTTTTAATCGACAGGTAACAATTGTATAGGTTTATAGGGTACAGTGTGATGTTTTGATATCTTTCTTTTTTTTTTTAAGATTTATTTATTTATTATGTGTACAGTGTTCTGCCTGCATGTATACCTGCAGGCCAGAAGAGGATGCCAGATCACATTATAGATGGTTGTGAGCCACCATGTGGTTGCTGGGAATTGAACTCAGGGCCTTTGGAAGAGCAGCTGGCCCTCATGACCTCTGAGCCATATTGGCAGCCCTCCCCTTCATCTTTCATTAGCAAAGAAAATGCTTAAGAATTCCCCCAACACTGAGACCCATTCTCAGAAACGTATGTTGGTTCCTGTCTGATCTGTTTCTTACAGATTAACTGCACAGTAAAGGTAGTTAGATAGAATGCAAAAATCCTCTAGTCCAAAGCACTCCCTAGTCCTAAGTTATGGGGAAAGGACACACCTGGAAGTGTGCTCGCCAGAAATGCTGACCACAGCACAATTTGTGTACCTGTCACTTTAACCAACCCAGACACTTTGGTTGGTCTTGCCTCATTTCTTTCTCTCTCTCATTCTTTTGCTCTTAATTTTTTTTTTTCTTGAGAGGGTTTTATGTAGGCCAGGTTAGTCTAAAAATCCACTATGTAGCTCAGGATGACCTTGAACTTCGAATCCTCTTCCCAAGTGGGCGAGGTTACGTCTTCTTTAGATCCACTGGTCTGCAATTCTCACCACCGTGAGCAGAGCATGAGATAAGATGCAGAGCCAACCGCATTCCAGAAAGCCTTTTTTTTTTTTTAATTTAAACATTGCACAATTGAAATGACTAGTTGCCTGGTACCTACATACCTCCCCCCTTGATAAGCCATACGGGCTGGGGACTGGGTCAGGGACAGAACACTTTTCCCAGTGCGGGCAAGGCCCTAAGTTCAATTTCCAGTGTTGGAAAACAAAACCCATCCTTTACCCAAGCTTGGAGACGCAGTATCTATGTAGACTCAGTGTTTGGAAACTGGAGAGAGATGGACCAGGGTCAAGCCCAGCCCTGGCTATAGCAGTAAGTTTGAGGATAACAGGGGTTAAAAGAATCATGTCTTAAAAAGGTAAAAAAAAATAAAAAAAAGAAAAATCACGAGACTCCCTGAGGGAGGTTATATAGGTCACTGGCGAGCCTGCCATCTTACTGCTAGAAGCGCCTTTCTTCTCCATTACTCAGCCTTTCGTCTGTGGCTTCCACATTTTCTACAGAAGAGGAAAAATCTCACCAATGTACCTTGCCTAAACCCCGCGCCTCGTTGCCCCAAACCTTTGATTCTTAGCTGCATCCCAGCGCCTGCTCCCTGGAGGGCCCAGGTGACAGAGCATCTCTCTGGCGTGTCCTAAGCGCCCCCTGGAATGAACTGAACCAGAGAAGCTGTGGCAGTGAAGGGGAGCTGGTGCCTGTGTCGGAGCAGGAGGGGTCCCCCTGGAGCATGTGTCAATCACGGGGAGCGGGATCTAGAAGAGTCTGGGGTAAAGTCCTGGACCAACCTCAGAAACAAACCAGATAATTCCAGAATGCTTTAGAGCTCTGGGTAAAACAACAACAACAACAACAACAACAATAAAGCGGATACACTTAGAAATTTGAGATAACAGGAAAAGACATCTTCACTGGGAAACCAAAGGCAACATGTATATGCAAAGACCCCCAAAATGGGAAAAGTTTGCCTGGCCTAAGAAGTGAAGCTCAAGTGCCCGATGCATGGGCGGGGCTGATGGCAGGCGCTTGGGGCGGAGTCTAGGGGCGCCTAAGCTATGTCTAGTCACGGTCAGCTGTACGTGAGCTGGGGGTTCAGGGAAACCTAAAGGCTGGTCAGCAAGCTGTAGCCCAGGGCCAGAGCATCTGGGGAGACTGGGCAGGGAATCCTACGGGGCAGCCGAATTACTACTATCCTCATTCCAGCCACTCAGCCTGGGCCAGCTCCCGCACCTAACCTCTGCCCTTCCCAGCCCAGGTGATGACGCCTTGGCGCTCTCTAACCCCTCCTGTGACGTCAAGAGTCCGACCCTGGCATTCTCGGGGTCTGCGAGTGAGCCTAAGGAGTAGCTTGCGGCGCGCGGGGGCGCGCGTCATGATGAAGAAGGCTAATGACAAGCAGTCCCCGCCCAAGTTGTTCGGTGGGTGCGCGCCCCCCGCGCGGGGCGCTAGTTGCTAAGGACACTGCGTCGGCCGCTTAGGGGCGGAGTCGCGAGGGTGGGGGGGAGCGGTCTACGCAGTCACCTTGGAGGCTCAGGAGCGCACCGCCAAGCTGGGAACGTGGGGAGGCACCATGAAAGCCCTGAAGAAGGAATCCCGTGTCAAAATACCGACCGGCAGGTTCTTGGAGGCCGCAGAGAGCCTCAAAGGTTGGCGCTGGAGTCCTTGGGTGCTCAGGAAAGGCCGACAGGGGTGCTTGGGTTGGGGCTAGGACGCTATAGATTCGAGGGAGGGTCTCTGGGACCGTGGAGTACAGTACACAAGTAAAAGTCTTAAGGAGGCACAGCGCCCTGGACTTTGGTGGTAGTGATATGGCAAATGAGGGATTAACAGGGGGCTTTAGGGTTTAGTGGCAGGGACAGGCCTTGGACCGGAGGAGTAAGAGACCTCCAATGAGGCAGGGGTCACCTAAGAGTCATGCCAGGGGAAATCCCCAAGTAAAAATAACAAAACTCTATAGGTTTCAGGGTCCAATTTATTTCCTACCACTTGGCCTTTCTAGCCTCACGACAGACACCCAGTTTAACGTGACTACCGTGAATGCTATCTTTCGCAATCCACTCCCTTTAAAGAAATTTCCTGCTGGGGATGGAACCCAGGGGCCCAGTGTATGCTAAGCAAGCATTCTGGTACTGAGCTATCCCTTGCCCAGTTTTTATTCACTGAGGTCTGTCATGTGTGGACACATAAGTATCAATACCGTGACACCAATCCTCCAGAAACACAATCCAGTGAAGACACAGAGGTATAAATACCAAAAGACTTAAAAACAAAACAAAACAAAACAAAACCCATAAATATGGATGCCTGTGCCAGAGCTGTGGATGCTCAGAGCTTCTGCATTAGGCCTTGCTGTGTAGACTTTGAAGAGTTTTTCTGAAGTAGATGGCGTATGTGGCAGATGAAAGAAAAAGACAAATAAAAAGGAAAGGTTTGCTTCTCTGGGTTTGGAGAGCAGGCTCAATGAGCACAGAGGACTCTGTGCAGGTGGGCAGGGGCCAGAGCATGAAAGGACTTCCATGCAAAGTCAGAAAGTCTCTGTGCGTGACCTTGCAGACCCTGAGGGCACCCAGCCTCCTAGGCCTGGCGCCTCACGCTGTGAAGTGAGGGGCAGGCCAAGAGTCTGTAGAGTCCCTGGGAGGCTCAGAGAACGAAGAAGACCCAAGTGGGAATTTTTTTTTTTGCTTTCTTTTATGTTTCTTCATAGTATAAAAAAGCTGGTGCTGTTTTGTGACATACTTTTAATAGTTAAGAGAGGAGAGAGGAGAGAGAGAGAGAGAGAGAGAGGAAAATAAAATCAGTTCCCTTTCCCCAAGGGCAGCCAAGGGCTCTCTCTCTCTCCTAGCCTAGCCACAGCCTCGTGCTCACCTACTTTCAGGGCGATCTTAATCAGATTTGAACTTTCTGCTGTAAACAGATAAAGGAAGGATTTTTTTCCCCACTGCATATTTGTTTTTAATAAGGGAAGGATTTGGTTTGTTAAATAGTCTTTGCAGTTAAGAACCAGAGTGAGGAGAGGAGGAAAACAAAGTTTCTCATGCGAGGTCCCTTTCTTTTGGACTTTCTTAGAAGCTTCCAGCATAGTGGACCCACCTCCCCAGGGTCATGTGTCCGGTCTACAATTGTGATCTTGTAGCCTTGTGTGTTGTGTGTCTCTTGAGTCTCTGGTTCCAGATCTTTATAAAGGAGAGCAAACATGACTGGGAGCCTGTTTAGGGATCTATCTGAACCCCCCCTCTCCCCCATTGAGTCCTGTGACTCTCCTTGGTTCCTGTTGCTAAGCTACAAGTTGCACCAGCTGCCCTTCCTGCCTTGGTTCCCCACAGCTCAAACTCTGAGGTCAGTTTCCAATGACGTTTGCGTGAGAAGCAGGAGAACTTTGATCCCCTCGTCTTCTGTGCACCGCCTCCCCCCTCCCCCGCGGCTTCCCCCTCTTCCCTTCCCCCTTAGCTTCAACCAAGCTAAGCACGCCTGTCCCATTCAAAGGCATTCAAAGGCACTTGTGTCTGACCCCCTCAACTGTCAGGACAGAGAAATGCCAGCTCACCAACAGCCTCCACTCAGTTTGGACTTCCAGAACTAAGCGCGTGGGCCCCAGGTTCATTAGTGATACAGCTCTACCCTGTATGGTCCTCCGGGACACCGGGAACTGACCCCAGCCCTCAGTCCTTCCTACCTGGTCTGCCTCCAGTCTGTCTATCTCTGCCACTGGATAGGTCATTCTGAAATTGTCAGCGCTCCACTCTCCTCTACTAGGGCTCAGATGCTTCTCTAGATTCCATTTACTATCCATTACAAAGAATATTTATATATATAATTTATATATATATAAATTTCACGCCAGAAATACTTCACCAGGCACCATTTATTATTATTATTATTTTTTATTTATTTTTTGCTGTTGTAGTTTTGTTCTAAGATAACATGCCACCATGCTCTGTTTCCCCTTGTCCTGATCAGCAGCTCTACCTCCCCAGCAACCTTTTCCTGGCTGTCATGCGGCACACCTGGCACATTCAGCCTTGCTCCGCTGCAGCCTGGCCTGTGACGCCACCATTTGTAGGTCCATATATGCAAAGCATCCAGCTCCTCCCAGCTCCTCCAGGCTGGAAAGCTGTCGCCACAGCTATTCCTTACATTTCCTTTAGGGTCTTGTCTTTGTGACTGGCATGGTGGCTCTTTGAATGTCTGATGAGACCTGTGAGTGTGTTTTTGTTTTGTTTTTTCATGCAGGCATTCACATTATTGCCGTGTGTTTGTTTCCGTGCAGAGGAAACCTTTTGTACTAGCTCCTCTGCCCTTCACAGAGCATGCTTGGTAAGCCAGGCATAGTAGCTCACACCTGTGAAAACAGGACTGAGAAAGCTGAAGCAGGAGAATTGCCACGAGTGTGAGGCAAGCCTGGGCTAGATAGTGAGTTCCCAGGCAGCGTGGGCTAGAAGGAGACCCTGTCTCAAAGGAAAATAAAAGGGCAAAAGAAAGTACTTGGTGGATAACCTCTAGGATGGACTTCGCTTTAAAATGTTTAAGGACTATTTACTTAACCAGAGCACGTACCATTCCCCAGCGGTGCAGAGTGGCTTTTATGGTGATGCACTCAAGGCAGTTCAGACCTCAGGCCAGAGCTTGCGAGGGCGGCTTCAGCCTCAGCCAGTCGGGGTCTGTGGTGCTCGCCGGAGCGTGGTGGGAGCTTTGGCCCCAGGAATCTTCAGCAGTGTTGAATGTTTGTGTTTATATCTAACTCCCAGTAACTCTGTACTCATCAGTGAAAAGCACATCTGGAGCTGCTTAGTCCCTAGGGAAGATGTAGATGAACCAACGTGACAGGCAGAAGAAACAAATGGTCTGGAAAGTGTAAATTAGTTGGAAATATTTTTTCTTTCCTCCTCCTTTTTGGTTTACTGAAACAAGCTCGCTCCCACCCCCCCCCTCCTCTCTCTCTCTCTCTCTCGTTTTTTGAGACAGGGTTTCTCTGTGTAGCCCTGGCTGTCCAGAAACTCTCTTTGTAGACCAGGCTGTCCTCAAACTCTCAGAGATCGGCCTACCTCTGCTTCCGGAGTGTTAGGATTAAAGGCATGTGCCACCAGGTCTGGCTGAAACAGGGTTTCTCTGTGTAGCCCTGGCTATCCTGGAACTTGCTCTGTAGACCGGGCTAGCCTGAAAGTCACAGAGATCTGTCTGTCTCTGCCTCCTGAGCATTGGGATTAAAGGCATGCATACCACCACCCAGCATGGAAACATTTTTTGTTTGTTTGTTTTGTTTTTTTGAGACAGAGTCTCTCTGTATTAGCCTTGGCTGTCCTGGACTCGCTTTGTAGACCAGGCTGGCCTCGAATTCCTAGTGATCTGCCTGCCTCTGCCTCCTGAATGCTGGGATTGAAGGTGTGCTCCACCACCGCCCAGCTATGGAAACATTTCTAACAGCAGATCTGGGCTGCCGCCCGCTTTGCTCTGGCACATAGTACCCAAACACATCTAGTTGGGGGCCAGTAAGTAATCTTAGCACTCAAGAGGCTGAGGCAGAAAGATAGCAAATTCCAGGCCAACCTGGGCTTCAATAGGAGGAAGGAAAGCTAAATCAAAACCCATGGCCGCATCTCCAGGTGTGGTGGAAGAGCAGAGGGAAACCAGGTCAGACTGCTCGGCTCCGCGTGTATCTGTCTGTGAGTGCACACTTTGTGCAGAGCCGGGGCCTGAGCAGCATGCTCCTCCTGTGGAGGAGATAGAGTTATGTTTGGAATGATTTTTTTTTTCAAGCCACCTGCCATGTGGGCATTTCCTTTAAAAACAACACACACACACACACACACACACACACACACACACACACACACACAAACCCAAAACAGTTTGTGTAAACGAAAGCCCCTGCCTTGATGTTACCGTGTTGTGTCCCCTTAAAGATTAGAGTACTTTGAGAAGCATGGGATGAAGCCAACACGTTGTTCTAAACACCCTGGCAGCTGAGTTTAGGTTTTCCTTTGATTGTTTTGTATAGATGTAAACATCAAACCCTTCTCAACTGGAGGAGGGAAAGATGAAGTTACCTTACCAACTGGGAGAAGCAAGGTGTACATCTGAGAGTTAAACCACCTTTCCGGAGGCAGACAAAATGTGTCCTGGTCAAAAGCATCTCTGAAAAAAAAATTTTTTTTTTTTTTTTTGGCAGTGGCCTAGGCCATTTCCGTCATCTGAATCTCCAGCTGCAGTAGACCATTAAATAATCCTGTCCTCAATCTTGGTCCCCCTAGGCTGTCCCCGGGACCTGACACTGCCCTCGGGATAAGCTGAAATCTCTTGCAGGGATCGCTGAGCTCTGGGTGACAGGACTCCTGTTTCCTCCTACCTTTCTGCTTCACACCCCATGCCGCCTCCCTCCAGTCCAGTGACGTCACAGTGCGTGCTCTGAGTTCCAGGGTCCACCCTCCTCTCTGGCCTCTGGGCTTCTTCAGGCTGCTCCCTCTGGAAAGTTTGTTTCTAGTGTGGAGCTTCTCTTCCTCCTTCACTCTCAGTAGCTGTAGCACATCTTTAAGGAAGCTCCCACAACTGCCCCTTAGCCAGGGTTGAAGCCCCCCCCAACTCCAGGGGAGTGCCTGACTATTGTCCCAAGCTCAGTCTGTTTGACCATTTGGTCCCCTGTGGCTGTTTCCACGCCCAACTGAAACTGCTTTGTCTTCCCAGGACCTCACCATGGAGCTCTGGTTGGCCTGGTTTCACCATGGAGACCAGGCTGGCCCGAAAACGGAAATCCTCCCACCTTAACCTCCCACGTGCTGGGATTAAACCAGGTTCCTTTTTTTTTAGACGGGAGTGGTGGTGCATGCCTTTAATCCCAGCACTTGGGAGGCAGAGGCAAGTGGATTGCTGTGGGTTCGAGGTCAGCCTGGTCTACAAAGCAAGTCCAGGACAGCTAGGACTATTACAAAGAGAAACCCTGCCTCAAAAAACAAAACAAAACAAAAAGATTTAAGTATATGTTTTGCCTAAGGTACCACATGTATGTAATTATACTATGCGTATGCCTGATGCACACAGAGGTCAGAAGAAGGCATCACATCCCCTGGCGTAGGTGTTACAAATGGTTTCAAGCTGACATGCAGGTGTTAGAAATCAAAGCCTAAGTCCTCTGCGAGAACAACAAGCGGCAGAAATCAATCAGCTCTTAAGACTCTGCTTAAAACTGGCCCAGTGGCAGAGGCAGGTGGATTTCTGTGAGTTCGAGGCCATCCTGGCCTGTACAGTGAGTTTTAGGCTAACCAAGATGGCATAGTGAGACCCTGTCTCAAAAAGAGAAAAAGAAGCCCAGTGCTAAGGCACTGCATGTAGTGGCACATACCAGTAACCTCAACACTTGAGACACGGAGTTAGGAGGGTCATCAGGGTTATCCTAGCCTACATAGTGGATTTGAAGCCAGCCTGGGCTAAATGAAAACTATATTTAAAAAAAAATCAGAATTATTGGGTGGTGGTGGTGCATGACTTTAAATCCAGCACTTGGGAGGCAGAGGCAAACAGATCTCTGAGTTTGAGGCCAGTCTGGTTTGCAGAGCAAGTTCCAGGCCAGAGAAATCCTGTTTTGAAAAAACCAATAAATAAGTAAGTAAATAAATAAAATAAGAAGGGCCAGGTACAGTGGTATACAGCTTTTTCTTTGCTTGTTTGTTTCTTTTTCAAGACAGGGTTTCTCAGTGTAGCCTTGCCTGTCCTGGACTCACTTTGTAGACCAGGCTGGCCTCGAACTCACAACGATCCACCAGCTTCTGCCTCCCAATCGCTGGCATTAAAGATGTGCGCCGCCACCACCTGGCCCAGCGGTGTATAGCTTTAAGTCTAGCACATACAGGTAGGGAGATCTCTGAGTTCAAGACCAGCATAGCTTGCATCTGCACAGTGAGTTCCAGGCCAGCCAGGGCTACATGGGAGACCTTGTCTCAATTCCCTCAATGCGCCCCGCCCCCCTCCCCCGCAAAAAAAAAAAAAAAACCACCTAAAAGTAAAAAACAATTTAGATGAACGAAACCTGATGCTTTCACCCAGGAGGCTAAGGCAACATCTGGTCTAGTTGCCCCAACCCATCAGGCAACAGAATCTCAGGTCTTGGGCGGTTTCGTTTGTTCTGTTGTTGTTGCTTTTTGTTTGTTTGGTTAGTGTGTGCGTGTGTGTGTGTGTGTGTGTGTGTGTGTGTGAGAGAGAGAGAGAGAGAGAGAGAGAGAGAGAGACAGAGAGACAGAGAGAGACAGAGAGAGACAGAGAGAGAGAGAGAGAGAGAGAGAGAGAGAGAGAGAGAGAGAGAGGTGGGGTGGGGTGGGGGGAGGAGTTTTATAAATTTCTCAGTACAACACAGTGATCAAGATGTTGTATTTGAAAGACTATGCCCAGAAGATTGTAAGGATGACCAGCAATATTAGTTGAAAGGGATAAGTTTCTTTTGTAAGTGGAAGGCAGGTCCAGAGACATGAAGCAATGTTCCCAAGATCATCCAACTTGAAACTGCCATGGCTCTGACTATAGACGTTCAGCCACTGTGGCAGTCCAGAGAGAGGAGGTAGAAGTCCCATCACTTTGGACCACTGTGGCAGCCAGCCTCTGCTGTCCCGTCTTGTCCAGGTGGCTGTCTTGACCTCCTGCCGTGAAGTTTAATATAGATTTATTTACTTACATCAAGGTCTTACTTTGCAGCCATGGCTGGCTTCACACTTTGAATCTTTCTGCCTCGGCCTTCGAGAGCTGGGTTTACAAGCCCGCGCCACCTTTGCCAGCGTTCATCATCTATTGCGGTGTTAGAAACTGAACCCAGGGCCTCACTGACCTGCAACGTGCTTGCTAGGCAAAGCATTCCGAGCTGCGTCCTGAGCTCTCAATCTATCATCTTATTTATGTACTAAAGATTATTCAGAGAGCTCTCGGGACATATCTCTTTTGCAATCCCTCCAGAAAAAAAGCGGACAAAGGTAGCTGAGCTGCCCACTCCCCCAATTCAGGAAGAGCCTGAGCCTGTCAGCAATGTTTTACAAGGAGATGACATTCTTGCCTTGGCTATTAAGAAGGAAGACTTGAAGAAGGTAAGGGTGAAGGCCAGGGATCCCCCTGAGCACCCCGCCGTGCTCCCAGTTCATCTGCCCATTGGCTTCCTGATCCTAGGAAAAGTAAATAAATATAAATATAAATATAAATATAAATATAAATATAAATAAAATCCATCAAATGCAAATTCTTTTACTTCAGCGTCTGAAGGAACTTAGGGGAAGTTAGCTTTTCACATTTCTCAGATTCTGGTAGACCCACAGATTGATGAGGTACCGTGGGGCCATCCTGGCCATTCCACAGGTGGGCAAGTAAGTGCAAGCATCGAAGACAGACATGAGCACAAGGCTGCTGAACTCCAACCCATCCCCTTACCTGTCAGTTGCTGATACTTGATCTGTCTGGGCTTGCTGGGTGATATCATTTTCCCCACCCCCTCCAGGTTACTCCTAAATCTCAGGTCTGTCACGCAGCCATTTCCAGCACAGGATGTATGGATGGAGCTGGGAGAGATGACTAGTTAGCCCTCAGGAATTCCGTCAAGAACAGGGGTGTATGTTGGGGTGGGGGTGGGGCGGTGCGTTTCTTCCTCTTTCCAGGTAGCATTCTCCTCTGCTTTGTTTCTTTTCAGCAACATGCTCCTCGGTTTGCAGAAACAGGAGAAAAGCCTGTCGTTACGCAGAAATTTTTCATCCGTAAGATCAAACCAAAGGACTCCAGCAGAAAGGTCTACCACTTGGTAGCGCATCCTGCGACTCCAGATGCCACCACAAAACCTCTGGACTACTCTGGTACGGGTTCCATCGTAGGCTTTGCGGTCTTGGGTGGGTCTTGAAAGGAAGCCCGCTCTCCATCCAACAGTTGCCCTGCGTGTGGCTCACAGCTTCTGTCTCTCCATTTCTCTTCCCCTTTACCCCAGGTCCCGGTGACAGCTTTGTAAGCAGTGGCCAGATCCTGCCTCATCAGATCTTGGGGAGTCTCCAGGACTTTAAAAGAATTGCGATTGCCCGAGGGAATATCCAGGTTTGTTGTACAGAGCCATGTGGCTGGGAGAAGCTGTTAAAGCTCTCCTACAGAGTCCAAGGAGGGTTGTGTGCGCGTGGAGATGGGGGTACAGGGGTAGGGGTCTAAGAGATAGGTCCTTCTCTGGGCCTAGATGAGAAGTGACCCTTTTGGGAAGGAGTTGCAAGATTCGGAAGCCAGTTGCCAGTATGAGGCAGCTTTTGCTCAAGTGGGGATTTACTAAAGGGAACTCAGGGTCTTGTGGAATTCTGGGTAGACTGCACCCCCACAGTGCAGCAGAGCTCTGAGTCACATGCTGGAGGGAGATGTGCCCCCACTGTCTCCTGTGCTACCTTCCTGCCACACAGCTCTTCTGTCTCAGCTCCTTTGCTTCTACTGGGCAGGCTACTAGGGAAGTCATCAATTGTGGAGAAGACAGCTACCCTAAAGGATGCTGACCTTTCTGGGCAGAGGGGATGGTTAGCATTCCCCCAGGGTCCCTGGCATGTTTCCTGGTCCTGGCCTATGGTTTCACCCTATGGCTCCAAAGAGGAGGACAGAATGCAGAACCTCCTCTGCTTTGTGCTTCCTCGTCTGCTTTGTGCTTTCCAGCTGGCTAAGCTGATACGTACCCAGCCCTGTCTCATGACCCTCATCTCAGCTAAAGAAGAGCCAAAGCCAAAGGCCCCAAAGGAAGAAGAAAAGAGGCCGCTGTGGGCTCCACCTCTTCAGCACAACTTCCTGAAGAACTGGAGGCGGCACGTTGCCTTGTGGAAGAAGCAACAGGAAGCTCTCAGTGGTGAGCCGAGCTGACCAGGGACCTGCCAGGCTCCATCTGGCACAGAGGCTCTTCTGTGTCTTCTCCCTCACCCCCCGGTCCACAGCCTGGACTCCTACTGATATTTGTGCCATGGTTGTTGAGAGCTTCTTGGCTCTCGGGCCTCCGTTCTGAAATGAGCCTGAGAGTGGGCTACCCAGTTCATAGTGGCAAGAGCCCGTGTGTTCTGTTTTGGTGCAGCTGTCACAGTTCTCCTTCTTCGCCTCTTAGAGTACCTGAAGAAGCCAGCCAGTGAGCTGTTGATGCACTCTGGGGAGAGCTACAGAAAGATCCAGGAGGAGAGGGAACTCATTGACCGTGCACTTCCGACCCAGCATGACAGAAAAGTGAGGTCACTGTGGCCAAGTACAAAGAGAGGAAGAGAGGGGAGGAAGGGAAGGAGGGGGAGAGAGAGAAAGAGAGAGGAAGAGAGAGGGAGGGATGGGGAGGGAGGGAGGGAGGGAGAGAGAGAGAGAGAGAGAGAGAGAGAGAGAGAGAGAGAGAGAGAGAGAGGGAATATGCACATGGGAATTGGTGCCAGCTTGTCTCCAGTTACACAGCTGGGGAGAAAACAGCCTGTCCATTACCAAGCATTGTTAAGCCCCTGGGATAGTTATTGTATTATTTCATGTTCCGGGACAGCTCACTTTAATAATTCAGCCTGTGGTGGTCTATGGTGGTCAGTTTATCATAAGAGTTGTAATGCTTGCACCCCACCTTTCTGGAATCTTGAGAGAGCAAGATGTCCAACTCTTGTGCCATTGGGGGGTCCTAGTGGAATTCCCCACCAGTCTCTGACTGAGGCACGGAGATGACCTTACTGCTCTGTCCTTCCTCGTCAGGGTTTTAATGCAACCAACTGGTTCTGGAGTCCACTGGAATACCTGGGAGATGAGGTGACGGGTCTTCTCATAACCAAAACAAAAAGTCAGCGTGGCCTGGTGGACCCCATCACACACATCAGGAAGCCCCACGCCATCAAAGTGGAGACTGGTGAGAAGCAGGGCCCAAGCCCATTAGCTGCTTGTGCCTGGTGTTGGAGGCAGGGCAGTATGGTGGTACTCAGCGTGACTTGGGCAAGTCACAGACTCTACCTGGGACCCAGTGAAACTGATAAAAGTGGCAAGGGAAGCAGTAGCATCTTGGGCATCTGCTTTTACCAGCCCTATGCAGCTGTTGAGTCCCTGGACTGTGATTTAGTCTGTATAAAAATGAGTTGTCAGTGTCCACCAATTTGGAAAATAGTAGCGATTTTAATGCATTTATTTATTATGTATACAGTGCTCTGCCTGCATGTACGCCTGCACACCAGAAGAGGGCATCAGATCACATTATAGATGGTTGTGAGCCACCATGTGGTTGCTGGGAATTGAACTCAGGATCTCTGAAAGTGCTCTTAACCACTCCAGAGATCTGGAGTGCTCTCCAGGCCCTGTTTATTTTATTTTTCAAGACAGGGTTTCTCTGTGTAGCCTTGGCTATTCTGGACTCACTTTGTAGACCAGGCTGGCCTCGAACTCACAGCGATCCATCTGTCTCTGCTTCCCTGAGTGCTGGGATTAAAGGTGTGCCACTGCACCCGCTAGTAGCCATTTTTATATTGATTGCGTATCGGAATAACAGTCTTCATATTAAATAAATATGCCAGGAGTTAAGTAAACCATGCTAAAATGAATCTCATCTGGAGCCGCTTTACCTTTTCAACATGCAACTAGAAAATTTGAAACGACACACATGGCTTGCATTTGAAGTTTGTGTTATACCTCCATGTGGTAGCCGTAGTTTAGAGCCGGCCAGGCTGCATGGATTCTCACCCCAGCTGTGCTGCTGCTTTGAATTCCTGTGAGGAACTTGGCTCCCATTGTCCTTGATTTTATATCATAAGGGTCACGAGAGGGTTAAAGACAACATTCTATACACTAAGGGGTTCTGGCTCCTTGCTAAGACTCTCAACTCTGGGCTGCTATTGTAACCCAGAGATTCAGACGTCTGGGAGCTGATTTTGTGGGATTCCTGTATAGTGCTGTTGCTAAGTAGGCATAAGATAAGACCAGGGAACTGAGGCAGAGCTGCCCCCTCAGAAACTGTATTCGGTCCCTAGCGCCTCTCAGAAGTGCTGTTGGAATCCGTGTTCTCAGGACCCTTGGGCAAAGGGTGGGAAGGGGGCATGATGGCAGCCTGTGCCAAGGGTCTTCCAACTCCACTCTAGGATTACCAGCCCAGAAGGATGCTTGGTACCGCAACACCTGGGACCGGAGTCTGTTTCTGATCTACCGACGCAAGGAGCTACGGAGTATCATGGCAGAACTGGATTTCAGCCCGCAGGTGGCTAACACCTTAATATCAGATCCTTGAGGCACCTTAGGTGATACCTGCCAGTCAGCTCATATCCCCGCCCTCTGCTCCTCTTAGGATATCGATGGCCTGGAGGTGGTGGGCCGTGGGAAGCCCTTCTCATCTGTCACCGTGGAAGAGCATTCTTCGCCACTTGAAAAGAGCCAGAAGAGCTCTTCTGAAGACACCACGTTTCTGTGAGTCTGAGCCTGGGGGGTTGTGTGTGTGTGTGTGGGGGAATGTGCTTGCCCTTATACCCACTAGTGTCAGGGGGCGGGCCTTCCTCTCTGAAATCAAAATCAGGGTGGCTGAATCTCTATGTCCACGGTTCCAAGTGTTGTGACTGCTCAGCCTCTGGGAAAATAAATGTTTTTGTTTTGTTTTGTTTTTACAGGGACTCATTCACCAACCTCTCCGACACAGGCCCTATGCCTATTCTCGGTCCCTCGCTGCTGTTCTGCGGGAAGCCAGCCTGCTGGATCAGAGGCAGCAACCCAGATGACAAGGTAAACTGCCTTTTCAGCCTCACGCACTCGCAGGGAGGGCCTCCCTCATGGGTGCAGCTCCAAGGTGACCGTGACAGTCTCAAAGAGTCCACACAGTTTCTGATTTGTGTTATTATCTGATGGCACATTCTGCATGCCTGAAAATGGGAACAGCAGCGCCAACTCAAGCAAAAGTGAGGTCACAGGGCTCAAAAGAGAGCATCATTGGCTGGGCGGTGGTGGCACATACCTTAGATCCCAGCCCTAGGGGCCAGGGGCAGGAGGATCTTTGTGAGTTTGAAGGACTTCCTGGGACACACACACACACACACACACACACACACACACACACACACACCTATCTAGAAAAACCATATATGTGTTTGTAATATGTGTGCAGGCATACATAGGTGTATTCAAATATGTGTGAGCACATGTGTGGATGCCAGTGCACATGCACTTGTGTGAACATATGTGTCTAGGCCTGAGGCTGACATAGACTGTCATCCTCTCTTCCTTTCCACCTGAGTAGGGTCTTTCAACTGAACTTAGAGCTAATGTTTGGGGGAGTCTGGCTAGCAAGCTTGCTCTGAAAATTCTGTCTCTACCTCCTGTGTGCTGGGGTTACAGGCAGTCTGTCACACTCAACTGACTTCTGGAGATCAGATCTCCAGCCTTTTGGCTTGCAAATTAATGTCTGAGTCATCGCTCCAATACCAGTTCTAGAACATTCTTCAGATGCTAAGGAGCAGAAGTGAATACTGGATGTAAAATATTTCTCCTCTTAGTATTGGTGATAACCTCAGAGATGATTTCCAGGAGGGTCTGACACCACTCCAGGTGACCAAGCCCAGAGGACCAGTGTGCAGACAGTGGACTCTCAGAGACGTCATGGGCAATGGGGATGAGTTGGTCACCCTAGGGCAAGACCTCAAGCCAAGACACTTCTTATGCCCTCTTCTTCCTACAGAAAAATGTTGGAATTGGTGTCCGCCTGACATTTGAAACCCTTGAAGGGGAGAAGACATCTTCAGAACTGACCGTGGTCAATAACGGCACCGTGGCCATTTGGTATGACTGGCGACGGAGGCCCCAGCCGGATTCTTTCCAGGACCTGAAGAGAACTAGGACACAGCGGTTTTACTTTAACAACCGGGAAGGTACCCCGAAGAGGCACCCATTGGCCTCAGTGACAGGGACACCCTCCACCGCACCCCACCCCACCCGTGTTTAGTTAGTACCTACCAGCCCATCCCCTCCTTCTCCCATGAAGTGTGCAGTCTACTATTCTGTTGAGAAAACCAGGGGCCCCTTGAGAAGGCTGAGAGGGAGGAGCCATCAGGGACCGCAGACCTGAAGTGAGGATGACCAGCTCTCGCAGCCACACACATTCCTGGAAACGTTATGGTCCCAAGAAACCAGGATGGCTGGTCGCCAGAGGTGCTTTCTAGATTCAGACTGGCGGCTCAGCCAGCAACCCCCTCACAACAGTCTCTGCCTCTCTCTCTCTCTCTCTCTCTCTCTCCCCCACCCCCCCACCCCGCCCCCCCAGGTGTGATTCTGCCTGGGGAAACCAAACACTTTACCTTCTTCTTCAAGTCTCTGAATGCTGGCATCTTCAGGGAGTCTTGGGAGTTCGGGACCCATCCTATCCTCCTGGGAGGTGCTGTCCTTCAGGTTACTCTCCATGCCATCTCACTGACCCAGGATATTTTTATGGATGAGAGGAAGCTGCTGGAGGTAAGGACCTCAGCCATGCGGGGACAACACATGGGTCTTCATTATTGCTCTTGTCTTATATTTTTGGTTGTGAGCCTAACCTTTTAACAGCCGAGCCGTCTCTCCAGCCCTATTCTTCTTGCCTTGAGAGGAGACTTTCTCACTGCACAGACAAATGACTATTCTTGCTTAGCAAATACTACCCAGGCTCTTTATGATGTCAAAGATGGGAGGGCAGGCTAGGGCAGGACAGCAAATGACCCAAGTTGGGAGTGAGATGAAGCCAGAGATAAAGACTCCACAAGCGCTGGACGTGGTGGCGCACGCCTCTAATCCCAGCACTCGGGAGGCAGAGGTAGGTGGATCGCCGTGAGTTTGAGGCCAGCCTGGTTCTACGATGTGAGTCTAGGACAGCCAAGGCTACACAGAGAAACCCTGTCTCGAAAAACCAAAAGAGAAAGAAAGGAGGAAAAAAAAAAAGACTCCACAAGTATTTTCTGGGTCCCAAGTAGGAGCTTTCACACTGGGGCTGTGAGTCCCAGGTAGAAATGGGAGACTGTGTTTTGTCCACTGCTGTCTGCCACCGCACAGTGGAGAGTGACTGAACTGGCAAGACTTCAAAACCATAGACAATGGTTTAAATGACCAGCCTCAGTGTCCTTCTCCACAAGCAGCAGCCTCCCAGGAGAGTGCAAGGGGAGAGCTGGGGGGCTCTTTGTCTCCGGTCAGTTTCAGGGTGGGTCTCTTGTGCCTTGCTTTGTGGGATTCTGTCCCAAGCTGGGCTTTAAAATTTTTTTAAATTTTTTGATGTACACAGTGTACATGCTAGAAGTGGGCACCAGATCTCATTATAGATGGTTGTGAGCCATCATATGGTTGCTGGGAATTGAACTCAAGACCTTTGAAAGAGCAGCTAGTGCTCTTAACCTCTGAGCCATCACTCCAGCCCCAAAGCTGGGCTTTTATGTGGCTCCCTACACACAGCTGCCTGCCTCAAGGCTGGGGCTTGTCCAGTGCCGCCAATTAGATAGTAACTTTGATAAAGGTGAAGTCCACTGTATTTGCTGAGTCTAGGACCCATGTACAGAAAGGTGCCATCTGCTGGGTTTCTGTGACACTGTGTGGCCAGGACAGTACAAAGTGCACTACCATTCTTGTTTTGTTTTGTTGTTTTGTATTTTTTGTTTTTTCAAGACAGGGTTTATCTGTGTAGCCTTGGCTGTCCTGGACTCGCTTTGTAGACCAGGCTGGCCTCAAACTCACAGTGATCTGCCTGCCTCTGCTTCCCGAATGCTGGGATTAAAGGCGTGCGCCACCACCACCTGGCTTTCACTACCATCCTTTTTTAAAAAAAAATACACTTGTTTTATTACACAGGTATAAAACAAACTACATACAGCAGGGAGAACCATGTGACAATCATGAGTTCTATAAATGTCACTAGCATTCTTAATGGTGCTCAGACTATACACTGAGTCTCAACCCCTTCTTCCAGTAGGGGTATTGAAAGGCCCAAATCCTGTGCAGGAGTACTGTCTTCTGGGCCTGGCCTCCGCTGGATGCTTTCACCCTTTTGAGGGGAACACGGATATTTGGAGAGACCTGGTGATTTATGAGTCTTGAAGTAATAGGTGTCTATGTAAGCCAGAGAGACTAACATCGGGGCAGGAACCCATACCCTGCTCAGGAAGGTTCTCTCACCTTGAGGATACATGGGCAGCTGAGAGCCTAGGCTGCCATCTTGTGTCATCTTTCCTTTCCCAGAGTAAGCTGGCTGCCCACGAGGCGATCACCATTGCACAGAGCGTGCTTCAGGAGTTACTGAGGGGCATCTTGACTCCAGAGCGCGTACCATCCCCCGTGGATGCCTATCTTACTGAGGAGGACTTATTCCACTTCAGGAATCCTCGGGTACAGGCTGGCCCGGTGCACTCTGGGCCATTGTAGTAGCAAAACCCCTCCACGTGCTGGAGCCTGCGCTGAGCATCTTCCACCAGTACCTTCACCTCCTCACAGCAACCCTAAGGGATAATGAGTGGGATTTACATCCTTATGGGATGTAAATGCAGGAAATAAAGGCCCAGCGATGTTAAGGACCGCACCCAAGACAGTTCATAAGTGGGCGGGTGCTTAGTGAGGCCGGAGCAATCATATTCTTCTTCATTTAAACCTAGCTTTTCTGGAAGGCCCAAATGCATGCACAAGTATGTTGATGAGTGCATGTGCAGGCACACGCTCACACGCGCTCTCACACACACACACACACACACACACACACACACACACGCACGCACACACACACACAAAGTTGGAGATGCGGATGCAGGTCGAAGAGGAAGTAGGAGTTCCTCTGTCTTCAGGGGCTTCCTCTTCTCTTCCTACTCTTGGTCAGTGTCCTCAAGGCAATGGGAGGAGTCACCGTGACTGGGCGCGGGGCTGGGGTTCCCTTGGACAGGCTTCCTCTCACTTGCCCTCCTTCATCTTGGCTACAGTTGCATTACCAGCACCAAGTGGTACAAAACCTGCACCAGCTGTGGCAGCAGTACACAGAGGCCAAGGTGAGCCAGGAGGGTCCCCTCAGCTCCAGAGCTCGGTTCCCCCCAGTGCCATTGGTGTTTGTCGAGCAGGCCCCTGAAGACCTCCATCACCCGATGAGCAGCAAGAACGCCACCGTGTTGGAGTACCCACCCCCCCTGCAACCTCGTCAGGAGACCCGCAGGGATCCCGGAGACGCCTTCCTGATTCAGAAGGCTGGTGCAGGCACCAAGAGCGTGCCGCGGAAGAGCATCATGGAGGAGATCCTGGTGGAGGAGGGTCCCGACAGGGAGAGTGCCAGGAGCCCCTGGGAGCTGGAAAGCCTTCCCCCGCCTCAGTGGAACCTCTGCCTGGAGGACTTCAGAAAGGTGGCCCCTGAGACTCTGGAGGGGTTGGTAGAGCGTGTCCCCTGAGTGTGCCGCTCCTGCCTGGAGCCACGCGGGGAGGCTACGGCAACTTAACTTTACTCTCCTTGTCCCGTGGGCATATAGATGAACCCTGAGGGCCCGGAAAAACCAATCCGTTGAGTCAAAACTTTTTTTTAATTTAAAAAAAATTTTTTAACAAGGGGCTTCTTTTGTGAAAACCTTAAACCATAAAGAGCGAGATTCATGGGAATAGATTTCTGAGGGAGGCCACGGGCTCCCACAGAAGGCATCTTCTGCAGACTCCCATCGCTTCTGATTTCTGGCCATGTAACCAGGCCCATTGCTAGAGAACGACAGGGACCCTTGGAGTTCTTGTGCGGAATGGTTGCCCATGGTGTCTATGACCCTGACTAGGCGGTGATGACCTTCCCTGAGGAGCCCCTGAGAGAGGATGCCCTCATCCAGCTCAACAAGGCAGCTGTGGAGCTATGCCAGGAGCAGAAGCCGCTGCAGTCTGATCTCCTGCACCAGATGTGGTAGGTCCCCTCCAAGAGACCACCTCAGACCTCCTTTCCTTGGTAGCACCTGGCCAGGGAGGAGGCCCGGGAAGGCCGTTCCAGCGCCCATGAGGCTGTGTCCCCCTTTGAGCTCAAGGTGCTAAAAAAAAAAATGCTGCAAACATCTCATACTCTGGAACCCGTCACAGCAGCTCCCACAGCTGCCAGTTGCTTTTCTGGGGAGCGGCCACAGCAGAAAAATAGTTGGCCTTTCCCTCTCCTCCCCTTGTCACGTTCCTTCTCAATGATCAGATGAAGGAGGGGGTGGGGGGGATGAGATGGGGGGAGAAAGCAGAGAACACTTGAGGAGAGAGGGAGCTCCCCCCCCTCCCCCCCCCACCCCACACATACACACAAAAGCCTCAGATCTCTGTTGTCAGCCTGCCCACTGCCTGCTTGGGATTTGTGTGGATATACATTTTTCCACAAGGCCCAGAGCAGTCTCCGGAGCCTCATGCCGGGAATCTTGTACAAGGCTCAATTCTTTCCTCTGGAGCTGGACCCAAGGCTAACCACCACTCCAAGCTGGAACTTAAGACTCTGCAGCAAGACTGAGTTCATTAGGACCACTTTACCCTAGGCCTAGATCTTGTCTCTTGGTTGCTGCCGCAGGGAAGCCAGAATTCCAATGGGGGGGGGGGGAGGGAGGGGACACTTGCAGTGTGTCAGGGACCGGTTGGCTGCTTGGCCACATGGCATTTTTCATGGTAGTTCCTGGCACTAGAGTCTTCAAAGAGAGGAATCCGAGCCTCTGAAGGTTCAAAGACAAATGAGGCCTGATAGCTTTTCTCCAACCTGTGTCTTTCCCTCTAGTTTGCAGCTGTGGAGAGACCTGATTGACAGCCTGGTAAGCCAATCCCTGTGGCTGAGGACTCTCCTGGGCCTGCCTGAGAAGGAGACGGTTTATTTGGATGTTCCAGAAGAGCAAGGTCAGACATTGTGAGGTGTCACCTGTGTGTAGCCTTCCCCAGTCCTCCGCCCTGATGGAACAGTGCTTTGGCTGTCTGCCCCATTATGGTAGGTACCCAACTGGGCCCATGGTCAGGGGCCTCCTCCATCCTATGCTGACAAGATTTGATCAGATTTAACCTCGGTGCAGTCCTCTTGTTTAGCACGTCGAGACCCAAGAGACTTTAAATAGAGTGGAGCTGGGACTGAACTGTCTCATAGCCTTGTTACAGAAGGTCAAGGAAGGCGCCAAAAAAGTCCTCCTCCTCCTTCTCCCCTTTCTCGGCTCGATGCTTTCAGAGAACCAACCCCTGCAGCTGCTGAGCTGACCTTTGGCATAGGCCAGGCCATGGGAGGTCTTCTGTATGCTCCCACTTTCCCCACCTCCCCTTAGGTCAAAAATCCCCTCCAGTCACGGAAGTGAAGGTGGCAGTGGGGAAAGTTGGGAAGGAGGAGCGGAAAGGGGCCGCCCAGGAAAAGAAACAGCTGGGGGTCAGAGACAAAGAGGAAAAAAAGGGAGCCAAGACACCAGGGAAAGAGGTATATGGGGCGGCGGGTGTGTGGGCTGCACCCTGGATGGGACTGAGGAAAGCCCTGGAAGGGGCCATGGGAAGGGGGGGGCATGCGGTTGCTAATGGGGAGCTCTCTAGGAATGCTGCTGGGAGGAGCAAGTGACAGGGCTCCCACTCAGGGGCTATTGAGGTTCTGTGTGTGTGTGTGTGTGTGTGTGTGTGTGTGTGTGTGTGTGTCCATTTCTCCAAGCAGGACCGCCTGAATAGCAAGAAACAGAAGATAAAGGACGACAAGAAAGTGGTGAAGTCTGCAAGCCGGGACAGGCTCCTCTCAGAAGATCCTAACCCTGACAGCTCGGCCCCTTCACAGGAGCCCATAGACCCCCTGGTCATGGAGAAATATACCCAGAGGTTGCATGCTGAGGTGACGGGAAGAGGGCAAGCCATTCCTCTCAGCCCTCACACCTGTGTCACTCACCCCCCTATAGTCGGCTTGCTTCTACAGAGAAAGAGAAAAGCAAAAGAGGTGGGGTGGGCGGGGGCGGAGGGAGGGAGTGGAAACAGAGACACAGAGACACACAGACAGAATCACAGAGAGACAGAGAGACAGACAGACCGACAGAGACAGAGAAATGAGGCTGGCCAAGGAAGGGTTCCTTAAGCAGGAGCAGCAACTGGGGCAGAGGAGTGAGTGGGCCGGCAGAGCGGCAAGGATGGGCAGCAGACAGGTAATGCAAGACAGGTGGCTGTCAAGAGGGACCTTTCTGGCCCATGCGAGAGGCCTTTGGAGTTTTCACTGAGTGACCCCAGAAGTCATGTAGTGATTGAGAAGTCATTGAGAGTGATATGGCCTGACCTTGGCTCTTGAGGGTGCTCTAAGTTGAAAAAACAGACTCCTGGGAAGAGAAGAGGGGTGAAGCTGCTAGCACCTACCCGCCCCCCACCCCCCCACCCCCAGGTACACACTGGCAAATGTGTTTCTTGGGAGAATACCATGTCGGACTGTCTTGCTCCTCTTTCTGTTGCTAGAACAAAATACAACAGAGCAGGTGATTTATAAGAAAGGTTTCTATTGGCTCACAGCTCTGCAGGCCAGAAAGCCTGGGAGTAGCTCCCCCCCCCCCTGCCAGGAGAGCCTCATGTCGCTTCAGCTCATGGTGGGAAGATGCAGAAGAGCAACTGGGCATGTGCGGGAGGTGCGCAAAGGGGAAAGTCTTGATTTCTGACAGCCGCCAGCACTCAGGGCTGTCAAAGTATTGACCGCTCTGTGAAGGTGGGGCCTTGGTGACTCCAACACCCCTGAAAAGCCCTCAGACTTTCGCAACACTCACACTGGAAGCAGATTTTAAGAGTAGCTCTGGAAGGGGGGGGGGCAGTGTTCATTTAAAGGATAGTGTGTGTTTGTGTGTGTGTGTGTGTGTGTGTCTGCTGTGAAGACTTCTTCACAATCTGGTGGTCTTAAGCAGCAGGTCCTTTACAGACGCCCCCAGGTCATCTTGGTCTTTTGCTACTGTAGTCTTGTGAGGTGTGGGGGAGGTCAACAGAACCACGCTCAGTATGTCAGCGTATTTAGCAGGGCTGTCTCGTCTTTCACTGATAAGGCATTTGTAGATCTGGGCTTACCATGACTGTATGTTGTGGGACACACGCATAGCCTTCCCCTCCCCCAACCGCATTTGACCACAAGTTCTGTTTGCTGCTGCCAGTGAGATCATTGAGCTTTCTGATGGCTGATGGGATCTAGAAAGTAATTATGTGGCTCTTGGGACTCTGGGGTTTGACTCTATGACATGAAGAGTCAATTTTATTAGGCTGTGTGGTCCAGCTGCAGCAGAGTGCTCAGTCTTGGAAGCATCAGTATGTTGATCTGTTATCCTACAGGAAGGAGAGTTGCTTCTGGAAAAACCAACACAGAGCTGGAACTGAACCCAGGCCCACTCCAGAACTGGGGAGGGGGGGGGGGAGAACCCAATTACAAGCAGCAAGCAGTACACTGTACAACTTCGGTGCTCCCCTCCTTGTCTTTTCTCGTTTAGCAAGACCGATACGTCGGTGCCTGCTGCAGAGTGGACCTTGGCCTCTGATTTCTGTCCCATTCTTCCAGGTCTATGAGTTGCTGGACATCCTGGTGACCGACATGATGGTCCTGGCTGACGAGCTTGGCCCCATAAAGAATGCGAAAGACCCTTTTCACTTTTGCAGCTGATTCCTGGGCCCAAGCTGCCTCCTGGGAAAATGGTTAGGAAAAAAAAAAGTCAATAAAGAATCTTTAGGTTCATATCATTCCCGTTGTGCCTCTGGGAACGCTGGGTCTCAACTGTGTCAGGTGATGGCGTCGGGCCTTCCTGTGTCCCACCGGCCCACATGTATAGTTCTCAGAGCCGCCCACATGCAGGGCGGTGATGTCCAAATGACAAGCCGAAGAGCAAGTGGGTAGCAGGGCAAGGAATGCAGTCAGGTGACAGGGCAGATTGCCTTTGTAGCAGTCCCCTGCCTCAGGCCCACACTTTTCAGGGTCATGCTTCCTGAAGCCAACTCAGGGGAAGGGAAGCAGAAACTGGTGAGGACCTGGTTTTCTAAAATCTACTTCAGCTTTCCTCATCCTTCAGGACGGCACTTGCCAAGCCTTTTAAACACTGGAGGAATTGGAGCTGAGCCCACACCCACCCCAGGTCAGAAGAAAAACAAACGTACAACTATTTACAATAGCCCAAGAAACTCTCATAGGCGTAATTTACCTCTCCCCGTCCATTCCCTTTTAGCGCCCTTGTCCTAAGCCAGAGGTTAGTATTCGCAGCTAGTCTGCCTTAGCCCTTCCTCCAGTCAACTCTTCTGGCCCCGAGCCATTTTTCTGCTATGGTGAAAAAAATGCTTTTGGTCTCCAGTGGGACACTGAAGCGGTAAGGTTGTGAATTCAGAATCAACCTGAGCTACATAATGACTTTGAGGTCAGCCTGAGCTACATGGGGTAGAAAGTGTCTCAAGCAAAGCAAGAGCAACAACAACAACAACAACAAAACAAACAACAAAAACCAGCTTTGAGAATTCCCACTCCTTCCTGGAACAGAGGAATGTGGGGACTGTGAAAGTAACAAACAGCTGGAGAAAAGAGGCACCGCTTGCTCAGAACACCCTGGGGTTTCTATTGTTAACAAATGCAGACAGCTGGTAAGGCTGGGGTATCTCATTAGCAAGGGAGGATTAGAGGCAGCAGGTAGCTTGGGAGTAGCCAGAAGCCTCTGGAATTCATACTGAGCTCTCATGAGCCTTCAACGCTGTGCAGGTGAAGGTGTGGAAGGAGGTTCAGAGCAGCCACCGCCCTCCCAGATGTTGGGGAGGCAGAGTCCTCAGGTCCCTTGAGGTGGCTGGGGAAGCTAGAAGTGAGCCAGAAAAAGATCAGCCCCAGGGAAATGGTCTGTTTTCTGCTACAACATCGTTCTCCTGGCCAGGAGGGGTGGGACACAGTGTGTGTGTGGGGGCGCGCTACTGAAGTTGTCTCCATTCCCACCCACACCCCCTTCCAGCTGAGGAGGAAGTGGAAAGGTTAATTTACTGCTGGGTGGAAGTGGATCAGCTCCAGGTCTGTACCCCTGGGGTGTCACCGGCAGGCAAACAGGCCGGCCTCCTCCCCTTGAAGGCACCGCCCGGCAGACAGCAGGAAGGGGTTAAACACACACCCGCCCGCCCGCCCGTCCGTCATCCTGTGTCCTGTTACTGCTGAGGCAGACCTGCCTGGCCAGCTGAACAACTTTCCTCCCGAGAGTGCTAGCCGGCAGGAGTCGAGGAAGGAGGCAGCCGGAGGGAGGCTGAGCTGCAACCCCGCTGAGGGGGGGACCCTAAGGTCCTTCCGAGGGCTTTGTGCCCCTCGGTCGGTTGAGGGTGGGGCTCCCGCGACCAGGGTCTTATGGTGGATGGCTCTGGAGCTGAGCCACCCCCTACAAGTCAGAGGGTCACTGCAGAGGCTGCCGGGGGCTGGGGCGAGGGAGCCCACACTGGAGGTAAGGTCCCACGGTGGCGCCCTGCATGAAGGTGGGGGACTAGAGTGGGTTCAGGAGTTAGTTTCCCTCCCAGCCTCTAGAGAGGGCAAGGCAGGGCTGTGGAGAACCTGGAGGCTTCTTACCTGCAACCCTCTCTACCTCCCTGTTACCTCCAGAAAAGGGACGACGCAGGGCCATCTGGAGATTCTTGGTGATGGTCTCTCAGACCCTGGCCTATCCCTGTATTTGCACCTTTAACCTCATCAGGACCCCTTAGTCCACTCGAGTGCTCCCCGAGACACAGCCAGCTCAGGTTTGATGAAGCCAGCAAGCCTAGGGCTTAGCTAATATCCAATCCCCCAATCCCTCTAACAGCAGGAAGGACACTGCCACTTCCCCGTCGTCGCTCACTCTGGACCTGATGGGGACAGAAGATGGGGAGGGGTGCTGTCTAGGGTGGGGCTGCACACATACTTTGGCAAATTCATGCATGTGATTGGTTCTTTTCGTCTCTCTGAACCTCCACCCTGGGGATGCCATCTGCTTCCTCAGTGGCGAATTTTAGGAATCTCTCCATCTCTCCCCCCACCCCCCAACTCTGGCACCCTTCGGATTTGGGTCCTGAGGAATCCCACCTCTTCAATTCGCAAGAGTCTGTGTGCAGGAGGGAGTCTATACTCTGTGCCCCCCCCCCCCACTTCCAGACCAAGCCTGTGCACTCCTCGGCTAGTGCCCTCGTGCCTCCTTTCCGTCTCTGAAGTGGCTTTCCCCCTGGTCCTGGCTTCTCGGTGTCCTTCCCTCCACCTGGCAGGGTCTGGCTCAAGGTCACTGCAGTAATTCCATACCGGCCGCCCGGGGCTGCCGCTGCCGCACTGCCTTATCGGCAGCTGGGTTTGTGTTTCACTCCCTTTTATTCCTGGGCATACTGTGTTCAATAAAACCTTCTGCTTGTAACACCACTGGCAGGGCTCCCAGCTGCTCCTCCTGCCTTCCTCTCCTCTCAGCTCCAGCTCCATGAATGCTCTGGGACCTCACCCTGTCCCCCTTCCTCTTTACTGTGTCCCTACTGGGCTAAAAGCCATGAGAGTAGAGAAAAAGCCTAGGGTGGTGGTTCAGGCAGGCATCTCCTTGTGTTTCTGTTCCCTCCCCCTCCCCTCCCCCCCCACCCTGCCCCCACCTCCAGCAAAGGTGTGGAAGCAATGTCCACCTTGCTCCTAGGAGAAAACTCCAGGTAGGGCCACGGGGGGCCTACACAGAGGGTCCCTTTCCACGGAGGCTGTTGTATCCACCCTGGCAAAGTAGGAAGGCCTGGGAAGCCAGGCCCAGGTAGGGCTCTGGTGGAGTCAGGATGTCTGATCTGACTGGTTCTGCCAATTCCAGCAGCCAGCAGGGAGGAGCAAGTACACCAGGGCGGGCTTCATGCACAATTATTCCCCATCTTGACTCTGCCATTGCCAGCCCTGCCCTCCCACTAGGGGAGGTGAACACAGGCCTGAGTCACTAGTGAGGGGGAGGGCAAGAGTTTAACAAGTTGTAGCTGTGGCATTCCCACAGAAGGCCAGCTGGACAGAAAGACGGAAGGTAGGTAGCACTGTGGACCCGGGTTTGTGTGTGTGTGTGTGTGTGTGTGTGTGTGTGTGTGTGTGTGTGTGTGTGCGCGCGCGTGCGTGCGTGCGTGTCCAATTTCCACCAATCCCATCATTCGGCTCAAGATTGGGACCTGCCAAGACTTGTGGGTACTTTGAACTGCGGGTGCTGGAAGGACAAACTTCCTAATCCGCCCTCCTCTCCCCCTCAGGAAGCTGGAGGGGGATCTGGGGGGAAGGTATAATCTCTATGGCTGGCAGGAAGTGTGTGGGGAGGGGTCATGGAAAAAGTAGAGTCTTTGCTGATCCAGCTTCTGTGGTGTGTGTGTGTGTGTGTGTGTGTGTGTGTGTGTGTGTGTGTGTGTGTGTGTGTGTGTACATGCGTTCGTGTGCAAAACTATATTAGTGTCATGGTGATGGCAGAAGGTTCCCATGTTGGGTTTTTGGCAAGGTCCTGGGGGACTCTTTTCTGCTTCCTAAGGCCGTGGAAAGGCCTGTGGCTGATTCTTCCTCCAAGTCCGCCCTCTATATTAGGCTATCGGCCATCTTCTGTGTGCCTAAGGCCTTGGTAGTTTGCTTAGCCTGCCCCTGCCCTCAGGGAACTTCCATTCTGCCTGAAAAGGTGGTTCTGAGATGAGTAATTAGATTAATTAATTAATTAGCGAACTGGGTGACACTGACAATAAGTATTGAATTAGTCCCCAAGGAGACCTAGGTGTTGTCGGTCTCAGCCCTGCCACCTACATGCCCCATGACGTAGGTGGGTCACAGCAATCCTGTGTGTATGTGGCGGAGGCCAAGCGGGTGGTGGCTAGGGCTCTGGAGAAAAAGCAGCCTTCCCAGCATGCTCTTCCCCCTGGCTGGGGCTGGTCAGGCTCACAGATTCCTTTACTTTGCTGATTTGCTCTATCTCTCTGCCCTTGCCATCACGTCTCCAGCTCAGCGCCACCTCCTTTAGAGCGACGTCTCCCATTACTTCCCTTGCCTGTCCCTTCTATACCCCTGAGTGCCTGCGTCCTTTCAATTGATGTGGGCGTTCTACAAGCATACCGCAGGGCTCGGGATAGACAGACACCCCTACCTACCACCCTGCCCCCCAGGAAATAGGTGTTGAATGAATTAAATTGTGAAAAAAAAATGGCCATTTGAGAATGAAGGGCTAAACTGGGCAGGGCCGCAGCACAAATGGAGGAGACAGGCATGAGTGAGGCGGGAGAGTGGCATTCCTGGCGGTCAGTCACTTTATGATCCTTGAAGCCACACACTCAGGTGGAGGGAGGAATGCCCCCCCCCCCATTTCGCAGCTCTGTGATCTCAGAGGTCTGACTGACCGATTCTCTTGAGCCCCCCTGTCCCCCTGTGTGACTAGAGATAGGAATTTCGGCATCTTGGTCTGATGGTTGTATAGGCGAGCATGGCAAGCAAACAGTTGTCCACTGAATAGCGCAATGAGAAAAGTAGGTGTCGGCCAAAAGCTGTTCCTGGCAACAGGGACACTCTGGCTGTGACGTAGCTGGTGGGTGAATGAACAGCGAGGAAGCCTCAGGCCCTGAGTTCCAGATCCTCTTTTTCTCAGCCCCATGTGGAACCCAAGGACACAGCCGCCCTGCTGAAAGCAAGGCGGCCCATCCTTCGAGACCGTGACCTCGAGACGGTGGCCCTCGGCCCTCTACCTCCGGCGGGGGCGGGGGCCGCCCATCTCCAAGTCCCCAACCATGACAACCTCTGCGCTCCGACGCCAGGTGAAGAACATCGTTCACAACTACTCTGAGGCCGAGATCAAGGTGCGGGAGGCCACCAGCAATGACCCCTGGGGCCCGCCCAGTTCGCTCATGTCAGAGATCGCTGACCTGACCTTCAACACAGTGGCCTTTGCCGAGGTTATGGGGATGCTGTGGCGGAGGCTCAACGACAGTGGTAAGAACTGGCGGCACGTATACAAGGCTCTGACGCTCTTGGACTACCTGCTCAAGACGGGCTCGGAGCGCGTGGCCCACCAGTGCCGCGAGAACCTCTACACCATCCAGACTCTCAAGGACTTCCAGTATATTGACCGAGATGGCAAGGACCAAGGCGTCAACGTTCGTGAGAAGGTCAAACAGGTGATGGCCCTTCTCAAGGACGAGGAGCGCCTGCGCCAAGAGCGAACCCACGCCCTCAAAACCAAAGAGAGAATGGCTCTGGAGGGCATGGCCATTGGCAGTGGGCAGCGGGGCTTCAACTGCAGATTACGGAGCTCCCCTTCTTCCTACAACTGTGAGTAGGGCCCCCCTATTGGTATGGCTGGAGAGGGTGGGGGTGCGGGTAGGGCCAGACGTAGTCCTCCTGGCTCTGCAGCCAGGAGCCACAAATGAGAGGTAGTTCCTACCCCAAAAAGGAGGCTGGGAGGACCCACCCAGCTAACGAGTGTAATGTGACCATCATGATGCCTGAACATAGTAGGTGCTCAGCAGTTCAGACGAAATCGTGACGGTTATCAACTGCATGTCCTTGATATTAGCCAGCTGTTGAGAGGGTGGCATGCAGGCTCTGGACTTGCATACCATTCATTCTGCTCCTCCCAAGCCGAGGTGGCTTGGGCAGCCGGCTCTCTTGTAAAGCAGAGGCACACTTTAACCTCCCTCTATTGTTTGATGTGAGGACTGAGGCAGAGAAGGAAGGCCCGCGAATGCCCTTGATGACCCTTTTACCCAGACACCTGACAATTCTGCAAATCCCTGCCACTCAAGAGTACCGTCCTTGAAAATGAGGGTGGCTGATGATGAAATGTCCTTCCTGATGTGGAAGCCCTTTGTGACCTGAGGACAACAGAACGGGTCCCCACGATGGCCCTGCTTGGGGCTCCGAGGCTGTGATTTCGCTAGATTGGCAGATCCCTTCCTCCTAATCCCCATGGCCCCAAGCAGTCTAGGGTCCTATTGGACCAGTTCAAGAGCTGAAGTCAGGAACCCGTATTAACCGACCTAGGTCCGTGGCCAGGCACCCCCTGCACTGTCTACTCCCTGCCCTAGCAGTGCAGTGGAAAATCCACAAAGGGTTGTCTAGTGCGGTGCCCGGCTTGCTGGTGCCTGAAAAGCCAGTCTCCCTCTGCTTCCTCTCTGTGAGTCCCAGCTTCCTGGCAGGCAGAGGAGCGTGTGTGTGTGTGGGGGGGGGACATGGATATTGGCTGTGCTCGCTCACGGAAGCCGCACTTGTTGCAGCTGCATCTTCGTCTCCGCGCTATGCCTCAGACCTGGAACAGGCTCGGCCCCAGACATCTGGAGAAGAGGAGCTCCAGCTCCAGCTAGCCTTGGCCATGAGCCGCGAGGAGGCTGAGAAGGTGAGACCTGAGCCTGCACAGGGGCCGATGGAGGAAGGAAAGGGGGTCCGGTGCTCACCAGCCTCCACTCGGGCTCTCTACCCTGGACCTGGAGGACGCCCCCCCCACCCCCCAGCTCCTGAGATAGCACAGGGCCTGTCGGTATTCTTAGTCTGTTCCAGTCATGGACTCCAACTCTCGGGAGTTCTCAGGTAGAACCCAGAAAGTGTGGTGTGTAGTTGGGGGTCTGTTAGTGTATCTTAGGGGCCTGCTATCTCGCGGATAAGGGAGGGATGTGGGCCGATAACACATTCTGAGAAAACCCTGGGATTATCGCTCCCTCCCACCAGCTGGCCTTGGAAGGACAGGGACAAACGCTTCTGATATCATCTTTTCCCTTACCTCTGTGGATGCAGACAGACCAGGCCGAAAACACTTGTGCCTCTTACATGGGAGGGCTACGGAAGTTCAGGGTACCCAGAAGAAAAAGATAGCTGAGACTGGGGACTGCACAGGGTGCCTATGGAGGAAGGAAAGAGATCTGGTGTTCACTAGCCTCCACTTTGGAGGCTGATTCTTTTGTTGTTGTTGTTTTTCTTTTTTCCTTTTTTGGTTTTTTGAGACAAGGTTTCTCTGTGTAGCCTTGGCTGTCCTGGACTCGCTCTGTAGACCAGGTTGGCCTTGAACTCACAAGGATCCAACCTGCCTCTGCCTCCCAAGTGCTGGGATTAAAGGCGTGCGCCACCACCGCCCCCTGATTCTTAAGCTGCATCTCAGACCCAGGCAGAGACACAGGCACACTTGCAAAACCTGTCATCTCCTTGAGCAAAGGGCATGTCTGTCTCCATCACCATGCCCGGGCAGGACTGTGCTGGCCCCTCGAGCCCTCAGGTGGGAACGCTGGACCAAGCTCACTCCTCTCTTCCTCCCTCGCAGCCAGTGCCCCCAGCTTCCCACAGGGACGAGGACCTGCAGCTGCAGCTGGCTCTAAGCCTGAGCCGGCAGGAGCACAAGAAGGTAGAACAGAGGCAGAGGTGCCGACCGCGACTCCGTGCTGGTGAAGGCCATTTGGTGGCGGTTCAACGGGCACTAACCTGCTTCTCTGCTCGCTAACCTGGGTGCCTCCCACCTGCTCCGTGCTGACCCCAGTCACCTACTCATGCCCTTATCTGTCCTCCCGCAGGGGGTGAGATCCTGGAAAGGAGATGACTCTCCAGTGGCCAATGGCGCAGAACCTGCTGGCCGACGTCGACGCGACAGAGAGCCTGCGCGAGAAGAGAGAAAGGAGGAGGAGAAGCTGAAAACGAGTCAGGTAGAGAGTGGACTTGGGAGAGCGGGCTAACCAGGACTGAGCTTGGCGTCTGTGCAGTGCGCAGAGCCGAGCTCGCTGCAAGCACTAAATGGGAAATGAAGGTGGTAGAGCCCAGCAGGGGCTGGCGACTAAGCTGAAGTGAAGTGAAGTCACAACGGAGAGCCCTTGAGCCTCCTGCCACATACTGGCTTGGGGCATATTGCTGGCCTCAGTTTCCTTTTTCCCCACAGTGTGTGTTATGGACAGTTCCGGCTCTCACACTGTAGGATCATGTGGTACTGCGGGTTTAGCTTAGGAGCTGGTTCAAGTATGTGGTGCTGAAAATATTTCAAGTTCCCTGGGAAGGGGAACAGGTGGCCACTGAAAACAAGAGAACCTTCCACGCTGTCCATACTGGCCCTGGAGTCCCTCTCTCTCTCCATCCTCTCTGTGTCTGTGGTGGCCGGTTTTCTTGGGTGCTAAGCTAGGGAAGCAGAGTCACTGAAAAAAAAAATCCAGCTGGGCACGATGGCACCTGCCTTTAATCCCAGCACTCAGGATGCAGAGGCAGGCAGATCTCTGTGAGTTCGAGGTCAGCCTGATCTACGAAGCGAGTCCAAGACAGGCAGGGATGTTACACTGAGAAACCCTGTCTTGGAAAAAAAAAATCTGTCTTAACTACCCCTCCCTTTCTATTGGCCTGGGATCCATCCCTTCTCTGTCTCTCCCTGACTATGTAACTTCAGGCAAATCACCTCCCCTCTCTGGGCTTCAACTAGTTGGTTCACCTGTAAAATAGGCACATTACCTACCTCACAGGGATGTTATGAAATGGGGCGCTTAGTGGATGAGGAAACGTCTTATAAATGGGAAGTGCTGATCAGAGGTGAGGGGGTCATTACAAGATGCTTGTGGAATGAAGAAAGGAGGGGAATGAGCTGGCTTCTGGCTGCTGCAGGTCAGGCCCCTCCCCTCCCTCCCGGCCCCACCTACTTCTGAGCCATGGCTGCCTCTCCCCTCCACAGTCCTCCATCCTGGACTTGGCTGACATCTTCGCACCTGCCCCGGCCCTGCCTTCCACACACTGCTCTGCTGACCCATGGGACATCCCAGGTGGGCATGCAGGGCTTCAAGAGGCTCCCAGACTGGCCCCTAAGTGACCACTTCCTTCCGGCCACTTGCTGGCAAAACTCGCCTTTCCTCTCCATACCGGAGGAGGATCACTGTGCTGCCTGCCCGCTAGGATGGGGCTTTTGGATTAAGGGACAGCGAAGCACACCTGCAGATCTTAGCCCATAGGAGGCTTAGCGGAAGAAGGCCTGGTTGCCCTCACTGGCTAGCCAAGCCCTGACTAAACGGACACTCCCAGGTTTTGGGGGGAATCCAGGCTCCTGGGTTTGTTAAACATGGGCTCAAGCATGATGCTTGCTCCCAAGTTGGCCTCCCACTTGTGAAGTGGGTACCACACCACCCAACCTGGGCCGGGCAACTGGGAAGGAAGGTGGACAAAAGGTGGGGGAGCGTTGGCATAATACGTCTGCTATCTCTCTCTCCATTCCAGGTCTCAGGCCGAACACAGAGCCAAGTGGCTCCTCCTGGGGACCTTCTGCAGACCCCTGGTCTCCAATTCCCTCTGGAAATGCCCTGTCCCGAAGCCAGCCTTGGGATTTGCTTCCTACTCTTTCCTCCTCTGAGCCCTGGGGCAGGACCCCAGTGCTACCCTCCGGACCCCCCATCGCAGACCCCTGGGCACCAAGCTCCCCCAACCGCAAACTCCCAGGCACTGGAGTAGACCCTTGGGGAGCCTCAGTGGAAACCTCTGACAGCTCTGGTAAGTGGAGGGCATATGGGTGAGAAGCTGGGGGCCTCTGGGTCCCCTTTCTTCCAATACCAGCGACAGTCTATGGTGAGAAGACCCAATCTCCCAGGCCCGTTCTTATCCTTTCTTCCAGCTCACTGCATTTCCTCCTTCCTCCTGGCTAGCTCTAGGTGGTGCCTCGCCCTTCGACCCATTTGCCAAACCTCTAGAATCCACAGAACCCCAGGAGAGTGGGGACAGTGCCCAGGCCCTGCCCACGGGGAAGTCCAGCAGCCCAGTGGGTGAGCAAGAGGCCAGGGGATAGAGTTGCTTGGTCCAAGAGGAACTCCAGGGGCGCCTCTGCCCTCTTCCTCCTTCACCACTAAAATTGATCACCTCTCTTCCAGATTTAGATCCATTTGGAGACCCCAGTCCTAGTTACAAGCAAAACGGCACGAAGGAGCCTGAAACCCTTGACCTGGGTGTGCTTGGAGAGGCACTAACGCTGCAGCCAGGAAAGGAAGCGAGGCCCTGCCGGACTCCCGAGTCTTTCCTGGGCCCCTCTGCCTCTTCCTTGGTCAACCTGGACTCACTAGTCAAGGCACCACTAGCTGCCAGGACCCGGAACCCCTTCCTGACAGGTAGAGCATGCTGGTCTAGTGTCTGGGACCTTCCCATGGGGCCGCCCCTCTCCCGCCATTGCAAAGCCCCTATCCTCTCGTCCGCAGGTCTGGGTGCTCCGTCCCCCACTAACCCGTTTGGCTCGGGCGATCAGGGCAGGCCGACCCTGAACCAGATGCGTACCAGCTCGCCTGCGCCGGTCCTACCGCCAGGGGTACCCATGGGGGCGCCCTTGGGCTCCATGACCTACAGCGCCTCCCTGCCCCTCCCGCTTAGCAGTGTGCCGGTCGGCGCGACCCTCCCCGCCTCGGTCAGTGTCTTCCCGCAAGCGGGAGCCTCCTTCGCCCCGCCGCCCGCGAGCCTGCCTCAGCCGCTGCTGCCCACGTCCGGCCCTGTAGGGTCGCTGCCCCCGCAGGCTGGCACCAATCCCTTCCTGTGAGACGCTTCGGCGCCTGCGCGCGAGGCCCCGCCTCTTCGAGGGATGTTGTGCAGGTTGAGCATTGATCCAGCCCTCTGTGGACCACTGACAGATTCAGACCCGAGCCAGGGACTGACCACATCTTGGGGACGAAGACTGCACCCGCCTAATAAAGACTGGAATCTACGTCCTCAGCTTTAACCAAGTGGACTTTTTGAGGGGTGTCGGAGCTGGGTCTGAACCGCAGCACTGACTACCGGCTAAAGCAGAAACGACTTGACAGTCTGAATTCCCTCATATCCCCACCCCGTTCCTATCTCCTGTGGGCCTGGTGCCTTCCCTCCCTACGCTCTCACTCATTCGGGCTTTCATTCATCACACACGGGCTTACTCCCATAGTAAAGGGTAACAACATTTGGCCAGTCTTTGATGCGTTGTGCACCTCAGACAGGGAATTCAATCATATTTCAAGGACTCTTCAGCAGTTACTGTTATGCCGGACTTCAGAGTCTGTAGGGCCCTACCTAAGCTGAACATGCGCTGCTCCCTCTCCAAAACTGGGTTAAGAATTTCAAAACAGAGTCGATGGATATATGGTGACACATGCCTGTGATCTCCGCACTTAAGGAGGCGGAGGCAAGAGGGTCCTGAGTTCGAGGCCACCTTGGGCTCAACGTTTCTGGTTTTGTTTTTTTAAAGACAACGGCAAGAGAACAATAAAGGCCCAACCCTCCCAACTGAGGTGGTACAGGTCTTTCTTACTACTCCCATTTAACAGCCAGCAGAGGCTTTAAGAGGTACAGCGGCATGTTCAAAGTCACAAAGCTGGAGTAACACGGGACTAGGATTCCGAGTCAGACAGTCTGCCTCCCTGGGGCAGGTTCAGCAAACATTGACTGACTGACTGTCTTGGACAAAATGCTGCACACGCCCAGGAGAAACCCAGGATGTCTGAACTGGCATCTTCCAGGAACTAGGAGGGCAGCCAGGGAGACAAGCCCACTGTAGTAGCCCAGGATATAGCTGTACCATAGCGAGCCAGCCACAGGAGCCGGTTCTCTATGTCTGATTTGCTCATCTTAAATCCAGATCGGCCCCTGCCCCCTTTCACCAGACTGAAAGGAGCAAACTTGACGATCAGAAAGGTCTGGCCCTCGGGAGAGTTGTTGCAGCGCTTAGGAAAACAAATATAAGCAGCACCTGGCCTACTGACTGCCCTGGGGGTTACCATGGTTACCCACGTGCGCTCAAGACCCAGGGTCCGGCCTGGTGGTGGTGGGGTGTAGTCTGGTGCTAGCTCCGCTCTCTTTCCGGGTCACAGAGTGCTTGTGGACTTCCTCAGTCTGAAGTACCATAGTTGGGGGAGGTGGCACAATATCCCTGAGTACGTGGGCAGGACCTCTTCTGGGGGTGGGGGGAGGGGCAGAGGGGGCCAAAGCTGCTGCAGGTAGGAAGGGCGAGGGCAGTTACTTAGATGTCAGCTGGGCCTGCCAAACTCTGCTCCAGGGCCGAACTTAATGATAATCGCTTAGTAATAAGTGGTTGGTTAGTCCCTCTTGAGTAAGTGACTTCACCTCTGTGTCTATGCCTCTGCTTCCTTACTTGCAAGCGTTCCTTCCTTGTGGGGTTGCTATGCGGATGCTCCCAGGCCAGTGGCCATTCATCCCCGTCTGTCTTCTGCCCCACCCAAACCCAGAAGGTTCAAGGCTCCTTGGCCCCCTCCTTCCCCCAAGCCCCGAAGAACAGGTTGGTGGCCTTGCTTCCTGAAGCTATTAGGCTTACCTTCTTCCCCCAAGGCTGACACTCCACTCTGCCCTGTCTGGGGCAGCCACTCCCCATTCCCAGCATGTTTTCCTCATGGCTCAGTTCTCACCTGAGTTCCTTATTAACTCTCTGATCCCGGATATCTCATCTGTGCTGCTGCCATCACCCCAAATCTTTGGTTTTCACAGCAGGGCTCTCGTTCTCCCCTGGGAACTGCTGTCCTGGCACGGGGGCCAGATCTAACAGGGCACACCCCACCCTAAGGCTGTTGTCCTCATCCTCAGACTCAGTGTCAGGAACCCCCTGTCTCCCCTCTAGGCCTTCAAATCTCTTTTTTTCCCCACACAGATCCCGCCCACCAATATACAGCCTGTTTCATCCATTTTGAAGCCAAACCTGTCATTTTCCTATTTCCCCTTTTTAGCTGGTAGGCTTCCTGCTCTCAGCCTGATGCCACTAGGACAACACTCATCATCAGCTCCAGCCAAGTGTCGAGCTTGCTAAAGCCAGGGGATGTTTGTCTTCTCTGTAGGCACTTTATTCTGTTCTGGTGTGTGTGTATGTGTGTGTGTGTGTGTGTGTGTGTGTGTGTGTGTGTGTACAGTGGAGGTCAGAGGAAACTTCAGATGTTGCTCTTTAGATACCTTTGCCATTTTGAGACAGGGTTTCTTTCTTTCTTTTTGTTTTTGTTTGTTTGTTTTGTTTTGTCTTTTAAAGATTTATTTATTTATTTTTATTTTTGTACAGAAGGTTCTCATCTTTAGACAGGGAAAATACTACCTCCTGTGTCACCATTGCTGAGATCATGTCATTGTTTTGTTGTTGTTGTTGTTGTTTTTTAATAGATTGTGGGCATGGAGCTCCGGCCCTCACATCCATGAAGCAAGAACTTTTATTGACTGAGCCATCCTCCTGACCCCCACCCCCACCCGTTTTAGACAAGGTCTTTCTTTGTAGCTCAAGTTTGCCTTGAACTCATGTACTTTAGTCTCAGCTTCCAGCATCATCTTCTCCCTTAACTTCCTAAGCACTGAGGTTTATGTTGCCACGCATAGCTGCTCTTAAGATCCCCGTGGCTTCGAGTATGGTGGTGCATGCCCGTAATCTCAGCACTCAGGGAGTCCAGGATAGCTAGGGCTATCAAAAAGCCAAAAAACAAAAAACAAAACAAAACAAAGAAAAAAAAGAAACGGGAAAAAAAAACCCCAACCAATCAAATAAAATATCCCCGTGGCTCTGCTTCTACAGTCCTACCCTCTCTGAACTTATGCATGGGCCTGCATGTCCACGTTATCAAGATTCAAGGTGTATGGATCTGAGCTCTCTGCTCCCATATGCTATGGCCTCAATAGCTCTCTACGTAGAAACTCCTTCCCCCCCCTCCCCCCCCCTGCCACCCCTCCCACCCCAACAGCCTCCCTTCTGTTCCTCAGGCCTTGCTACCTCCATTCTACATGTGCATCTCAAAGGTATTCAGACCAATCGGTCCAAAATTGACCTCTTGACCTCCTGCAGCTCCATACTCTTCAGAGAACGACCTGGCCCTTCATGTTGACTCTGACACACACACACACACACACACACACACACACACACGTCTTCTCAAAGTCTGACCCTTCCTCGGCAGCTTCCCCACCACCCCCACCCCCATCCTGGCAAGCCTCTTGTCTCCCCTGGGTGCTGCCATGGCCCTCTCACTCCCTGCTGCTTCCACTTTTTCCCCCATTTCCAGTGTGCTCCCTACCAGAGAGAACTGAAGGAGCTTTGCGAAATGCAGACCCAAGGGCCTGCTCTCCAGATGAAAGTTCTTAAAGTGGTGGTGGTGGTGGTGGCAGCGGCAGCGGCGGCAGCGGCAGCGGCGGCAGTGGAGCACGCCTTTAATCTGAGCACGTGGGAAGCAGAGGCTGGCAGATCTCTGAGTTTGATGCCAGTCTGGTCTACAGAGCGAGTTCCAGGACAGCAAAGGGCTACACAGACAAAGCCTATCTTGGGGGGGGGGCGAGCCAAATAAATAAATAAATAAATAAAATAAGACTTTGAGCAGCTTTCTTTTTGTGTCGTCAGAACCCCCTTTCTCTACTGAAGATGTGACTCCTACTAGAGCACGTGTGTAGCATGTCCAAGGCCCTGGATTCCACTCCCCTACAACGCTCCCTTCTCAGAGTTCACCCTCTACCCCAGATCTAGTCCTGTCTGCTTCCCTAACCTCCCACGCTGGCTACTTTTATGTCAGCTTGACACAAGCTAGATGATTTTGAAAGCAGGAACCTGAGAAATCGTGTCCCCCACCAGATTGGCTTGTAGACAAGCCTGTGCGACATTCTCGACTGATGACTGATATTTGAGGGCCCAGATCCCTGTTGTGAGTAGTGCCACCTTTGGCTTGGTGGTCCTGGGTACTATAAGCATGAAGGCTGAGCAAGTCACGGAGAGCCGGGCAGTGAGCAGCATTCTTCTGTGGCTTCTGCTTCAGGCCCTGCCTCCAGATTCCTGCCTTGAATTCCAGCCAGCCCAGACTTTCCTTTGATGATGGACTGCGGTGTGGAAGCAGAAGATGAGCTTGGTTCGGTGGCACGCGCCTGTAATCCCAGCCCTAGGGAGGCAGAGGCAGGCAGATCTCTCGGTGAGTTCCAGTCCAGGCCAACCCAGGCTACACAGAGAAACCTTGTCTCGGAGGGGGAAAAATAAAGTATAAGATGAAATAAACCCTTTCCTCTCCAAGTTGCTTTTGGTCATGGTGTTTCATCAGAGCAATAGAAACCTAAGCCAGCACCTATCCACGTCCATTACCCATCTTTTTTTTCTTTTAATTTCCTTTCTTTTGTAAAAAATTCATTTATTATTATGTATACAGAGCTCTGCCTGTATGTACACCCCCACAGGCCAGAACAGGCATCAGATTACATTATAGATGGTTGTGAGCTACCATGTAGTTGCTGGGAATTGAACTCAGGACCTCTGGAAGAGCAGGTAATGAGTGCTCTTAACCGCTGAGCTGTCTCTCCAGCCCTACCCATCTTTTTATTCTCTGCCCTCCAGCCATGCTGGTCTTCTGCTGTTCCTCAGTCCCAAGCCCCGCCCCCCTCCCTCATACACACATGCCACAGGACCTTTACACATTCTGTTCATTCTTTCTGATACTTGTCTCACTCCCAGCAAGTTCTTGGTCACTCTTTTTTATTTAGTTAGTTTTGTTTTGTTTCGTTTTGTTTTTTGAGATAGAGTTTCTCTGTGTAGTCCTGGTTGTCCCGGACTCCTTCTCTCCTTTTGTAGACCAGACTGGCTTCGAACTCACAGAGATCCTCCTGCCTCTGCCTCCCTGAGTGCTGGGATTAAAGGTGTGAGCCACAGCACCTGGCTCCCTCCTCCTCCTCCTCCTCCTCCTCCTCCTCCTCTTCCTCCTCCTTCCTTCTTCTTCTTCCTTCTTCTTCTTGCTTTTAAAAAAGATTTATTTATTTATTTATTATTTATTTATATGGCATTCTGCTTGCATGTACACCTACACACCAGAAGAGGGCATCAGATCTCATTATGGATGGTTGTGAGCCACCATGTGGTTGCTGGGAGTTGAACTCAGGAACTCTGGAAGAGCAGAAGGTGCTCTTAAGCTCTGACCCATCTCTCCGGGCCCCTCTTATTCCTTTTAAGTTTATTTACTATGTATATAGTGCTCTGCCTGCACGACCTCCAGAAGAGCAGATGGTGCTCTTAACCTCTGAGCCATCTTCCCAGGCCTGGCTCTGTCATCCTTTGTAGCAACTGCACAAGTAGGATTTGCTTAGCAGAGCTTTCCCTCCTCCTCCTCCTCCGTCCTACTGGATCAAGTCTCTGGCTAGATTATAGCCACCCATGGTACTTGTCGCAGTGTGTGGTCGAATACTCCCTAGCTGCAGTCTATGAATAAAGGGTAGGGAGGACCACACTGGTGTCCAGTGCCTGGCGTACTAGACAGCAGTGGGCACTTGGCATTGGCTAAATAAAGCGAATGACTAGGGCAGTGCAGTAGGGCTCAGCGTCATCACTCAGGGAAGGCTTCCTGGAATGGGCAGGTTGCTTTATGTTTTGTTTTTGTTTTTGTTTTTTTTTGTTTATTCAAGATAGGGCTTCTCTGCATAGCTTTGGCCGGCCTGGACTCGATTTGTAAACCATGCTGGCCTCCAACTCATAGAGACCCACTTGCCTCTGCCTCCCAAGTGCTGGGATTATAGGAGTATGCCCCCGCGACTGGCCTTTTTAAAATTTCGTGTTCGTTTGTGGGTTTTGCCTGCATGTATTGTTTGTATGAAGGTGTCAGATTTCCCTGAAACTGGAGTTAAGAGATTTTGGTGAGCTGCCATGTGGGTGTTGGGAATTGAACCTGGGTCTTCTGGAAGAGCCGCCTCTTAACCTTTAGACCATCTCTCCAGCCCGAGAGAGTGGGTTCTAAGCAGGAGCTTGAAATGGGCAGGCTGAAACAGCAACTTTTGCTAGCCGAACAAATCATTCTGCTGGTGCCTCGTTTCTCGCTTACAAAACGGCCAAGATCTAGGCAAAAGGACCGAAAGCTCTAAGACCTTACGCTCTCGCCAAGGGCTTTAAATCATTTGACTCCAAAGTTAGGCTCGGAGCCGGTTGGATTTTCAAAAGCATCGCAGGTCTATATTTCTGTGCTCTACCGCCGGGCGGCGCTCGGAGACCAGCCACAAAGGCTGAGACTTGGCAATGAACCGGCTCTGGGTCCGCCCCTTGCAGCCTACGGCCTGGACTGGAGCAGCCATTCTGGGAGTGTGGGCCTGAATGGGCCCGATCTCCGGGGTCGCCCTACCCAGGGCTGGGCCTCACCGCTAGTGGCAGGTATGAGCAAGCCACTGCGATATGCCTTGTGCCCGCGGGGGCCCTCCATCCCTCTCAGGCACCGTTCTAGGATGTCTGCTCGGATCTCCCTGCATGCCTGGCCCTCCCCAATACTGGCTGCTGCTCCTTGGTTCTGGCAGGAAGGCTCCCTTTCTTCCTCTTTTGTGTTATCAGCTGCAGGGCTAGCTCAGGCTAGCTCTGTGACTACCTTAACACCACCTCCAGGAAGCCTTTCTAGAGTGCCGTGCTGTTCATAGGCCCTGTCATACATAGGCTTGTGTTGCTGCGCTGGCCTCTTATTATTTAGCTGTGTTCCCAGGGCTATTCTTTCAGGTTGAACTCCCTGAGAGAGGCCCATTTGATTCTCTGAGTGTCTGTGTGTGTGTGTGTGTGTGTGTGTGTGTGTGTGTGTGTGTGTGTGTGTCACAACCTCTGGTCCTACAGAGTGTTCTGTACTCTGTTTTGGGCTCTTGGCTAAACAGGCTCTGCCCTGGACCCAGTTCCTCTTGACCTATCTAGACACTGGCAGTAGCCCCTCCCTGCCCAGGTCACCCACATGCATGCTGGGAACTCCTGAAGAGCTCCTACCCCAGGGAGGGGCCCTCCATTGGGTGACAGAATGGAGCTGGAAGGACCATTCTATTCATTGTGACCCACCCTGACCTCACAGATATTCTTCGTACTGCCAGGTCCAAGAAGCTGGGGGAGACTAACCTGGCAGGGAGCCCCCAATGAGCCACCTTTCCTCACCACCCCCAAAACATAAGGGGGAGCACAAAGGACACGGTCTCCCCCGTGGTTCAGAAAGGTGGGCTGGGCTAGGAATGGGAGTCCTTGAGGCTGGATGGCTTTGAGCTGACTGGGGTGGGCGACGGGGGGGGGGGGGGGGGGGAGAGGCAGGGGGGGGAACGGTCTTCCTTTGTGTGACCCATCTGCATACATCAGGGGTAGCTCCTCCCGGGACAAGGACCGAAGCGCTACAGTTAGCAGTTCAGTGTCCATGCCTGCTGGGGGAAAGGCAAGCCGGACCAGCTGTCCTCCACCCACACCTCAGAAGGCCCCCAACCGCCTGATCAATGAGAAGTCACCGTACCTCTTGCAGCATGCCTACAACCCAGTGGATTGGTGAGTGATGCCCCAGGGGGTGTCCCTTGAAAGCAGCGGGGGCTCCCAAGCTCCTCTGAGATCCCCCCCCTAGGCTACTGAGTGATGTCTCTTCCTATTGGGATCTAGGTACCCCTGGGGACAGGAAGCCTTCGACAAGGCAAAGAAAGAAAACAAGCCAATTTTCCTCTCAGGTATATACCCAAGTTTCTAAGAGTGGAGTTCAATGACAGGCAGAGGATTGGGGGGGGGGGGGCAGTCCTTAGGGTCCCAGGGACCTCTTTCTGCCCTCGTGCACCTCTTCCTTCCTAGTGGGGTACTCGACCTGCCACTGGTGTCATATGATGGAGGAGGAATCCTTCCAGAATGAAGAGATAGCGCACCTGCTCAATGAGGACTTTGTGAGCGTGAAGGTGGACCGTGAGGAGCGGCCAGATGTGGACAAAGTGTACATGACTTTTGTGCAGGTGAGCCAGTCTCTTGCGGCGGGCAGTCTTGTCACACCCTGGGCATGGCAGCTCCCCTGACCCTGGTGCCCTGCCCTCTTTCAGGCCACCAGCAGCGGAGGGGGCTGGCCTATGAATGTGTGGCTGACCCCCAGCCTCCAGCCATTTGTTGGGGGCACCTACTTCCCACCAGAGGATGGTTTGACCCGCGTCGGCTTCCGCACAGTGTTGATGAGAATCCGTGAGCAGGTTGGTGGATATCAGGGAGGGAGATTGCCTGAGTCCCAGGTTGAGGGGTTGTGGGTCCCCCCCCCCAAGCGCATACTGACCTCCAGGTGTGTGCTCTCTCACCTCCTGTAGTGGAAACAGAACAAGAACACCCTTCTGGAAAACAGCCAGCGTGTCACCACAGCCCTACTGGCCCGATCTGAGATCAGCGTGGGTGACCGACAGCTGCCGCCCTCCGCTGCTACCATGAACAGCCGTTGCTTCCAGCAACTGGATGAAGGCTATGATGAGGAGTATGGTGGTTTTGCTGAAGCCCCCAAGTTTCCCACCCCTGGTCAGTGACCTTTGACTCTCATCTATATAATGACTGTCTGACTTAGTTAAGTGACCCCGGTGATGCTGGCCTTTCTTGTATAGCTGTGTACCTTTCTGGTCCGCTGTGGGCCAGTGATGTTCTGACCTCTGACTTGGGCAATGCCATGTCCTCTTGAGTGGATGGTAGATGATCTCATCTTCCACTCTGACAGAAACTGACTAGCCAGAGATGCCTGGCCCTCTCACCCTCTTCATCCTGCTCCACAGTGATCCTGAACTTCCTGTTCTCCTATTGGCTCAGTCACCGGCTCACCCAGGATGGCTCCCGGGCTCAGCAGATGGCCTTGCACACCCTGAAAATGATGGCCAATGGGGGCATCCGGGATCATGTGGGGCAGGTGAGGGCAGGCCAGGTTCCCGGGAGGGGGCAGCAGGATTGGTGACAGAGACTGAGATCGGTTTAGCACTACAACCTGCCTGCCACAGGGCTTTCACCGGTACTCCACGGACCGCCAGTGGCACATCCCCCACTTTGAGAAGATGCTGTATGACCAGGCTCAGTTATCGGTGGTCTATTCCCAGGCCTTCCAGGTGACTTTTGCCCCTAACCTCAACCCTGGCTGCTAACCCCAAGGTCTTCCGAGTCATTGTGGCTTCCTTTTAATTTCAACCCACGATTCCTTCTCACATCCTAGACACCTGGGCCTCTCCACGCCCACTTTCCTGGGAGAATATTCTCTATGAACCTGAGCTACCCCAGTGACCTCTATTAATAGCCTCCATCTCCTACAGATCTCTGGCGATGAATTCTACTCTGATGTTGCCAAAGGCATCCTACAGTATGTGACCCGGAGTCTGAGCCATCGGGTGTGTGTCCACTGAGGCAGGCGGACGTGGCTGCAGGAGGGCTTAATGATGGCTTGCCTTTTGGGTGGTGACCAGCCAACTCTCCTATCCCTACAGTCCGGAGGCTTCTACAGTGCAGAGGATGCAGATTCTCCGCCAGAAAGGGGCATGAAGCCCAAGGAGGGTGCTTTCTACGTGTGGACAGTCAAAGAGGTTCAACAGCTGCTCCCAGAGACTGTGGGGGGCGCCAGTGAGCCGCTGACCTCAGGCCAGCTCCTAATGAAGCATTACGGACTCACGGAAGCCGGCAACATCAGCTCCACTCAGGTGAGGACTTCTGGGGCCCACAAGAGGAGGACCCCCCCCCCAAGGCCCACCAAGTGCATGGACTCCTTCTTGATCAAGGTTGTTTTCCTCAGGAACCCAAGGCAGAGCTGCACGGCCAGAATGTTCTGACAGTGCGGTATTCGCTAGAGCTGACTGCAGCCCGCTTTGGCCTGGATGTGGAGGCTGTGAGCAAGCTGCTCAACACCGGGCTGGAGAAGCTCTTCCAGGCCCGGAAACATCGGCCAAAAGCACACCTGGATAGCAAGATGTTGGCTGCCTGGAATGGTGGGGTGACCCTCTCGGAACTCTGACCCTATTTGTCAGACCCCTTCTGCCTGCTCATTCTTTCTTCATAGGCTTCTTTATTTTGATTTAGAAATGAATACATGAACACCTAGCTACCTTAAATAATCTACCTGGGCTTGGGACTTGGAGCCTTGGGAGCAGGGTTGAGGGTCCCAGGAGAGCTCTGGTTGGCCTCTGACCATCCCTGCTCTCTCTTTCCTCCAGGATTGATGGTGTCTGGCTTTGCTGTGACCGGTGCTGTCCTGGGCATGGATAAGTTGGTCACTCAGGCCACCAACGGCGCCAAATTCCTCAAGCGGCACATGTTTGATGTGGCTAGCGGCCGCCTGAAGAGGACATGCTATGCTGGCAACGGGGGAACTGTGGAACACAGGTGGGGTGGGGCTGAGCAGACCGAAAGGCCATCTCTCTGTGTGACACTGGCCCTGTCTTCCCCTTCAATTGACTGACCAGTCACTTTGCCACATCCTGGGCCCATTGACTCTTGGGAAACGAGCTAGCCGCAGCCACAGGGAGAGGTGGCTGTTGAGAATTAACTGAAAGAAAGCGTGAGAAATTTCCTCTCTGTATTCCCAGGCCCTGTCCTCAGACTTCTTTCTCTCTTTGTACCCCTAGCACACCACCCTGCTGGGGCTTCCTGGAGGACTATGCCTTCGTAGTGCGGGGCCTGCTGGACCTGTACGAGGCCTCACAGGAGAGCTCCTGGCTTGAGTGGGCTCTGCGTCTGCAGGACACACAGGACAAGCTCTTCTGGGACTCCCGAGGTGGTGGCTACTTCTGCAGTGAGGCTGAGCTGGGGGTAGACCTGCCTCTGCGACTGAAGGACGGTCAGTGTGGCTGTGGGCTGGCCTTGGGGCCTGGGTCCAGTCAGGGCAGGCCATTCCCGAGGAAGACATTTGTGTAGTTTTGCGGTATAAAGCTGGCGCAGGGCTCTTGGCTTCAGGTCTTTGTTCTATGTGGCTTTGGTGGTGGTCTGATATTTCTGAACCCTCGTCTAACTATAGAGATGAGTGCTAGCAGCAGTATCTGCTCAGACGTGATGGAGGGGGCTGTCCCCCGCTTTCCTGTTGAACATGCAGCGGTCTCTGGAATCCACGGATTCATCTCTGTTAAAACAAGAGACTTGGGCTCTGCCTGCAGGACAGTTTGCAATGTGTGCTGGAGACAGTGCCAAATGTGGCACCCCCTCCCCCCAGAACACTGAGGTCACAGGAAACCAGTGACAGGGGTCAACCAACAAGGAACTGTGTGGTCATGGAGGCACTAGGGCGAGAGGAGTTTAGGCAGAGGAGACAGTTTGAGAGAGCCGTAGGGGGACAGGCTGGCTGCTGGAAGACAGAGAGACCGGGAGCGGGAGCGGTTTGAGAGGAAAAGCAGAGGCTGCGGTAAGGAAGTGAGTGCGCAGGCAAGTAAGCAAGTAAGACCTGCTCTGCCTTCAATGTAAAGAGGTCACTCTGACCATGGTAGAGACGAGTGGGAACAGGCAAATCAGGATGACTCATTAAGAGGACACTGGTGCTTGCTTGGAGGTACTGCTGAAAGCAGCCAGGGGGGTAGCACCCGGGATGGGGGACAGGGGAGGATAGGGCAGCCGTCCAGCAGGATGTGTAGATGGGTGAGAAGAAGTGAGGGAGTTGGATGACGTCTCTCTGGCCCCAGCAGTCTGTAGCTGGACAAAGGTATCAGCAGTCAGCAGCCTGGATATAGCCACGGCTCAACAGGATAGAAAGGTTTGTTTAAACAAATACAAAACCAAAACAAACAAACAACAACAAAACCCAGACCAGCAACGCGTGTACTTCCTCATCTCCCTGGACCCCACAACGCAGATTCAGTCTCAGGGCAGGGTCCTGAATCCCATTGACCACCCCCACCCCTTATACCACCTCCTATCCCTTGCAGACCAGGATGGCGCAGAGCCCAGCGCCAACTCTGTGTCGGCCCACAACCTGCTCCGGTTGCATGGCTTCACTGGTCACAAGGACTGGATGGACAAGTGTGTGCGCCTGTTGACAGCCTTCTCTGAGCGCATGCGCCGCGTCCCAGTGGCATTGCCTGAGATGGTCCGTGCCCTCTCAGCTCAACAGGAGACTCTCAAGCAGGTAGGGAGGTAGTAATATGTGGGCTGATGATGTAACGGAGTGCGGAGCCATGAGTGGGGTGCCAGGGCTGTCCCCAAAGCTCACGTACATGTGTGCAGGTGCTTGTGAGGTGAGGGATCTTCACTCTATGGAGTGGAGGTGTCTGTGGAGGGTGGTGTCGGACGGAGGAGGCAGCCTGTGAGGACTTGTCACTGGGATGACTGCAATATAAAGGCAAAATGAAGAGATTAAACACAGATCCCTCAGCACTGAGGAGGGAGAGGCAGTTGGATCTTTGTGAGTTCGAGGCCAGCTTGTTCTACAAAGTGAGTCAAGGACAGCCAGGGCTATTTCACAGAGAATACCTGTCTCGAAAAGCCAGTAAGAAAAATAATAATAATAAATAAAGTAAATAATAAAAAATATGGGTTTCTAGCGGTCGGGTGGCTGGTGAAATGTTTCTCTGTAAGGCTCTGTGTGTCAGTGTCATTATTTCGGCTCCTATGCACTTTATTGCAATGTTAACTCTTTTGTGTACACACACACACAAACACAGTTTTACTAGTTTGTGTGCTGGTGTGGGTAAGAGTGTTTGCCTGTGAACACTTGTGTGTGGCGTTTATATGTGTGGCATCTACTGTATGTGTATGTAACTACTCTATGTCTCTTTGTGTGTTGTGTGACATCCAGTGTGTCAAGTCTTCTGGACATCCCTGCCCTGTATTTGTATGTCATCTTCAATGTGTGGCATTGTCACTTGTGTGTGTGCGCGCGCCTGCACGTGTGTATATGTGTGTGCATGTGTGCGTGTGCGTGTGCGTGTGCATGTGCATGTGTGTGTTTCCACTTGTCAGGCATTAAGTCTGATGCATCCTCCTGGTGGCTGAGGTGAGTCCCTTCCCTTCTTAGGACTACTGAGTGGGTAGAGGGAGGATGGAGAAGGCCTGGCAGCTTTGGGACCTAGCTTCTCCCTTCCTGACTCTGGATGGTTTTTCTGTGCTGGCCAGATCGTGATCTGTGGAGACCCCCAGGCCAAGGACACCAAGGCCCTGGTGCAATGTGTCCACTCCATCTATATCCCTAACAAGGTGCACATCCCTGCAAACTCGATTCATCCTCCACCTTGCTGCTTGCCTTTCCTTACTCAGCTCCTGGCACCCTTCCTTTTGGAGGTTCGGGGGGGGGGGGAGAAGGCATCCCCCACTGGGCTCTGCAATGACCAGTAGGACCCTCTCTCAGGTGACACTTTCTGTTCTGACGCTATTTCCAGGTGCTGATTCTGGCTGATGGAGACCCATCGAGCTTCCTGTCCCGACAGCTTCCTTTCCTGAGCACCCTCCGACGAGTAGAGGACCGGGCCACAGCCTACGTATTTGAGAACCAAGCCTGCTCTATGCCTATCACTGAGCCCTGTGAACTCCGGAAGCTGCTACACTAATGACCACCCAGAACCCTTTGAGTTGGGCCAGAAGGCAGAATTTTCCAGCTGACCAGAGACTTCAGACCTTGTGAGGTTATGCTGAACCTATAGTCACCCCTAGGAACCGTGCCATCAGGTGATCACAGCCATCTTTGAGGCTCCCCCATGGGCATCTACTCACCATGAAATAAACCTAGCAGCATCCCGTGGTGACCTCGGGGCTTTAGTCTCTTTTGTGAGAGTGGGCCCCTCTGCGCCAGCCTGGGAACAAGCATCCTGGGGCCAGCCTTTCCTCTTAGAGTCCCCAGATGACTCCTTTGTCTTCTTTCATTGCCCTGTCGCCTTCCATGGGTCACTCAACTGTTCTTGCCTCTGTCCATGATTAGTAAGCTTGACTGAAACAGCTAGTGGACCAAAACCAAGAACGGGGAGCAGGGTGAGGACAAGGTGTGCACTGGCTCAGGAAGGGTCAACCCCTACTGGGAGGTGGTCTGCCATCTACCCCTTCCCCCTTCATCTAAAGCTAGGGAAGGGACAGGGGGCTCAGTATAGACTTTAGTATTTAACAGAAAGATGCCATTGCTATGCAACGTAGTGTCCTGTGAAAACTGCTAGTACCAGGACTAAGGCATTTCATTGGGGGTACCCATTCAACCCCAGTATCTCTGTAGGAGGCCATGTTCCTCATCTTTCTGGAGGATGGTCTGGGAAAGGGCTCTCTTGCATGTGGAGGATGCAAATCGGAAGCTCCCTAAATCCATCTGACCTTCGCCACAGAAGAATCTGGCACCTTCCTGGGACTCCCCCTTCTGCCTTCTCAGTGTTGGGAGATGCTCTTAAATCCCATCCTTAGCAAATGGATCTTCACAGAAGAGCCCATATAGCAGCTGCCCTCAGGGGAGGTGGCTGGGAGACATGCTTTGGATGGGCAAGTATAGAACAAGAGGCTTGTGAGGCTGTAGGCCAACTGAGCTTGAGCATCGTCCTAACGTTCAAGCCAAACAACACAGATACTTGGAAGAAGCTGCCAGAGAGACAAAGCAGGCATGGGGAGTAAGGATAGGGCACTGCTGGGGGAGACATCAGCAGCAGGGAAGAACCTCGAGATGCGGGACATGGTCACACATACACAGCTAGCCATAGTCACCGGGAGCAGAGCTGTCTCAGTCTGGGCAGTGGGCCCTTGGTACAAGCCACCAGCCCAACCTGCAGGGGATTAGCACTCTGGCCAATGAGGTCAGCTGGCCTCTTTCTTGCTGGGGAGCCCACTCAACCTTGCCAGCAAGTCAAAGACTGGACACACCCGTGGGGCCTGGCTTGAGGGCGGCAGGAAGGAAGAGTGCAACATGGTGAGACACAGGTGGCCTTTTTGGCAACCCCAGCCCTGGATTTGGAACAGTCTGGGCGGTTCACGTAGCCCTCTTGCCACTGTGGTCCCACCGACCCCGCATGAACGAGAGGGTGGAGCCAGGGACTTTTAGCCTTCTAGGGACAACTAACAGAGGGCCAGAGTTGGTAGGAGTCTATCCATGACACCTCCGAGCATACCTGGCTTCTCCCTGGGCTCTTTAGAATGTGGCTTCTTCCTGCCAGGAGGTGGAGGCACGGCTATGAAGGAGAGCACATTTGGTGTTTTCCCTCCACCCTGCCTGCCTTTTGCGGCTCTCATTTCCCTTCTCCTATCAGGCAGGCACAGAGCTATGGCATCTTGTAAAGAGATTCAGAGGAAGGAATTACTTCTCCTAGGAAGGCTGGCCTTTCTAGTGAACAGGCTGAGCATGACCCTCACTGGCTGTGGAGCTGATGTAAAATTCCCACAGCATTTCTTTCTCTTGGCAAGAGCCACTTACATTCCTCCTCCATGTCCCTTCTTCTGTGAGTTAGGACTATGCTGTGGGGGGCAGCTGTGACCTCGGGTCACAAGACACAGGGGCTCATGGTGTGGGAGTCATTTATCATTTCATTTCTCCGAGCCGTGGATCCTTTGAGAAATGGCGGTTCCACTCAGTTCCCAGAGAGGTGGAGGTGATCACAAATGGGATGCTTGCAGCATCCCTGAGTAAAGAGTACCACAGATGGTGATTTATTTAAGGGAACTAGTAGGCAGCAGGGGAGAGGCAAAGGCCAGAAGGCTGCAGGGGCCTTGGAGGGGCTTGCTAAGCAAGGCACATATGAAATACTATAGTAAACTCAGAAGGGAGTTTGGACCGTACAGGTCTAACTTGGTAAGGAGGACCACGACAACAACAACAATGACAACAACAACAACAACAACAGCAACAACAACAACTTTCTAAGTGTCCACTATGTATCAAACTCTAGGCTGGGACTTGGCTCAGGGAACACAGCCTGAGGGCAGAGAGAAGCCTACCCTCATTACCTCTGCCTAGATGTCCTCCGGTGAGGTTTCCCACCTTTGACTGGTTCAGTACTGTGTCTTGAGCACTTCAGTACCTGAAGGCCACTGCTAAAGATTTCTAGAAAGAAAGCCAGTAAGAAGGGATGGTGCCGGAGCTGAGACTGAGATCCCTGGAGAGAAGGCTTCCTATCTTCTCTTGCCTCCTTCCTCCCTTCCCCGACTCAGGTAGCACACAGGGTCCCCTGATGCCTTAGGCTGTCCTAGATGGCAGATCTTCCCCCAGGTTGCAAACCCAGGGGAAAAAAAAATAGGTCTCGATTTCTCCAGCTCTGGTGCCTGCTTGTCTCTTTTGCTGGCTATGTTCCATAACAGGGCAGCTCAGGGATGAAAATGTGGAGCCTCTGACCCCTGGAGAACCATGGGGCTGGGCAAGCCTCTGCCAGTCATACATCCATCTCTGCTTTCAGAGAGTGGGGTTGTGAGAATCCCCACCTCTGGCTGCCAAGCCTAGGCCTTCAAGGTAATGGTCAGAACGGGAAGACCACCTGCTAGACTGAGGACACACAGGAGGCAGGGAAGAGGTCAGATTCTAAAAGCAAGCCATAAATAGCTCCCCTCTCCCAGAAGAGGGCCCCGAATTCAAGATTGGCGCCTCATACTCAGAATGAGAGCAGAGACTCCCTCCAGGAGAAAACAGGCACTTAGGGGATCTGCTCATTAGCATGAAATGCAAATAGGCCTGGCCTCATTTGCACAACTCAATGCTGGAATTTGGCGAAAGGGCAACCAGGAAGGTGACAGGAGCAGCAGTGGCTCTGCCCTCTTCCAACCATCTTGACAACTGCCCGCTGCCCAGAGTGGGAACAGAGAACAGCCCAAACCCATGTCGTGGTGCCAGGAGGCCTCTGGAGGATCTGTGGATGGTGCAGCTTTGGCAGGGAACGGTGCCTGGGAACCAGGGGCTGCAGGAGGTGATCCGGTCCATTCCTTAGCTTTTCCGCAGTGGCTTGTGTGTCCCTGCGTCCACGGGGAACTCGGATGCTGTCGCTCCATCCTATACACCCTACGCAGATTGTGGAGACGTTTCCCCTGAGCCTAACATCAACGATTTCCCCCTCCCTTCCCCCCTCACGTTCAGGACTCCAGCGGCGCTTGGTTCTCTGGCACTCGCAGCCTTTTGGAGGCACCGGCGGTCTGAGGAAGCAGCTAGAACTGACTGAGCGCCTCAACACTGATGAGGCTGGGCAAAAGCCGGGGTCTCCGTTTGCGTGTACACGCCTGGGAAGCCCATAAGCACAAGCACCACTCCCAGTACGTTGGTGGAGGAGAGTAAGTCCGTGAAGCATTTATCTCTCGGACAGATACTTCCCTTAAGCCATATGGGGATCGAGGGGAGAAACTGAGGCACGGAGTGCAGCTTTGCTGGATGAAGTTGGTAAAGCTCAGCTCTAGGTGTCATTCTCTCCCACAACACTCAAGGCCCACAGGGGCCTTCGCAGGCCACCCTCACTTTGGGGCTGCAGGTGACCCAGGCTCTACCATCTGGTGCCACTCATGCTGGCTACAGTCCCCCCCCCCCCGCATGAAGCCCCCGAGAGGAATCTCCATCCTTCAAAGATCGCTAGAAGCAGGTGAAGATGCTCAAAGCATCATTGAGAAGGCCTGCGAGGTAGAGTTAAGCTGGTGTCAATATATTAGAAGTGGACCTGGGGGACCTGGACCAGTAAACCTAAGAGGGTGGTGAAGAACACTCCCAGACCACGCCCACCTTTTATCTTTCCGTCTTCATTTTCTGCAGACAGTCCCCTTCCAGGCTCAAACACCAGACATTCCACTTTTCTTCCCTTTCCCCAGTCTAGCTCCCAGGTTCAAACACAGAGTGGGTAATTAACCAGGTGGGGAGTCAGGTTTCGCTGGGAGACCCCCGTAACACTCCTAACTCCTGTGACTCCTGTTTCACTTCTTTTCCATCACTGCTTAGAGCTAAGTTCTGGCGTCTGGCTGCTGTCCAATTCGGGGGGTCCTGGACAAAAGCTGTTAGAAACCCATAGGACTACCCCAGGACCCTATGCCAAACACTCTTGATTTCTCGAGGCTCCCTCCAGGGGAATCCCAGAGACCCCAGAGACCAATAGAAAAGTAGGTTCGGTCTGGGCAACTGTCTGATCGCACTCAGCCTTCGGGAGCGAACCCAGGGGCAAGAGGAGGGTAGAAAGGCGGTCCTGGTTTTGGGGTGGGAACAGAATTCCAGCTGTGGTTCTCTCCTCGGGTACCCCCTCCCGCACTGGCACGGCGGCCGACCAATGGAAGGGCGGCTCTGGACCGGTGACGCACGGCGATTGGCTGTGAGGTTGGCTGGGGAGAGGCGGGGCCGAGGCTTGAAGTTGGAGTGAGGGATCCAGCTGTGGTGTGCGCCGGGCTCCTCGCCGCCGCTTTAGCTCGCTCGCTCGCTCGCTCGCTCAGCGTCTCGGCCGGAGGAGGAGGCAGTGGCGCCGGCGACAGCTACGGCAACGGCAGCCACGGCGGCGGCGGCGGCGACATCTCCGCCTCCACCCCCGCCCGGGACGGCCCCCCACGGTCTCCCCGCCCCTCCCGGTCCTCTAACCCGCCGCGGGGCGGAGGAAGGAGCCAGCCCCCACCCCCTCCAAACCCACCCCCAAAGAGATCCCTCCTCCCCTCCCCCCGCCGCCTCTGGCGCGGAGCCGGGACGATGCTGACCCCTTAGATCCAGCTCCAGCAGCGCCGAGGGAAGAGGGGGCTCCCCTCCCCGGACCCCCGCCCTCCACCGGTTGGCCCTTTTTTCCTCCCCCCCCCTCTTGGGGGCTGCTTCGCCGAAGGTAGCGCCGATTCGGGCAACCGGAGCCTGGGCGCGAAGCGAAGAAGCCGGAACAAAGTGAGGGGAAGCCGGCGGGCTAGTCGGGGAGCCCCCGGGAACCCAGGGGAAGCGGGACTCTCGCCAGGCGGGGCTTCCCTGAGACCCGGAGCCCCGCGGGCAGCATGCCCCTGAGGGCAGGGGAAGCTGGGCTGAACTGGCCCTCCTGGGGGCTCAACAAGCTCTCTAGAGCCCCCCACATGCTCCCCCACCGGGGTCCCCCGGTTGCGTGAGGACACTTCCTCTGAGGGGCTCCGCTCGCCCCTCTTCGGACCCCCGGGGCCCCGGCTGGCCAAAGGATGGACGAGGAGGAGGATGGAGCGGGCGCCGAGGAATCGGGGCAGCCCCGGAGCTTCGCGCGTCTCAACGACCTGTCTGGTGCCGGGGTCCAGCAGGGACCAGGGTCGACTGAAAAGGACCCGGGCAGCGCGGACTCCGAGGCGGAGGGGTTGCCGTACCCGGCGTTGGCCCCGGTGGTTTTCTTCTACTTGAGCCAGGACAGCCGCCCGCGGAGCTGGTGTCTCCGCACGGTCTGTAATCCATATCCTTCGGGGCACCGCGATGGGCCGGACTAGGGGGTCCATAGGGGGGCGGGCCGTGTTGCCACAGGGGACCGAAAGCCAGGTGAGTTGGAGAAGTGAGCCTGTACTGTGACAGTTGAGAGGGGACTGCTTAGGAGGGGAGGGGGCGTCCGAGTAGAAGCGGAAACTGGTGGGTACCCCAGACGAGCCCCACCTCCGAATACACACACCTCAGTCTTCCTTGGGCGGGGGTGGGGGGTGGGGGGCTTGAAATCCAAGCTGGGAAAAGAGAGGCGACCTGACCCTCTGGTACGCAGCTGGATACTCTACAGATGTGGGCAGAGGAGGGTCGTCATCCTCCAGATGTGGGCAGCTTCAGGAGCCTGGGCTCTGTATTCCGTCAGCCCGCCCGCCGCGGGTTAGCGAGCTGGGTTTGGTTTTCGAGTTTGGGGGCAGGGGTGGAGAGGAAGCTGCGGGGACGGAGGAGGGGAGACCGCAATCTCCTGGGGTTTCCTTATGCCCCCGCCCCAAACTTTGCGGCGGATTCTAGGGTCTAGCCCTCTGACCTGGTCCTTAAGACTGAGGTTTTTACTGACCTAGCGGGAAATGGGGAGCAGGTCCTGTCCCCCCAACACCCTCCCAATCCGCGGGTTGGAGGCACAACAAGGAGATTTCGGCGGCGGCTGATGTCAGGGGTGCAGAACGAGAACAAGATGTGACGAAGGGGGAGCTGTCTGCCCCCAGAACTGGACTGGAGCCCCTTTAGAGAGAGCCCAGTGCAGTCATCACCCTCCTCACCTCAATTCTTTATCTGATGTCTAGTGCCTAAGGTTAGGTTGGGGAGTTTTGTGCTGGTTTTTTTCCCCCCTTGGGCGCGGGAGGGGGGAGAGACTGACAAGAGCTCCGGCAAGTGGGGGATGGGACTAAGCTTGTCCACACTACGCCTCCCTTTCACAAATCAGAGTGTTCCAGCTTATGGTAGACCAGGTATAGGAAACCGCAGTCGTCTGAAAGTGTTGGGCGGGGGGGGGGGGGGGGGGAGGTTTGAGGAGGACGGACCACGATGTTCACTAAGGAAGACTGAGGTCGGGCACCCCAAGCCTAGTCTTCTGGATGGGTTTTGGGAGCACATGCCCCACATTCCTGGCAGATGAATTTTGCTCCCCACTCTCACCTCTGACTAGCCTGGCATGGTCAGGGAACCTAGTCCTCCTAAAACCCGTAGCACAAAGCACTGGTTTGATTGACATCCAGCTCTGGGGTACCGGAAAGGTAGAGGTCGGCTGTACTGCTATCCCAGTAACCCGACAGCCTCTTCTGAGTCTCTTCTTTTAGCCCAGACGTTCTCTGGGACTCAGGGTGGGAGATTCCAGGTTTACTCTGTGGCGGCTGAGAGCCCAAATCGGGCTCTGCTTTGGAGAACAGGGGCAGTGGGAAGCTTGCTGCCGCCCTCTGCAGCGCTGCTGCCTCTAGTGCGCAAAGCAGGATATAAGCTGAGTGCCCCCACCCCCTGCTCTACACTCTGTGAGTCTTTGAGAAGCTCCCCTAACCACCCCTCCCAATCCTTTGCCCCTTCCTTTCTCTCTGAGCTGAAGAAAGGAGAGTAGCGGGCTGTGAGGTCTGTGGTCTCTAACTACTATCCTGAATTATGAGCCTCCATCCCAAGGTCCCCATCTCTGTGGCAGAGATGGAGATGGGAAAGGAAGCCCTCTTCACCCCTAACCTCACTATGAATGGGGAGCCTCCAGCAGTCCCTGTTTTCTCTTTCTCAGGAGTCCTAGGGGTGTATGGAAGATCTTGTCTCCTCTCTCCTTATATACCCCCTAGGGTATATAAAACAGAGCTTTTGGCAAGCATCTCTGCCCACTCTCTGCCCTAATCTCCAGGTGGAGGATCTGAAGGGAAACGCTTTCCTGGAAGGAGATAAGTAGCCAAGCTTGCAAGAGGGAAGAGAGGTGGAAGTCTAGTGTTCATCTTGAGGTTAGGGGAGCAGGGCCCAAACTGGGGAGTTGCGGTTTGGGGTGTGTATACCTATCTCCCTATATCTAGACCAGCTAGAAGAGCGTTTTCTTGGTCGAGGGTCTTGCCTGGACTAATACCCGCATTGTGCCCATCCTACCCAAGTCACAAGGGCAAGTTTGCCGCCCCCTTAGCCTTCTCACTTCTCTCTTTCTCATGTCTGCGAGGCGTCCGTTGGCTTCCGGAGTCCATAATGTGGGTCACGAAGACACTGATCTGAGGGGCTGGAGGACAGTCTTCCTCTCCCCAATTAACTGAAGCTAATCAGTCTTTTTCTTACCATACTTTTCGTGGCCCCTTCCTCTTGCCGCCTCATTAGGAGGCCAGATTTCCTAGAGTGGAGATCTAGATGCAGGTAGGAAGGGTGTATGTGTGTGTGTGTGTGTGTGTGTGTGTGTGTGTGTGTGTGTGTGGTGTTTTAGGGGGAGACAACCAAAGGAAGAAGGGACACAAAAGTATATATGTTCCTGTACTGGTTAGTGCAGGGGACATGGTCCCAAATCATCCCCCAGGCAGGCTACTGCCTCCCAGGTTACAGGGGAATGCTGGCCTTTGCAGTGTGTTTCTTACAGTGTGCGGGGCGGGCGTGCGTTTTCCCCTCCCAGGAAGGAGTTCCTGAGCATTCCCTCTCGGGCTGTTGTGTCACATCTGGAAGTTTGTGTAGGAGTTTCTCCAAGCTCGGAGCCCAGCACAGCTTTTTCTCATTTGGAAATCACAGGCTGGCATTTGGGATGCTGAGGGGGGGGGGGAGAGGGAGGAGGAGTGGGAGGGGGGCCAGAGAAGGCGAGGGGAGCCTGCCAGGAGAAGGGGGAGGCCTGAGAGGCAAGAGTCCTAATGGCTTCCAGAAGTGAACGTGAGTGTGGGGCTGTGCGTCACTGTGTGTGTGTGAGTGTGTGTGTGAGTGTGTGCCTCCAGGAGGGAGGAGGCCCTAGGAATTTCTGTAGTTTTCCTTGCCATTGTCCCAGTGCCCCAAGTCCTCCGATTCTTCCCAAGGGAAGATTCACAATTGGGTCCCCAGAGGAAGTGTGTGTGTGTGTGTGTGTGTGTGTGTGTGTGTGTGTGGTGTGTGGTGTGTGTATACACACACATAAGGGGATTGCTTGAATTTCATATGTTCCCTCGTCCCATTTCCAAACCCTAGACCAGCCGGAGAGAAGAGCTGGGGCAGAGAATTAAGTGGAACTGGGGAGCGGGTGGCAGAGGATCTTTGGCAATCTGTCCCAGATCCTCCTATCTTCTGGGTCATATTGACTCCTTTGCACGCACTCTGTTCCACTGCTGGGGGACTCCCCATCACCCCTAGTGCCAGTTGGAGCCATTCCTGGGATTACCCCTCCACCCTGCCCCCCTTCTGTTGCTCCCGCCCCAGCTCTCACCCCGCCCTGCTTGCCTTAGCCGGGATGGTGACAGACATACTGCTCACACACGCAGACATGCGTGCGCGCACTTGTGTGCGCGGATACACACACACACACACACACACACACACACACACACACACACACACACGAGTCACAGACCTTTGAATCAGCTTTCTGGCCTATTTCCCCTCCCAAAGATTCCGGTGGCCTTCTTTCTCTTGTGTCTCCTGTCTCCTGTCTCTGGGTGGGGCTGGCTGCCTTTCGGGCAGGCTTCAGTTTTCAGTTTAGTTGGAAACCTCTCTCCCCACACACCCACACACGGGAGCAGGGGGTGCATAGGGAAAGAGGGTAGTTAGCAGGAGGGGGCCTCTGTTGGGGATTCCCTTTTTCTGGAGGAAAAAAAATTAAGCACAGGCCATCAGGCTGTACCCTGGAACCTTCTTATACTCCAGGGAGCATTGGATCTCATAGATTACCAGCCTCTTTGTGTGATGGGTGAGGCAAGGTCCTCCCCCCCCCCATCCCCCAACTCTTACTAGAAGGCCAGAATTCCTGGGTCCAGGCCAATTTCCTCCTCAGTGTTCCTTAGTCTCACATTTCCAGACTTCTGGGAGGGAGAGAGGCAGCTAGAAGGCCTGCTTGCTGTCTGGGTTCACACTCTGGGCCCAGGGCCTTAGATCTATGGTTGCCAATCTAGGCAAAAGCTCTGTCTAGATTAAAAAAACAAAAAGCCTATGGAGAAGACTCATTTGTGGATATAACATGCTCTATTTCCCTCTCCCAGGAAGGCGGGGAGGGGTGTCGGGCGGGGGGGGGGGGGATGGTTGAGAGGTCCTCTTTTGCCATTCTCTTCTTCTCTGCTTTTGATGGTGGGTTGTGGGGTGGAGAAAGATCCTCCTCTCTCCTGCTCCCACCCTTTGGGATCCACTCCAGCCCGGACAGTCACCATAGCAACAGTAGACATGTGACCGCACAGGTCTCTCATAGTCACTATGGCAACCAGTGTCCCCCGTTCCCTTGGTTACCATGGGGATCTGTCACATGGTTCCCCCCCCCCCCAAACCTGATAACCTGTGGGTCTCCCTGCTTCTCTTTCCTTGCATGAGGACAAGAGAGCAGTCTGGGCAAGGAATGTGTAGTGGGGGGGGGGGGCTGTCTCTTTAATTACCATGGCAACAAATCCACACCACCTGGTGACACATTCTCTGGTTGTCATGGCAACTGAAGAACATCACACAGTGACATACTGCCATGTTCCCAAGGAAACAAGCCCCACCCTGAGGAGGGTGAAAGACCCCCCTTTTTAGATATTCCGTTATTCAGATTGTTTTAGGTTTGCCAGTCCCTTTATACTTACCTACAGTGACGGGGAAGCTCTAGCACAGAGGATGTTGTATATACTTGGGTGCAGACTGGATTGCCGAGGGATCTGGAGAAGGGACTTTTGGTTCAGAGCCTGATATAGGGTTGTCCGAGGTTCCAGTTCTCCGTGAGGTCAATTCCGTTCCTCCTTATCTCACGGTTAAGGAAAAGCAGCAGGAAAACATGAATGAAGAGGCACATCTGGCTTCTAGATAGGCAGATATGACAGATAGATGCATTAATGCATCCACTCATTCTTCCTGATCAGTTACTATGGACTACATGTTACACTGGGCTCTGTAGTGTGGGTGTTGTTAAGGATGTAGCAGAGTCCCCTTGTCTGCTAGGAGCCCATAGCCAGCAAGAGAGAAGAGCCGAACACATGGGTGACTTAACTCGGAAGAGTCACTGTCATTGGATATCCAAAAAGATATCCTGGAGCCCTTCTCCCCGACCAGCGTTCTTAAGGGCTCCTCCTAGACCCTGCTTCTCCTGCAGGGAGGAGTGGGCCAGCTTGGAGGAAACAGACCAGTTATTAAAGGTAATTGAGTCCTTTCCTTTCCAAGTGGTGGCTTCCTCCCTGTCCTCCCCCCTCCCCCCTTTTCCAACGTGACCCCTGGCTGACCCCCATTCTGGAGAGAAATCTGTGGGCTACATTCAGGAAAACAGCCACATAGAAACACATTCATTTCCCCTCTCACCTACTTGCCCGATTCAAAGCAAGGGTTTGATTTGATTTTTCACTCTTGCTCTTTTAAGGGACAGATATTAGGAAAACGGAAAGGTCTTAGGACTTCTAGGGTGTTAGGCACAAGTGGTGACACAGATGTGCACCCAAGAGAAAAGAGCCTGACTAACAGGAATGACGAGAGCTTCAAGGTAGCTGAGAGAGAGAGGTCAGGGTTGGAGATTCAGCACAGAGGTGGGGTACGGTGGGGGCCAGCTGGGTGGATGAGTTTTAGATCTCTGAACCAATCGGTTCTTCATGCCTTCTCATTCCAGAAGCAAGGCTAAGACAGGAAGGGTCGGTTTCGGGGCCTGAGTGGACTGGCAGCAGGCAGCCACAACCCTCTCTTCTTTCTCTTCTAAACTCTGCTTGTCTCTGGTTTCTTTGCTCTTTCTGCCTCGTATTTTTCCATGAGGAAATTAGGCTGTCTGGTTGTATATCTATGGGGGCCAGGGCCTGGAACATTCTTTAGCCAGAGGTCATCTTGTATATCCTAATGCCAGTGGACTGAAGGTAAACCACCCAACAGAACTCATCATGCATAAAGTCTCATGCTTTAGGAAGAATTCCCTCTGTTCTTGGCTGCTGGGTCAGAAGGTACAAGAGAGAGAGAGAGAGAGAGAGAGAGATGGCGGCAGCCTGGCCTCACAGTGTACGGCTACTGTGCACTCTATACAGCCGGCGATTGTGCTGAGCGCTGGGCCTGGCATAGACTGTAGTCTTGATCCAAAAGTGATGGATGCGACTAAAGGCTGAAGACTTTGAGAAGTCAGGGAGCTGATGGTTGGAGAGAGAGCCCCCAGGGGGGCTCCTGTGAAGTGCTGGGAGTGGGGTGGAGGGTGGGGCTGGGGGGCTGCAGATGTGGGCTTTCTTGTCAGGTACCAGGAGGGTGATCATGAGTCCCCACCCTCCTGCCTCGCCTGCCTGAGACGTTGTGCCGCAGAGAAGAAAGCAGAGTAGACAGAGAGCTTGGAAGCCTCCCGTCTCATCCTGGCTTCTTGAGCAAGTTTGGCACATGACTTGGCTTCAGCTCTCTGGGTCTTGATGTCCTTGGGGTGTGTGTGTGGGGGGGGGAGGGATGAAACGATCCACCCTGTGAGGCTTCATGGGGCTGTTGTGAGCAGCAGTCGTGGCACTGTGTGAAAGTGCGTGGTAAACTGTAAGTCGGGCTTAATCCGACTGTAGGTTTGTGTAACACATTCGCATACATTATCTCACTTGCTTCTCACATCTACCCAGTGAGGTAGGGAGAGGAGGGACCAGATTCACAGCAAACTCCTGGAGCCTGGCATTTCCACAGACCCAGAATCGATTCTATTCCCTACATGGCTTGGGCAAATAGTCAGGGTATTTATGGCTTTCTCCACCTTATAAACGAGGAGGACGGGGCACAGGGAGATAAAATGACCACGGTAGGCCCGGACCCACCCATTTCACTTGTGTTCCCAAAGGCATCGGGGCGGTCATTGACAGGTAGCGAGTGTCGGGTATGGCATGGGAGGCAGGTCAGCACAGGCTCTGGATTGCTGTTTCCTTGACACCTGATACCTGGTTCGAGCGCATCAGCATGTTGGTCATTCTTCTGAATTGTGTGACTCTGGGTATGTTCAGGCCGTGTGAGGACATTGCCTGTGACTCCCAGCGCTGCCGGATCTTGCAGGTGAGTGGCGTGTGTGTGTGTGTGTGTGTGTGTGTGTGTGTGTGTGTGTGTGTGTGTGTGTGTATTAGAGGAAGGAGTGAGTGGCTCTCTCGGAACCTAATGCCCTGATCTGTTTTACCAAAAGCCCTGATCCACCCGCTGGGCTCTGGGTGGGTTGCTGTGTCCTCCTTTCTCCTCAGTTTCAGCAGTCCCCCTCCTTCCCACTTTAGGCCTTCGATGACTTCATCTTCGCCTTCTTTGCCGTGGAAATGGTGGTGAAGATGGTGGCCTTGGGCATCTTTGGGAAGAAATGTTACCTGGGAGACACTTGGAACCGGCTGGACTTCTTCATCGTTATTGCAGGGTGAGGGCTTGGGTTTGGGTGGGAGAGCAGTGGGCAGATCTCTTGCTTTTCTGGCTGTCCCACTCAGCCAAGGCCACCTGCTTGCAGTGCTCTGGCCTGCCCTCTGAATCCCACAGTCTTCCTTCTTTGTGTCTGAGGAGACTGTCACTGCTTTGGGGTGTCCCTGGGCCCTAGACAGAGAGCTGATCTTCAGCCTCCCTTGGTGGAGGAGAGGGGAGAGTCCTAGGTCATCCTGCCGTCTCCCAGCAGGATTCTTCACTGGCCTCTTTCACATGGAGTTGGCCTCAAACTCAAAGGGCCTCCTTCCTGGCCCCTCCCCACAGGATGCTGGAGTATTCGCTGGACCTGCAGAACGTCAGCTTCTCTGCAGTCAGGACAGTCCGTGTGCTGCGACCGCTCAGGGCCATTAACCGCGTGCCCAGTGAGTGACCCCTTAGCCCTCACCCCTGGACAGAGGGCCCTCATAGGAAATGTGGCACATGCATCATGACCCAGACCGTTTGAAGCTGAGACAGAAAAGGGCTCAGTAGGGACCCAGTCAGAGCCCCCAAGCCTGGTGGTATCTCTAGGAAAGCTACTTGGGAAAACCTCCATCCCACTCATTTCAGCTAGGCTTTGGACAAGAATCTTAGAAACATTTCAGATGACCCCTTCCCAGGGGGAATAAAGGTGGGTGGGGTCCAGTGGGGAGACTACCAGACTAGCAGGAGGGGACACAAAGTGCCAGTGGCCTTTTGGGGGGTTTCGTTGGTGCACTAAATACGACTTCTCTCAAGACAAGGCCGCTGCACGCCTTACCCTCTGGCTGTGGTTGCAAGCAAACACACACACACACACACACACACACACACACCCTCCAACTCTTGCAGTGACTGCCGGCACCATTATCTAAATTAAACCGCATTGGTTTCTGGAGCCAGCAAAGGTTTGGCAGCTCCAGCTCCCTTGATGTTCTGCCCCTCCCCCCTTTGCAGGCCCCCTTAGCAAATCCTCAACCTACACATGCTGCAGATGGTCCTCACAGGGGCCTCAGGATGGGGCACTGTGCCTGACTTTATGCCTGATGCTGCAGTAGCCTCCTGTGTGCGTGTGTGTGTGTGTGTGTGTGTGTGTGTGTGTGTGTGTCTGCATCTGTGTGTGCATGCATGTATGTGTGGTCTGTGTATGTCTGTGTGTGTGTGTGTGTGGTCTGTGTGTGTGTCTGCGTGTGTGTGTGTGTGTGTGTGTGTGTGTGTGTGTGTGTGATGCAGTTATCTCTGGGAGGGCAGAGCTGCTGAGCGAGCCTGGGGTCTGCGTGGTGTTTGGATGGCGCTTGGTGCTAACCGAAAATCCAGAAGAGAGGTGTGGCTGGCCTCCTCCCTCAGGTGACAGCTACTAGATTGATAGACCTCAGAGTAACTCCTGCTGTAATTCCCTTAATGCAAGCCCTGAGGAATTGATCCCAGTTGGAGCTCCGAGGAGCTGAAGGGGGATGGGAAGAGCTGGGGGGAGGGGCAGGGGAGACAAGGACTGGCTGACTGGTCAGGGTCAGGTGGCTGTAGACACCAGGGAGGTTCATCAGTGGCTGTGTTCCTGTTGTTTAGAACCTTTGCCCTAGGGGGAGCAAGGGCCACACAACGCACTTTGGGGGTCAAGTGGGCCAATAGAGATCCATCAATTTGACAGGGGCTTTGGAAGTCTGGGTCTCCTGGAAGGCTAGTTCAAGTTTTTGGGCTACTGAGTCCTAGACCTGGAATGAGGAAGAAGAATGGATTCCCTAACAAGGGCTTTTATTTGAGAGTAGGGGGTAGTGGCCTTGCCCCTGGAGGGAGCATTAATGGCTGTACTCCCCAAAAGACAGAGTTATATCTCTTCAGACCCTGATTTCAATATCCGGGCCCAGCAGGAAACACAGGGACCAGGGCTGGGGTATAGAAGTGAGCTTAGAAACGTGGTGAAGCGCTGGTCATCTTGGCTGCCTTCTAGCTTTGCCCCCAGGTCCATCTTAGTTTGCCTAGTGGCCCCCTGGGGCCATCATTTAGGAAGGTCAAGTGACTGTGTCTGGTGAGAGAAGGAGGCGGGAGGGGTGTGTGTGTGTGTGTGTGTGTGTGCCTGTGCCTTGGGGAGCAGGATTTGGAAGCATGAAAGCCTAAATTTAAGCCCTGGCGCCTACATTTAGCAGCTCTCATCCTGAACAAACTCGGCGTCACTCCTGTGAGCCTCAGACTTCTCATCTGTAAATTGGGGGTGATATCATCAGCCCCACGGTGACGCTGGGAGAGCGAGTGAGGTGGGACTCAGAACTTGAGAGGCCTTTGGAAAGCACAGTGCCTCTGGCTAGGTGGTGGCACCATACAACAGTTAATATGGGTGGACCGAGGCGGCTTCAAGGGCTGCCTGGGAGAGTTAGGTGTATCTGCCAGTTTCCTCTCCAGCTTAAACTGGGCCTTCTCAGCATCCCCAGTGGGCCCCCTTGGGGAGGACTGCCAGGCATGTGTCACTCAGCCTAGCTGGGTGAGACTGGAAGCCTCAGCACGTCCCTTCTGCCCCCACAGGCATGCGTATCCTCGTCACGTTGCTGCTGGACACCTTGCCTATGTTGGGCAATGTCCTGCTGCTCTGTTTCTTCGTCTTTTTCATCTTCGGGATCGTTGGCGTCCAGCTGTGGGCAGGGCTTCTTCGAAACCGATGCTTCCTCCCTGAGAATTTCAGCCTGTGAGTGGTAGAGTCGGTGGGTGGTGGACTAGGGAGCTGTGTACCTTAGTGCCTGGCTTCCTGATGCCACTGATATATACCTGTTCTCCATATCTGGCATGCATTTGGCTCTCAAACCACATGAGAATAACCCAGGGGCATTTTTTTAAAGCCCCGATGCCCAGGGACCCTCTTCCAGAGATTCCCACTGCATCGACCTGTGCTTCAACTTGGATCTAGGCATTTTAAAAGCCCCCCTCCACCACCTAGAATCCAAGCAGGTGGTGCCCATATTTACTCTCAGAACTCTGGAGACAGAGTTGGGTAGCTCTCTGACTTACAGGCTGCCTTTGACTACATACTGAGTTCCAGGTCAGCTGTAGATCCATAGAGAGACCTTGCCTCAAAAGGAAGGGAAGGAGGGACGGAGGGAGGGAGGGCGGTTCCTTGAGGCCTAGGGGTATAACTTAGTTGGTAGAGTGCTTACATAGCTACTACTACTACTATACACACACACACACACACACACACACACACACACACACACACACACACACACACACACACGGCTGAGTTTGATCCTCAGCATCCCATAAACTGGATGCTATGGTGAACACCTGTGACCCCAGCACTCAGGGGGCAGAGACAGGAGGATCAGCAGTTCACAATAATTTGGCTACACGGAGTACGAGGCCAGCCTGGAATGCATGAGACAAAGGAAGAAGGGGGCGGATGGAGAAATAAACCCCTCCTGTGATTTTTGGCTTGCAACAATGTTGGGGAAACCACGTCTCTAGAATTGTGGACCTCTCTGGACTTTGAAGTTTCTGAGCAAGCTCCTCATATCCCTCTAGTGCACGCCCATTCCTACCCACAAACCCCTGCTCTGCCCAATCCCCTCTCCCACATTAGGCCTGGCCTGCCCTCTGTGTGTCTGGGTGCACCTACACCAGCCTTTTCTTCCTTGGCTTCTCAGCGGAGAATCCTACTCCCCAGCTTTATCTCTGTCTCGCCCTCACCCTGCAGCCCTCTGAGCGTGGACCTGGAGCCTTACTACCAGACAGAGAATGAGGATGAGAGTCCCTTCATCTGCTCACAGCCGCGGGAGAACGGCATGCGGTCCTGCAGGAGCGTGCCCACGCTGCGTGGGGAAGGTGGTGGAGGCCCTCCCTGTGGTCTGGACTACGAGGCCTATAACAGTTCCAGCAATACCACCTGCGTCAACTGGAACCAATACTATACCAACTGCTCTGCAGGCGAGCACAACCCCTTCAAAGGCGCCATCAACTTTGACAACATCGGCTATGCCTGGATCGCCATCTTCCAGGTGGGGCCACGTGGGCCCAGGGATGTCGCCCAGAACAGTCCCCAGGACAACGTACAACCTGGGAGTGCTCATCCTCAGGGTTAGGGTGATGGCTAGAGCCTTGGTGGAACAGACTGAAGGAGGCTTTAGTGGTCCCCAGCCACAATCAGCTCTCTCTCTCCCTCTCTCTCTCCCTCTCTCTCTCTCTCTCTCTCTCTCTCTCTCTCTCTCTCTCTCTCTCTCTCTCTCTCTCTCCTCCTCAGGTCATCACACTGGAGGGCTGGGTCGACATCATGTACTTTGTGATGGATGCTCATTCCTTCTACAACTTCATCTACTTCATTCTCCTCATCATCGTGAGTGTCTCCTCCAGCCCTCGTGGGAATGGGAGACCGTGGGGGACACACACAGTGAATAGAGGGGAGTCTCATAGGGGTGACGGCATCTGCCATGCCGTGGGAAGGATACCAGGTGAGTTAGGAAGAAATCCAAGATCAAGGCCACCTGCTACTGTCAGGGCCTTCTGCAAGCCATCCTCTTTGAGGACCCATAAAGCGGAGGGTTCTCAAGCCACAGTGCTATCGGTCACCTTCCTTCGGGGTGCTCAGAAATGGCCGAGTGTGCTTCTGACTTCATGAGCCTCTAGGGGAGCACTGCCGGCGTTCTGTTGGAAAAGAGAAAGATGTTAAACGTCCTGAAACGTTTACAAGCAAAGAACCATGCACCCCAAATTCCAACCAGTGTTAAGAAATGCCGTGAGATCTCTTATGCCTTCCAGCTCTGAAATCCCAAGGCTTTATGGAGGCAGAAGACAGGCCAAAGCGGCATCATTTAATCATTTTAATCACTACCAGTCGCTGTTGATGCTTTCATGGCTACTACTTACAGCTGACATTTATTGAGCACTTACTGTGTGCCAGCCACTGCTCCCTGCACTTCCTGAGGGCTGGGCGTCTCATCCTTACCGTGATCTCGTTGCCATCTTTGTTTTTTAAGCAAGGAGGAAGGACCACTTCCCTTCGTTTATCTGCCCCCGCCATGTGCCTTCTCCAGGCTGTGGCGGGCTGTCAATGCTGACATGGCCGTTCTTCTTTATACGCTCCTGCGAGGTGACCGCCTCAGGGATGCTTGGTGGCCCCTGGCTTCTAAGTGAGAACTCAGTGCTCTCGAGGCTTGGCCACTGGTCCAAGATTTTATATATAGGAAGTTAGGGCTAAGGCTGGGTTGTCAGCTCCAGGTTACCAACTCCAACTTTAGCCCTTCCATTTTTTTTTTTTCCTTGTCACCAAAGAGGCCAATTGCAGAGCCAGGTGGAGGGTCAGATACTGAAAGAATGCAATTAAGAGTGAGATTAAGATCTTTCAGGACCCAGGACAAGCTTCCGAGAGGTGAGAACAGAATGTGGCTACTCCCGGGGAGAGATACAGCGTGTAGACTCTGAGAAAGGGCTAGGCTTCCGTAACTTCTTGCCCTGGTGGGAAAGAATGACCAGGCTTGGGGCAAAGCTTGGCTGGGCACCTGTACCATCCCTGATTTTTACCACAAGAGTGAGGCAGGTACTTCCAGCAAGCGGCTCTCAGTCTGATAGATTGTTGCTGTCCTCAGGCTTGCTTGGGTGGGGGGAAGGTAGCCGGGGACATCAGGGGCCTAGTTTCCACCCTCCCACACACCTCCTGAAAATTCTTCCCAAACACTTCTCTGGAATCACACTAGTGAGGCTAATTATCATAATTACTAGGACATGAGCTAGAGTGGAGGAGGGAGAGCCGGCTTTGTCATCGCAAATATTTATTTCTATCATTCAGGCTTGTTGTCTAAACAATTGGTTACCCAGGGTCCTGGGGAAACTGAGGCATGGAGACGGGAACTGAGGAGGGATGATGGGCAAGTCAGAATGGTGGTTTTGTTAGTCTGTAGAGTCCCCCCCTTTTTAGGTGGGGATATTGACGTCCTGTGGTTAAGAGTCTCACCCAAGGTCACAAAGCAAGAATCAAAACGAATGGGAGAATTATAAGTAAATCTCAAAGGGTTAATCCAAGTGGAAGGTCCTGTGTCCTCAGTATTGCGTTCACTTCGGCAGCCTTCTCTCCTAATAGAAACTGGGGAGGTGCCTTCGAGTCTCCATGCATATACACCTTCAAAGTCAGGGAACTGCAAAGTACGCAGCAACACCCTGAACTTCCACTGGGCTTCTGTTTCAGTCTTACCCAACTTGGCCTGTATTAGCTGAGTAATCTCAGGCAACTTTCTTGACCTCTCTGATCTCCAGCTTCATCCACTGCTCAGAGGGGAGGATGCCAGAGTGTCTGCTCCCAATATTATCATGACAATAAAAATAGGATAAGGCCTAGCTTGTCGCAAACTCCATGCCTGGCCCACAGGGACTCCATTGATTGTGGCAGCTGGCGCTGAGATTCGCTTTTCTTCAGGACATCTCTTCTTTCTGTCCCCACCCCTGCAGGTGGGCTCCTTCTTCATGATCAACCTGTGCCTGGTGGTGATTGCCACGCAGTTCTCCGAGACCAAGCAGCGGGAAAGCCAGCTGATGCGGGAGCAGCGCGTACGATTCCTGTCCAATGCTAGCACCCTGGCCAGCTTTTCCGAGCCAGGCAGCTGCTATGAGGAGCTGCTCAAGTACCTGGTGTACATCCTCCGCAAAGCAGCCCGCAGGCTGGCCCAGGTCTCTAGGGCTGTAGGTGTGCGGGCTGGGTTGCTCAGCAGCCCAGTGACCCCTGGTGGGCAGGAGCCCCAGCCCAGTGGCAGCTGCTCTCGCTCACACCGGCGTCTGTCTGTCCACCACCTGGTGCACCACCATCACCACCATCATCACCACTACCACCTGGGTAATGGGACGCTCAGAGTTCCCCGGGCCAGCCCAGAGATCCAGGACAGGGATGCCAATGGGTCTCGCCGGCTCATGCTGCCACCGCCCTCTACACCCACTCCCTCTGGGGGCCCTCCGAGGGGTGCGGAGTCTGTACACAGCTTCTACCATGCCGACTGCCACTTGGAGCCAGTCCGTTGCCAGGCACCCCCTCCCAGGTCCCCATCGGAGGCGTCTGGCAGGACTGTGGGCAGTGGGAAGGTATACCCCACTGTGCATACCAGCCCTCCACCAGAGATGCTGAAGGATAAGGCACTAGTGGAGGTGGCCCCCAGCCCTGGGCCCCCCACCCTCACCAGCCTCAACATCCCACCTGGGCCCTTCAACTCCATGCACAAGCTACTGGAGACACAGAGTACTGGTGAGAGTGTGGGTGGGTGTGCTGGGACCCCACAGTTGGAGCCCGGGTGGTAATTTAGAAGATTAAGGGTCTAGAGTCTCAGGGCCCAGAGCCCAGGGCCCCAGGGCCCAGTTTCCAGCTCCTCACGTTGCCTCTTGTAGCCCTGGCACCTTTCAACCAGTTCCATTATTTCTTTTGAGCCCTAATTGTCTCATCTGTTCAAATGGGAATTATGATTGTTGTACATATTACTGCAACGTAGGGATAATAAGAGCTGCCACACATGGGTACCTACCATGGGCTGCACTCTATGCCTTTGGCCATAACATCTAACTACCGCTGCCCAATGGAGTGCCTGTCACACGCTTTGCAGGCAAGATCGGCTTGAGTCCTCTGGACAGGTTGGTAATAAGCTTACATGCACCCTTGCTGTATGCGTAAGGAAAAGGGTTGGCTAGGAGGATTGGTGAGTGTGACCCTTGAGATCATGTGACCCTGCAGCCCAGTCTGTGTCCTTTGTCCCGGAGGCTCAGCAGGGGGTGGAAAATGGTGTGTGACTGTGGCAGTCTGCTGCCTCACAAGGTGACTGTTGTAAACAGAGAGACCCAGAGAAGGAGCAGCTAGTGCTGAAATCCGGCCTCCCTGTGGGTGGGACATAGGGCAGGCTACCTATGCAGACACAGCCTGGGGCCTGTGTTTCAGGGAGGATGTGGTGACAGAAAGCAATGGGATAAGCGAGATGTCCCCCGGGGACTGGAAAGTGTCGCCACAGAACACAAAGTGAAAGGTTTTTATGCTAGCCCTCCCACTGCCCTGCCACGGGTTCTGCATCAGTCACATCTCACCTACGGTCTTCTACTTCCCGCTGGATAGTAGATAGCATTGAGGGCATCACTACTGTAGGAGCTTACTGCTGTCCTGTGGTACACAGATGCATTCCAGAGGGGCACGTGTCATCTTGTGTCTACTACAGGTCAGGCCTTGAGCCAAGGACTTCCTCACGCTTGCTTTACCTGGGTGCCCTCTGAGGTGTCACTCATATCTCATGTTCTCTGACCCAAACAGGATTTAGATTGGAGGCACATCCCTGTGTGTATTCAGAACATACCCGGTATACATATATGCATGAAGGAAGGGGGAGTTCCATGTGTGTGTATATGAGGGTCTGGCTTACATGCATTTGGGTGTGGTGCCCCTTGCTGGTGTGCGCACATATGTGCGTGGGTCTGGTATATGAACATGGGACGGCATGACTGTTTTGGGGCACACGTGTTTGGTGTGCATGCGTATTGTGGTATATAAATAGCATGTGCTCACTATACATGCGCACAGTATGTATGCATGTGTGTCTGGTCTGTGTGGTGAGAAGTGTGCATGTGTGGGTGGATCCCAAAGGTCCCCCTGGGAAATGCTACTCAGTATCGTGTGGGTGCAGGCCTACACTGCAGGGAAAGGAGATGGTGTAGGTTCCTGGTAGAGAGCTCGTAAGACATAGGGGGCTCTACAGGACCACAAGGGGACATGGTGACTACCTTTCGGCCTCAATCCTAGCATCCTCAGAAGTGACCATCAATTGGGTGCTATCGACACTGGCATCTTTCACTATCAGGAGCACCCCCATTCACGAAGTGCCTAGCACACCCATCACTGGAACCCCAGCCTCCCTCCTCCTCCAGTCTATTCCTTCTGGGGCTGGGGAGCTCCCTGTGAGCACCTTGAACCTCTAATACCTACACTCTTTTGTTCCAGGAGCCTGCCATAGCTCCTGCAAAATTTCTAGCCCTTGCTCCAAGGCAGACAGTGGAGCCTGCGGGCCAGACAATTGCCCCTACTGTGCCCGGACGGGAGCAGGCGAGCCAGAGTCTGCTGACCACGAGATGCCTGACTCAGACAGCGAGGCTGTGTATGAGTTCACACAGGACGCTCAGCATAGTGACCTCCGGGACCCCCACAGCCGACGGCAGCGGCGGCGAAGGCAGCGGCGGCGGAGTCTGGGCCCGGATGCAGAGCCTAGCCCTGTGCTGGCCTTCTGGAGGCTGATCTGTGACACATTCCGGAAGATCGTAGATAGCAAATATTTTGGCCGGGGAATCATGATCGCTATCCTGGTCAATACACTCAGCATGGGCATCGAGTACCACGAGCAGGTAGGGATGGGGCCCCAGCTGGCTCCAGACAACTGCTTCTTCCGTAGCGCTGTCTGTTCCTCTTTGTGTTGGAGTGGCCGGGAGAAGGGGACAGAGAGATGAAGTGATGGGTAGGGTCTCTAGAGGGTGAGCACGACCGATGCTGCATGCTTTCTGAACACGGAGGTTGCCCAGGCAGGCGGCGCAGGTTATGTTCTGTCTGTGAAGGCTTCTCAGAAATGAGAGGCTTTGTGTGCAACAAGCTACCAGAAGAGACTTGGGTCTTTGGGCAAGGCAGGCTAGTAGGTAGAGGGTGATTAGCAAGCAGGAGGGTAATGCAGGTAGACGCGAGGAGGGATTTGGTAGTGTTGAGTGGCTGTGCCTGGGAGAATATCAGGATGCAACAGCAAGGCAGTTTTGGCTTGGCCTCTCAGGACAGAGCCTTGCTGTGAACCAGGGTGGCTCTGGGTAGGTAAGAGTGTCTGCTAATGGCCAGGCAGCTTGAAATCAGTGAGCTTGTGGAGCCGCTCCAAGGAGCAGGGTGTTTAGTCAGGAGAAGAGGAGGCTCAGCAGGCACAATGAGCTGTCTTCAAATATTTGGAGGACTGTCATGTGGAAGAGAGAAGCTTGTTCTGTGGGTCGACAGGATCTGGGCTGAGGAGAGGAAGCTACCTCCAAGCTGTGCAGGTGGAATGTGTGGCCATGTTTGGTTTTTTTGGGGGGTGCGGGGCACGGGGAGGGCAAGGGGAAACTCCACTGGCCTGCACACAGATGCTGGGCTGTCTGTCTGAAGAGACTAGCCAGTGGTACTGTGTGGAGGTCCTTCAATGCTTTTGTCTCTTACGCTGTTCATCTGGGAGCAAGCGCTTGCCACCCTGAGGTAGCAGGGAGGGAATTGGCGGGAGGGAAAAGTGACCCTCACTTTTCCTGGTTTGGAACTGAGCATATGCACTTCTCACTCCAGATCCCCCATGCTGAGCTAGAGGCACTGAGAGCTTGTGACATTTGGGCATGATAGGAGGAGAGGCGTCTCAACCAATAGGGGTTGAGCCCAGGGTGTGTGAATCCAGCAACATGTTCACTGTTCAGAGGGTTCTGAGCCCCTACACCTTCACCTCACTGACCTCTGCCCTGGAAATGTCATGAGCATTTGGTTCTTGCTTGAACTGCCCCGTCTGGCCAGGCGCTACCCTCATTTATCACACCCCATTGGTTCTATTCTCTCTTGCTTGAATAACCTGGTATGGAGCAGCCATGCTACACACTGTTCTTCCCCTGTGTCAGCGAGGTGTGTGTGTGTGTGTGTGTGTGTGTGTGTGTGTGTGTGTGTGTGTGTGTGTGTGTGTGTATGGGTGGAACCACACACCGGCTGCAGTGCCAGCGGGTGGGCACGCATGGCACTGGGTGGGCGTGTTGTGTCTAGGCTGCGTGGGGCGTGGGCATGTATGCACATGCCGGCTCTGCCAGCCTTCCTGCAGAGAGGTGCTCTACTCTGCCAGGTGGCTGGGGGAGGGTGGGGACAGCATTTTTCTCCTCCTGTGACCCAAGAGATGGCAACCCCTAACCCTTTCCCACCTTGGATCTCCTAGCCCGAGCTGTCACCTCCTCTGTTTCACTCAGTCCCTCTCTCCCAAGGGAGCACATTTTTTGGTGCCCTTCCCTCCCCCGCCCCAGGTGGGGGTTGCATCCAGCAGTCCCTGCCCGCCCCGGCCAGATGCTGCTGGTGGAGGCTTTGATTGCACTGGGAAGAAGCTGAGTCAGACAGGCTGAAGGCAGATGAAACTGCAGCTAGAGGGCTTTCAGTTAGATGTCAAGAAGGATGCCCCCTTTGCAAAGGAAAGAAAAGCCATTACTTGAAGTGCTTCCAGCATCTCCTTACCCATGTCCCTGAGGAAAGAGGAGACAACCCCAGCTCCCCCTTAGCCCTCAGTAATAGGAAACCCTCATTCTGAGCTGGCAGCATCTTCTGTAGGGATAAGTTTGTCCTAGGACCTGGTTGCTGAAGGCCCCAAGGGGGTGAGTGGGTGTCCCCAGACGCTGGACAGACGCCTGGCAAACACAGAGGGTGGAGAGGGTGTCATAAAACTGCAGAAGCTGCCATGGTCCTGTGCTTGCAGGCACTGTGGCGTGAATGTGCCACCATCTGGGCCATGAGTAGGCTGAAGGGGGTTTTGGAAGGAGAGTGAGAAAGTGCACAGGGCTGAGAGACAGAGATGTGGAGGGATTTGGGGGGGAGACAGGAATAGGGCCGATGCACAGGAGACAGAGATAGGGGAGGAGAGACAGACAGACAGAGAGGACACTGAAGACAGAGACAGAGGTCCAGATTCAAAGGAGGACAAGGAGGGGAGCGTGGGCCTCAGATGGAGCTGACTGCAGGGGAAGTGGAGCTGATCGGTAGGAAGGCTCCGCAGATGCCACTGCGGTGGCTCTTGGGTCCCAGGCTCCTGCTTTCCCCCATGAGGCTCCTAATAAAGCCATTGCATCCGTCAATTCTGGTATTGATCAGCTTGGGGGAGCCCTGGAGAAGGTGATGCTGTGAGTGCAGCCCCAGGCCTCTGCTCCTCCCCAGGCTGCCTTCTCCTATGGCCATCTGCTTTGCTTATTGTTCAGATTTGTTGCTGGAGACAGTGCCTGTCCTCCCCACCTGCCTCTTAATGAGGGGACTTCATTTTGCTATGTCACCTGACCTTCAAGGCTGGGGCCATGCTCACCTCACCACTCTCTGCTGATTCCCCTTACCCTGTAACCATTAGCTAACAGTATTGGTGTGACCAGGAAGATTAGTGAGAGGGAGAAGCAAACAGGACCACTGAGGAGGCCCTGAGCAAGAAAAGTGATATTGTGACTCTAGGATGAGAAAAGGCTTGTGACCCACCACCAGAGGGGAATACAAGGCGTCCAGAAAGGTGAATTACCCACCCACCCACCCATCTGTCCATCTACCCATCCACCCATCCACTCACACACCCACCCATCCACCCACCCACCTATCCATCCATCCATCCACCCATCTATCCATCCATCCATCCACCCATCCATCCATCCATCCATCCACCTACCCACCCACCCACCCACCCACCCATCCATCTACCCATCCACCCGTCCACCCACCCATCCATCCATCCACCCGTCCACCCACCCATCCATCCATCCTTCCACTCCATACTCATATCCTACATGTCAGAGTTGGCTTTATGCGGTGGTGCTGATAAATGTGTAACAAGCCACCCTTGACAAAACAAAATAAGCCAGGCCTAATGGTGCTGGCCATTCCAGCTACTCAAGAGGCTAAAGCAGGAAGATTGAAAGTTCAAGGCCAGCCTGGACAGTTTACTGATATTCTTCATCACAAAAATTCAGACATTTACTTATTTTATTCAATGTAAGTGTGTGCGGTTGAGTGGATGTTTGTGCCCCATGCATGTTCAGGAGCTCACATGGAGGTCAGAAGAGGTGTCAGATTCCTTGGAACTGCAGTTACAGATGATTTTGAGCTGTCATGTGGGTGCTGGGAACCAAACCTGTGTCTTTTCAAGAGGATTAAGTGCCCTTTAATGGCTGAGATGTCTCTCTAGTCTTGAAGAAATTATTTTAAGTAAAGGAGAATTTAGAATACAGCTCTAGATTCGAGAGCTCGCCTAGCATGCCCTAGACCCTAGGTTCAAACTCTAGTACTACAAAAAAAAAACGAACAAGCCCAACCTACTTTGCAAGTTTCCATGGTGTAAATGCTCCCACCACTGCCAAGTCACTGGATGTGGAGTTGCGAAGGGAGGGACTCTGAGCTGAGCCTGAAGGACAGGCGGGGTGCAGCCATCTAAAGATGCAGCGAGGGGCTGAGGGAGTGGGACCGGCCAGGGGTACCAGACAGTAAAACCTAAATGCAGGCCTTCAGAATGAGTGGGGTACTGGATGGGGAATGGATGAACAAGTGGCAAGAGATGAAATAGGGGGTGTCGGGGGTGGGGGTGGGGGTGGGGTGGGGGACTCAGATCCTGAGAGGTGGGGGGAAGAAATCTGGCTTGTGTTGATAGGTTCTTAGCAATGATTTTTTTTTTTTTTAAAACCAGGTCACAGGACTAGGTTTGTGTTTTATCAAATGTTCCCTGGAAGTCATGATGGAGTAAAAGTGGATGAGACGGGAGGGGCTGCTGCTGTGGGCCATGCTGTCTCTTTTTTTTTTTTCTTCTTCCTGGAGACAGAGAGAAAGGCCTTGGGGGGAGCCCACAGGTAGCTGAATCTTCAGACTCAGCACCAGGCAGCTATCAGGTGAGGGAGAGCAAGGATGGCCCCAGGCTTCTAGAGGGGAGCAAGGGCTTGAGAAGATGTGTCTGGGGACCACTCTTATCTTTCTGAAAAGAGGTGACCCCTGTGCCCTGTGCTCCATCTGGAGCCTCTCTGTGAGTTGGGGTCTTGGCATCACAGGCTAATTGTGCTTCTTAGTTTTGAGTTCCAATAAGAGCAGGTGCTAACGCCTTATTTGAGAAGGAAGATGGCAGCACATAGGGCAGGGGAAGCTGAACAGAGAGAATCTGGAAGAAGAACAGAGAAAGTCTGGGGTAGTCGGCCTTTTAGGCCAAGAGAGGACAGGATAGGGACAATTCTGCTTGTCACTAGTGTCTGGACTCATCCTGTCACTGTAGATATATGTACAGAGGTTTCTATTTATAAGTGATTGAGGTTGGCTCACATTAAGGGAGGGTAAGATGGGGGTAGGGCCCACATGTGGTATGCCTGGACTTTTGAAAGGGGGTGTCACAGACTCCTCTTTTGGCTCTGTTTAAAGCTAGGGAATACACTCTCTCAGATGCAGACATGCCACACAGATATTCCAAATGTGGCGATTGAGGGCAAGGTGTCATGGATGCTGAGCCTGGCCTTTGGGCTCCAGATAGTGGGCCCAGGAGCCGTCAGCCCAGCAAGACTTTGAGTGACAATTCTTTGATGGCTGACCTGACCCCATATTTTCAAGGGGTCTTGGATGAGGGGAGTAAAAAGTGTATCATTTTGCAGTTCCTAGGCTGAGAGGTGCTTGTAACCTTTCACGTATTCCCTGCCTCTCAGTCTCCCCAGTTCCACATGGGGTGCACATCTTGGGCAGAGCCCGCTGGGAGAATTCTAGAATGTCAGAGGGTGGGGGCAGAGCCAGAGTACCCAGGCAGTGCATGTTCTCATTTTGTTTCGATGACAATTCACGTCCAGTGTCAGGAGCTGGACTCTAGGGTACAGAGGAGAACCCCTCACACCTCCACACCAGGTGAGGGAGGTAGCTTTGGGAAGGGATAGGAAGAGTGGCCATGCAGCGGCCTGGTTTAGAAATGTACTGGATGGCATAGGGGCACAAGGTGATCAAGGCAGGAGTGACAGGGGTGTGAGGAGGATTCTGAAGGGGCCTGAGCCAGCCAGTGGGTGTGGCCATGGTGGGGGAAGGGTAAGGAAGCTGTTCCTATCACTCAGATGACAGGGCAACGAGAGAGCCTCCTGTCAAGGGGATGGTGAAAAGAGAACAGGGGTGGGCAGGGCGGCAAGTCCTCCTGACGGAGACTTTAGCTCTGGCACCCGACTGTCACTGCCGGGATGGATAAAGGGCGAGCATGACTCTCAGATAACTCCGAGGTTCTAAGACAGAATTCCCCCTCCCACCCCCACCCTGCACGCAGTGGAGTGGGAGCCGGAGGGGGTGGGGGGAAAGGAGCAGGTTCGCAAAGGAGGTGAAGGGCTTGTTTTGGATGTGTTGAGTTTGAGATGGCTGTGGGCCACGCTGAGAGGGCTATCAGGCAGGCGCTGGCTGTCTGGATGAGGAGCCAGGGACTTGGAGGGGCATTTGTTTAGTATCCTCTACACTCTAGTGACAGCCGGGAGGGTGGGGAGTGGGGCGATGGTGGAGGGAGTGCATCAAGGGGGCCTAGGATGAACTCTACAGAGTGTGGGCTGGTGGGGAAAGAGACTGTGGGAGAAGGGCCCCCCCCCTAGAGAGACAGGAGATGACTGCACAGGGATAGGAAGGCTAGGTGCAGGGCAGGAGGAGCCCGGGCCTGCCTAGATATTATCAAGGCAAACACTACCAGACAGACTGGAAAGATCCTTGAGAGGCAGGGTCAGGGCTTATAGGTGAGTGTACAGAGAGCTCCTGTTTGGAGGCAGAGCAGGAGAGAGACCTGTGAAAAAGGACTGCAACAGCTAACAGAAGGGATCCCGGGGCAAGGTAGAGGAGGGAGGAAGATGAAGGCGCAGAGGTTGAGTATGGGAAGGAACAAAGAGTAACCAAGTTTGGGACCCAAATGAAGATCCACAAGGGAACAGGTAACTGAGGGTCAGACATACGCTGTGGGGCTTGCCCAAGCAAGCACAGACTGTCTGGTCAGCACAGCCTTGCTCAGGACTGACTCCTCTATTCGGCAGCAGTTCAGAGTGTAGCAGAGAGGCAGGAACCTAGGGACAAACCTGCACCAGGGACCTTAGTGGCAGGAGCCTTCCAAATTCAGCACAGGAATGGCCTACCGTGGCCTCTACCAGGGGCTTCAGGCCAGAGGCTGACCAGAGGGTGAGGGGCAGGCAGAACAGAGTTCCCCTACCTCCCTTTCTCCCTTCTTTCCTCCCTCTCTTCACTTTGTTTTTGTTTTGTTTTGTTTTGTTTTGTTTTGTTTTTTAGAACTTTGCTATGTAGCCCAGGCTGGCCCAAACTCACTCAGGCTGGCCTCAAGCTAGTGGCAAGCCTCTTGAATGCTGGGGATCAAACCCAGGCTCCACATATGCTAGGCAAGCACTCTACACACTCAGCCCCCCACCATACCTCCTTTTTTCTTTTTTTCTTTTTCCTTTTTTCTTTTTCTTTTTCTTTTTTTCTTCTTCTTCTTTTTTTTTTTTTTGGTGAAAGGTGGGTTATCTTGTGCCCTGGGCTGGCTTAGAACTCAAAATGTAGCTGTAGTGGAGAATGACCTTGAACTCTTTATCCCTCCTCTCCCCCCCCCCCCCCAAGTGCTGAGATTACAGGCACGGGCCAGCATGCCAAGCTCAAGGCTCCAGAATTTTAAGTGGCAGGGGCCTGGGTTGGCCGTCTTGAGGCTGAGCCAACACTGGCAGAGCTCTGTCTACCTGGCTTGCATTCACTTGGGAAACTAGAGGTGGTGGAGAGGATAAGGCTAGCTGCTGGCTCCATCCCTAGTTTAGGGGGCCACAGGGGAAGGCTACAGTGAGGGGAGGGGTTGGGGGTGCAGTGTTTAGAGAGGTGATATCAGAAAGGCTGAGAAGGGAGGGGGCAAAGCCATAATCTTTATGTGGCCCGAGAGATTGCTTGGGAATTCCTTGCCACCCCCACCGACCCCCCTGACCTCTCACGCCCTCCAGAACACTTGCCTTCTCTTGACTAGGGTGCCCTCATGTCTCCCTGCAGCCTGCGTAAGAGGCCCGAGCACCTGGGGAGCATGCGCTGGGAACAGCAAAATCAGGCTTGAGGTTGGCTGAGAAGTCCAGATTGCTGAACAGGATCTTTTAGGATTGGTAAAGCTAGCTGCTGAGGAGATGGGCGGGGCATGGGGCACGGACAGAGCTAGAGTGGCTTGACTCGATCTCTTCTTGCCCTGGTCTGGCTTCTCCACCTTTCCCTGGGAAAGGCACATCACTGTCTGTCAGAACCAGCTCTCTCAGGCCTCCTGCTGGGACAGCTGCAGGATCTTCTAATTGGTCTTCATCTTCCCCTCCAAGCCATCTGTATGCTGCCACCACTGCAGCCAGATCAGTTTTTTTTTTTAAACACACAGCCTTGTACATCTCTTCTCTCCAGAAGCATCAATGGCGGTGTTGCGGGCCAAGGCTGAAGTTGTGACTGGAAGCCACTCTCCCTGTGGACCTTGCAGCCTCATCCTTTCCCGCTTTCCCACTCAACTACTTTTGGGTCCTCGAGTATGATTCCCCTCCTCCACCAAACCACGTACACATTCCCTCCCCTGCCCCTTTGCGGGGCTGCTGCACCCAACTGGGATGTTTTCCATGGGCACTCTTCTTGCACTGCCCACTGTTTTAAGCTGGCTTAGAGCTCCATGTTGCTCCTAGCTTTTGCTCGCGCTGCGCTGTAATTGCAGACTGTGTGTCCTGTCACACTTTGAGGGTTGCTTCCACCGTCTGCACCCGCAGTGTCACCTGAGCCTGGGCCAGAGCTTCCCGTCCTCTTAGGCTTGAAGTCACCTGTTTCACAGTCATCACCAAGTGGTGGCTCTCTGAATAACACGGGTTCCAGGGTGGGGGTCTGAGCTGCCGAGGGACTTGCCCAAGGTCACGCAGGTCGGAAAAAGGCTCAGAGTTGACAGCCTCCTGTCTTCAGGTTCAGTCCCACTTTTGATATATCAAGAATGCTCTGTCCACAGAGGCCACTTTAAAGTGCAGTCAAGGGAGATGCTGTAGCAGCAAGCAGCTGACCTAGGGTTATAATTGCTACAAAGTGATGATCCAGGGGAGGGCAGGTTGGGAATGGGGAAGGAGGGACTACAGGCAGCGTCAACACCTTGGCCTCAGGTGTAAAGACTCAGGCTGACAGCCGCCTCTTACACATCCATCCACTGGGCCTTGACATCTAGGGATGGCAGTGAGTACCCAGCCAGAGACCCGAGAAAGGGACTCTGAAGCCAGGAAGTCAAGTAAGGGAGTCTGGGATCTGCCACAGGGGGCGCTGTGTGTTCCGTGTGGTGGGAGTGTGTGAGAAGTGTCCTCAAAGCCCTTTCCAAAGAAGCCATGTAACCTTCATCCCACACCTCTCCGTGCCTCAGTTTCTCCAGGCCATCTCCTGTCCCTCCATCCCTTGTTTGCTTGGGAGTGGGGAAGAAATGAACTCTGGGAGGGCCTCAGTCCACTGGTGCAGTCAGTCCAGTGCTGGCCACCTCAGCCCCCTTGAGTGGTCAGAATCACAGCTGCAGTCGCTGGGGCAAGCTTCTCACCAAGATTGTGTCTATGTGCTGTCCTGTGTTGGCAGAACATTCCCAGCCTCCGACTGAGCAACTTGGACAGACCTGGTTTTCTGGGAAAGAAAGGCGCTCTCTCTCTCTCTCTCTCTCTCTCTCTCTCTCTCTCTCTCTCTCTCTCTCCTTCCTTCTTTATCTTCTCCTCCTTCTTCTTCTTCTTCCTCCTTTCTCCTTTTCCTCCTCCTCTTCCTCCTTCTCTTCTTCTTCCATGGACCCCTGAGGAATGGAATATTGGGTTCTTTGAGAGAGCGAGACCTGGCTCTTAAGTGTGATCAGGAGAGTGACAAGGCTGAGGAAAGCAGCTGGTCCACAGTCTGCCTGTACCAGGCACCGTAGCTTCTCCACAGCTGCTTGGAAGAGCAGTGTGGAGTCTTCAGCTTTTGTTGTCCCTAGAGATTAGTGGTTCAGCCGTCCAGGGGTCCCCGGCACCTGCCTTCTCACTGAGCCTTTCGCTGTGTACTGATAGGCTGGGTTTGTGTGTGCCCTCTGCCTAGGGCTCCAAGGATGACATCCCGGCTGGATGAAACCTGTGTATCCACAGTAGCTGTCCTGCTAGGGACCACTGTTGGAGCAAACCCGTATCAATGATATGTCGCTGGCAGGGCATGGTGGCCCAGCATTTAGGAGACTGAGGCTGGAAGTTTATGAGTTCAAGGCCAACCTGGATTAGGCCACATAGGGAGACACCCCACCCCCCATTTTTAAAATTCTCAAAAAATCTCTTGAAAGCTACTATGCTTTTAACGAGTTGCAAGGAGTTTTATACATTTGCTTAATAGTACAAATTGAATTATCTTTTTTTGAAGTATAGATTGAATTATCTTATATTCATTTAAAAAGTTTGGGATCAAAAGTGTTTTAGGTTTGGGAGTATTTCTGTGTACATAATAAGATACCTTAGGGGGTGGGCCTATGTCTGAGTTCATTGATGTTTCATATACTCCTTGCACACACTGACGGATTTAAGAATTGTATAATATTTTTAGTATACTCGTGCTTTGGTTTTGTCTCATTTTTTGGTTTTGTTTTTTGTACCAAGGCCTAGAACTCACTATGTAGACCAGGCTGGCCCCAAATTCACAGACTTCTGCCTTCCTCTGCCTCCGGGTCCCGGAATTGAAGGTGTATGCCGGGATTGAAGGCATGTACCACCACGCCTAGCTAGCATACTTGTTTATGAATGTGACCTACCACATGGCAGGTGGCAGTGTCCACTTGGGGCATCACTTTGGTTTTCAGGACATTGTAGATTTTTGGGTTTGGCATTTTGGATTGGAGATACTCGATGTATATACTTCCTGTGACATAAAATCTGCCTGTTGTAAGTGTGCCTCGTGACGGCAGTTTGTACTCAGGTCTAGAAGATGCGTCACATGCTCCGTCCATCGTGTGCCCAGATTTACGGGTCCCTGACAATACCCGTGGCTTTCCTCTGAATCCTCACTGTTTAGTTTTATTGGGGTCGTGGTGATGTGAGATTGATTTGAGAACAATCCCTAGATCTTAGGTTCCTCTGCCTGAGAACCTATTCCCACTATCTTTTACCTGTTTCTCCTCCTCTGTGGCATCAACAGAGGAAGGCTGTTAGGTGAGCGGCAGGTTGAAGAGGCCTCCTGAGACCCAGGAACCTGTGAGGCACCATACCTATGCGTTCAGCGCTCAAGATGGAAGGCAGCTGCGTGAATTGGGCAGGCTTACTGACAACAGCTCCTTGGCAACTGGATTTTGGAGTGTAGAGTAGGGTCAGAAGAGGTCTGAGCCGTGGGCTTTATCCGCGATTACGGTGGCCTCTTTCCTGCCTTCTGCACTGTGCTGTTATTGGAGGGGCTAAAGGTCCCATCTTGGTGTGACCCTATTAGCTAGATGTGGTGTCCGCAGTGTCCTCTTGTGCCTCCGCTCAGAGCTTACGAATCCAATACTTGCTCACTGTCTGCCAGAGCAATAGAGGGCCAAAAGAGCTGCCCCGGTAGCTGCTCAGCTGACTCTCAGACCCCCAGACCTGCCTTCAGGAAGAACCCCATCATAGGCTGAGAGGGTATCTATTGCAACCCCCACCCCCACCCAGTGTCCCAGCCCCCTTAGTGACAGGCTCTAACCTCCCTCCCAGCCTGATCACACAGATTGGGGCCATTTAAGATACATTTGGTTGCGCCCAGGACCTGGCTCCATGCTTCGGGAGCCAGACGCGTCATCTGGGTAAACAGGAGGAGGTGTCTGTCTGATGGAACAGAGCCTCATTTGGCTGTTTCTTTGAACTTGGCTTCTCGGGCAGCTACTACGCACCTTGGGCTTTTGGTTTGTCGTTTCACCTGTCAGGTGGGCAGCGGCTCCGTTGAGCTAATCACATCCCTACCTAGATCCCAGCCCTTAGCCAGGCCGTGCACCTTCCCTTCTCCCTCCCCCAACCCCCAGCTAGAATGATGTCTTCTCTTGCCTATTCAGCCCTCCCTCCCCAAGGCTTTCCTGGGAGACCCACTCACCCTTTGGAGTTCGTTACAAGTGCCCTCTCCCTATAGCCTTTCTCAGCATCGCCTCCCCCCCCCTTCATCTTCTTGCCCTGTACTTCCAGATTTTCTGTCTGGATCATTTGTTTTGGCACCAAGGCAGGTTCTAAGGTCCCTTGTGGTTATTCAGCTGTTTAGTGTGTATACAACTTGTTTCTAGCTAGACACGGTGCTCCTGGGAGGCGTGTTTTTTTTTTTTAACAGCTCTTTCAATGCCTGGTACACTGCTAGGCATACAGCAGGCACTTCATACAGGAGGGAGGAGACTAGTGGGCTGGAACAAGCAGATGAGATGGCTTTTGTCCTCTGTTCTTCCGAGGGCCTCGCCAGGATGCTTCCCTGGTCCCGTCCCAGACCGTGCGTGGGAACATAAAAGGATTTACCGCCCGTGTTTTGCACTTGGCCAGAGAGGTTGGGAATCTTACTGAAGGTCACAGAGCAAGTGGCAGGACAGGCTGAGGGTTATTCCAGGTATCATCAGGCACAAGCTGCAGATGCATTCTCATTCTGGGGGCTCTCCCTCCTGCTCGGTGACACATATGTGACCGGGAGTGTGCACATTTGCGACGCGCGTCTGGGAGGAAGCAAGTGTAGCCCTTGAGACTTTGAAGCAGGCTGTCAGCCTCGTGGAGGAGCTGTGGTAGATGTACGGCTGTGTGGGGCTACAGGGCTGGGTGTACGTGTAAAGCCTTGGCCATAGCCCTCTGATGTCGTTTAGCATTACCTTGGTGGCCTGGACCTCCTCAGGACAGGAACTGAACGTTCTTAAGACCTCCCGGGAGAGACAGCAGAACTTACACAGCAGCAGCCCCTTTAAAAAAAAAAAAAATCCATCGTCTCAGGATCTGAGATCCAGCCTTGGAAATGATGGGGCCTGGTGGGGTCCATGTGCCCCTTTCCCAGGATGACTGTCCTTGAGTGCCTTTCTTCCTAGCTACTCCCTACGGCTGCTGTTTCTTGCTCCTCCTCTCCCTGGGGGCCCCATGTTCAGGATGACTGGGATGTGGGGCTTGGGGAGTGAGTCTGCTGCTACATACCCCACTGCCCTCTAGCCCGAGGAGCTCACCAACGCCCTGGAAATCAGCAACATCGTCTTCACCAGCCTCTTCGCCTTGGAGATGCTGCTGAAGCTGCTCGTATACGGTCCCTTTGGCTACATTAAGAATCCCTATAACATCTTCGATGGTGTCATTGTCGTCATCAGGTATGGCTGCCCCTTCCTGCCTCTGTCTGAAAGGGTTGCCAGCAGGGATGGCCAGCACTCTGTCCTTTTATCCTCTCCCTGGGCTTTGCCTTGTTCTCGTAGAGCCTGGGCCCCTTTCCCATCTGCCCTGCCTGCATCTATCTCTCTTGTCCTAAACCCTACCTAGGCCTGGGGTGGGCGAGGATTGGAGAGCTGGCTCTCAAGCGCAGTTGGAGGAAGAGGTACAGACAGCTTTCCCCCCTGCTTGCAAAGTGCTCGGAAACCAACTCAGACGCCCAGCAACTTACTTAAGGGTTTCCAAGACCTGGAAAGAATTTCGTCTCCCTCCCTGCCGGCCCAGGGCCAGAACTACTTTATTGGTTTCTGAAATTGGCTTTAGATTTCATTAGAAGAGAACAAAGCAAATATTCCATAACTTGATGCTCTTGCTATGGCGGGATTTAGGGAGAGGGCTTGCCTGCTGCCAGGACGTGTTGATCTCTGGCTGGGAGGGGAGGATCAAGCCAATTGGAACGGTCTGTCACCTGGATTTTCAGCCCCCTTTGAAGCTAGAAAGGCTGTGCATGACCCTCTCTGAGCTGGGCTGGATAGTCTCATGCGTCACCAAATGGGTCCTCCGAAAGGGAAGTCGGGGATACAGGGGGTGTGCACTGGGACTCAGGCTGCCTGCCTCCCACAGCGTGTGGGAGATTGTGGGCCAGCAGGGAGGCGGCCTGTCGGTGCTGCGGACCTTCCGCCTGATGCGGGTGCTGAAGCTGGTTCGCTTCCTGCCGGCGCTGCAGCGGCAGCTCGTGGTGCTCATGAAGACCATGGACAACGTGGCCACCTTCTGCATGCTGCTCATGCTCTTCATCTTCATCTTCAGGTGAGCGCACCCAGCTGGTGAGGAGTGGGGTTGGGGCGAGGGGCGGGGTCACAGCAGCCTGACCCTGTCGCGTCTGGGACTCCCTGTGTCTCCAGCATCCTGGGCATGCATCTCTTTGGTTGCAAGTTTGCGTCTGAACGGGATGGGGACACGTTGCCAGACCGGAAGAATTTTGACTCCCTGCTCTGGGCCATTGTCACTGTCTTTCAGGTTCGTGGGTCACAGGGCAGGGGTGAGCTGGGGGAGGTTGGGTGTCCAGTCGAGCACTGACTTTTGTCCGTGTCCCCCACCCACCCACCCACAGATTCTGACTCAGGAGGACTGGAATAAAGTCCTCTACAACGGCATGGCTTCCACGTCATCTTGGGCTGCCCTTTACTTCATCGCCCTCATGACTTTTGGCAACTACGTGCTCTTTAACCTGCTTGTCGCCATTCTGGTGGAGGGCTTCCAGGCTGAGGTAACCCCCTGCCCTGCCCACCTCACCCTGCTGAGGGATGACTGATTCTTCTTCCCTTTGTTGCTGACTATGAGGCCTGGGAGATCCTGCAGGCAGTAACCACTAGACAAAGTCAGGGTGGGCTCTGGCGGGGCGGGGGAGGTGCTCAGACCCATCACCAGGGGCGAGACAGCAGATGGCTATGCGGGTTATAAGCTGGCAGCTTATAGGGCTCTTTTAGTCAGCTAGGTCCTTCCCCAGAAAGACAAGTCAAATCTGGGGGAAGCTACGTAGCTGGACCCCAGAGCATGGGCCTTTATGGGACATCTGGGGAGGGACCCATCTGGGCTGGGCGGGAACGGTATGGGAGGTTTGTGTGCAGGTTGTCTGAGTGCAGGCTGATCTGATGGAGATGCCACCAGGGCCCCAGGCAGGGCTGAGCTGCCCAGGGTGAGAAATGAGCCCAATTAGCTGCGAGCATGGCAGAGATGAGCGTCCTATTTCCAGCCCAGACTCCATCACCTCCGTCACAGGCAGCGTCATCAATTAATATTGATTCACATTGATCCTGCCCCGGCTGTGCCAGGCCACCGTTTCTGTCCCCAAATCTTACCTCCTTCTCCCTCAGTTCTGCTCGTCTTCCCACCCAAGCTCTCTCCTCCCCACTCCTGTCATCCCAGCACCTCAAACAGGGCAGGATGACCCAACCTAGAAATGCGCCAGGTTGGGCCCAGAGAAGCTCTTGGTCCAGTTCTCGCTGGGTGACCCGGATGGAAACTCCCGCTGCGGCCTGGTCTATAAATACCCAGCACACGGTGGAAAAACAAAAATCTATTTTCCGACTCTTTCCCAGCCTTGCAAGGGAGGGCTAGTCCCCCTGGGCAGGGTTGGGCTTGGGGGGGGGCAGTGTTGGGCACTAGTGATGTGGAGAAGCATCTGTCCTGCACTGTTCTTTCTCTGCTTCCATTTTAATTGTGTAGTTACCCATGATCACATTTCCTCCCTGCCGGGTGGCAGCAAAGACAGCTTGAAGTGTGTGTGTGTGTGTGGGGGGGGTGATGGGTGGGTCTCTGGCAAGGACAGAAGGTGTTGGTGCACTCCCCTTGCCATAGGACACCTCTTTGAGGTTTCCCTAGGATCTGATGAGTTGAGAGGTACCACAGGGTTCTCCTTTGAGCCTCGTGAGTGGCAGTTTGTTGCCAGCTGCCGGCTGGAGTGAGGCTAGAGTGAGGAGCTGAACGGGCATGGGTCTCCTCACTTCCTGCCAAAGGCAATTTGTGATGGCTGAGTTTACTCTCAGGCAGAAAGGAGACCAAAAAAAAAAAAAAAAAAAAAAAAACCAAACCCAAAGGAAGTGGAGGAAAACACCTGAACCTATTCTTCCTCATCTAGCCACCGTGGTGGACCTGGGGGCGGGGGGGGGGGGTTGTCTAGCGTAGATCACCCCTTCCCCACCAACCAGCTTTCACAAACACCTTGTTGAGTGCAGCTGAGCTGGCCTGGTTGCTAGGCAGCAGCAATGTCTGAGTGTGGGAACAGAGCTGCCAGGCCCTTAGGTCTGGCCTGGTCACCCTGGCCCTGCTGGGGGCCTGAGAGCTTTCCCAGCATGGGAAGGATTGACAGGGGCCCCATGGGAGATCCCCTCCTAAACCTTTACAGTGTAAATGCCCTTGCCAGGAGAGTATCACCCAGGGCCTGGCGCCTTGAAGGGCCGGGTTGCTTCAGGTATGCCTCAGGATTTTAAGGTTAACCTCCTCCATGGGGTGGCCTGTAGCCGTTGTCCCTGAGGGGGCTGGACCAGCTGCTCCCCTGTCCTGCATGGGGTGTCATTTAATGGCGATGACATGGGCACATCCAGAGCTCCCTGTCCTTACCTCTGTGGGGTTTCAGGAAGCCCCAGGGTCTAGTGTGGGGGGTTGTGATAGCCTGGAATACCGTTTTGTTTCTGTGACGAAGATAACCCACCTCAGAGCGAGAAGTAGCTGCCCCATTTTGGTGGACCTCAGCGGGAGACCTCAAGAAGGCAGCCCTCCTGCTTGGCCTTAACATCCTGACAAGCCTGGGTAGGGGGTGGCTTGGGTGGGTGGGGGCAGAGGCTGCTTGCCTGCTGTTTCCTGTTTCCCAGGGGGCAGTGCCCTGAATTCCTGTATATTTGTCATCCATGAACTTAATTAGATGAACAAACAGCAGGCCCTGTGTGTAGCCATTAATTGATACTAAACAACGTCACGGCTGCGCCATCCCACTGTTACTTGTCACATCTCATCCCGCTCTGGGCATATGCATCCTTTCTCACTTGAAAGGACTTGGGCTGAGCGTGTGAGAAATGACGGGGCCTGACTGTGTTCCTCACCGAGGCCCTGTTCCCAGCTCTCATCCACGTCTCCTTCGTACACTCTCTACCCATGGCTACCCTTCCTGCCCGTTCCCATACAAACACCGCCTCAGAACAGAGAGGGGAGCTATGTTCTCAGCTGGAGGTGTAGGGCAGAGGCCGCAGTCTCTGACTCTTTCTTCTCTGCAGAGTGTGAGGCTGTTTCTTTAAAGGCTCTGGCCTCAGGTGCCTGCCCTGGAAGATGCTTGTGGGACAGTGCCATCACCCACCTTGCAAGGGAGTGAGTGAGCTACGTTCATAAGCAGTTTAAGGCTGGGTGTGCGGGCACACACCTATAATCCCTGTGCTTAGAAGACAGAGGCAAGAGAATCGTGAGTTCCCTTCCAGTCTGAGCCACGTAGTGAGACTCTGTCTCCAAAAGTCAAGAGCTGTGGGCACGATTCAGCGGTAGAACACTTGCCTGGCACGGTCAAGGCCGCGGTGCTTGATTCTCAGCTCCGCAGACAAAGCACAGTGGCTGCTCCTACAAGGATTACTGAGAGGCTTGGTCCTCTCCCTGCCTCTTCTCCTCTCTGTGGCCTTTGCCTTCACTGTTCGGATTCATTCAGGCCTGGGGGCCTGAGGCTGAATTCTAGAAGGCTGTCCTGTCCCATTCTCCCTACCCTGTGTCTCCTGTTTCCTTTTCTCCATCCTCTTGGGACATTGCTGATCTTTGAAGGCCCGAGAGCCTGTGAACAGCAGCCTTCCCCTGCCTCCCCCCTCTCCCTGTAGGAAATCAGCAAACGGGAAGATGCGAGTGGACAGTTAAGCTGTATTCAGCTGCCTGTCGACTCCCAGGGGGTAGGTATGCGATCACGAGTCGGCATGTCCCTGTGCCCGGTGCCCCCTCCACTCTGCCCCCTGTGTCTCTGTGTTCCTCCTGTTCATGCTCAGCTGCTGTGCAACCTGTGGTCGCCGTGGTGGTCATTGGTGTTGTTGTGAGGTTGCTTTGATTTTAAGTCCCTTCTCCCGCTTGAGGGCACCGAAGGAAGGTGCTTCTTTGCCTCTGCCCACATCAACCTGCAGAGGGCACATGCCTATGCCTGCTGGGCCTGTGGATGGGTCAGAGAAGGAAGGGACTTACAATCCTCTGTGTGCACATATACGTGGGCACCGCATGTGTGCCTGCCTGTACCCGGGTCCTGATGGAGTCTCAAACATCCAGCCTCAATGGAACATGTTCCTTTATTCTTTTCCCCTTCACCCCTTTCCTTGAGGCCCCCCCACCACCCCTGGAGACTCCACAGATGCCTCAGCTTAGTACCGAATCCCTGGAGGATGCAAGGATGGGGTGTAGCTCTTGCCGCAATGTAACGAAATTTGAAGTCCACCTGAGTCTCTCACCACCAGTCATGGAACAGAGTCCTACTAGCCACCTCCGAGCATGTCCCTGCCTTTTGGCTCCTCATGCCAAACCTGTACTCTGCTGTTTCTTGCACTGACGTTAGAATTTGGGGCGAAGCCAGGCTTCCCACGGGACCCTATGGTGCTGTGCATCCCTAGCTGCCCCCTGGAGACCCCCGCTTGATAATTAAAGGCCTCGTTAGGGATGTAAACTGAGTTAATGAAAATGATCCCCCCGAGATGCCAATTATCCAATATTTATGCCCTTATCAAAAGTAGCAATCAAGTTTTTTTTTTTTTAATAACTTCTTAAGGAGAAGTGTGTAATTACTGGGGAAACCTACTGACCTGCTAAGAAGGAAGGAAAAAAAAAAACATAATCTACTCCAGAGACAGAGCGAGAAATGGAAATGGGGCCAGAAAGAAGCTGGGGCTTTGGGGAAGGTGGAGGCCAGAGGTCGAAGGACTAAGGTGCCATCTTTGTGCTAAGTTGCTCTGGCTTGGGTCTTTCTGTGTCTTTCACAGATCTACAAGTTTAAGGTTCAGGGATGGGAAAAATGAGGAGAATGGAAGGGACCTTGGGTAGGCTTTCGGAACTGAGGCTGTAGCGGCCACCTCACCCTGGTTCTCAACCCCTCTGGCCCCATCCGGCCACCCCGTCTACCCTCAGCTAGTCTCGGTGCCAGTCCAGCCAGGCTGCTTGTGCTGTGGGGCTTGGATTATCCATAGCGTTTTCCTAAGGTTTGGCTGGTGGGAGGCAGAGGCGTGAGCCATGGGAAGCCCCAGGCTCCCCCAGCCTGGGTGGTCTGGCCTGTCCCCATGCATGCCTCGTATCGTGGTTGCTGGTTCCTGTGATCTGTGTGTGGTGCGTTCATTGTGAAGAGAGGGAGACCCTGCCTGGTCCGTGGTGATGGCCCCTGCCCGGCCAGGGTCCTTAACGGCTCACCGTTCCCTGACCCTAGGGAGATGCCACCAAGTCTGAATCAGAGCCGGATTTCTTTTCGCCTAGCGTGGATGGTGATGGGGACAGGAAGAAGCGCTTGGCCTGTGAGTAGTGGTCCTAAGGGTGCAGCCTCTGGCCCTGGACCAAGCCCAGATGAATTCAGGCTTCCCCCTTTCTCCTCTTGCAGTGGTGGCCTTGGGGGAACACCCGGAGCTACAAAAGAGCCTTTTTCCACCCCTCATCATCCATACGGCTGCCACACCAATGTCACTGCCTAAGAGCTCGAGCACGGGTGTCGGGGAGACGCTTGGCTCCGGCTCTCGCCGCACCAGTAGCAGTGGGTCCGCTGACCCTGGAGCTGCCCATCATGAGATGAAATCACCGGTAAGGGAGCGCGTGCTGGTGTTCCGTTGTGGGAGACTAACAGGACAGCAGGATGAGAGGATGGAGGCAGGCAGGTCCGAGGAGACACAGCCCCTGGGACATGGGCTGGACAGAGCAGTTAGGGCCAGGGAAGCAGATAGAGTCTTAGCCATGGAGGTTTAAAAAAAAAAAAAAAAAAGCAGAGTTCTAAACCAGCCTCTATTGCTGTCCTGTGACCTTGGGCAGGACTTAACCTTTCTACCTTCTGTAGAACAAGGTTGGGGCTATCCTTGGCTCACTTTGTAGACCAGGCTGGCCTTGAACTCACAGCGATCTGCCTGCCTCTGCCTCCCAAGTGCTGGGATTAAAGGCATGCGCCATCATGCCGGGCAAGACTGCATTTATAATTGATAAGTTATTGTATGTATTTGTGTGGTAAATTGTGGTATTTGGTGTATGCAAATATGGAATGACGTTATTAAGCTAATTAATGAATATAGTGCCTCACACACTTTTTTGTGCCGTAATAATAGAGTCCACTCTGTTAGCAAATTCAAAAAATACACTCTGTCATCACCATCTGTAACCACCGTACGCGTATTCCTTTTCTCTGACTGCATTCTGGACCCCCATTCCCAGCCTCCCAGCTCATGAGCCACCATTCAGCCCTCCTATACATTCAGCCCTCCTATACATTCAGCCCTTCCATACATTCAGCCCTCCTATACATTCAGCCCTTCCATACATTCAGCCCTCCTATACATCCAGCCCTTCCATACATTCAGCCCTCCTATACATTCAGCCCTTCCATACATTCAGCCCTCCTATACATTCAGCCCTTCCATACATTCAGCCCTTCCATACATTCAGCCCTCCTATACATCCAGCCCTTCCATACATTCAGCCCTTCCATACATTCAGCCCTCCTATACATTCAGCCCTTCCATACATCCAGCCCTCCTATACATTCAGCCCTTCCATACATTCAGCCCTCCTATACATCCAGCCCTTCCATACATTCAGCCCTTCCATACATTCAGCCCTCCTATACATCCAGCCCTTCCATACATTCAGCCCTTCCATACATCCAGCCCTCCTATACATTCAGCCCTTCCATACATCCAGCCCTCCTATACATTCAGCCCTCCTATACATTCAGCCCTCCTATACATTCAGCCCTTCTATACATTCAGCCCTTCCATACATTCAGCCCTCCTATACATTCAGCCCTCCTATACATTCAGCCCTCCTATACATTCAGCCCTTCCATACATTCAGCCCTCCTATACATTCAGCCCTCCTATACATCCAGCCCTTCTATACATCCAGCCCTTCTATACATTCAGCCCTCCTATACATTCAGCCCTCCTATACATTCAGCCCTTCTATACATCCAGCCCTTCCATACATCCAGCCCTTCCATACATTCAGCCCTCCTATACATTCAGCCCTCCTATACATTCAGCCCTTCTATACATTCAGCCCTCCTATACATCCAGCCCTTCCATACATTCAGCCCTTCTATACATCCAGCCCTTCCATACATTCAGCCCTCCTATACATTCAGCCCTTCTATACATTCAGCCCTTCTATACATTTAGCTCCTTTTTTTTTTTTTCGAGACAGGGTTTCTCTGCGTATCCTGGCTGTCCTGGACTCACTTTGTAGACCAGGCTGGCCTTGAACTCACAGTGATCCATCTGCCTCTGCCTCCTGAGTGCTGGGACTAAAGGCGTGCGCCACCACGCCCGGCTCATACATCTCTTCTATACATTCAGATCTTCTATACACTCAATCTTCTATAATTCACCCCTTCTATACATTCAGCTCTTTTCCGAAATCCAAATTGATATCCTGGGGGACTCTGCCTCTCGGTGCCCAGCTTAGCATCCTTTCCTCCAAGGTCACCCATATTATTGTCAGTAATGGGATTTTGTTTTTTCCATGTTTACTATTTGTATTTAAGAGTGTGCATGTGTGTGTGTGTGTGTGTGTGTGTGTGTGTTTATGTGTGTGTATGTACATGTATGTGGGGGGAGGAGGTCAGAAGTCAATGTTGCATGTCTTCACCTCATTTATCTAGCTTGTCAGCAAACTTGGGGAATATGTTTGTTTCCACCCCTGACCCCAGTGTCAGTTACAACCATACCTGGCTTTTACATGGGTGCTGGCTATGTAAACTCAGGCCCTCGTGCTGGTGTGGCAAGGATTTTACCCATAGAAGCCATCTCCTAGCCTCCTTCTTTTTATTTATTTTTATTTTATGTACATTAGTGTTTTAACTGCATGTATGTCTGTGTGAGTGTCAGATCCCCTGGAACAAGAGTTACAGACAGGTGTGTGCTGACATGTGGGTGCTGGAAATTGAACCTGGGTCCTCTGGAAGAGCAGCTAGTATTCTTAACCACTGAACCATCTCTCCAGACCCCCCTCCTTTTTAAAGGTTGAATGCTAAGTGTAAGTTCCATATGACCTTTTTCTTTAAAATGCATGCACGTGTGTGTGTGTGTGTGTGTGTGTGTGTGTGTGTGTATGAGAGAAAGAGAGAGACAGAGACAGAGACAAAGAGACAGAGACAGAGAGAGAAAGAGTGAAAGAGAGATGCCCTCAAGACGTTGGAAGAGCATCTCATATTCCTCTGAAACCAGTTATAGGCAGTTGCAGCCCACCCGATGTGGACGATGGGAACTGAACTAAGATTCTTTGAAAGAGCAGCGCAAGCTCCTAACCCCTGAGCCATTTGTGTTGCCCCATTTTTAAATCCTTTCGCTTGACGGATACTTGCTATTGTGAACAGTGATGCAAGGAATATGAGAGTGCATCTGTTTCTTTTGCATCCTGATTTCAAATCTTTTCTGTATACGCGTCGTAGTAGAATTGCCAGATTATACGATCATTCTACTTTTAGATTTTTGAAGTTGCTCCATATAGTTTTCCATGGTAGCTGCACTAATTTATATTCATGCCAGCAGCGTGCAAACGTTCCCTTTTCTCCACATTGACTTGGGCAGTAGTTTTTTCCAACAGGTGTGAGGTACTTGCTGTTTTACCTTGCATCCTGGGGCTTTGGAGATGGCTCTGTGGGTAAAGTACTTGCCACGCAAATATAAGGACCTGAATTTGATTCCAGGACACACATAACACTGGACAGGAGAGCATTCGGCTGTAATCCCAATGCTCCTGTGGTGAGATGGGAGGCAGAGGTGGGAATTCTAGGAGTTCATATGTAGTGACAAAGAATAAAAGACCCTGTCTCAGGACATGGTGGAAGCTGAAGACCAACTAACTGTCTCTCTCTCTCTCTCTCTCTCTCTCTCTCTCTCTCTCTCTCTCTCTCTCTCACACACACACACACACACACACACACACACACACACACACACAGCCAGAGCAAGAGAAATCTCACACACACACACACATATACAAGTGAAAAAAAATGGCCAATTAGTACTTTCCTGATGGCCACTGATGCTGAACATTTCCCATGTATATTTGTTTGTGGTTTTTGTCTTCTGTTGTAAATAACTTATCAGTATGGCCTAGGACGCAAATCACCAACACAGTGAGATTATAGTGTATTTTAAAGCTGCAAGCACTAGTCTGGGCAGAATCTAAACTATTCTAATCCTATGGCCTCAAAACCAACATATGTACCAATAACTTGCCAATCTGATGACTGCTGGGGCGACTTCTTTCCCAGATCTCAACTGTCCAGCTAGCAGCTCTTCCAACCTCCTCTTGGAAGCTCCGCCTTCCACTCCCTGTCCTTCTGCCCAGCTGATTGGCCAAACAGCGCTTTATCGACAACTGCTACATCCACTTAAAGCATTCTTCCACAGCCTTCTTCTGAGAAATGTCTACTCAAGCCTTCTATTTAGTTTTGTTGTTCTGTTTTTCAGTCTTGTGTAGCTCAGGCTGGCATCAAGCTTCATGTGTAGCCAGGGATAACCTTGAACTCCTGGTCCTCCTGTCTCTGCCTCCCTCCTGAGTGCTGGGATAACAGGCCTACACCATCACACCCGCTTTCAGTTGGATTGCTTTCCTCGGTGGTTCTCCACCTTCCTAATGCTGCGACCCTTTCATACAGTTCCTCATGTTATGGTGACCTCAACCATAAAATTACTTCATTGCTACTTCATGACTGTAATCTTGCTACTGTTATGAATCATAATGTAAAAATATCTGTGTTTTCTGATGGCTTTAGGCAACCTTTGAAAGGGTCATTTGACCCCTCAAAAAGTGGTCGCGACCCACAGGTTGAGAACCTTTGGCCTTCCTGCTTCTGAGTTCTTTCTCGCTGTTCTTTTATACTGCCTCTCCGTGATGACGACACTCATATCACCAGCTAAATGATGAGCAAGTGCTGCTTTACAGATGAGAAAATGGAGGCACAGAGAGGCTTAGTAACTGGCCGAGGGCCGCACACTTTAGTAGGCTGAGGGAGGATCTGAGCTGAGCCATTAGATTCCAAACCCCCAGTTAACATCTCTCCTCCCAGTGTCCGTTCCAGAGAGGCTCACAGGATAGGGGAACACATGAGAAATAAAGGTTCTTGCAGCCTTTGCTGAGATCATTTCTCCTCTGCTCACCCTGCAGCCAAGTGCCCGCAGTTCCCCACACAGCCCTTGGAGTGCAGCAAGCAGCTGGACCAGCAGGCGATCCAGCCGGAACAGCCTGGGCCGGGCCCCCAGCCTAAAGCGTAGGAGCCCGAGTGGGGAGCGGAGGTCCCTGCTGTCTGGAGAGGGTCAGGAGAGCCAAGATGAGGATGAGAGTTCAGAAGAGGATCGGGCCAGCCCAGCAGGCAGTGATCATCGCCACAGGAGCTCCCTGGACCGTGAGGCCAAGAGTTCCTTTGACCTTCCTGACACCCTGCAGGTGCCAGGGCTGCACCGCACAGCCAGTGGCCGAAGCTCTGCCTCTGAGCACCAAGACTGCAATGGCAAGTCGGCTTCAGGGCGTTTGGCCCGGACCCTACAGTCTGATGAACCCCCACTGGATGGAGATGATGGTGATGATGAGGGCAATCTGGTAAGATTCCCATGGGGCTCCGTGACCTCTCACCCCTGATCTTGAGAGAGGTAGCAGTATAAAGGAGTTGTCACAGGGATGCCCATTCTGCCGGCTGACCTCTGAGCAGCCTCTTTCTCTCGCTGCCACCCTGCAGAGCCACGAGCCCTCGTGCCTGTGTCCTGGGCTGTGCTCCGCTGTCCTTGGTGGATATGAATGGTTTCAGGCAGATGTGTATGAATCTTTCATGGCCCTCCCCCTGTGACTCAGGAAGACCCATCACTCATCTCTCTAAAATGATGTCTCCCCTCCCCTCCTGTCCCCCTTTCTCATCTGAAACCTCATCACAAGCCTTGACTTACAGCATGTCCTCAGCCACTTACTCCTCCCCCAACTCCGTCACCACCCTCTTTACCCTGAAGATGAGCAGAAGGACAGGGACAAGGGAAGTGGGGGCGGGGGAGGCAGGGTTAGCACATGAGAAGGGTCCACGTCTCCTCTGCCCAGGTGTATCTGAGCAGACAGCTGCGATGTTGATGCGTACAATGTCTGACTATTGATGCACTTTCCAAAGCCAGCAGGGAGAGAAGGGAAGAAAGGCAGGGAGCTGGGCTGGAGGCTGGATGGGAAGAGCACGGAGGAGGCTGGGAGTGCAGGGGCTAAGGTGGGCAATACTGGGGGGGTTTCCGTGTGCAGAGAGGCGAGAGGTGGTTTTAGAAATAAAGATAAAGGAACAGGGCAGAGGGCTGGTCCGGGACTTGGGAAGGATGGGCCAGGTGCAGGCTGCTGATGAGGAAACACTTTGAAAGCTTGGAGGCCTGGTTCCTCTCACCCCCCCCCCCTGTGTTCCTTTCATAGAGCAAAGGAGAACGAATACGAGCCTGGGTCAGAGCCCGGCTCCCTGCCTGTTGCCGAGAGCGAGATTCTTGGTCTGCCTACATCTTTCCTCCTCAGTCAAGGTCTGTTAGGGTGGTATCTGGAGATGCTGGCAGTGGGGTCCTAGTGTGGGGGACCAGGGGTAGGCTGCAGGGGCCTCTCCTCCTCAGCCTTAAACTCTGTCCCCGGAAGCAGGTTCCGCCTCCTGTGTCACCGGATCATCACCCACAAGATGTTTGACCATGTGGTCCTTGTCATCATCTTCCTCAACTGTATCACCATCGCTATGGAGCGTCCCAAAATTGACCCCCACAGCGCTGTGAGTCACCAGAATGTAAACATTTCTGTTGCAGTCTGCCAGGTCCCTCCTGGGTTAGCACTCAGAACAGGCAGAGGAGGTGAGTAAGGCTCAAACTGTCTCCAGTCTGTGCCTTAGGGTTGCACATCACCGACATGGTAAAGGGGACAAACCAGGCCTCCCTTTAGGTCTCCTGGACTTGAATCCTTGCTTCTGCCCCCATCTCCAAGATGCCTTCTGGGTCCTCTCCTGCCTCCGTTTCCCTTCTACTGACATAACGGCCCAGCTGGGGCACTTCATTACCCTCCTAGCTACACACACACACACACACACACACACACACACACACACACGCGCGCACCACTCCAAGGGTAATGCAGGGCTGGGTGGAGGAGGTACTCTTGGTTCCTTGAAATCCTACTAAGTCACAAACAGCTAGGCTGCGGCGGAGGGGGGGCGGTGGGTGGAGGTGGGGGGCACTTAGGCAGTAGGGAGGTACATTGGGCACGACTGTTTGGCTGTGAATCTTTCAGTATGAGAACAGCATAGGCCACAGGCTTTAGTGTTAGACATCCTTCCAGAGGGCCTCAGTTCTTTGGATGGGCCCAACTGGTTCTGGGAGCTGTCTCTCCCAGCCTGATAGCAAAGCCCTTCCAACTGGCAGCAGTTCGGGTTCTAGAAGGGTGGCAGGGGTGGTAGCCCCGTTTCCCCTCTTGGCCCTCTGTACTACTTGCTTGAAGGTGGTCACAGGTCTCTCCTCACCCCTCCTTCCTCCTTTCCCCATCAGTGTGGACTTCAGTGCATCTGGGTGGGGCTTCTGTTTCCCGTTAGGATGAGCATCAGCTAGGCCAGGAGAGGGTGGAGAAAGTCCGAGAATTGGAGGTGGGTGGGTAAGAGAGTGCCAGCACTGGAGACCCCCTACCTGGGCTTGTAAACCCCCATGCCTACCTGCTGTCCACCCAAGGCCCCTTACAACCTGACACTGTCTCTTGACCTCAGTTTCCTTGTCTCTAACGTTGTCCTGTCATCCTGTTCCATACACTTATGTATACTCTACACTGCTGCCTCAAGCTCCCCTCTCTCAGCCAACAAGGATGACCTCAACTCATAAATACCAGGGCGTTGGGTCACCAACACCCAGCATAAATATGGTCCTGAGGGTGGCACAGTCTATACCCAGGCCCCTCAGCCTACCTACTGATCATTTCTGGGGCTCACAGCAGGAAAGCAGGTGAGCTGGGTAGAGTGGCAGGCAGGGTTAGCGATCAAGTTAAATCCTGCTCCAGTTTCAGGAAAGAAGAGTCAAGGAACTGAGGACGCAGATAGCAACCATGCCCTCTACAACACACAGCACAGGTTCTTCCCTTCAAGGAAGGGCTGACACTTCCCACAGAGTTGCAAGTGAGGCTGGGGGGTGGCATGTGAGAGGGGATGACGACAGCTCTTTCTGTATCAAACATCTGGTGCTGTTTTGACCTATTCTTCACAAAGAGCAGGTCCGGCCCACGGATGGGTCTCCCGATAGCTACTTCCCAGCTTCTCTCCCTCTCTCTCTCTTGCAGGAGCGCATCTTCCTAACCCTCTCCAATTACATCTTCACCGCAGTTTTTCTGGCTGAAATGACAGTGAAGGTAATGGTGTGTGTGTGTGTGTGTGTGTGTGTGTGTGTGTGTGTGTGTGTGTCTCCATCTGTGTGTGTGTGTATGTGTGTGTGTCTGTCTGTCTGTCTGTCTCTCTCTCTCTCTCTCTCTTTGTGTGTGTGTGTCTTTCTCCATCTGTGTGTGTGTGTGTCTGTGTGTCTGTCTGTGTGTCTGTCTGTCTGTCTCTCTCCTTCTCTGTCTCTGTCTCTGTCTCTGTCTCTGTCTCTCTCTCTCTCTGTGTCTGTGTGTGTGTTAGCACTGGTTTGGGCCTTCTGATCTCTGCTGGGTGTGGGGATAATGGAATAGTAGCGGGTAGGAAGGTTGGCCACAGTGCAAGGCAGTGATGGGGACTGAAGAGAGAGTGACTAGTGCCAATGATGTGGTGGTGGTCCCCAGGTGGTGGCCCTGGGATGGTGCTTTGGGGAGCAGGCCTACCTGCGCAGCAGCTGGAATGTGCTGGATGGTCTGCTGGTGCTCATCTCTGTCATCGACATCCTGGTTTCCATGGTCTCCGACAGCGGCACCAAGATCCTCGGCATGCTGAGGGTGCTGCGGCTGCTTCGGACCCTACGGCCACTCAGGTACCGCCCCCCCCAAAAAAAAAAGCCTTTACAAGCAACACCCTTTACCAGGAAACAAAAATCCCTTATACCTCCTGGCTATGACCTCATAGGTAATTCTGTGTTCCACTCCAGACAACACTCAAGTCACTGCTCTGGTCACTTTCCTCCAAGAGGCACAGCCCCTGTCAGTTCTGTACACTCCTTTCCTGTGTGGCGTGCTCTCCCGTTTTGACTCTGCTGGGACTAGCTCTGTTAGGGACACAACCTAAAGGATCCTAGGGCCCTCGTGGCCTCCAATGTAGCTCTTCCATAGAGCCCCTTCAGGGTGATGTTCTTGCTCTCCCTATGAGTGACGCATCCTCCCACTGTCTTTTCTCACCTTCTGCAGCCCTCAGGGATCACCCACTGCTCTAACGCTTCTCCTAGCAGGAGATCTGCCTTCTCCAGTCAGGCAGTTCCCAAACCTTCTACCTCAGAATTCCTCCGGGGTGGGGATGATAGCAAAATAACAGTGCTGCTTCCCTGTAACGACCCATCTCCTCCTCCTCCTCCTCCCTGTTCCTCCCTGTATCCCTACTACTGTTCTCCTGGTTGTCACCACCCCCACCCCCATCACACTGCATCCCTGGGTAATGCCTCCCTTGTACTGAAACCTATCCACTCACTCCCCGCCTGATCAGGAAACACACTTGATAGCCTGAGAAGTGGAGGTGGAGATGTGGGAGCTGCAACTGCCTGTTTGGAGACTGCGGAAACAGGGGAACTCCCCACGGTGGGGGCTCTGTGAAAAGGGGACTTTCGAATAGCATGCTGGGAAGGCAGAGTGGAGGGACAGCGAGCTGAGGCTAGGATGCAGGGAGGGGCCCTAGCTGGACAAAGGATATGGGAGTGTGTAAGTGTTCCCTGTACCCCTCTCTGCTCTCTAGGGTCATCAGCCGGGCCCAGGGGCTGAAGCTGGTGGTAGAGACACTGATGTCCTCCCTCAAGCCTATTGGCAACATTGTGGTCATCTGCTGTGCCTTCTTCATCATTTTTGGCATTCTTGGGGTACAGGTGTGTGTCTGTAGGGGGGGGGCGGCCTGAGGTGTCTGTCTGGAAGGCCCCAGGAGTCTCCTCTCTCCTCTTGGCCCTGGGTCCCGTGACTGCCACCATCATTCCCTCGGGGAGTCGAGGGATGGGGGTGGGGTGTGGCTAGGCTTCAGGCCCCTTTACCTGATGGGTGTTTTACAGAAAACTAGGGACCCTTAGCGGGGACCCTTCTCAAAGGAGCCCAGTTTCTCAGAGACGTCAGGCCCATCGGTAAAACTGTAGCCTGTTGTCCCTGCCTCATGGTGTACTTGCTCACACATGTTGGTCTGCCCGGGATCCCCTCCCTTCTCTGCTTCTCAGAACAGGGTGGGCTGAGTGCCAGGCCTGGGGATCCAGGGCCCAGACAGCTGGGCCAGGTTAGCAAAGTGCTGGCAGGCAGGCGGGTGTAGACCCCAGACAAGGCAGGAAGTGGGGGGCTGCTGGGGAACCTGGCTTCTGGCCCAGAGAAAGAACTTGGCTGGAGAGGAAAAAGAGCCATAGCAGCCTGCAGGGTTCAGCAGACATCTCAGGGGACTGGGGAGCCCCTCGGCCCCCATCTTCATCTTCTGCTGCTGTCCTCACTCTAGCTGCAGGGTAGATAGCCAGCTGCTGGGCAGTGTGGGAACTCCTGGGTGGCTCCTGCCACACTCCCCTCCTTTTTTCCTTCTGCCTTTAGAATGCCCACTATGCCCTGGGGAGGGGCTGTTCCCTGGTTTCCTAGAAATCCTCTAGCCCCAAGGACCAGTCTCCATTTGCCAAAGCTGTGCAAAACCTCTCTGCCCTACTCCAGTCCCACATGTGGTCTGGTGCCCACCCCTTCCCTGCTTCCCTTGGCTTGGGAGAGAAAGACTGTTGAGTCTAATCCCATGGGTTTAAGGTTTGCCCTAAATGGTTCCTTCAGTATCCCCACCCCACCCCACTCTGTCTTCCTGTCCTTCAAATCCTTTCCCTGCCACCCCTGGGCTCTCTTAGAATGAGAGTAAACTTTCTAGACAGACCCATATTTAAAGACTTTTCTGCCAGCTATGCCCGTAGGGAGTGAATGGCGGTCTCTGAGCCTCAGATTTTTTCTCTCTCTAACGTAGGGCTTATAATCTTCGCACCTCATAGTTGCTATGAGGGTTAAATGCCTAGCTCAGTGTGGCCCTCAGATCGGAGCATCCATCAGAACCACTCAGGCAGCCGAGTGTGGTGGCACGTGCCTTTAATCCCAGCACTCGGGAGGCAGAGGCAGGCGGGTCTCCGAGTTCGAGGCCAACCTGGTGTACAAAGAGAGTCCAGGACAGCCAAGACTACACAGAGAAACCCCGTCTTGAAAAACCAAAGTTGGGGTGGGCTAAAGGAGCATTGCTCTCGGGTAATGTTTTGGGGTTTCCTCTCCCCATATCTGGAGCAACACTGACTATGTTCTTGGCGGAAGGAGAATGGCTGGTTCCTTCCTTCCACCTTGTCCTTCCTTTCTGGGGACAGGATGAGATAGCCTATAGAGGAGCTTCCTTTCAGGGTTTTCTGACTGACCCCAGAAGTGAACAGCCCCGTTACCCAGGGTGTGCTACCTCCCTGAACTCAGAGCTTGGGCAGGGTTGGGAGCCCCGAGCTTACTCTCTGCCTCCCCCATGTTGTATGTCCAGCTCTTCAAAGGGAAGTTCTTCGTGTGTCAGGGTGAGGACACCAGGAACATCACCAACAAATCTGACTGTGCTGAGGCCAGTTACCGATGGGTCCGGCACAAATACAACTTTGACAACCTGGGCCAGGTGAGTGACAGGTTGGGGATCCGGAGGAGCCTGGAGGTGGGGACACACATCCATCTTGAATGATGTGTACCTGTTCCGAGTCAGCTGGAGGTGGGCAGCTACAGAGACTGGCCTCCTGCTGGCTCACCGTCACTGTGTCCCACAGCTAGTGTCCCTGCATACCCCCATTGAACAGAGCACAAAGGCCTGGAGCTCCCCAAAGAGGAAGGGATGGACGCCCACAGAAGGGGAGGGCTGGCCCAGGGCCACAGTGCCTGCAGAGCAGAGCAGAGCAGAGGGCACACACAAGATTGGGAGCAGGCTGCTTTGGACATAAATGCTGTCACCGTCATTGTCAGCTCAGTGACTTTGGGCAGCTGACTTGTAGGGGCCTCTGTTTTTCTCATCTGGAGAATAGGCTCATGCTGCTGTTTCCTTGGGGTTTATAAGTAAATGAAATACATATTTGCTTACATGGTAATGGTTCATAATTTTCCACCCCAATTGTGGAAACAGATACTTTGACAAGTAGCTGGGCTGGAACAGTTCCAGGGTGTTGTACTTACCTACCGTTCATGGGGGCTTGAGTTCAGTCCTTATTACTGCAAAAAAAGAAAAAAAATTAAATTAAATTAGTTAATTTTTTTTTAAAAAGCAGCTAGCTCTTGCTGGTTTGTTTTGGTTTCTAGACTCCTGGGGCCTTAGGATCCTCCCACCCAGGATAAGGTCAGAGACTTAGTCATCTCTCCTAGCTTCTCAGCGTTCTCCACAGATCAGGAGTAGAGACCCCAGGATATTGCCAGGAGGTGCTTTGAATGGAGTGTGGTGGGTAGTTTGGCCACATATTCTAGGTTTCAAACAGTCTCTTACCTCCTCTCATCTCCTACCTTGCCCCCGCCCCCAGGCTCTGATGTCCCTGTTTGTTCTGGCCTCCAAGGATGGTTGGGTTGACATCATGTACGATGGGCTGGATGCTGTGGGCGTGGACCAGCAGGTGAGGTGATGCTGGGAAGGACTGTTTCTGGGTTCAAGTCATTCAGCCTGGGCTGGCTGCCAAGTGTAACCAGGCAAGCACGGGTCAGAAGAACACGCTGCAGCGCACTGCAGGCTGCATCTGTAGGCCCACAGTCCGTTCTGATTTCTTTTTCAAATGGCGGGCAGACAGTTTAAAAAAAAAAACAAAAAACAAAAAACCGACAACGGTACATTTGGCATGAAAAGTCTAAAGGACGGAGGACACTGGGCTCCCATTCCCTCAAGGCAGGGGTCAGGCAGAGCAAAAGAAACAGCTACTTAGGTGGAGGTATAGCCGTTCTCACCTGATGCCAACTCATGCCGGCCACCCAACCTGTCAGATGCCCGGAGCTATTTAAGTTTGTAGGTGGGCAGCTTCCCCCGAGATGGCTTCCTATCAGGCTGATGTGACCACGGGCACCTTCCTGCTCCCCCGCCAGCCCATCATGAACCACAACCCCTGGATGCTGCTGTACTTCATCTCTTTCCTGCTCATCGTGGCCTTCTTCGTCCTGAACATGTTTGTGGGCGTGGTGGTAGAGAACTTCCACAAGTGCCGGCAGCACCAGGAGGAGGAGGAGGCGCGGCGCCGGGAGGAGAAGCGACTACGGAGGCTGGAGAAAAAGAGAAGGAGTAAGGAGAAGCAGATGGCCGGTCGGTAGTCTTTCCACGTCTCTCTGGGTCGTGCTTGACCTTGGCCTTGTGACTGCAAGGGGTTAGGAGCTGGGGTTGGGGGCCTGGGAGAAGTGCTCCGGGGGCCCCCCCCCATCTCCTTTCCTCAACAGCATGTCCGCCATTAGAGCCTGCATGAAGGAGACCAGGTCAGCCCCCATGGGGGAAGAGCTGCCCCCCCCCAGGAGGCTCCCTGGGTCTCAGCCTCATACTCCCCAGAGGATGCCAGATAGAAACTGGACACTCTCCACTACTTGTCAGAGGAGGGACAGCAACCTGGCCTGACATCACATCTCCCGGTACTGGTGTGTCCAGTGACCCAGAGATTAGCCTAAGTGCCAACTCAGATCAGCCCAGGCTGGCCCAGCAAGTATTCCAATCTCTGGACTTGCTCAGCGTCCTTAGTTGCTCAGCCAGTGCTCAAGGGAACCTGCAAAGAGACAACAGTTGAGAATGACCTTTGAACCATACCCTTTCCCTTTCTCCAACGAAACTACCTGGCTCCCTGATGACTGGAGGGTTTTGTTTGTTTGTTTGTTGTTTTTGTTTTGTTTTGTTTTGTTTTTGCCATAGAGGAAAGAAAAGAAGCCCCAGGTGTGGTAGCACAAGCCTCTAATCAGAGCACGCAGGAAGCAGAAACAGAAGGATCCCAGGTTCAAAGCTAGCCTGGGCTACATAGTGAGTTTGAGGCCAGCTTGGACTGAACAGTGAGACCCTGTCTCAGAAAGCCAAACAAAGAATGGCAGGGTGAGAAAAAGAAAAGGAAAGGACAGGAAGAGTCTCTCCCTGCCCCCATCTCTGGACAGGCTTAGATCATAGGAAAGTTAAATAACCACTCCCTGGCTCAAGACCCGCTCCAGGCTCCCAGCTCCTGTGCTCCCAGCATCTCTTGCACAGGGTGCGTGTAGCTTCACGCCTGTCGCCTTCATACTTTGCCACAGGCAGGCTGAGACACATAGGAAAGACACACAGAGTTGGGAAGAAAGGAGAGAGGCGCAGTAGCTGCTTTGTTTCTGGGATGTGTGCAGGTGTGTGTGCACCTGGCTCCCATTCGGGGCTCCTGTCTGTCTGGTGCTCTGTCATTTCCGTGCCTCTCTCAGTCACAGCCCACGTCCCTCCACGTCTCTCTCCCTCTCTCTCTCTCTCTCTCTCTCTCTCTCTCTCTCTCTCTCTCTCTCTCTCTCTCTGTGTGTGTGTGTGGGGGGGGGGTTTCAAAGCCTTTGTGTGTCTCCCAGTGCCTCTCCCTGTTTGGTCTGTGGGTTTCCCTCCTCTCCACCCGCTCACAAACCGTCTGCCTTCCGCCGATCAGACGTGTGCCGCGCTCTCAGAGTTGCCTTTTGGTGTGTGGAAATGTGAGTACCACCAAATGAGCTAGGGGCTCCGTGTCTCTGCCCACCTTGTGCCTTCGGCTGCGTCTCCCCGCTGCCTGTGGCAGGTGCTCAGAGGAGGGAGAGAGTGTGGAGTTACAGACAAGGATGAGAGTGGGATGGGGCCAGAGCTGCCAGGGGCGGGGACTCTGGCCCCAGGTGGTCATGAGTGGGTACAGTTCTCAGTTCTCCATCTCTCACGCCCACACATCACCCTCCAGAGGCCCCCTCTTCCCAGCTCTGGGTTGGGGTCTGGTCTCGGCTTCCCTGTAGATTCTAAAGCTGAGCAGGTATCATGTCCCCAGGGCCACACTCCCACTTTCGCTCCACCCACCGCACACCCCTTGCAGGGAGCTGCCTCAACAAGGCATCTGCAGATGGATTTTTTTTTTTTTTTTTTTGGCAGGAGGCACTGTGGCCCCCTGCCTGACCAGCTGGCTCCTCTTCTGGGGTCTGTAAGCTATTCAGGTGCAGCTGAGGCCACAGCAGGGACCGGGGGAGGGGGGGCGGGAGTTAGGAGTGGACATCTGTTCTGATGACAGGCTGCCTGCCCCCCACCTCCCCTCCTTCTCCTTCCAGTATCTTCCTATCCCTGTAACCCTGGCAAGTTGGCTGAAACATTTGTCTTCTTCAGGTGCCCTGAGTCTGGGCTTGGGCATTGAGAACCAGCTGCTAATACTCAGCATACCCCATTTGTAGGCAGAGTTGAGGGCTGGAGCTGAGGAGGGGGGCGGTGAGCTGCTGAGGGGCCCTGCCCAGCGCACCTGGTCCGGTCAATGACCAATGTCGTGTTTCGTTCTTTTAGATCTAATGTTGGACGATGTAATTGCTTCCGGCAGCTCAGCCAGCGCTGCGTCAGGTACTGCGTCTGGGGTGTGGTTTCATGCGTGTGGGGACATTCACTTTGCTCCCTCTCCATGGCTCATTGAGTCTATCCTCTAGGGGTGAAGGGTTGAGGGTCCTTAGGGGTCCCCAAGAGGGCAGGGACTGAAGTGTTGGGTCTGCGTCGCCCCACCCCCACCCCACCCCCCCACAACTAGCTGCCCAGTAGGCCTATGATAATAAGCTGGATGGAGGTGAGTCTGGCAGCCTCTAGCTCCACAGATTTTGGAGGATCCAGGTCTTCTACAGAGGGTCCCCAGCTTCTGCTCTTAGCACCCTCCTCCCTGTCCTCCCGTCCTCACCATCTGACTGAGCTGCAAATCTCTCTTCCTTCTCTTGTCTGAAGAGGAGTCTTTGATCCAAGGGAGAAGATGAGAGGAGCGGTGAGGGAGAAGGATTTGTTTTAAAAATGTAGCAATGAATAATTGAACCAACTCATTAATAGTCAAGTAATCGCGGTGGCCACATCATCACTACAAACAGCAGGCCCGGGAATCGAAAGACTAAGTTAGCTGTAAGCCTCTCCGCTCCCCCCCCCCCCCGGCCCAGAAAGCCAGGGGTTCGAGAACAGGTTGAGTCCTTACCTCCAAAAGCTGTGCGTGTCTGGGGGGGGGGACTTCCCAGTCCCTGCCCCTCACCCTGGGCCCCACTCTGTCTCCTAGTCCCCTTATCCTGGTCCCCGGATGGAGGTTGGGAAGATCAAAGTCTATGGCAGGGCTGTGGGTGGGGCTTCATCCCATTCCCTGCCATCTTCACCTGGTGGTTGCCGGGCTGTTTTTCCCAGGATCTTTCCCTCTGCTGGCCCTCCTCTTGCAATTTGGAAGACTAAAGTATGAGCGTGTGGATAACGTCTGTGTTTCCCAATTTTCACTAACCAAAGGCACATTTAATTGCCGATCAGAGCTTCTGAGCCGCAGAAGGTCACACGCTAAACGATGGTGAAGAAAAACTGTTTTGCCATTAAATTAGTCTATGGACTCTTCACATGAGCAAATGTATGATTTCTCTTAAGCCTTGAGAATTTTTTTTTTTTTTTTTTTTACAATTAAGAATGGAAGGCCTTCCCCGTTGAATGCTTTCTCAGCTGCCGAAGGCTTGGGGTTTGAGCCTGGGAACCACTGGCTGTACCGTTCCTTACTGCCCAACTCAGGCAGGCACCATCCTGGGCAAATGGGATGCTGGGTCTGTGATGGGGGTCAGAGACCTACTCAAGGAGTACTCTGAGCTATGGCAGACCCTCATCTGTAGCCATGGTCCTGAGCTATGGTGTTTGACATTAACTAGCATCTCTCTGGGGGTCTCAGGAGTCCCTGGCTGGTTTGTGTCTCTGTCGCTAGGATCCCCATGTCTCTGTGTTGGGATTCTTTTTCCAAATTTCTGGCACTGTGGGGAAGTTGGGAGGAAACTGTCTTTGGCTTAATCCTTCCGAGGTATTAGGTAGCCGATTAGAGTGGAGGCTGACAAATAGACACACTCGCCTTTCCCTCTAAACACTTCCCAAACACATGATTGGCCCACTGAGGCTCCCTGGGGGACTGTCCCATTAACTGGCACATGTAGGCACAGCCACCAAGGCACTCCGTACCTACATCACAGCATACACTGGCTGTCTCATCCTATACCTTTATCCAGGGGCCCTGGCCGCCTTCTGCTGGCACATCCATTACTCTTTTTGGTTGTAGCAACAACCCAGACTCTGAACAGGGCCTCCAAACGTCTTATGTCCCTCTTGTCTGGGCCTGGGGTTTATCAGGGTCTATATCAGAGCTTGCCACTGATATAGCTCTTCACTGAGTAAGACTTACATAGAGAGACAGGACAGGGCTTCCTGGGACTCACCTTAAAGGTGTCCCCAGGCCTCTTGGCCATGAATTTCCAATAGACTTCCAGATGCTGAGGTACTGGTGTGCCAGTCTACCTAGCGGTGATAGGATTGAAGCCAGGCCTCTTGTCTGGGTTTTCTGGAAGTCTCACATGTTAAACCCTCCCGCTTCCTGCTAAAACACCTTCACTCACCCCTCTGCTGTGGCCCAGTGAAAGGGAAAAAAATTGCATCAGCGAGACACCAGACCTAAGCAGACATTTAGATCTGAAGAGAGAGACTGGGGCTGCTGGGTGACATGACCAGCCCTGTGACACTTGACTTCCAGCACCATCTTTACTTTCCTCAGCCTCCTCTGGCCTCCATCTTCACTAACCCTCTTTATCCTCATCCCTACCTCACCCTTCTTCACCCAGGCCAGAGGGATCCACAGCAGCATGGCTTTTGCTGTGTGGGGGGGGGGGGGGGGGAGGGGGAGGAACTGCTATTCCCTATCAGTGTCCTCGGCAAACCCTCTGCCCTGGCTGTGCCTTGGGCCCCCTGTGACCTCCACTAACTCACTGTGCCTAGTGCTGTCATTCACAGGCCCCTCCAGCTCTCCTCACTTGCCCCTGGGCCTCCTTAGGGGCCCAGTGCCCTTGCCGCCGCCCCCCCCCCCACTGTCTCGCTCTGAGCTTTACTCTGCCTAAGGCAGTTCATGATACTAGTAGGAAGCAGCAGGGACGTCAGGCTTATGGCTGGGGTCTTGCTGTCTCTTTCTGGTGCTGGGCCACGGGCTTTCTGGGTCTCTCTGGATGACAGAGGGGCGGCTGGAGGATAGGCTACTCTAGTTGGTCTGGTGCTCTTTGTACCTGTGTGCTAATGGAGGGTTTCCTTGATGCCTGCTGATCTGGGTTGGGGGTTGAAGGTAGAAAGAGGGCTTGGGACCAGTGGGCCATGAACAGATGTCCTGCCTCAGCCATGCCTCCCTACTCCTCTGAGTTGCCTGGAGGGTCCCTGGCTGAATGCAGCCCCACCGCCATCACTCAGACTCCTGAAGCAAGGCTGGAAGGCAGAATTGTTGTTAGTGATACCTCTATTTAGTCCCGGTGTGCCTACAGAAGCCAGGTTGCGTTAAGGGGCTGGGGTGGGGTGGGGGGTGGGGGGTGGGGGGGTGGGGAGGGGACTTCTCCCTTCCAGCCTCCCCTCGACATTGTCTCAACTAATAACGGGGCTAATAAGGAGCCGCTTCTTCTAACCTAATTGTATTCAAACATTTTAGTTAATTCTCCATTCATATTTTAGCATAATGGGATCGGGTGTTCTCGGCATTTATGGAGATTAATGCAGAGAAAGAGTTCCGGCTGCTAAGGCAAAACAGGGCGACTAGCGCCCTCTGGTTCTCATGGTACTGAAGGAAGGAAGGAATGAAGGAAGAAAGAGGCCTTGGCTGGCTCAACCACCCTCCACCATCGGGTGTGGATGACCTGCGGGTCTCTCGGCATCATTTGCCCCTGGCCTCTCCACTCCCCATATTTCTGAGTGTCAGGAAGGCCACCTAAACAAATAAAGCCGCACTTGGCTGGCCCATCTCTGAAAACAAAAGAGATGACCTCAGGTACCTCTGAGGTGCACCTGGCCTTGCTGGGTCTGTGTCCCACCCCTACCCCCCCACCCCCCACCCCCACCCCCACCCTGGTTATCCACACCTCAAGGCCGATGTGGAGAGGGTTTGGGTGGGCTTGCAGAGTAGTCTGCCAAGCCAAACCTGCCACTTCCGGACACTCTTCTTCCTTTGGCTTCTGGTGGGGACTTACACACCCCTCCTCTCAGGCCATTCCCTACCTCAGTTTACCTCTCTGTAAAGGAATCCTCTGCATGGGAAGAGATGGTTGTATATGAGCTGGCCTGGGCCCAAAGCTTTCTGCCGTCCCCGCGCCAGCTGGTCCCTGGCATGGGCCTCAGAGGCTGTAGGCCTCGCTGACTGGCTTCTGCCAAGACCTCCTGAGAGAAGAAGAGCTGTCTGAGACCTGAGGCTGCCCATGGCTTCCCGGTGGGGGCTCTCTTCCTTCTGTGTGGCTTTCTGTGCAGCCAATCTGTTGGCACATTTCCAGATAGCGTGCCCCCCCCCCAACCCCAACCTTGGCCTGGCCCTTACCTCAGCACCTGGAGGAGGGCCCCTGAAACCTGCCCCCAGATTTCTCTTGCCTGACTTGGCAGAATAACCTTCTGGCACTGTGACTTTTCTAAGCGGTTTGGCTAATTACAAGAGCAACAGTATGCCTGTGACAGATCTCAGACAGCGCTTCCAGCCCAGCCTGTGGTGTCAGGCCGCCCCAATACCCAGGGTAGGCTGGGTACTGCCTCATTAGAAACTGGGTGAGTCTGTGGGGGCCACCCTCCTAGCTTAAGTCTGAAAGAGAACAGAACCATGGGCCTCCGTCTCTACCTTCCCCGCACGAGGCTGTGGGGCACAGTCCTCTGGAGGCCTTGTGGTAGGTCAAGCAGGCAGCCAAGACGTCCAATTTCCAATCTCTGGTCCTATCACAAATCCCAGCTCTGTGTAATCCCTTCGGTGGCCCCACAGGCTAAGCTTGGAGAAGGCATTGCAGCTCTCCCTCTGTAGCTAGAGCTCCCTCAGAGCCCGATTAGATGGGGGGCGGGGAGGGGGGGTCTTTCATCTTATTGATCCACCTTGCTGCTGAACATGGAATCAAAGGTGTTGGAAGGAGCTGGTGGTAACTTAGAGGCTGCCCTAGGATACAGGCTCACCCAGTGTCTGATGTAGTGGAGGGGCTCTGCATGTCCCCATCCCGTTCCGCCCTGACCGCAGACAGTAGAACAGATGCTTGACAGGGGATAGGCCAAAACAGCCGTCTCCTGCAAAGGGCAGCTGGGGAGTTGGGGTGGGGGTGGGGAGGTTGGGATGCTGGTGACCGGAATGTTTCAGCACTGGCAGTAGAGGCTGGCAGTCGGCGGCAGGGAGGGGCTGTGGGTGGAGGGGTGTGGGAGACAGGGCCTGATGTTCGCTCTACCACTCTCTTCCTGGCCCCACCAGAAGCCCAGTGCAAGCCTTACTACTCTGACTATTCACGCTTCCGGCTCCTTGTCCACCACCTGTGTACCAGCCACTACTTGGACCTCTTCATCACTGGTGTCATCGGGCTGAACGTGGTCACTATGGCCATGGAACATTATCAGCAGCCCCAGGTAAGAACAAGTGGTGGTCTGGGCGTGGTGGCGCATGCCTTTAATCCCAGCACTCGGGGGTGGGGGGGTGGGGGGGAGGTAGAGACAGGTGGATCGCTATGAGTTCGAGGCCAGCCTGGTCTACAAAGCGAGTCCAGGACAGCTAAGGCTAACACAGAGAGACCCTGTCTCGGAACAAAACAAAACAAAAAAGAACAAGTGGTGGGCCAACAGCCTTGGGATCTTCCCAAGGAGGCAATCGCCTGAACTATATAGCCTCTGGGTGCCAGGAAAGTATTGGGAGCACTACGTGGGTCCTTGTACCTTCAGGAGTGTCCTTAGAGGTGGCCATCACCTTTGTTTTATAGATGAAGACACTGGGTCCCTGAGGGTTATTAGTTGGCTTGACCAACATCACACAGCTAGAAGTGGGGAACCAACACATTTTTATTGAGCATCTACTTATGGATGGCTCCTGGCTTTGGGAAGTGAAGAAGACAGACTGATGTTTACCTTTCAAGACTTAGACTCCATTTAGTAAATACTCCGCACCACCACCCCCCAGACTCATCTGGTTCCAGTCCACCCTTCTCATCTGCCTTCTAGCCCCCCAGTTTCCCTATCTGGATAAGGCGGAGGTGGAACTGATAATGTGCAAGCCTCTTTCCAGACTTAGTGCTCTGTGCCTTTCTTGGCACACGCTCATGTGTTCCTTACCTCGCGAGGGGAAATTGAGCGCCAGGTTTGAAAAGTCATGGGATAATGGCCAGTGGTGAGCCATCATGGTAGGAAATGGGGGAAGTGGGCTCCCTTAGCTTCACCCTACTTCCCAGTTCTGGGAGGTATGGTGATGAAAGGGCGGGGCAGGCTTTCGCCTTGGCCCTAAGGAAACACTGCATCTGGTCCCCACTCCTGCCAGATCCTGGATGAGGCTCTGAAGATCTGCAATTACATCTTTACCGTCATCTTCGTCTTGGAGTCAGTTTTCAAACTTGTGGCCTTTGGCTTCCGCCGATTCTTCCAGGACAGGTAACGGTGGGTGGAGAGAGGTCTGGGAGAGTTGAGAGTGAATAGAGGCTTGTCTCCTGGGGAAATACCCAGAAGGCTTTGAGCCTGAAGACCTTTCTTAACTCTTGAGAGTCCAGTTGCCACCCTAGAACTGATGGTGATGGTGGTCAGGGATCTGGGGCTTAAGGGATGGGAGGGGACTCGGGGTCTGACAAGGCAAGGCTTAGAGGGCTTTGGCAGCAAGAATTCGCTGTAGCCTCAGATGGCGCTTGCGGCCACAGAGCTTGGAGCTGGACCGCCCTGGTTGGATTTGGATCCTAGTTCTACTACTTAGTGACTTTGGGTGAGCCTCGGTTCCCTCCATCTGTGAAGTGTAAGCTAACTCTATCCATATCAGAGTTGTGACACAGGTATAGAGCTCTTAAAACAGTGCTTGGCACAAAGTAAGCAGATAAATGCTGGAAACAAAGACAGATGAAGCCAGGTGCCGTGGCTCAAGTTTGTAGTCTCAGCACGCTGCCAGGCCGAGAGAGGAGGAGCGCTCGAGTTCAGTTTGAGAAACATAGCAAAAACATCATATGTGGGGTGGGGTGGGGGGTGGGGGTGGAGAGAAATAATGATCACAAATGAAAAGTACAGGCCCTTCCCAGTTCTACTTTTCTGTGCTACCATGGCACCCTCCCCCATCCCCCCCGTTCCCCCCCACTCAGGGAGCTGCCTTCCCCATTTTCCAGGTGGAACCAGCTGGACCTGGCTATTGTGCTTCTTTCCATCATGGGCATCACGCTGGAGGAGATTGAGGTCAATGCTTCTCTGCCCATCAACCCTACCATCATCCGTATCATGAGGGTGCTCCGTATTGCCCGAGGTATGTCCGACGACGGTCAGCACCCGTGCCTGCCTTCCCATGGTAAACCAGCTCCTAGAAGGGGACGGAGAGAGCCAGGTTATGAGGATGGCTATGAGTTTCCAGGGGCTTTCCTCCCAGCCTCTGCCATAGGGGCTTGTCCACCAGGAGTGGGTTGGGGTATGGGTGGATCACCCCCACCAGCTCCAGCCCAGCCTGGCTCTCCCAGCTATGTGATAGAGAACCCGGAAGGGCCAGCTCATGACACCATCCTGTTCCGTAGTGCTGAAACTACTGAAGATGGCTGTGGGCATGCGGGCGCTGCTGGACACGGTGATGCAGGCCCTGCCCCAGGTAGCTGGGAGGTGGGGGTGGGGAGAAGGGAAGGGTCCTCCTGGGGAGGAGGAGGAGGAGGTGCCCTCCGAAAGGGCAGGGGCCTCAGGGAAGCTGACTGGAGAGCCAGCAGCATCTTTTCCATTTCTTTTCCTCTTCTCCAGGTGGGGAACCTGGGACTTCTCTTCATGTTATTGTTTTTCATCTTTGCAGCTCTGGGCGTGGAGCTCTTTGGAGACCTGGGTGAGTTGAGGTTGCAGATGGCGGAGGCGCCAGGGGATGGAGGCCAAGGGGGAATCATGAGACAAACATGGCTTCCCCCGCCCCCCTTTTCTCCTCTTCCCCCAGAGTGTGATGAGACACACCCCTGTGAGGGCTTGGGGCGGCATGCCACCTTTAGGAACTTTGGTATGGCCTTTCTGACCCTCTTCCGAGTCTCCACTGGTGACAACTGGAATGGCATTATGAAGGTGAGAGCCCACAAGGTGGGGGACCCCTCCCAGGGGCTGCTGAAACAGCCGGAAGGATGCTCTAGTCTCTGGCCTAAGATGCTTTGAGAAGATGTATTAGCCATGGCCCCCTGTTGCCCCAGGTCACACACTCTGAACTCTCTTCCTCCGGCTGTGCTCTGACTCACTCACGCTCCCCCCTGCATCCTCAAATACCCTTCTATGGCCAGGATACTGACAATCCCTTCTCACCCAGGGCCTTCTCCTCCCCCCTGCACCCTGATTTCCCACGACGGCTTCAGCGGCTGTCCTCCCCACCCTCACGCCTCTGCCCTTGACCCCTCCCACAGGACACCCTCCGGGACTGTGACCAGGAGTCCACCTGTTACAACACAGTCATTTCACCCATCTACTTTGTGTCGTTCGTGCTCACGGCCCAGTTCGTGCTGGTCAACGTGGTCATAGCCGTGCTGATGAAGCACCTGGAAGAAAGCAACAAAGAGGCGAAGGAGGAGGCGGAGCTGGAGGCCGAGTTGGAGCTGGAGATGAAGACGCTCAGCCCACAGCCCCACTCCCCGCTGGGCAGCCCCTTCCTCTGGCCTGGGGTGGAGGGTGCCAACAGCCCCGACAGCCCTAAGCCTGGGGCTCCACACACCATGGCCCACATTGGAGCAGCCTTGGGCTTCTCCTTTGAACACGCCACGGTGAGCGATGGTGCCCCTTCCAAAGGGCCATGGGGCAGGGAGGGCAGGGCAAATGGCAGCTCCCTGGGGGCCCTATAGGAACCCAGCAGGCCCCAGGGCTTCTCCCCCATTCGCCTGCTCCTCTTACCTTGATGTTGAGGGACTAGCTGCCGCACACCACTTCCCAGAATGGCTGCCTGGCAACCCTCTAGCAAAGCGGTGGCAGGCTGGCTAGCTCCTCCAGCCTGGTGTGGCTTCCCCTTGTAGGCTCTTAGGTTCAAGGCTAAGTCTTCTGTTTCCTTCCTGTCTCTCTCTCTCTTTTTTTTTAAATCCTTACCCAATTGTCAAACCTCTTTCCTACACATTTTCTTACCTTCCATCTCTCCATCCTTCCATCTTCTATTTATCTCTCCTTCTCCCCTGTGGACCCTGGTCACTCTCACCCCTCACCTCTCCTTTCCTTCTGCATCTTTCCCAATACTCCCCTTTCTCATCTCCCTGTTGCTGTGTGTGTGTGTGTGTGTGTGTGTGTGTGTGTGTGTGTGTGTGTATGTGTGTGTCTGCGTGTTGGTGTGCACATGCCACATGGGTTCCACTTCCACTTGCTCTTCCTGCCCCTTGCCAACCCTCTTCCCTGACACTTCTCTCCGGCTCCCCTTATGGGCTGGTCCTCCCAGGACAGACAGCTGTTTGACACCATCTCCCTGCTGATCCAGGGCTCCCTGGAGGGGGACCTGAAGCTGATGGACGAGCTGGCAGGCCCAGGGGGCCAGCCCTCTGCCTTCCCTTCTGCCCCCAGCCGGGGTGGCTCCGACCCACAGGTTACTGTGCCCTGTCATGTGCCGAGCTGTGCCATGCTGTGCTGTGCTTCTGGGGTGGCTGGGGGGTGTTGCCTGCCCACCGGGTAGCTAGACAAATGAGCAGCCGAAGGGCCACACAGTTGGGCACTGCACCTGGCAGGAGGCAGTTGGGAGAGGGGGGAGGGGAGGGCTGCAGGCTCTGCAAAGTAGGGAAATCACCCGTTCTGGGGAGACAGAGAGGTGGAGGAGGGGCTTGGAGAGATTTGTAAGAAAGAATCTGGAAGAGAGAAGAGATGGAACAGTGGGGCTCGAGGAGGAAAGGAGGCTAGGTATCAGGCCCAGGCGAGAAGAGCCTCTGAGGCTAGTGCAAGTGGCAGTGGGACTCATAGAGGGACGTGTTTTAGCTAGTCTATTTTTTTCTGTAGTGTCCAGTGCCCATCCGCACTCCTCTGGTGGCCTTGTAAGTGAGAAGCCCACCGGGACATGATATGAGAGCTGTCTTAAGCAGTTTTCTGTCCTGAGGGAATAGAAGTGAATTCTGGAACAGAAGCGGAAAGTAGGACTTGGTTTCCTCATCAAATGCAATCCCTTCCCTCAGCACCCAGTGTGCTCTTCAGCAGCCCCAGTGTACCCTGAGCCTTGGCTTTCTGGGTCCCTCCAGCACTGCTCTCCTCCCATTGGCCCAATACTCCTTCAGTACCCCACCCCCACCCTCGTCAGGGACTACAGATCTAGAGTGGGTTAAGGAGATGGGGTGGATTATAGTGGAATCCTAGGGGCACAGACTCTGTTGGGAGAAGGGATAGGGCCCACAGGTTCCTAGGTAGCCCATAGCCTGGAAGAAAATAGACAGTGATTCTTAACATGGTAAAGACCCATACCTCGCCTGGCATGGTTGCGCACGCCTTTAATCCCAGCCCTTGGGAGGCAGAGGCAGGTGGATCGCTGTGAGTTCAAGGCCAGCCGGCCTACAAAGCAATTCCAGGACAGCCAAGATAACACAGAGAAACTCTGTTTCAAAAACCTGAAAGAGAAAAAAAAAAAAAAAAAGCCCCATGCCTCTTGTTAGGATTTAGTCTCAGACCTGGCAGTGACCTAGAACGATAGGTAGGAAAGTCCCCCCCCCCAACCTCCCCCATTCTAAACTAAGCCCATGGGAAAGGGGGGGGGGATAGGACAGAGATCAGAACAGCTCACTCACCCAAAGACCACTCATCCCCCCCCTAATATCTTGTAGATGCTGAAGCTCCCAGGTGAGCCAGCCAGATGTGGTGGCCCAAGTGCACCCCCTTCATCCTAGCTGGGAGAGCACTTCTCAAGGCCCACATTGGACAGGGGGAGCAGGTTGCAGGCAGACGGAGGAGGGCCCATGAGGGGAGAAGCCAGAATCTGGGGGCAGGCCAAGTCCTGCTAGGCTTTTGGAAGCGAAGAGAATAGGCAGAAAACAGCCCTCAGATTGGTGGCATTGTCCCCAGCGCACCCCCCACCACCACCGCCACCATGCTGCTCTGTCTGCGGAGAGGAGACTAGGCTTTGCTGGCCTTTCTTCATTCTTTTTTGTTTGTTTGTTTGTTTGTTTGTTTGGAATCATCTTTATGAGAGTGGAAGCCCTCTCCCTGGGTGATGGTAGTGTGGGAGGGGGCTGCTAAGATGCCTGGGGGTATCTTTAGAATGTGTTTCTACGTCTCTTGGTCTCTTTGCTTTGCCAGTGTTTGCTCTGTCTCTTTGGTGCCTGCTGCAGACTCTCTGATCAGAGCAGGGGGTTGAAGAGGGAGAGAGGGAGGCGCTGTGGGTATATTGGGCGAGGGGCGGGGAGTGAAATGGGATGCCTTCCTCTCCGGCTTTGTGGAAAGGGGAAAAATGGGGGCGGGGCTGCTAGCGTGCCCAGTGTGCGTCCTGGTTTCTCATGCCTGCTCATCTCTCTCCTGTCTAGATCCCCCTAGCTGAGATGGAGGCTCTGTCTCTGACGTCAGAGATTGTGTCTGAACCGTCCTGCTCTCTAGCTCTGACGGATGACTCTTTGCCTGATGACACTCACACACTCTTACTTAGTGCCCTGGAGAGCAATGTACATGCACACAATCCCTTGCTGCTCCCTCAGCCTGGGCTAGGCTGTCTGCAGGGCTCCAGACCCTCCTCCTCCTACTCTGTGCCCAGGTCCTTGCCCAGAGGCATTCATTCACCAGTGGGCACAAAGTGCCCCAGCCTTTGCTGGCATGAATTCTTCCTTGCCCCCTCCCCCCAGGAAGGGGGGGGATATAAAGGAATTTGATAAGATATAACCAAGACCCTGCTCAGAGGGTTACGTGGGCATCGGGAGGTGACAGGCTTATTCCAGGAATGACAGCCCAAAACAGAGGTGGCTTGGGAGCTAGGTTCTGTCTTTGGAGCCCTGTACCAGCCAGCCCCTCCTTCCCTGCTCCTCTCCTCCTGCCTCTCCCTCATGAGACTCACTGGTTTCCTGGGTGAGACACATTATCTCTGCTGCCACCACCATGCCCTGCTCCCACCCCCTTCCCTCCCCTCCCCCTCCCCCTCCCCCCCCTCCAAAAACTGTTCCTGTCTCCTCTCTCGCTGCTGTCCCTGTGTGTCCTTGTGTCCTATCCTTAACAAGCTCCGGGGTGGAGGGGTGGGGGGCAGTGGGGGCTGGCTTCTTGGTACTTTGGCCTTTCTACCCTTCCTCAGTTTCCCTCTGCCCCTCTGACAGTGAGCAGCCCCCTCTCATCGGTTGCCTTCTGTCGTGAGAGCCAGCCAGCTGAGGCAGGATCTGGATCAAAGCCCCACCCCCACCCCCACACCCTGGGAAGATCTCTAGAGGTTGTGGCTGGCTGGAAGCAGTGGGTCCTGGGATTGAGACTAGAAAGGAAAGACTCAAACTACCCTCTCCTTGCTGGGACTGTGACCAGCGGAGCCCATGTGGCAAAAAGAGCTTTGCAGCCTCCCTGAGAACTAGGGGTGGGCAGCCCAGAGAAAGGGATTCTAAAGGGGGAGAGAAACTCTTGGGATGTAGCCTTGGTTCCCTATTCTGGGGTTCGGGGCTGATTATTGCCTTTCTTTGAAACAGGTTTTCCCAAACCCACTCCCACCCCCAAGTCTGTCCACTGAGGGAGTACTGAGTCCCCAGTACCCAGGACTTGCTACCTGCCTCCCCCCTCCAGGGTCTCTGTGTGGTTAAAGTAGATCTGGAGACTAGGCTGGGACACTGTGTTCCCCTGTTATTTAACCTGCATGAATCTAACTAGGGCCAGTCAGTCCCTTGTACATCCCTGGGGTAACTCGGGTTATTTAAGAGGACTTCATGCAGTGCTGGGGGGCTGCTCCCTCTTCTTTCCTTCCTTCCTAGTCCTTCACCATCCATCCCCAGCCCAGAGGCTCACGGGTGATCCTGTGGGTATGCTCTCGGGGTGGGGCCTCTCCACGCCTCCCTCCCTATATGTAGAGACTCACTGTATGTCTCCCCACCTCCCACCATGCTCATACCCATCACCTTGGCCTAGGAGGGTGTGGAGGTGGGGTGTGGGTAGGTTAGGGGAAGGACTGTGGGTCTGGAGGCAGGAGGGCTTAGTTCATGCTGGCTAGCTTCTCCTCGGCTACCAAGCCCAGAGGCATGCTCTTCACCCTATCCTCTGGTCGTTTTGCAGATGGTACCCCACCCTGAGGAGGCACCAGTGCCCCTGGGACCAGACCTGCTGACTGTGAGGAAGTCTGGTGTCAGCCGGACACACTCTCTGCCCAATGACAGCTACATGTGCCGCAATGGGAGCACTGCCGAGAGATCCCTAGGACACAGGGGCTGGGGGCTCCCCAAAGCCCAGTCAGGTACCCGAGCTTAGCCCGCTCAAGGAGAGCCAACCTTGCCTAAGACGAACAAAAGAAGTGTCTCTCTTGTTTTTGAGGAAACCCTGGGCTAAAGGGAAATGCCCAGACTGGAAGAAGTAACTTTCATCCCAGGGCAGTGAGGGGTAGAGGCCCCAATGGGGGCGGGGCTCAAAGACTACCTCTCTACTGACCCTTCCATGTCCCTTCTCCACAGGCTCCATCTTGTCTGTTCACTCCCAACCAGCAGACACCAGCTGCATCCTACAGCTTCCCAAAGATGCACCACACCTGCTCCAGCCTCACGGGGCCTCCACGTGGGGCGCCATCCCTAAACTACCCCCACCCGGCCGCTCCCCTCTGGCTCAGAGGCCTCTCAGGCGCCAGGTAAGCAAGTGTGGAGGGCTGGACCTGGCCTCTATGGTGGAGTTCCTTTTTTTTTTTTTTTTCTTTCCTTCCAGTTTTTCAAGACAGGGTTTCTCTGTGTAGCCTTGACTGTACTGGACTTACTTTGTAGACCAGGCTGTCCTCAAACTCACAGTGATTTGCCTGCCTCTGCCTCCCAAGTGCTGGAATTAAAGGCATAAGCCAACCACCACCCAGCTTGTTCTTTATTGGGGGTTCTTTATTGGAACTCCTATGCTGTTGGTGATGACCAGAGTGATGCTTTCATTTTTCCAGCAAACGTATATTGTGTGCCAATAATACCACAGCTCTAAAGCTGAGCATGGTGGCACACGCCTTTAATCCCAGCACTTGGGAGGCAGAGGCAGGCAGATCTGTAAATTCAAGGCCATCCTGGTCTACAAAAGTGAGTCCAGGACAGCCAAGGCTACACAGGGAAACCCTATCTTGAAAAACCAAAAACAAACAAACAAAACGAAACGAAACAAACCCAAACAACCCAAACAAAAAACAAACCACAGCTCTAAGTACTAGGGACACGGTACTGGGTAAAGCAGAAGGGATTGGCGTTCACGCTCCCTCCCCTTCTCCATGCACACACCTTGTTTTGCTGAGGAGGCCTAGGGTCCAGGGAACAGCTGTTGCCAGGGGAAGTGACAGTCAGTGGAGGTGGTACCCATGTATGAAGGGTCCCAATCCCAGGTCCATTAATCTGGGGAACACAAGGCAGGGCTTAGGTGTCTTTACTTCTGGCCAACCCTGGGGGTCCACTGTCCATGAGCCAGACAGATAGTGACTGATGGAGGCAAATGAAGTTTCTGTGCCTTGTGTTGACGGCTGTGGCTCCTGAGCACAGATATACGGATATCTGTCGGCCCCATGCTGTTGGGGAGCAGGCATGGTCCCCTCCTCCTGCACCCACTCACCAAGCAGCTTCCTGCTACTAGGCCCTGGGACACAGTTCCTGCTCTCTGAGCTCAGTCTCAGAACGGAGGCACACGTGCAATCATTTCACTGCAGCCGCGGGTTAGAGCCGCACGGTGCTTGTGTGCATTGTAGCGGGGAGCCCAAGAAGAGATGAGGGTTAGTTTTTCTTGAAGTGGATTGCCAGGCACTCAGCAGAGAAAACCCATGTTCCGCAGAGGGAGGGATACTTGCTGTTGGGAAGGGTACTCAAGGCCAAGGGAACGGTTGCCTTGCTCTCCCTAAAGGCCAGAGGCACAAAGGCACCAGCTTGGAAAGCAGAGCTGGCATCATTTCTTTCTGGCCTCCCAGGGCCCAAAGACTGCAGAGAGCTCCTCCTGCAGGGTTTGGGGAAGTGGGGCACCGAGGACAGAAGAAAGGTTTGGCGGGTGAAGGGGAGGTGTGAACCATGGAGCTCATGGCCCCCTTCTCTCAATAAGAGAGGCTAATAGGGTGGTCCTGTAACTTCATGGGGGTCCGGGACACCCAGCCTGACAGAAAGGATAAAAGAGCATCCACGTTGTAAAGGAAATCCCTGGGCTGAGCCCGACATCCACTTCCCACAGGCAGCAATAAGGACTGACTCCCTGGACGTGCAGGGCCTGGGTAGCCGAGAAGACCTGCTGTCAGAGGTGAGTGGGCCCTCCTGCCCTCTGACCCGGTCCTCATCCTTCTGGGGCGGGTCGAGCATCCAGGTGCAGCAGCGGTCCAGCAGCCAGAGCAAGGCCTCCAAGCACATCCGCCTGCCGCCAGCCCTTTGCCCAGGCCTGGAACCCAGCTGGGCTAAGGACCCTCCGGAAACCAGAAGCAGCTTAGAGCTGGACACGGAGCTGAGCTGGATTTCAGGAGACCTCCTACCCAGCAGCCAGGAAGAACCCCTGTCCCCACGGGACCTGAAGAAATGCTACAGTGTGGAGGCCCAGAGCTGCCGGCGCAGGCCTGGGTCCTGGCTAGACGAACAGAGGAGACACTCCATTGCTGTCAGCTGCCTGGACAGCGGCTCCCAACCCCGCCTATGTCCGAGTCCCTCAAGCCTGGGGGGCCAACCTCTTGGGGGCGGCCCTGGGAGCCGGCCTAAGAAAAAACTCAGCCCACCCAGTATCTCTATAGACCCCCCGGAGAGCCAGGGCCCTCGGCCCCCATGCAGTCCTGGTGTCTGCCTCAGGAGGAGGGCGCCATCCAGTGACTCCAAGGATCCCTCGGCCTCCGGCGCCCTTGACAGCACGGCTGCCTCACCCTCCCCAAAGAAAGACGCGCTGAGTCTCTCTGGTTTGTCTTCTGACCCATCAGATCCGGACCCCTGAGTCCCACCCACTTCCCCCCTCACTTTTCTCCACTGGGTGCAGATCCTAGCTCCGCCTCCTGGGCAGTATTTGAAAAGTCCCACGCAGCAGCATAAGCGGAGAGGCACGACGTCGTCTGCTTCTTTAGTAGCTGGGAGATTACAAGCAGGACCTCCAGAGAGTCTGGAGAGAACACAGCCCTGGCACCTGCGCCGGGAAGAAAGAGAGGGAGAAGCCCAGTGTGGCCGAGGCTCCCGACACCAGGAGCTGTTGGGAGAAAGCAATACGTTTGTGCAGAATCTCTATGTATATTCTATTTTATTAAATTAATTGAATCTAGTATATGCCGGATGTACGACATTTTGTGACTGAGGGGACTTGTTTCCTTCTACTTTTATGTGTCTCAGAATATTTCTGAGGCGAAGGCGTCTGTCTCTTGGCTATTTTAACCTAAAATAACCAGTCTAGTTATATTCCCTCTTCTTGTAAAGCACAAGTTGGGACCGTGAGTGTATTACAACCCAGCGGCGGCCCATCTTCAGTGGAAAGCAAAAACCATTTTGGAAACTGTCATGTAACTTAATTTTTCTCCTTTAACCTCGTCATCATTTTTCTGTAGGGGAAAAAAAAAAAAAGAGAAAAAGAGAAAAAAAAAGAGATTTTACAAATGAAATGGAACCTTTTTATATATACATACATACATATCTATATATCTATATATCTATATAAAATAAAGTAATTTTCCAAAATACAAAGTTAATCCCAGTCCAGAGTAAAAACAAAAGGGGATGGAGAGATAGATGTGTTTAGATGACCGTGGAGAGTCCTGGAGATGGAAAGTGGGCGGTGGGAGGGACGATTTGGGGTTGTCTCTGTGTGTGTGTGTGTGTGTGTGTGTGTGTGTGTGTGTAGTTGGCATGTATGAGCTGTGTACCTGAGAGAGGAGGGACTCAAATGCCAGTCATGGAGGGCTCCATCCCTGTGCCACCTCTGTCAGCACAGAGGAGAAGAGCAGCAACACTGTTCTGGGAGCAGGAGTCAGGGGCTGCTGTTTTGTTTTTTTTTTGTTTGTTTTTTTTTTTCCAGCACAGCTTTATCGAAACCTCTGAACAAGGCAGCTCAGGGTGTGTGAGCAATTCCAGATTAATTCTTATTTCTGCTGACAGCTATCAGCTGCATATTGAAAGCTGGAAATTGGCATAATGAAGCTGTTTTGCTTAATGGGGCCAACGGAGGAGGCCGGGAGGCAGCCCCTGGCTGCTGCAGATCTAAATGTAAGGATTAATGGGGGGAGGGGCAATTGCTTGGGGGGGGGGGAGGGGCGGTTCCTGCCCTGTTCTTCCGCCCCCCACCAGCCTTTGCCACACTCTGCCTGGGTGGTGACCTGAGGTGTCTGGGCTAAAAGCCTCTTGCCTTGGGCCTCACCCACCTGCCTGCTGATATTAAGATTAATCTGTGTAAACAGGACGGGTCACCCCTCCCAAGGATCAGACTACCTACAGGGACCAGGGCTGGAGACCAGAGGTGACCTCCTGATGGTGGCCCGAATACTGAGCTAGGGGAGCTGGCTCCCTGAGGGGTGATGAATGATACAACCAAGGTGCTTACATGGTCTGCTGCTGCTTGCCCAGCGGGAGGGAGCTGGAGCAGAGAGAGGTTGACGTCCTAGTGCTGAGAGGGAGTAACCAGAGATGCAGGCAACCTGTCACCCCCTGGCCACCCCAAACATCTGTCCCACTTCCGGTCTCTTGAACATGCCTGTCCCCTTTAAGCCAGGGGTGTGTGTGTGTGTGTGTGTGTGTATGAGGCAGCGACCACTGAGCTGCACACCCAGTCCTGGATTTATTTCTTGAAGCTTCAGCGACGTCCCTCACTTACCAGCCCGGACCTGCACAGGCAGCTGGGAGCCCAGGATGCCAGGTTGCTGGTTGCTGGGAGGCTGGACCTGCAGGCGTTCTTCCTCTGGCCTATTTCCTAAGCTGAGAGAGCTTTTCTGATTGCTCTTTTGGGCAAAAAAAAAAAAAAAAAAAAAAAAAAAAAAAAAAAAAAGATACCACTCATTGAAGCAAACACCTGGTTTGATCTCCCTAGGGTGTATGATAGTGCCAAGCTCTGATCCCTCTAGCCCTCTCAGCTGGAGAATGGTGGTGCTTGTAGAAGCTGGCTTTTCTTTCTTTTTTCCTTTTTTTTTTTTTTTTTTTTTTTTTAAGGAAGCTGTGCAAAATTCCTAGAGTTTTGCCACCTGGATCCAGAGATTAAGCTTCTGTATTTTTGTAAAATTCTGTAGCCGTCTGTCCCTTATGGGTGGGAGGGTTGGGAAGGAGGGGCTCTGGGATTTCCAGCCCTCCACTTCTTCTTCTTGGAGGCTAGAAGATTCTGGGTCAAGGCTAAGCAGAAGGCTGAACCCTCTCCCTTTACCCAGATTTCTCTTATTACCCTTGCTCACTGCCTCTGTAAATACACGGCAGTGCCTGCCCCCTGCCCCTGCTTTGCTCTCCTCAGTAAGGACTGAGGAAGCTTGCCTGGGGCCACGCTGGGTAGGCTTTAGGGTTGCTCTCTGGAGAGCTACTGTGCCACCCCGTGAGAAGGCAAGTTTCCCTCACCAAGATTACACACACACACACACACACACACACACACACACACACACACACACACACCATCTGTGGCCCCAAGCACTCTTCTAGCAGGAAACAGCACCTACAAGGGCATCAGGAGACCAGCCTGGGCTATGCGATATTCCCTGCCAGAAACAAACGAAAGCCTCTGGACAGAACAGTAACAGTGGCCATGGTCTTCGGCCAGCGGCTGGAGATCTTGGGGCAAGTGGGGCTGGGGAGAAAGCAGGCTTGGAATCTCACAGGAGCTTCTGAGATGGGTTGGTGGGATGGGGCAGGTGCCTTTGGCAGCCCTAGCATCTTCCTGGGTGCTTCGCCTTCATTTAGTCCTCTTCCTGGGGTTCAAAGAGAAAAGTGTGTCAAGAGCACCAGGCCTCCACCCTCAGGCTTGGCTGCTTTGGGTTTTCTCCACCCCCAAGGCTCCAGGAAAAGGCCTGTCTGGGGGTGTGGGGAACTGGAAAGAAGGAGTGATCTGAGCTGGTGCTAAAAACAAACCCGAGGCTCACACACAGTCTCTCACTCACTCCTCCAAATGCTTAAGCTTAGGGAAGCACCGGCTAGCATTTTTCCAGGCAGCAGAGGGTTCAATGGGGTTAAGGGGCTTGCCTGCGGTGATGCAGGCAGGACTGAGCAGAGTTAGGATCTGACTCTAGGGCTGGCCCTTCTGCAGCCCACACCACCCCAAGTCCGCTCTCATTGGGGGGTGGGGGGGAGGGGAATGGGAAGTGATGGGAAGAATCACACTTCCAGAATGAACCGAGTTCACAAGGAGGCCAGGGGACACTTTCTTAAAGCAGTCAAGTTTGGATTCTAGAACTGTGCGTGTGTTCTCTGTGTGATCTGCTGGATAGGTTAGAGGAGTCCACCGGCCCCACCTGGTAAGATGCTGGCTTCCGACGACGTGATCCCAGTCGGCAGGGTTGGTGGAGGCACCCTTTGACCCTGGATGCTTTCCAGGAACTCCAAGCGGATGCAGAATCTGCAGTTACTCCAGGTCTCTGGGCAACGCCCTGCCCTAGAATGGCCATGCCCTTTGATACCCTGGCACCTGCTCGCCTCAGCCACCTCTGTCTCCACCCTTCTCCTTTCCTGTCCCCACCTAGGGCCTCTGCCCACTCTCCAAACAGGCTTCACAGCCTCACCTTCAAACGTTCTCCCATCCTAGCCTGTTGTCTCTTTTCCCTCTCTCCTGGCCTGCTGAGCCGCCAACCTGCCCCACATCTGTGACAGCAGCGTAGTGAGGGCATTGGACGCCAGGTGGCAGCACAAAGCACTCTCATCGGGTGCCACCCAGGGTCTCTTTGGAAGAGGGATAAAACCAGGAAGAAGATACCAACCCTGATGGATCCTTCCACACACAGAAGCACTGTATAGCCCCAAAGAGGAAGCAGCTCCCAATTAAAAAAAAAAAAAATCCTGTCTGTGAGGAAGCTCGGACTGGACTATGTCATCTGAGTGTTGGGGACCCACAGCTGGGTGGAAAGGGAGGGTGATCCCCTAGTGCCAATGATGCCCCCCTAAGACCAATAAACTAATCCCAGACCGAGGTGGCATGTTGGATAGGAGACTTAACTCTCAAAGCAAGTTTAGTTGTGGACTGGTCCTACCTATAGGGTAGGATAAAGGTGTATCAAGGAATGACCTAGCTGCCCAGTAAACTCCAGGAGGGAATCCTGCTTCAAAGTCTACCCCTCTGCGTGCCTTAGCCCCATCCTAGTGCATGAGTTTGGCCGAAGCCCACAGAGCCTATTAATTATTACTTTGGAAGCTCTGGAATCGTGCGCAGTGGCCAAGCCCTTACCTGCATGCCAATTAGGTAGGGAACAGGCTGGGGCAGAGGGCAGCCTTGCAGAGACTGGGAGGGGAGCGGGCGGCTCCAGCTAGGCTGAAGCCTGGAGGAAACAGACCCACTGCGTGGGAAGCCAGAAGTGGGAGGCAGGGCATGTGCCTGGAGGATAATTTAGGGGTGTTCCCGGACTTCAATAGTCTTTAAATGAGGCACACGGTGTGGTGAGGACAGGACTGCATTTTCTACACTGTCCCTTTTGTTAGCTCCAACCTGCCCCGCCCTCAGGCAGCATTTCCTGTGCCTGGGTCTCCCTGTCTCCTCTGCTCTGTTTTTCTGTCCCTGCTGTCACACCTGCTCTGCATTTGCAGTTATCTTTTCTTGCTGGTTTTTTTTTTTTTTTTTTCCTTGCCAGGAAATCCCTGTTTCGGGCTGCCTGGAGAAGCTCACAGGCGGAGGAGGCATAGCACATGCATCGCCCATCTAGTATGGAGTCACAGTCAGGCAGAAAGGAGGGTGAGGTAGCCAGATTGTGTTCCCCTGGATGCCTCGGCTCAAACCACATGTCCTCTGTTTCTCCTCTTATCAGCCTTTTGGCTAGAAAACATCTTGGTTCACGAACACTCAAAAGCGAGTGAGCTGTGCTCACTTCGGGGGACCGTTCCTTCTGTCAGGATGGCCTCACTACCTACCTGCTGTGGAGATGGTGTTCTGAGAAATGCGGTTTAAACTTTCTCTTTACAAATCCAACTTTCACCCAACCTGTAACAAGTTAACCATGTGCTCTGAGATTATTTATAGCTATGAACTCATCCTGTTTGCAGCTGTGCACTCAAGCTGTTCAGAATTACCTTTTTGTAATCATTTGCTATGCTTTGGACGTGTTCTCCTTCGGGACTCTTTCGTGCCCCTGACTCAGAACAGTGTTTGTGTATGGAAGATGTGGTAACCAGGTCTAAGACCATTTGCTGGAAGCAGCAAGGCATTGAAAGCCACATCCCTCCTTCTCGCCCCCTGCCCTGAAAATATGCAAGTATAGAGTCATAATACTGATTATGGCTTTGTGTGCTGTTCTGAATCAGTAGGGCCAGAAAGACAATTCTGCCCGCTCCCCCACCCCACCCCACCCCGCCCACCACCGCCCCATTATGAGACTTCTATAAAAGATGACGAAGACCCCTGACTGTCTTTCATTACAGGATTTGTTGTGCTGTTCAATAGAGAGGATGGCCTTTGCTCACGATCCAGTTTTTAGACTGTCTTAGATCTCTTTCAGACTAGGCTTCTTCTACAGTTGGATTAGGACAAGAGAGACCAAAACTCTTCTCAATGTATGAGGACCACTCTTGGATAAAGGACACCAGGAGCTAGTTGTTCTTCTTTTACATGGCATAGCCACATTTGGAGCCTTGCAGAAGAAAGCATCCTCTTCAGCCCTGGTAAAGTCTGGCGGAGAAGGCGAAAGTCGAGTTGGTAAGTGGGAAGCAAGCAGGTGCTTTTCCAACAGGTATTGAGGAGCCTAATTTGGCTCCTTTTTGCCAGGTCGGTTTACCTGGCTTTTGATTTCCCTCTGGGGAAGCGCTCTGTCCCCCAAATTTCAAGCTCATGCACAGCAATTAGTGACTCCGCTTATAAGAATCAGAGCTAAGATGTCTTTAGGACAAATTTATGAGCTTTTAAGTGTTATCCAGAAGTGTTGCCCCAGGTATCTGGATTGTGGGACACGTGGTTTAGGAACTTGGGAAGGGTGGGGCTGGATTGGTAACCATTTGTGCTATTGCATAGAATAGCTTCAGCAGAAACGAAATTAGATGTGCTGCAGAGTCATCGACAGAAGAGAGGGGAACTTCTGGAAAAGCCGCTACCTACTAAAATTCGTGCATCTCTCTGCCTACACTTCTGCCAATTGGTAGCCCACACCCACAAAGTGACTTCCACAAATACCTTGACGAGTCCTCTCAAGGAGGAGAACTTTGAACTTCATACCCTAGCTTTAGAGAAGACAATTCTCAGCCACAAAGGCCTCTTGTTTTCCTGCTTAAAGCTTTTAAGAAGCACTTTAGAGAGAATGGGGAGGGGGGGAGGGCAAGGCCATTTTACCAGGGAGTAGTAGATGTTACAGTAAATATTATTAAATGATACCTTTTGACTGGCAAGCCCTTATGAAAACAATTCTTACCACTGCTCAGTATAGTTTATAAATCTGAGGGATAGATGGATGCATGCCCGCCTATTGCTGCTCATAATCAAAGGCAGCAACCCTCTCTAAATATTATTTAGGAGCAACTAACCAGAGTCAAGGAAACTCTGAAAGCGTAGCTCTACAACTAACCAACACCCTGCTTAATAACCAGATCAGTAGAGCCACAGAAAGGGCTAGGACTAAGATTCCTTGATCCTAGCCCTCCTTCAGAGTCTTCTTCCGCTATCGTACAAAAACCCACAGAACCCCCATATGAGCCTTAATTGTCTTCTACAACAAGTTATGGAGAGAATGTAAAATGGCTGCTCACACCGTATCTCTCTCCTTAGTTTATGAAAAGGCAAATTCTGACTGCAAGAAACGCCTTCATTCTGTGGTAGTCACAGGCAGGGCTTGTGCTGGCTGGATTTATGTCAGCTTGACCCAAGTTAGAGTCATTAGAGAAGAGGGAGCCTCAATTGAGAACACTGTAAGATCTGTAAGATCAGGCTGTAGGCAAGCCTGGTTCTTAATTAGTGATTGATGGAGAGGGCCCAGCCATGATGAGTGGGGCCACCCCTGGGCTGGTGGTCCTGGGTTTCTATAAGGAATCAAGCTGAGAAAGCCAGAAAGCAGCACCCTTCCATGGCCTTGGCATCGGCTCCTGCCTCCAGCTTCCCACCCTGTTTGAGCTGTTTTCCTGACATCCTACGAAGAGTAGCGAGGCGCAAGTATAAGCCAAATAAACCCTTCTTCCCCATGTTGTTTTTAGTCATGGTGTTTCATCACAGGAACAGAACCTCTAAGACAGCACGCTATGGTCAAAGCATGCCAGACTTTGGTGCCAGGGAGCACAAACCCCAAATTCTAGGAGCATCCCTGCAACTTCCTGCATGTTTTAAATGAGTGGGGGGGGGGGCAGGGAGTGGAGGAGGGGAAGAGGCTATTTGCAAAAACAATGCACACAAACAGATACAAATAAGTCTCATCCTGGTAAACCCGCTTTAAAAAATATGCCCAAGGTATAAATAAGGGTTTTCACTAGGCCAATCAGTGTCATTCTAGGTTTGATAAAGAAGGCGATCCAATTCTGGAAATGGGAAAACGAGTGCCAAGGGTTGTGCGGAAGACATTAACCAGCCCTCTTTCACCTCGAGCTTGGAAGCCCAGCATCCCCTCCCCTGTACTGTCTCCCAGCTGCTAGGAGCACTGCCAGCTGCAGCCACTGCTGGCCTCACCGCTTCGGGCCTTTTGAAACACTCCGTCTGGCTCCACCCCTAACCAAAGACAATAAGGGATTTAATCACCACTATTAAAAATAATTCAACATTGGATTTATCTTTTGTTAAAGATACAAAGTTAGGCATAATAGGAAAAGTAATGAGGCTCCCCCACAGACTTACGGAGGCTCCCTCCTACGAAATGTTTTGGCTAAATTTTAGGTAAAACAGATTGGATTATAATGAGTGTTTTTGTTTGCCCAGATGTTATTGATTCAAATTATACAGATCAAATTCATACTATGGTTCATTCCCAGCTACTCCAAGAAATCCCAGCACTAACTCAGTTAGAACAATTGATTACTGCGCCTTATCTGACACCACACACACACTCTTGATGATTATTGACAAGATTCAAAACTTGGTTCTTCAGATGCGAACTTGACTCAGTTGATATCTTGTGATAAACCTTATATTCCAGGGTTAGTCATCCAGAGCCCCATAACTGCCATTATTGACACAGGAGCTCATGTTTCTATTATAGGTCAGCAATGCAGTCCCTCTAATAATGCTTGTCTCCAGTTTTAGACATCCAAGGGGTGGTGACAAAAGTCATCCCTTACCAAGTGTAGAAGGCTTACGTGCTGCTTCTCAGAATCCAAGTGCACCTTGCAACCCTCTATTTTATCATTAACTTTCCTCCCAAAGTTTCTTGGATTAAAAAGTCCCCCCCCCAAATTGGAGTAAATCAGTGACCCATTGAAGGGACAAACTTAGACATTTATATCACCTAATTCAAGAACACTTGAGGCCAACCATACTAAACCATCTTAAAGGCCTTCATTATTCCTCTCTTCTGTATTCCCAAGCTTCTACATGATTTCCGTGCTGTTAATGTTCATCATCATCATCATCCCTTTGGTGTTCTTTAGCCAGAAATTCCCTCTCCTACCATGGTCCCTCAAACTCCAATGTTTATTATTATTATTATTATTATTATTATTATTATTATTATTATTATCATCATCATCATCATCATCATCATCATCGTTGTCGTCGTCATCATCATCATTATTACTATTACTATTATTATTATTTACTATTACTATTATTATTGGTTGTTTTCAAGACAGGGTTTCCCTGGGTATCCTTGGCTGTCTGGAACTCACTCTGTAGACCGGGCTGGCCTCAAAACTCAAGAGATCCACCTGTCCCTGTCTCTTTAGTACTGGGATTAAAGGCATGTGTCACTATACCTGGCTTCATGTTATTATTATTATTATTGATCTTAAGGGTTTTTTAAAAAACTGTCCCATTACATCCTGATGCTAAAGATTTGTTTCTTCAATACCTACTCTCTATAATCAAGTGTCTATGCCTTGCTTCCAATGGAATGTTCTTCCCTAGATGTGACCAACAGTCCCCACCTTCTGTCAATGGTGGGTTAACAAGGAAATATACTCTATTAGAACAAATGTTCCCAGCTATTGTGGATATACTGTTACTCATTTTTCTATTAAACTTTAATGATTACAATTGTCTGTTCCAAGAAAAACAACGTGAACTTCTCTCCAACTGCTCTCGGGCAATATCAACGGGCTTCAGTCTTCCTGGGAATCCCCTACGCAGCTCTTCCTCGCCTTTTGGATTCTCTTAAAGGAGCTGCGACTTAGACTCACCTCACACTTGAACTCCTTGCCTTGCAGCTGTGAAAGAAACACTAGTTTTCCACAGATGCTTAGGTTTTAGGGCAGCCATTGGACAATTAACTTCCCTTTCAGCATCTGAAGACAGTTGTTTCTTCCCAATACACCTAAGCAAAGAGTCACTTTACTCAGCAAAGAGTCACTCGTTTTCAACAAGGCAAAAGTGGAACTGCCTGTGTCACTGGACAAGACCCTAATATTCTGTATCCTTCTGTAACTCAAGACAATTCCAGCTTTCTCTCTCTCTCGGACTCCGGAAGAATGGAAAATGGCGTTTACTCAGTTTCTGTGGGCTCAGATCTCCTTTCACCTCCCTCCTATAAAGACTGTGGCATCCCATGACTTCCCTTACAGGCATGCTCTCCTACAAGTACACATCCTACTTCTGTTGCGTTGATCATTTCTCAGACAGAGCCAATACATCAGGCAGAGGCGCGGCCCCACGGTGTGATGATGGAACATGGTGCTCTTTTGTGACCCCTGAACAACCCCCACCCAACGGGCAGAACTTTTGCTGCTCTGCTGCCTTCAAACATATCCCTGTCCAGCCTTTCAATTTACAAACTGATTCTCACTATCTGCTCAAGGCATCCCACATTTATTTCAAGATGTTATAGTGTTCCTGACCCCTTGGAAAAGACCATAGGCTTAATCCGGTTATAATTAAAGGACATATTAATTACCTGCTAACAGCACAGCAGACCTTAAAGCCAAATCTCAGGCATGTCGTGATTTTTTTCCCTTTTTAAAAAAATTAATTTATTTACTTTGGTTTTTGTGAGACAGGGTTTTTCTGTGTAACCCTGGCTGCCCTGGAACTCACTATATAGACCAGGCTAGTCTCAAACTCATGGATCTGCCAGCATCTGCCTCTTGAGTGCTGGGATTAAAGGCGCATGCACCACCACTGCCCAGCAGGGAAGGGCTTTTTAAAGGCAAAACACACACACACACACACACACACACACACACACACACACACACACACACACGAAGACCTTCAATATCTATACAAGCAAGCAAAAATTGGTCTGCTCTGCCAAGTGGTCAAAACGACCCATAATAATCCTTGAGTGTCTATGTCAGCAAGCTACAGAAGCCAAAAAAGCAGTTAGTCATATCAAAACAAGTAGGTCATGACTGTACATTTCTGGGCCAGGGTCACTGAGTCAGGGTTACTGGGAACTTATCTTCCAGGGACTGGAGTCAGAGGCAAATGGCTAGTGGGTACCAAGACAGATGCCTAGCATAAAAAAAGGAGTTTCTTTAGCCATTAGAAAGCCACCTCGGCTCATACCTCAGACTTCTTGTAATCAGCATTAAGCTCTACTCAAAGCCTCCTTCACAGGTGAATTCATCCTGTTTTTATTCATTACGCTCAATGCCATGACCTACTTGGTCGCCTTACATAAAGAAGTCGTAATGCTGACTGGCTCGCCATGTCTCCTTTTCAACAAGCCACTGCCTCTCATCAAGGAGCCAGAGCATCATAGGCAAGTCTCAGTATCACAGATACAAGCTCAGCAAACTGTCCAGTGAGTTGTTGGGGCCCCTCCATCCCCCAGCCCCAGAACAGCCAATCTCTGGGACCTTCATCCTAATGATCTTTGGCAAATGGATGTGATTCGTAGAAATGTCTTTGCTTATTGAGAAAAATTGTCACATTTGCATTGATATTTTTTAGGCGTTGTCTTTGCTTCCTCTCAAGCATATGAGTGCTTGCTCAAGCTCTTTGCAGATACGTGTGAACTGCTCTCTCTGTAATGGGCATCCCAAAACAAAGTAAAACAAATAATGGTCCTGCTTATATATGTAAAAAAATTTTTCTCTCTTTTTAACAATTTTGGAAAATTCACCTGTCTCATGCCATTCCCTATAATCCCCAAGGACAAGCTGTAACTGAATAAGCCTATTTATTACTAAAAAGATAAAATCAAATACATAAACAGAAAGGTAGGGAGAAGGGATTGGCTGCGTTGTGGCAATTCCACAAAGCAATAAACTTTAAAAATTTTAAATCATTCCTCTCAATTTCTCTCCCCAAAACTGCAGAGGAAAAAAATCTCAAGAGAAGAGATTTTACAAAAACAAATGGTTTAAATAAACTCCCTCAAGAACCCAACCACTAGCTGGATGCTCACCCCCACCCCCTTGCCATTAATCAGGGCCAATGCTCCACATCAGGGACCTCTCTGGATCCCAGCATGACTGACAGAGTCAGAGCAGGAGCTGGTACCGAAAGACGAAAGACAACAGCCTGATAAATTCCACTGATTTTCAAATCCGACCCTGGTCTTGCTCATTTGTCTCCTGCTTGAAATGCAGTGTCCTGCTGGATCCCCTTAACACCCACACTGAATCCAGGAGGCTAGAAGTACCCTGTCTTGACTGAGAAACAAGTGCCAAGGGAGGCTGACACCACACACACACACACACACACGCACACACACACACACACACCCCACACACATATCCAGGAGCTTTCAGGTACAGATAGGGGTAAGTTAAATCAAGAGGAGTTCTGCTCAGCTCCATGGAGGGGTGGTAAGTTGGGGTCCTATTAGGAAAGAGCAAGATTGAGGGCATCCCAGCACAGGCAAGCTGGGAAGGCTCAGCATTTAGATAGGGGTACTAGTGTGGGCCTCAAAGCCCATCCTTACCATGGCCAGGCTGAAACAGAATTAACATAGGCTGGAGATCTACATGCAATACATATGCTTTATATACTTCCCTGTGTGGGGGAGTGTTGTGGCTATTCATACTTGACCAGTGTGAAGTGCCCTGGGCAAGACTAGGAAGCCACAGAGCCTCAGAAGGCAGCAACTTAAAAGTAAAAAACAAGAAGGAGAAGAAGAAGGAGGAGGAGGAGGAGGAGGAGGAGGAGGGGAGGGGGAGGAGGAAGAGGAAGAGGAAGAAGAAGAAGAAGAAGAAGAAGAAGAAGAAGAAGAAGAAGAAGAAGAAGAAGAAGAAGAAGAAGAAGAAGAAGAAGGCAGCAACTTAAAAGGACCACACACCCCTCTATTTGGTACTGGGACCAACTTCATGCCTCACTCTCCTGCTACACACATGCACATAAACACATCACACACATAGTGCTGGTGTCTGTCAGTTGTCTGACAACATGTGGAGAAGCCTAGGCTAACAAGCGCTTCACATACTATATAGATGATGAAACTTGAGGTGACCCTGTATTCATAAAGTCAGATGTGACCCTATCTTTACAAAGGACTTCTTTTACAAGTGAGAAAATTGCTATATACCTCTCCAGGTTTTCCTATGTTTCAGTCCCCTCCCCCCGGGCCCCACCCCCGCCGGAACACTGAGGATCAGGTCCGTCCCAGATCCATCAGCTTCAGGGTCTAGAAGCTCAGGGACCACTGGAAGGGAATAGTACTGTTAACTATCCCCTCGTCACTCTACAATCCCTTCCAGCGTTGCAATTTACTAACAGTTTTATCGAGGCTGTGTCGAAATTGCCGGGACTTGGAGAACTTGACCGAGGGCCTGAGGGCGGGGCGAGAGGAGTGGTGGTGGAGCTGGGAGTCTGGAGGCGGCTCCCCGGGCAGTTCTACTGGGGCTGAGCTGAACTAAGGTCCCAGTCCTGACGAGCACCTGAGCCACATGGACCGTCTGTGTGGCTCCGGGGAGCTGGACTCCAAATTCTGGGTAAGACAAGCCTCTGAGGCTTGGGGGGCGGGGATCCCGTGCTGCGGAAGGGAAGTCTGGTCTCCCGCCCCCCGGCACAGCCTTCCGGGGTAAGCGCTGGAGCAGCAGCTGAGGCCCTGGAAGGAGAATGTATAGCCAGACCTGAAAGGCTCTAAGCATCAAAGAGGGAACGATGGGCTCTGGAAAATTGTACGGCCACGATGCTGCCGCCATGCCCTGCCGTGCCCTGCCCTACCCCGCGTGGAAGAGCTAGGGAGGAAGGAGGCTCCTGCATCTGTAGAGCAGGGCATCAGGAACTGGGAAGCACAGGGACGTGCCATTCAGGGTATCGAGGGAGCATTGTGCACTTTGTCTGCATCCCTGGTGAATGAACACCCCCACCCAGCACCTGACCCACTAACTATGGCTTGACTGTTCATTCAATCTTCCCTCCCTACATCCTAGGGCATCCAAATCCTTGCTCAATCGGGTCCTTGGTACAGATAGACCCTCCAGGCCCCGTTTTTGTTTTGTTTTGCTTTGCCTTTTTTTTTTTTTTTTTTTTTTTTTTTTTTGAGGAGGAGGAGGCAATGCTTCTGTGGTCAAGGCCCTATTTACACCCAGGACATAAGAAAGCGAGGTAGACTAAAGGCTCCTAGCCCAACCCTCTGCTCTGATGGATGGGGGGAAATGGAGGTCCAGACGTGAAGGGACTTATCCCAAAGCACACAATTCCATGAAACCAGAGCTGGATTAAAAATCGTACTAAAGTAAGTAAAAGCAGTCCTTTTTGTACTGGGATTATAGCTCACGGGTGTGGCACTTAGCTGGCATGCTGGAGGCTCAGACCCAAACCCTAGTACTGCCCTCCAGTGCACACACAGGGCAACCTTCTGTGGGTTCCATCAGTCAGCTTGGATGTGTGACTTGTGTGCACACTTAGCACTCCTCTACCAGGCAAGGCAACTGAAGATACGATCTCGGCGTCCCATGTAGACGTAATAGGGGGCTAGTTTCTGCTTACCCAGTGGCTGCCCAGACTAGGCTGGTTTCAAATCTAGACTCAGAATCCCAGTCTGCACATTTTTTTTTCCATGATGCCTATTTGTGCGTACGTACCTGATGTGTGCAGTAATAGTGTGCAGGGGTGAAGGTGAGGTGTTATGCACCGATGGTAACCTTTATGCCTGCATGTGCACAGATATGTATAAAAGTCAAGAGGCATACTCTAGGGCTGTCCCTTAAGGTGTCTTGGATTGGGCTAGGCACAAGAGGTTATGTGGATTTAGGAGAAGTGACAGCAATAGAGTATACCCCTCCACACCCCTACCCCTCACCCCTACCCCCCCCCCATCCCTACCCTCATGTCAAGAGGATGTGGCAGTGCAGTTTGTCATCCACTATTTGGAAGCTGGAAGTAGAAGAACCAGAAATTCAAGGTTATCCTTGCCTGCGTGATAAGTTCCAGGCCAGCCCGAGAGACATGAAACCTTATCGCCAAACGGAAATAAAAAGTGTCTTTGGAGACCACTCTTTTACTCTGGGCCACTAAGTGGTCCTAGCTCAAACCATGGGGAGCCCCTCATCAGCCAGACTGGAGCAGTGACTCTTCCCAGGGGGTCCTTGTTTTATCAGTGAACCTCCTTTCTCTGTTCACTTGGACTTGGCAGGTGTGACTACAGCACTGTCGTGGTCACAGTGACTAGGCAAAAAGTTTTGAAAATTGGCAGATGTACCAAGCTTCAGGGGCAACCTTCCTTGTTTCTGGGTGGCAGTGAAGTCATGAGTCATTAGGACTGCCCGAGGCAGTGCTCCCCAAAGCCTGAAGCATGAAACCACAGGGTTCCCTTGTGTTCCCAGCTCAGAGATATGCTATGGCAGGGGCTTAGGTAATTGAGCATTTTATGGTAGAGTCTTGGGGAGAAAAGGACACCAGGTTGGTATGGCCATGGCAAGGTCACAGTGCTGTCACACAGTGTTTGACTACGAGACAAGATGCCTGCAGTGTGGTGGCAGCCTTCTCATTACCTGGCTGCCCTTTGGAGCCTCAGGCACCGGCACCGTAGCCCTGGAACCTCACAGTGTGTGTGAGATCTTGTGGGTTGGAGCTTGCCTCTACTGTGACCCTTGGGGGGGGGCACAGGTGAGCCTCTGCTTAGATGTCTTCAATGACAGAGAACTGACTAATCCTCTGCCCACCTCAGACTGGAAACATCTTCCATCTTCCATGTGATCTTGGCTTCTGAAGGCCATTCCTGGCTGGCGCTTGTCAGTGGCTTCATGTTGGGGTCTGAGTTCATCCTTGGGGGCTTGCAGAAGTACAGTGTAGAAGCGTCTCAGGTTAGGAGGCTGGACCCTAAGCTATAGCTCAGTTACCCAAAAGGCTGACTTTCTGAGCTACTCTTTTTTTTTTTTTTTTTGTATGCTACTTTGCATCACATGCAATTCATCTAAACCCCTGAACCTTGGGGGCTGTGGTGAGAAGTAACCGGGGTAGCTGGGAAGAGCCTGAACATAGAAGAAAGGGGAGCAACTGGTGGGGTGACCGGGCCTTGCTTCCTGTGCCTTCCATTCCCTGCCTGCGAAATGAGGAAATGAGCCACCTGCTGCTTGCCTTGCAAGATTTTGGTGGAGATTACATGAAATAGAGAATGTGAAATGGAGTTGAGAAGCAAGAAGCTCTCATGGCAGGTCCCTGTAATCCTATCAACTGGAGGGAAGACGGGGACGAATGAGGTCAGGATGGGTGTCAAAGTCGTGGTCCTGTGAGAAACAGGCCGACTGTTGGGACAAAGGCTCTAGTTCCAGCTCTCCCTCTCCCACCCCACCCCACCCCACCCCAGGAAGCAGGAAGTTAATGCCTTCAGCTCCACTCCATCAAAGAGACCTGTGATCCTGGGGACACACCACACACGTATATTCACACATACACACACACCACACACTAGGTGGCACAATAGGTCTCCTTCACTTCCTGGTCCTCACCTCATTGGGCATATTATCAACATCTCAGAGTATACCTTCAATTTGTGTGGAAACAAATTCCAAAAGAAGGCCCGAGGCAGATCTGTCTCAAAAAGCAAGAACAACCAGGGCATCGTGGCACGTGCTTATAATCCCAGTACCCAGGAAGTAGAGGGAGGAGGATCAGGAGTTACAGGATAGCCCCTAGCTATGCATGGAATTTGAGGTGAGCCTGGGTTACATGAGACCCCCCTTCTCCAAAACAAAACCCAGCTGGGCAGTGGTGGTGCACACCTTTAATCCCAGCCCTTGAGACGCCAGCTTGGTCTACAGAACAAGTTCCAGGACAGCCAGGGTTACCCCCAATGAAACCCTGTCTGAAAAACTAAAACCAAACCAAAGAAACCAAAACAATCAAGAGTGAGTTGGGACACAGAGACTGAGGGCAGAGGAGGTTAGGGTTTAATCTCTGCTCTGACTTGCTGTTTATCACTGTTTGTTTGGGGACAGGTTAGCCAACAGTCACTGGGGTGAAGCGAGAGGCCTGGACGGACTGACTGCCCTTAGAAAATTTAGTCGGTTTGTATACTTAACCTTGACCCAAGGCCTTCAGGAAGCATTAGAAATCCAGAGGCTGACTTTGCATGTATACAAAATAACCAAGACTTCCTGAAAAGCACTGGGTTCCCTGTCACTAGGAGCGTGTAAGTACCTGATGTGCAGCCTCCTTGTGGGAAGAGAACCCAAGCAAGGAAAGCAGGCGGTCCTGACTGTAGAGTCTTCGAGCAACTGGGAAGAGAGACCTGTTGGCCAGTGGAGATGCTCCACTTCCTCTTCCCTGGTTCCTGGACTCTTCTCCTGGCTTTCTCGTTGTTCCAGGCGTACGTCCTCCGCTTAGCAGCAGCTTGTGCTCCCACGGGTGCCACCTCAGGCCCATGTGGGAGAGCCGGGTATTCTCACTGCTTCCTCAGCTAACCCACCCCTCAGGAGGGGCTAAGCTCTGGTTCCTCGAAGGCCCATTTCCATGGTGTCTTCTTTGGCTGGTCTCCATTCTGTCACCTACTAGGTGTGTAACTGTGGGAAACTCACTCATCCTTTTTGAGTCTAGCTGAGCTTAGGTGGTGCTGAGACAACCCACGCCCCCCCCCACCCCACCCCTTACAGGTCTGTGGCTTGCCTGGTGATGGTTCTGAGAGGAGGAGCCTCAGGTTTGTGGTCCAGGGCCATAACTAAGGTGCTCTAAACCTTAGGGCTCTAGGTATGAGGGACTCCAAGGCTTCCCTCTTGAATTATTGTCCAAAATGCAAGTAAGGCAAACCATCAAGAGGCACGAGTAATGGACAAAGCTCAAGTTTCAGTGTATCTGGGCTCTCAAACGGAGACGGTGACGTGCAAGGAAGCTGGAATTAGAATGGCCACCGAATGGACAGACAGGTGGAAAGTGCCCACTTCTAAGCCTGCTAGGTACCATCTCCTTCCGGGGACCGAATCTTCCCTGCCAGGCCAGAGACTTGGAAAACCCATTTCATTAAAGCTGGAGATGTTGAAATTCAGGCTTCTTGGAGTTGGTCTCTAGCTTCTGGCTGGGAGCTTTGGTCCCTTGTGATCCCAGATTTCCGCCTTCTATTCCCTGGCCTTGGTCTAAAGGGAGAAGCTTAGGAAAGGAAGTGAGCCAGGGATGTAAGCTGGGAGAGAAAACTTTGTGAAATCCACTGGCTTCCCTCCCCACCCTAAATTCCCCCCACCCCAACACAACCGAAATGGTCTTGGAGCCACATCTGGAATCCCAACGCTCAGCAAACAGAAGCAGAAAGACCGCCATGGGTTTGAGGCCATCCTTGGCTGTAGATAGTGAGATCTTGTTTCAAAACTAAGGGCTTGAAGATGCAGCTTAGTTGGAGGCAATGCTAGCCCAGCATGCACAAAGCTTGTGTTTGATTCCAACACCACACCACGCCTGTAATTCCCAGCCCTTGGCAGGTGGAGGCAGGAGGATCAGGGATTCCAAGTCTTATGTCTACTTTGAGGGCAACCTGGTCTAGGTTAGACCCCCGTCTCACAAAGCAAACCCCAGGGCCTGGAGAGATGGCCCAGTAGTTAAGAATGCTTCCTGTTCTTCCAAAGGAGGAGAATTCAATTCCCAGAACCCACATCTGGTGGCTCGTGGCCACCTGTAACTCGGCTGCAGGGCCTCCAACTTCTGGCCCCCTTGGGCACCTGCATTTACAAGCGCAGATGTATAGACAGACACACCTATACAAAACTAAGAATAAAAATAAGGCCAGGCCAACGGTGGCTCATGCCTTTAATACCAGCACTTGGAAGGCAGAGGCATATGAACCTCTGAGTTCAGGGCCAGCCTGGGCTACAGAGTGAGTTCTAGGATGGCTAGAGCAACACAGAGAAGCCCTGTCCTTAAACATCAAATCACCAAAGTGTGTGTGTGTGTGTGTGTGTGTGTGTGTGTGTGTGTGTGTGAATCTTAAAACAATAGCAACAAAAAGGCTTTGGAGTGCAAATCACTTGCCCTGGAGGCAAGGACTGAAGTCTGTGACTTTTCCCCCTTCCCCTGCCGGTTGCCTCGGGGTCAGGATATCTGCCTCACTACCCTCTGGTCCACCTGGAACTACTCTTTCTGAAGCCTGTCCAGGGGCTGTGCTGTGGAGCCGAGTGGGAATGGGGTCTCCAGCCTAGGTCGGATTTCTTTCCCAAACCAGACATTGCCGTTTCTAGTCCAGTTTGCTTCCGCCACTCAGCTGGTCCATGGCCAGGTATTGGCAGCCCCTAACCCCTCAGCTCCATGGATGAGCTGCAAGGAGAGAGGGCAGGCAGTAAGGGTGAAGGACAGCGAGTGACTTGAGTGGGTTGGTGCAGGTGGATGTCACGACAGGCACTGACAGGGCACTAAGGGACAGAATTGAACCCAAGGACTGGAGCTACATTGCCTGGACTCGAGTTCCACATTAACCACAGGTCCCGGGTGTTGCGGCACTCAGTTACCGAAATCTCTGGGAGACGCCAGGCCTTTTACAGGCGTGAGAGGTGTGTTAGTCCTTCAAGCTACAGGCTAGCCCAGCATAACCCTCTTTGGCCTCCCAGGCTTCCTGTTTTTGCCTGAGTAGCTCAGTGAGGTGGAAGGGAACCAGAATGCGCCCTCCCCTTTTGTCCAGTTTCTGCTGAGACGCATGATCTTGCCAATCAGTCCCTTCGCAGTGACCACAGGAGCTGTCTAGCACAGATGGGGGCCCCCCCCCACCCCACCGTACAGGATTGAGGAAGTAATGAATCTTCTTTGGACAGAGCCTGTCAGCAGCCTGAGGCCTGGGAGATTGCTGGCAGAACTGGGGCAGAGAACTCTGGAGCCCTCATCCCCCTCCCTCTGCCACTGAGCCTGAGTCTACACGGATCTCAGCCTCGGTACCCATTAATGGGCATCTGCCCTGTGGTCCATTCTGGGTGCCGGACCTTCTGCCTTATCAGCTCCATCCAGCTGTTTAATCGCAGTATTAAGGAAGCTGCTGTTGCTGTGGAAACCAAGTGGCTGACAGCAGGCGGGGCTGTGGGCTACCTCCCAGCTGGTGCTCCTCAGACCAGGAGTGGAAGAGGAGCCTTAAGGAGCCACCCTCCAACTTGCCTGTGGGAGTCTGGGGAAATGATCACAACTGACCCGTCCTTGATGTCATTTACACGTTAGTATCTTAGGCGCAAGGCTCCTTTTGTTGTCAGGATGGTGCCTTAAGTGCCAGAGAAACACCAGCATGATGCTGTTTTGCCACTGGCGCTGGGGCTTGGGAGAGCACATTAGTTCATTCATTCATTAGTTCATTCATTCATGCGTTTTGTTCAGCCAGTGTATACAGAGTATGTGCCTTCTGGGCTAAGCACCGGAAGTGATGGGCTGGCAGGTGAGAAGGCAGACTGGATGGTCGCTCTGAGGTCTGAGGGTGCTTTTCCTTGAGAGAGGGACCAAAGTCATTGTGGTTGAGGTGAGCAGGCTGCAAACTCTAGGTAGCGAGGGGCATCACGGTCCATAAAAGCTGCGCTTTAGCAGACCTGTCCTCAGGGAAGCACGCGCTCTAGCGGGAGAAGGTAGAAAAGCCGCAACTGAAGAACGATTCATTTGTATCAAATGAGAGAAGATGTCAGGGGTCATGGAGAGAAGAGAACAGATGATAAGGGGCGGGTGCAGGAATAAGAAGGGGGCTGGGCTGGGTCGCAGTTCTAATCAGGAAGTCAAGGTGAACTTTCATGAGACAGTGTGACCTGAGCAGAGCCTGCACACAGGGAAGGCTCAGAGACAAGCGAAGACGGACCAGCAGCTGAGTGTGGCGAGGTCCCAGGACAGGGTCCTAAGGATGATGGAAGCAAGAAGGTCAGACAGGTTAGGAAAGCTAGCAATGGTTCTGAGGGCTGTGTGGGGTTTCCTGCTTTTTCCTTAATGATGGTTTAAGAAACAAAACAAAGCAGTGCAATGGGTGTGTGGTCTGCTTAGGCTTCCAGTGCTTCCTGTACTAGGAAAGAGAATGTAGGGACAAGGGGTGGAGCCAGAAGCAAGAAACCAGAGGGGAGAGCTCTGGAGATCATCCAGGCAGGAGAGTAGAGAAGCCATTCTAGAGAAATCAGGGTAAAGTAGGTGAAGGCTCCTGTCTCTGGATAAGGATGATCGAATATAGCATGCTCAGGGTTCTGCTTAATCTTTGTGTGTATGGGGGGGGCAGGGGGGGGTGGACGGACGACGCTGATTTTGTTTTAGACAGGATATTGTTATGTAGCCTAGGATAGGTTTGTTACAGAGCTAGGGTATATAAATATCACTGCACCTGAATTCCCACCTGATCTTTTGGACAGAGTGGACGGGGGTTTGCTGATGGATAAGGGTTCCGGAAGTGAGACAAAGCGAGAATGCTGGCCTTCACAGGAAGATTCTGTCCTGACGGAAGGAGGGAAGGGAGGGTGAGGAGAGCTCAGGAGGGATGGAGGGAGGAAGGCATTGCCAGTCATGGAGGTAGGTGGGCATCAGAAGAAGAGATGCCCCCAGTTCCGGGCCTGTGGTGCTTGATATGCTCTACCAATAGCACTGGGGGAATAATCTGGGATACAGGAGTGAACAGGTACCTGCTGTCTCCAAGGAGACTGTCCAATCAGAACACACCTCCCATAAGGAGAGGACCCCAGATAGGACCGTTGTGAACTCAGAGCAACCATGCGATCCTCGCTCCCCAAGGTCACTTGGTTGTGGCTGTCGTGTCAGTGTTTGTGTCATGAAACATGTCCCCCAACAGCTTGCTGTCCCGAAGTGTGACCAGGTGACAGCTAGGCATCTTGCCATTCATCACTCCTGCAGGGAAGGTGACTGCAGGTCTGTCATTACTTGCGCCTGGAGTTCAGAAGGTTGCAGGGACCAGCCACCATTACATGAATCAAGAGTGGCAGAACTGAGCATAGGGGTACATACCTATAATAATGACACTGGCGGAGGTGAAGGCAGCTACATAGTGAGTTCAAAGCCAGCCTAGGCTATGTAGTGAGTTCAAGGCTAGCCCGCCTTACACAAGAACTGGCTTCAGACAAAAAAAAAAAAAAAAAAAACTGGTGGAGTTGTACTACATCTACAGCACCAGGGTTGGGTCTTCTGGTGGCCTTAAACAGCCAAGCCAGTCAGCCTGGCATGGTGGCGCACGCCTTTGGTTTTATCATTCAGGGAGGCAGAGGCAGGTGGATCCTTGTGAGTTAAAGGCCAGCCTGGTCCACAAAGCAAGTCCAGGACAGCCAAAGCTATAAAGAGAAACCCTGTCTGAGGGTGAAGGTGATGGTGGTAGTGAGGCCAAGCTAGTCACCTGTCCACACGTACGTAGACTCTCTCACCCCATACTCCATTGTCACCGCTTTTTTAACAGCAGCTTCCAGTCTGCGCCAGGGTACCTGGCCCTGTGCTGGAAGTTGGATGGAGGGGGATACAGCATAGGAAAAGAACAAGAGGAGGACATGGGGTACCCCCTAAAGGTCTGCAAGCCTCAGAGGGAAAGTGTCTTCTGGTACATGAGTCCAGGAAGAATGGGCTGGGAGAATCCCATCTTGGTTCCCCACCAAGATCAGGAAGACTCATTCAACATATAGGGGTTTTCTGGTGGGGGTGGAGGCCATGCCGTGGTGGCACCTGTGTGGAGCTCAGAGGGCAGCTTTGAGAGGTTGATTCCCTTCTTCTGCTGTGTGTGTTTTTGGGAATCAAACTCAGGTTGTCAGGCTTGGTAGAGTGTCACATGGATCTCGCTGTCACATGGCATCCCCAGTGCCAAGATATTTGTCCTGGCTTTACAGTGTCAACTGTCCCTGAAGCTGTTGCCAAAGCTGTTGGCGTCACTTTCTCCTCTCTAAACTGAGCCCAGCAACACCCCTATTTTACATCTCAAAAACTTGTTTTGAGTTAGCCACAAGATAGTGACTTTGTGAGGGCAGTAATAATAATAATAATAATAATAATAATAATAATAATAATAATAATAATAATAATAATAATAATGCTAGAAAAAGCCTTAGGGTACTTTTTTTACCTTCACTTAGCAGATCGCTGAGGCTACACATGACTTATCAATGTCAGAGCACCGTGGTGACATGTGTTGGTGACATATGCCTGTAATTCCGGTGCTCCAACAGCACAAGCAGGATAGTCCAAAGTTCAAGGCCAACCCTAGCAACTTGGCAAGCGTCAAGATAAAAAAAAATAAAAATAAATCGAACGTGAAGCTATAGGCCAATGGTAGAGTGCTTGCCTTGTTTGGGTGAGATCCTGGGCTCCATTTCTTGTACCACCAAGATGGGTGGTACATATAGAGGTTTTTCTAGTGGGGGTGAGGGGCAGGCCATGGTACCTGTGTAGAGGTCAGAGGACAACTTTGAGAAGTTGGTTCCCTTCTTCCACCGTGTGTGTTTTGAGGGAATCAAACTCAAGACGTCAGGCTTGGTGGTGTGTGCTCTTACCTGCCGAGCCACCTCCCCAACCCTCAATATGTAGTTTCAAAACTGAAAGAAGGTGGCCATTTCATATTTACACACAACTGTAACAGGAAGAGCATTTTCTTGCTTGTAGCTCTGGAGATATCATGTATGGAAGTGTGTGTGTGTGTGTGTGTGTGTGTGTGTGTGTGTGTGTGTGTGTGTACCACAGAGTATATGCAGAGATATGAAGACAGCCTGGTCTGTTCGTCTTCATCTTCACCACCCACCTTGTTTGAGACAGGGTCTCTTGTTTGCAGCAGTGTATGCCAGGCTAACTGGATCACAAGTTTTGAAGGATTCTGTCTCCACCTCCCATCTGGCCATAGGAGTACCAGGATTACCAATGTGGGTTGTTTTGTTTTGTTTGTTTGTTTGTTTGTTTTTAATGTGGATTCTAGGATTTGAACTCTGGTCCTCACACCTGTGTGGCAAGCGCTTTATCAATTAAGCCATCTCCCTAATCTCCAGTGGGTATCTTTTAAAAATCTCACAACCTGGAGTGGTGTCGGGGCACTTTGCTTAGCGTGTTTGACTCAATCTCCAGGACCAGAAGCAAAGACAAAAGGCACAGCTGGGATACCTAGAGGCTTAGTATAGGATGTGTGGTCCAGACATCAACGCGTCTCAGTTAGGAGCTGCCTGGAGACTGGTGGGCTGTATCCTCAGTTGAATATTCACACGGTGGAACACTGTGTGGACCCTCTGGAATAATATACCACAACAATGTTGTCTGAAAGAGGCAGACACAGTACAGTTTCATTTACAAGGAAGCTCCAAGCTGGACAGACTCATCCATTGCATGAGAGATCAGGATGGATTCCCTGTGGTGGGCAGTGGTAAGGAGGGCGCCCGGGCCCCTTCCTGCCACCAGTGTTATATCTCTTGATATGGATGCCGTTTATACAGCTAAGTACACCTGTGGGGAGGAAATTATGGAGATTTCTATTTCAGAGATATGTGTGCTTTTCTATAAGTATGTCATGCTTGAATTTTCAAAAGTGCTTTTAAAATGGGAGTTGGCAGGAATAGTGGTACACACTCGTAATCCCAGTACTTGGGAGGTAAAGACAGAATGAGCAGGAATTTAAGGCCAACTTTATAAGAAACGCTACCTTAAAAAAGAAAACAAAAGAAAGAAAGTGGCAGGAGAGAAAAAAGAAGAGAAAAGAAAAGCAATCCAGGGCTAGACCATGTCTGCTTCTTGCTCTCCCTGATCAGTTCTGGTGTTAGACCCTGCCCTGTGATTGACAGGGCAAGAGTGTGTGGGCTTATACAGTCTGAGCGAAAACATAAAATAGGCCAGACATGGTGGTACATGTTTGTGATCCCAGCTCATAGGAGGATGAGACCCAGAGGATCATGAGTTTGAGGCCAGCCTGGACTACATAGTGAAACCTTGTCTCGAACCCCTATATCTGGAACTATAACTCAGTGATGGAGCACTTGCCCAGCATGTACAAGCCCCTGGGCTTGATTTCCTAATAAGGAGGAAATGAAAGAAAGATGAGAGAGAGGGAAGAAAGGAGCTATAAAGGACAAACGAGTTCCGGCTGCATCCTGTGTAAGGATTTGGAATGTAACGTGTATGTGCCACAGCCCCAGTTCTCTGACACGAACACAGATACACGTGGCTTGAAGGAGGTGCCTCCATGCTGTGTGTCGTGGATGCAGGCTGCCAGGCGGCAGTGTCTGAAGCACTGAACCTTTCTCCAAAATATCCTGCAAGACAGGAAAAGCTCCTCCAAGAAGTAGCGCTCTTCTTCTTGCGCAAAGACCCCCAAGATGGGAATGTACCTAGCATGTGCTTACAAACAGCAAAAAGGTCAGTGGCTGCCTTGAGGCAGGAGAAACAGTACTCAAAGTCAGGTCAGGGGGCTGGGACAACGGTACAGGCTACACAGTGTGTAGAGTGGCGGTTCCTAGTTAAGAGTTGGATTGATGATTAGGGGGCGGTAGGATAGAAAGATGAACCCAAAAGACACTGGTATCTACACGGCCTGGAACAGAAGAGATGGTGGGCCCAGATAGAGAAGAGAAAGGACTGAGCCTGGGCGCTCTCACACCAAGAGAAGGAGCCAGTGAAGAGACTGAGGCATGGCTGTGAAGGAAGGGGAAGGCTAGCATCCATATCCTTGAGGTACCAAAAGAAAAGAGGGGGCTGGAGAGATGGCTCAGAGGTTAAGAGCACTGGCTGCTCTTCCAAAGGTCCTGAGTTCAATTCCCAGCAACCACATGGTGGCTCACAACCATCTATAAAGAGATCTGGTGCTCTCTTCTGGTGTGCAAGTGTGTACATGCAAGCAGAACACTGTATACGTAATACATAAATAAATAAAATTTAAAAAAAGAAAGAAAAGAGAACAGAGCCCCCCCCCCCGAAGATTAGAGAGCTGGTGTGATGGCTAAGAGGGCGAGTGAGAGGGACCAGGTGAGGTATTACCATCCCAGCGTTAACCCTGAAGAAGCCAAGGGCCCGAGAGGCAAGAGGTGATCTCCTTGTCTGAGATCACAGGGCTTAAAAGAGGTGAAAGCCAGGCGCTGACACCTACCCATCTGGCGCTCTCCCAGCAAGGGGCCAGTACCACGAGCCTGGCAGAAATAGAAGCCTGGTGGTGGTTTTGACAGACCAGGCAGCGCCAATGGCGTTTACTGTTCCTTTCAGGAAGTAAACAAGTTTGCTACAAACAGTGTTGAACATGAAGAGGCTGAGGGCAGATGGGGATGTCATCTTCGAGGCCATGGGGAAGAGGCCACAGAGGTCCAGGACAGTGGTTTCTCAACCTGTGGGTTGTGACCCCTCAAATGACCTTTTCACAGGGGTTGCATATCTGATGTCCATATTTACATCACAATTCATAACAATAGCAAAATTACAGTTATGAGCCTGGTGTGGTGGCGCACGCCTTTAATCCTAGCGCTTAGAAGGCAGAGGCAGGCAGATCGCTGTGAGTTCAGGGCCAGCCTGGTCTACAAAGTGAGTACAGGACAGCAAAGGCTCTTGTTACACAGAGGAAATCCAATCTTGAAAATCTAAAAAACAAACAAACAAACAAACAAAAATACAGTTGTGAAGTAGCAACGAAAATAATTTGTTGGTTGGGAGTCACCACAGCATGAGGGGCTGTGAGAACCATTAGCCTAGGAGGAGATTGGGGCAATTGACTTGGTTTTTTTTTTTTAATTAATTTATTCAGATTATACCTCAGTTGTTACCCCCTTGCTTGTCTCCTCCCGTTCCTCCCTCTTTCACCCTATTCCCCTCCCCTAGGTCTGTGACAGAAGGGGACCTCCTCCCCCACCATATTGTCACAGCCTATCAAGTCTCATCTTGGTAGCCTGCCTATTCTTTCTCTGAGTGCCACCAGGCCTTCCCACCATGAGGAAGTGGTCAAATATGGGTCACCAGAGTTCATGTCAGAGTCAGTCCCTGCTCTCCACACAACTGTGGAGAATGTGCTGTCCACTGGCTAGATCTGAGAAGGAGTTCAATGTTTACTGCATGTATTGTTCTTGGTTGGTGCAGTAGTTTGAGCAGACCCCCCCCACCCCCCCCACCCCCCGTGGCCCAGGTGGCCTTCTGGATCCTTCTATTTCCCCATTCCCCCATACTTCTCTCACCTAGATTCCCAATAAGAGGTCCCCACATCTATCCCAATCTCCTGGTAAGTGAAGACTTTCATGGGACATCCCTTTTGGGGCTAGTTCCAATTGTAAGTGAGTATATACCATGTGAGTCTTTCTGAGTCTGGGTTACCTCACTCAGTATGATCGTTTCTAGTTCCATCCATTTACCTGCAAATTTCAGGATTTCCTTGTTTTTAATAGCTGAGTAGTATTCCGTAGTGTAAATGTACCACAGTTTCTTTATCCATTCTTCAATTGAGGGATAGTTAGGTTGTTTCTAGGTTCTGGCTATTACGAATAAGGCTGCTATGAACATGGTTGAGCATGTTGTGTGATAGAGCATCCTCTGGGTATATTCCAAGGAATGGAATAGGTGGGTCTTGAGGTAGCCCTATTCGCAGTTTTCTGAGAAAGCGCCAGATGGTTTCCAAAGTGGTTGCACAAATTTGCACTCCCACCAGCAATGAAGGAGTGTTCCCCTTTCTCCACATCCTCACCAGCATGTGCTGTCACTTAAGTTTTTGATCTTGGCCATTCTGATGGGCAGCCCAGGCCTTAAGGTCAACAATTTAAAAATGGGACCTCATGAGGCTGAGACGCTTCTGTAAGGCAGGAGATACTGTCAACAGAACACAGCAACAGTCTACAGACTGGGAAAAAATCTTCATCAACCCTACATCTGACAAAGGTCTAATATCCAAAATATATAAAGAGCTCAAGGAATTAAGCACCACCAAACCCAATAACCCAATTAAGAAATGGGGCTCAGAACTAAACAAAGAATTCTCAACAGAGGAATATCAAATGGCTGAGAAACACTTAAAAGAAATGCTCAACGTCCTTAGTCATCAGAGAAATACAAATCAAAATGACTCTGAGATTCCATCTATTAACCTGGTTTTGCGGCTCCTCAGTGAGGTCTGTGAACAGTGACACAACAACCCAGGGGCTGAGGCTGTGAGCACAGAGTTCGCTGGTAAGAATTACTTGCCAGGAAGTGGAGAGACCAGGAAAGAGCCATTTCCAAGAGGCGAGGATAAGCAAGCTTGAGAATGACACTCTGGGAAAGCTCAGGGATTGGGTGGCTTGCAGGAGGCTCAGGGAGGCGTGGGGCTGGAGCGAAGGTTGTAAGGAAAGCTTAGACACCCAACTTGCTTCTCCAGTTCCTTTCAAAGCCAGGTGAGCGCCAGCCACTCGGACAGAGACCCTCTTCCTCCTCCTCCCCTTCTGTAGTGAGAATCCTAGAATTCTGTTTTATCAACCCCCCCCCAAAAAAACCCCAGAAATATTGTAAGAATGTGTTTTCATTTTAACTCCTGTTATGGGGCTGCTTGAGGACTGTCCGCAGGAACTGACTATGATTTGCCTCATGCTGTAGCAGAGGCGTGGTTTTGCCAGCTGCAGATTGTTTCTGCAATTGCGTGATGATTGGAATTCTGGGAACTTTTCAGAAGGTAGATAAATGCTAGCGTCACCATAGGTGGTGCCGGTGGTTGTTCATTTAGAGAGGTTGGTTGTGGTTTGTTAGTAGTCATGTTCAAAGAAGAAACAAAAAGAAAAAAAATTAGATTCAAAGATCTCTCTCTCTCTCTCTCTCTCTCTCTCTCTCTCTCTCTCTCTCTCTCTCTCTCTCTCCCCCTTCCCCCCTCCCCCTCCCCCTCCCCTTCCCCTTCCCCCTCTCTCTCTGTCCTATCTCTCCTCTCTCCTATCTAGTGATAGACAGTGAAACAGGGCAGGGGGCTAAAGGGTGGGGAAAAAGAAGAACCCGCAAAGTAGCAAAGCCTGGATACACCCTCCTCCTCCTCCTTTTCTTCTTTTACATGCATATGCAGGTCCACATGCATGTGTGTATACATGCAAGCCAAAGGACAACTTAAAATGTCATTCCTTAGGCACTGTTCCTAAGGTGCCATGCCTTAGATACCACCCATCTTTTTTGAGATAGGGTCTCCTTTTGGCCTAAAGCTCACCAAGTAAGCCTTTCTTTCTTCACCGCCCATCCATGGCATTGTAAGTGCAGGTTACCATACGGAGCTTCCCTGGACCCAACAAACTCCACCCCAAATCCACAGGGCATCCCTTGGTGCTTTTTTTTTTTTTTTTTTTTAAATCTCATCTGAAAGTACTGAACCAGCCAAGCCTCCGGAATCACACAAATGTGAGAGAAACTTCCAATTCCAGTAACAGAAAACAAATCTGCTTCAGGAAAAGCAGGTTTATGTGCGTGTTCAACTTGCATACAAATTAAATGGAAGTAGGCGGTGTTTCCTCAGGCAGCAGTTGTCTCTAGGTGGATGGGATGGTAGGCGGTTTTCCCATTATTTGTTTGTATTGGGGGAGCTTTTTGTAAAGAACATCTAATACTTTGTGAGAAGGGTGAAAGATGAGTAGGTTAGCTACCAAGGAGGAATCTGAAGGCAAAGCATTTGCGAATGAATTTATTACCTCATCTTGTTCCAAAAAAGTATGGAGCTGGACAAGGAGGGTGACCAACATGTGTGTGTGTGTGTGTATGTGTGTGTGTGTGTGTGTGTGTTCACACACTCATGTACGCATTTGGAGATCCAGGGTTGATTGTTAATCTACATTTATTTTGTATGCTTATTACATTTTTTTAACGGGATGTGTGCAAGTGTCACGGTGCATATGTGAAGGTTAGGGAGCAACTTGCAGGGACTTAGTTCTCCCCTTCCCATGTAGATCTGGGGGTAGAACTCAGTTGGTAAGCCTTGGTTGGTGGCTAGCGCCTTTGCTGAGCCATCTTGCTGGTCCTCCGCCTTTGTTTTTTGAGACAGAGTTTCTCAATGAACCTGAGCATCAATTCCACTAGACTGGCTGGCCAATGAGCTGTAGGGATTCACTTGTCTCCCCTCCTCACATCACCCCCACCACCACTACCACCCCAGAGCTGGGCTTACAAGTATGGACCACTATGGTGGGTTGGTTTAAAAAGAGATAAATAAATAAATAAATAAATAGGGACCCAAACTCAGGTCCCCACATTTATGCCGCAAAGCCATCCATTTAGTATGGCCACCCCACCTTAAAGGCACCTAAGGGCCCCCCGGGAAGCTCTGTCCTTGCCTGTGAGAGGCCTAGAGAGAAAGGTTTCCTTTTGTTTTCCTTTGGGGGGGGGGTGAAGAAAGAAAGATTAGGAACACTGAAGAACACGGTTAGCCTGGCAGAGGTGGGATGCAAAGAGACATAGATAACCTTCTGGGATAATGGAACTATCATGGCTTTATTGTGGCAGTGGTTTTGAGGGCTTACGTAGCTGTCAAACTCATTGACTTGTACACTTTAAATGGGCGCAGTTTATACTGCACTTCAATTATCCCTCAATTAGAAAGAGTATGAGGACATGAGGCCGCCTCGGGCTCTCCCTGGGAGTTCACACCCGACCATCCCTGCTCACCTATTATTCACAGGCATGCTCAGTCTCTTGGCCTCACTTATCCTTCACCCTTTGCCCACTTCCCTGGGAGGGTGGAGTGGCTGCCTAGTCCAGTCATCTCCCTGAGGGACAACTATGCCTGCAGGGATGCAGGAGGGTGGGGGCAGGGCTCACCACAACACCAAACTGTTTTGTTTCTGTCCCCAGGACTCCAACCTGTCTGTATATACCAATACTCCGGACCTAACGCCCTGTTTCCAGAACTCCTTGCTGGCCTGGATCCCCAGCATCTACCTGTGGGCTGCCTTGCCCTGCTACCTGGTCTACCTGCGGCACCACAAACGTGGCTACATCGTCCTCTCCCACCTGTCCAGGCTCAAGACGGTCAGGGACCCAGGGTTGTCGTCTGAAGTGGGGGGACCTAAGGGATTCCCCTTCTAATGAACTCCTTGCCCTCACTGACAGCTAAACCAGTGTTCGTAGCCTGCCCCTGCCACTGCCCCTGCCCCTACCCCTGCCCCTACCCCTGCCCCTACCCCTACCCCTGCCCCTGCCCCTGCCGCTGCCCCTGCCCCTACCCCTGCCCCTGCCCCTGCCCCTGCCCCTTGCCCCTGCCCTCATAGTCCCAGGCCTTAGAAACCTATCAACTGGGTCTGCCGCCCTTCCCTGTTTTCAAAGTTGTAGAATGTTTAACACCAGACCTTCCCCTCGCTCTAGAAGTTTCTGAGTCGGCCCCGGCAGGTCTGGTAGCTTATGATGGCTGCGTACACAGGGACCTCTCCCCGTCAGGGACTAGCACTGCCTTTAGGAATGGAGACTCCAATCTGTGCACTGTCTGCAGACCCTGGGTGTTCTGCTGTGGTGTGTCTCATGGGTGGACCTCTTTTACTCCTTCCACGGCCTGATCCACGGCTCGTCCCCTGCACTTGTCTTCTTTGTCACCCCCTTGGTGGTGGGGATCACCATGGTTAGTGTGGGGGGCCCAGGAAACTGTGTGGGGAGGTCTCCAGTGAGGGCTGTAGAATATGTTAAGGCCATGGGCTCTGAGGGAGAGGGTGGACACAGGGCAGTTATCAGAGGGTGGGGTGACTCCAAAAGCATCTGGGCACATGGGAGGAAGTTAGAGCAGGCTTACATGTGTGTGCTTTGGCCAAGCCTTCCCCGTCCTTCCTGCATAGCTGCTGGCCACATTGCTGATCCAGTATGAGCGGCTCCGGGGGGTTCGGTCTTCGGGGGTGCTCATCATCTTCTGGCTCCTGTGTGTGATCTGTGCCATCATCCCCTTCCGTTCCAAGATCCTCTCAGCCATGTCAGAGGTAAGGGGTCAGCCCTTCCTTGTCCAGCCCTGTTCAGGGGTGTGGCTTCAAGGCTCAAGGTTACTCCTGATTCTAGGCTTCTCAATCCCAAGATTCCCTCTGTTCAGCGCCTTTCATGCCGTTCCTCCACCTGCCACATCTCTGTCCCCGTAGCAGGAAGTGGGAGATCTGAGCAATGCAAGGAAATGGGTCAAAGATCCCATCATGGTTAGATGCTCCTGGGAGTGCTGGGGTGGGGTGGGGGTGGGGGGGGGGTAGGAGGGGGAGGACAATTCTGTAGATGCCAGTGTCTGTGATGAACATGTCTGTGTGATGATCCGCTCATTAGCTCTGTTTATTTCCACCTGATTCGGTCGGGCCGCGTTCTTTGATGGTGAGTGGGATGGAGCACTGACAGTCAGGTGGCCCCCATCTTCTCTCAAGAAAGGAGCCAGCTGATGAATGTTGGCCCAGCGCAATGCCTGGCTCAAGACAAGTCCTCACCATGTCACTGCCCTCAACACCACACACTTCCTCCCCACCACTCCGCATCCTCTGGGTGCTTTCAGATGAGCCCGACACCCTAGGGTGCTGGACTGCAGGCCAGTGAGGTCCCTCTCTACTCTCCCCCAGGGTAAGATCTCCGATCCGTTCCGCTTCACCACTTTCTACATCTACTTCGCCCTGGTGCTCTGCTCCCTCGTCCTGTCCTGCTTCAAGGAGAAGCCTCCTTTGTTCTCCCCGGAGAACATGGACCCTGTGAGTTTGCCGTGGGAGAGTGCAGGGGCTTCATAGTTTGTACCTCAGCCCAAATGACACCAACAGCCCCATCCCTCCAATCTCACCCAAGTGGGGAGATGCCACCTGCACAGCTTGTGAACAGCCTGAGCATGAAGGAAATGGCACCTTCCCTGCCTCTCCTAGGTGTTGAGATGCTGAGGAACACTTCTGATCCCCTTGTACCCATCTCTCTCCTTCTAGAATCCTTGCCCAGAGGCCTGTGCTGGCTTCTTCTCCCGCCTGTCTTTCTGGTGGTTCACAAAGTGAGTTCATTCTTGCTCTTACCTTAGACATCAGGAGGGGCAAGGGAAGCCCAGGAACCCCAGGAATTGGCCTGACTCACCCCTCCCCCACATTGCCACCCCAATAATTGGGTAGGCAAAAGTGTCTGTTTGGGCTGGGGGTTTAGTGCCAAGGCTGAGTTTAGGTCTCAGGCTGCAGGCTACCCCTGCATCTGGCAGGCCACAGGAGACAGGCTGAAAGAAGACCATAATTAACTCTAACCTCTCCTGTTTGGGATAAGCTTCCAGCTTGTCATCTCTTTGGCTGCCCCCTCAGAGTGGCGCGAGCAGGATAATTGTGTCTGTGACCTGGGTGACAACTCATTAACCACATGCACCTGAGGCTGGCCTGAATCCCTCCTGCCTTGTGCACACTCAGGCCTAGTCAGTGTGAATTTCATCATCAGGGCCCTTAGACAGATAAGAGCATCTGGGGACATACAGGAGAGAGGCAGAGAGAGGTGCAAGTCAAGAGAGAGCCTGCTCGCCATGGAAATGACCTTGGGTGCTGCAGTAAAGGGGGACCTCCCTCCCCCCGCATACCTGAGGCCCTAGAGATTTCAGCCCTTCTCTAGGCATCTGACCCTGTGAGGGGATCCCTCTTCCCTCCACCAGGCTAGCCATCCTTGGCTATCGGCGTCCCTTGGAGGAGCACGACCTCTGGTCCCTGCCTGAGGATGACTGCTCTCAAAAGGTGGTACAACGGCTACTGGACGCATGGCAGAAGCAGCAGGACCAAACATCAGGGTGAGAGAGACCTCCCTGTGCCCTCAGGTCTCCACCCTAACTCCTCAATACCCTGGCCCTCCACACTCCCCAGTCACCTGTGGTGTTGCCCAAAGACCTGTGATGTGTAGGCAGGAGTGGGGAGAACAGCAAGCATAGGGGCATGTCTCAGCAGCGTTAGGATGCTGCAGGTGGGAGCAAGGCCTGGGTGGGACCCCGTCCTCCCTGGTTTGGCTGAGGTTAAGGGGAGGCTGACACAGTGTATGCTAGGCACAGCTCTGAGCATACAGAGTACCCCGTTCACTCTCTCAGCAGCCTTACAATATTCACTCTGTAACTCCTTTGACCCAGAGAGAGGGCACTGAAGTTTAGAGGTTTAATGACCCAGCCAAGGTCTCACCCACTGGATGTTGACAGAGCAATAATCCACACCCAGCTGGCCCAGAGGCCCTAATAAGATCTTTGTTCCACTGGGCCTGATTTGAATCGGAAATTGCAGGGGTTTTCCTAGGGAGGGCAGAGCCAACCCTCTCAATCTTGCCTCTCTTGTCTGGAGGCAGGCCTGATTGAGAGAGCCTGAGGCTGAGGGCCTTGGAGCTGGCAGCCTCTCATCCAGGACCCACGCCCACCTGCGTTTCCTTCTTGCCCACAACCCAGGGTTTAGAAGTCAATGCTTCCTCATCCCAGAGCCACTGGGAAGCGACAAGTACAAGGCTTGGATAGGAGTGTTGTAACTCCTCTGCCTTGGGGCCACAGGAAAGGCCTCTGGGACACCCCCAGCTGCTGGCTGTACCCCTTCTCTATCCCCCCATAATACCTCTACCCCCTCCCTGTTCAGCTGCTCAAAGACTAAGCCTCCTACTGAACCTGCCCTGATCTCTCCGGCCTCAGTGTTCTTACTGAAATCAGCTGTTGGAGGTAGGAAGGGGTCACAAGAATGTTCATCGTGCTCATTTCAGCAAGCATCCCCTGGTACCTGGAGACAGTCACCTGGGGGATGATGTTGTCTATTCCCTTTCCAGTTCTGAAAGCCAAGAAAGAAGCTGCTGCCTCCTTCTCCTCCTCCTCTTCCTCCTCCTCTCCTTCCTCCTCTTCCTCCTCCTCCTCTTCCTCTTCTTCCTCCTCCTCTTTCTCCATTCCCAGCTTAGACTGGCCCGTGGTCTCCTGAAGCCAGGTACACATTCCCACCCACTGTTGTTTATTCCCCCAAACAGGCTCCTGACTACAGCAGTTGAGCGAAAGATCCCAGGCGAAGATGAAGTCCTACTGAGGGCCAGACCCAAGTCCCAGAAGCCTTCCTTTCTGTGGGCTTTGGGGAGAACCTTCAGCTCCTCCTTGATCACGGGTGCTTGCTTCAAGCTGATCCAGGACCTGCTCTCCTTCATCAACCCACAACTGCTCAGGTCTCACCACACCCCCTCTTGCCTGGGAGGAGGAATGGCTGGCTGCCCTAGACCAGGAACTGAAGAGGTTTTCTCTGCTTTCTGAGTGACCCGTAGCCAGCAACATTGCCTCTGTACCTCAGTTTCCTAGTCCCATTCCACATACAGCTGCACACAGCATTTGTCTGTCAGTAATAATCGCCTCTCTTTAGCCTTGTTCAGGCGTCCTCTAGGGAAGTACCATATTTTCTTTAAAAAAAAAATGTGAAGGCAGACACTCAGGTGAAGTAGATAGTGGTAAGGCAGGGGCTCTGAAGTCTAACTAGAGAGCTCTTTCCACTTCTGACAGCCTCTGCCATCTGTCACAGGAGAGGTGTGGACTAGAGGGAGCACTCCGATGACGGCGTGAGACACAGGGCTGAGCCTTGCATTGTTTCCCCACTTTGTACACATTCATCAATTCAGCAAACATTCATGGAACACCACTAGCAGCTGCCACTAGATTTGCAGATAAGCTAGGGTCTTAGGGTCTTGTGGGAGAAGCCAAAGGAAATTCAAGGAGAATACTGTGGGTCACAGGCGTGCCTGGGAAGGCCAGGAAGTCAGCCTGCCACATCAGAGAATGTGTACCAGCTCAAGAGGTTATCCTTGAAGAAATAAGTAAGCAAAGGAGAGAAGAGGTGCAACCAGCTGAGTCACAAAGGGCTGAGGCAGCATGACTCCAGAGATGCGGCTTGGGACAGCTAGAGAAAGCTGCCCAAGGGCGGGGTAGGGATGGGGAGAGAGAAAGCCAGGAAAGGGCATCTTGTTTACATTTCGATTCCGAAGGTTAGCCCTGCCCCAGTGTGGGAGGGGTAGGGCAAGGTGGCAAGATGACCCAAGAGGGTCAGAGGCCAGCACAAGCCAGGAGAGAGGCAAGACTTCAGGAGCTACTCCTGTCAAGTGCCCTGTGCCACTGAGGGACCATAGACATTTCCCTAATTGGTGAGGTCAGAGGGAGAAAGAGGCTTAGCACAGGGCCAAGTGCTGGCTGGGTGGACCCTCTTAGAGAAGATGCCTTTCAGTGGAAGTCCATGGTCCCATGTCTGGGACTCAGCTCTCCTAGACACTCTGTGAAAGGGGGTGGTCCCAGCAGATCCTCAGCCATCCTGACAGAGGCGGGAGAACACTTGCAGGATTAGAGGTCCAGAGCTGGGGACACAAGATGTGCATAAGACAGTGCTTGGGGGTGGGGTGGGGTGGGGAGAGGCTTCCAGCACACAAAACTAGACAGCTAACTCCTTCCCAAGAAGGCAGCATAAGCTGGTTAGCGGCTTTTCAAAGACTGGGATCTGGGACAGAGGGGCAAGGCCTCAGAGCATTGGAGATTGGGTGTACTGCAAAAGACACCTGCATAGTTTACGGTGATGTTCTGACAAGTTACTGTGTGGGTGGCCTGAAACAATAGAAATGATTCCCCCAGTTCTGCTGCACTGTTCAAAATCAAGGCGTGTTGACAGGACTGGTGGAGGTTTCTTGTTTGGTTGGTTTGGTTTGGTTTTGACACGATCTCACTGGAACTCTCTCCATCAGACCAGGCTGGCCTAGAACTCACAAGAGATCTCCCTGCCTCTGCCTCCTGTGTGCTAGGATTTAAACCAAGCACCACTACACCCAGATCTGCTCTTTTTTTTTTTTTAAGGGTTTATTTATTTGTTTATTTTATGCATGAGTGCCCTATCTGCAGGTACACCTGCAGGCCAGAAGAGGGCATCAGATCCCAGTGGAGATGGTTGTGAGCCACCATGTGGTTGCTGGGAATTGAACTCAGGACCTCTGGAAGAGCAGAAAGTCCTCTCAATCACTGAGCCATCATCTCTCCAGCCTCATGCTCTTTTGTTTTTTTGAGACTGAGTCTTGCTATGAGGCCCAGGCCAGCGCTGGCCTGATAACTCCTCCTGCTTCAGTCTTTTGAGTGCTGGGATCTAGACACATGTCTCCATGCTCTGATTCAAAGACTCTGGGTGAGCATCTCTCCTGATCCTGTCTTTTAGCTTTGGCGGTTGTCAGCAGTCCCTGGTGATCCTGACATGAAAATGTATCACTCAGATCCCTGCCTCCATCAGACCCCTTCTCCCCCATCCCTTGCCGCCCCTCTGTGCGTGCACTTGCCTGTGTTCAAATCTTCCACTCTTTTGATAAAGACAACAGTACCCGAGTCACTCCAGCCTGACCTCATCTTAACTGATTATACCTACAAAGATTCTACGTCCCCGTGAGGTCACATTCATAGGTACCAAAGGGTCAACAAGACACAATTCGGCCCCCAGGAGAATGGCAAGCTTGACTCTGATGGTGGCTGGAAAGGTCCATGAGGTCAAGAGGAGGTTCGTTCTAGGACACGATGGATCTTGCTCATGTTGATAAGTGAAGGCACAGAGCTCCCAGAAGAGGTGACAATGTTGAGCATCATGAAAGAATGGGATCCAATCTTCCTGTTGAGGAAGATCCAATGGGAAGATCAGATCCTGGGCTCGGGGAGACAAGATAGGGCTTAGAAAACCGGAAGAACAATTCCTCTTATAAGATGGGAGCAAAAGGATGAGCTTGGGGAAGTTTGGGAGCTTTGGGGCATCAGGGAATTCTCAATAGGCAGCTGAGTGTGGGGATGGGGAGCTGCTGAGAGTGGCAAGGAGAGGGGAGACAGGCTGGGAGGTAAGAGAAGAAAGAGGAAGAAGGCCATAGGGAAGTGGCCAAGAGCCCCAACAAAAGACAGCGGGTAGCACTGGGGACCAAGTGCTGGGAGGATTTGTGGAATGAAAATCCGTGTGGCCCTGGGGTGGCTTCCAGGACCCCCAGCAGCCCAGGAGAATGAGTAAGAAGATCTAGCCAATGAAGATGTGCCTCTTGTGCCTGTCATGGTATTCAAGGAAGTGGGGACAAGCTGAGGATAAGAGTTGTTCCATGGGGAGACAGGCTGAGAAGAGCATACCAGCCTCATACCTGGTCTCCCCCTGGCAGCATACTCATCAGGTTTATTTCCGACCCCACGGCCCCAACCTGGTGGGGCTTCCTGCTGGCCGGGCTGATGTTCGTGAGCTCCATGATGCAGACACTGATCTTACACCAATATTACCACTGCATCTTTGTGATGGCCTTGAGGCTACGGACTGCCATCATAGGTGTCATCTATAGGAAGGTCAGCCAGAGTGGGACCCACACTGGGAGAGGTTATCTCTGGGCTGCTTGAGGGGAAGATCATAGGCCTGGTCCACCCACTCCCCATCCGCCATTGTTCATCTGCAGGCTCTGGTCATCACTAACTCGGTTAAACGTGAGTCCACCGTGGGAGAAATGGTCAACCTCATGTCAGTGGATGCCCAGCGCTTCATGGATATTTCTCCCTTCATCAACCTGCTGTGGTCTGTACCCTTGCAGGTCATCCTGGCAATATACTTCCTCTGGCAGGTAACTCCTGAACTTTGACCTCTGTCCTTTCCTTGACTACATCTCTCTGTGCTGACAGATGAGCTGTGTCAGGCCAATGAGACCAACCCTAGGTACCAGGGGAACCTGGTTAGTCAGTTTTCCTATCCTAAGCTGCAATTTACTCCTCAAAAGCCAAGGGCAACGGGTACTCGGAGGCAGGGTGGTGTGGATATAGCTATTATTGTTGGTCTGTTTGGTATTATCTTTCCTGCTTCTTCATCATCTTCTCCACCATGCCTTCTCTTTTCCTACTTTTTCATCTTTTTTGCAGTACTGGTATTGAACCCAGGGCCGTGTATATGTTAGCACACACTCTGCCACTGATGCCTCTGCCGTTTGATTTGTTTGTTTGGTTGGTTTTGTTTTTTGTTCTTTTTTTCAAGACAGGGTTTCTCTGTGTAGCCTTGACTGTCCTGGACTCACTTTGTAGACCAGTCTGGCCTTGAGCTCATAGTGATCTTCCTGCCTCTGCCTCCCAAGTGCTGGGATTAAAGGTGTGCACCACCATGCCCGGCTGCCATTTGAGTTTTGATTTCAAGATGGGGTCTCGCTAAGTTGCTCGGGATGTTCCTGAAATCACTGTGTAGCTCAGGCAAGCCTCAAACTATGGAAGTAATAGAATTCCAGAGAATTCCAGCCCTGTCGCTGTCGAGACCACTTTGAGTATCCTTCTCTGTGTGTGTGTGTTGCTGGCCATCTGTGGTCATTATCTGATAGCTGGATGTTTCCGTTTCTGTGGTTGTGGCTTTCTGTTCTCCTTGCCTGACTAGTGTCTTTCGTTTCTTGTCCATCATACATCAAGTCAGCCAGTCTCTGTTGAGCTCTGTCTGAAGACCTTGGTTATCTATAAGTTCATCTGTCTTGCCTGACCCTCCCCTTATCTGTGCCTCCTCAGATCCTAGGCCCATCAGCCCTGGCTGGAGTGGCTGTCATAGTCTTGCTGATACCACTCAACGGAGCTGTGTCCATCAAGATGCGAACCTATCAGGTGAGTGATGCTAAAGGTACCTGCTGTACTTTTCAGGTACACCAGCTAGGATATGGTGCTGGGGCCCAGTGTTCATCTTCAGTTCTCAGGGCTTCTCGATTCCCTGTACTGAATGTGATAGCCACAGCCCCTTGTACAAACCTTACCGCCTCAATCCCCATCACTGTAGTGACCGTCTTGTTTCACAGCAGAAAGACCACAGCTAGAGAAACTGGCAGTCCAGAGACAGGTAGAACAAGGACTCAAACATTTACCCACTTTATGGTGATAAGTGTCGATAGCCAGACAATGAATTAGCCATCGGCAAATGGCTATTGACGTCTTCAGCAGCTCCCTCTACACACAGAATAAATGACAAACTAGTAAGACCACTGTCTTAGTCACACTTCTACTGCTGTGAAGAGACATCATGACCAAGGCAGCTCTTACAAAGGAAAGCGTTTAATTGGGGGGCTTACTTACAGTTTTAGAAGTTTAGTCCACTATCGTCCTAGTAGGAATCAGGCAGTAGGCATGACAGACATGGTGGTGAAGAAGTAGTTGAGAGCTACATCCTCATACAGAGAGAGAGAGAGACAGAGAGAGAGACAGAGACAGAGAGAAGGAGAGAGAGACTGGACTTGCCTTGGGCGTTTGAAACCTCAAAGCCTATTCCCAGTGACACACTTCCTCCTACAAAGCCACACCTCCTAATCCTTTTAATCCTTTCAAACAGTTCCACTTCCTGGCGACTAAGCATTCAAATATATGAGCCTATGGGGACCACTCTCACTCAAACCACCACAACCACCCTCCAGGCTCCTTTGGACTTTGCCTGTCTCTATTCCTAATCCTCATTGGATGATCACATTTCAGATGTGCTGGCCTTTTCAAACTCTGTATACCTCTGGGCCACTACGTGTACTATTCTCTCTTCCTAGCATATTCCTTACTCTCCTTGCTCTTTAACACCTTCTGCTTCTTGTTTTGGTTTGGTTTTTGGTTTTCCGAGACAGAGTTTCTCTGTGTAGCCTTGGCTGTCCTAGACCCACTTTGTAGACCAGGCTGGCCTCGAACACACAATGATCCACATGCCTCTGCCTCCCGAGTGCTGGGATTAAAGGCGTGTGCCACCACGCCTGCCCGGCCACATTCTGTTCCTTTACCTCCCAGGATAAACATCACTTCCTTCAGAGAACCACCTTGATTACCCCAATGTCCTTCCCCTGCCCTGCCCTGTTAATCCCCTTACTGTGCCCTATCCTTTTTCTTTGGAACACACACAATGATATTTATAATTAAGCATCTAATTTGGTAATGACTTTTCTGTTTGATTTGAGACAGGGTCTCTTTATGTAATCCTGGCTCTCACTATGTTAGATCAGGCTGGCCTTGAGTTTACAGAGATCCACCTGCCTCTCCCAAATTCTGGGATTAAAGGCATGTACCACCATGTCCAGCCTAGCATTTACTTTTTATTGTCTGCCTCTGCCATCAGACTATCAGCTTTATGATGGCCAGGGCCTCATCTGAATAGCTAGCTCATCAGGATATCCTTCATCTGGCACATGGCTTGGGGACGTAAGCACTCAGCAACCAAGACCTGAGTGGATAAATCACTGTGGTATGCCAGGCCTTAGATTAGGATCTGAGTAAGCAGAAAAACAAACAATTCCTGCCCCTGGGAGGCTCATAGTCTGACTGGGGTCATTGTGTGAAGAGGTGCGGGGTGGGAATGGGAGGAAAAGGCAAAGGATGCTGCCTGGTGAGGTCAGCCGGAGGAGACACTGAGCATGGGGCTGCTCTTCTGAGGTCACAGGCTGCGTGGGGACAGGGCTCTGAGCATTTGAGGTGAGGCAGGGAGGCCGGTCAAGCAACATGTCATGGCTACAGTAGATGGGATGGGACGGGAGGGGTGCGCCCAGTTGGTAGGAGGTCTGGGGAGGGGAAAGGACATACCATTGGTCCTGTCTACACAGGTACAACAAATGAAGTTCAAGGACTCTCGCATCAAGCTGATGAACGAGATCCTGAATGGCATCAAAGTGCTGAAGCTGTATGCTTGGGAGCCCAGCTTCTTGGAGCAGGTAGAAAGAATCAGGCAGAGCGAGCTCCAACTGCTGCGCAAGGGCGCCTACCTGCAGGCTCTCTCCACCTTCATCTGGATCTGCACCCCCTTTCTGGTGAGGCTCTTCTCTGGTATGGGGTTCCTGGCAGTTGGGAGGACAGCCCAGGTCTTGGGACACCCTGGGTCTTAACAGATTCCACCTGACATTCATCTTCCCCTTCCCTTTGCCCCCCCCCCTCCACCCCATGCTACCCAGGTGACCCTAGTCACCCTCGGAGTGTACGTGTGTGTGGATAAGACCAACGTGCTGGATGCCGAGAAGGCCTTTGTGTCTCTGTCTTTGTTCAATATCTTAAAGGCCCCCCTCAACTTGCTGCCTCAGCTAATCAGTGGCCTGACCCAGGTAACCCAGGGGAAGGAGGATGTCTATAGGACTTAGGATATGTGGGGAAGTCAGGAAAGTTCACTTAGCATCAACAAATAATCAGTTGGGGAGAGGGTGTGTCAAGGAAAGCCATAAAGGTTAAAACGGGTGGTTTGGAGTCTCGGGGTCTGAGTTTCCGACACGGCCTCCTTTTAGCAAACTAGACCTTATCTTCAGTCAGTGGGAGCCATGCAAGACTCGGTTATAGGAAGGGCCCTAACATTAGTGAGTAGGTCCTCAGGAGGCCCTGCTTAGCCCCAGATGTTGGGAACCCACAGAGCAATGGTGAGGCTAACCCACACCCTCCTGTAGATCAGCGTGTCTCTGAACCGGATCCAGGATTTCCTAAACCAAGATGAACTTGACCCCCAGTGTGTGGAAAGAAAGACCGTCTCCCCAGGTCCCAACACCCTTACCCCAGGGCATCCTGCTCCAAGCTTCTTAAAATTCCTTCTGTGAACCCCCCCACCCCCCCATCTCTGAATTCCACAGTCCCTCTGCTAATCAAATCCTCTCCTTTACCCCTCCCCCAGGGCTCCTCCTCCCTCTGCCCTCACTCCAGGGATCCTCTCTCTTGCCCAGGCTCCTCCCAGGCCTCCCTGCAGTCCTCCAACATCCTAGACTTGCTGACCCTATGCATCTTGATCCTCCTAGGCTATGCCATCACCATAAACAATGGCACCTTCACCTGGGCCCAGGACCTGCCGCCTACTCTGCACAGGTACCATTCATCTTCTGTCACTCGCTTGCCAACTATCCAAAGTGGACAGAGATCAAATCAAACGTAGCCCCTTCCCTCCTTGTCTCGGTCTTTGGCAGGGAATGCAAGAAGAACTTGCGTTGCCAGGGTGATGTCAGGAGGGAGGAGGGCTCAGGGTCTGTAGGTGGAAGGCTTGGACCGAACCCAAGGCCAGCCACTGACCACTGCTCGTTGCTCCTAGCCTAAACATTCAAATCCCCAAGGGGGCGCTGGTGGCTGTGGTGGGGCCCGTGGGCTGCGGGAAGTCTTCCCTGGTGTCTGCCTTACTTGGAGAGATGGAGAAGCTGGAAGGTGCGGTGTCTGTGAAGGTGAGACGGGGAGGGTCTCCTGGAGAGGCATCAAGTCTAGTCAGCTTCAGGCAAACTCTAAGGCACCTTCTCCCTTTCTGCCATTGGCCAGGGCTCTGTGGCCTATGTGCCCCAGCAGGCATGGATCCAGAACTGCACACTTCAGGATAACGTGCTATTTGGCCAACCCATGAACCCCAAGCGCTACCAGCAGGCTCTGGAGACCTGCGCCCTGCTACCTGACCTAGATGTGCTTCCTGGCGGGGACCAGACAGAGATCGGGGAGAAGGTACGGAGCCAACGTCTCATCCCTGAGGGGTCAGCTCATGAGACTGTTAGCCAGAGCCCAATCTCAAATCCCTTTACTCACACGTTCATGTATCATCACCGCCCAGGTCTGTGCCAGGCACTGGGGAAACAGCTATATTCCAGGGAGGGCAAATGGTGAGCAGACAGGAACCACAGAGCGCCTGAGGTCATGGCAAAGGTCTATGCACAGGAGGCAGGGTCTGTATGAGGAGAAGCATCACTTTTGAGCTGACTCTTAATGACTGAGAAAGAGGAGCCCATCATTCATGGGTTCATCCACCAGGTTTTCATTAAGCATCTACTAATGCCAGGGAATATTATATGGTGGTAAATGTACAAGGATTAAAAAAAAAATCTCTGCTTTTATATATCTTACACTCTAGCAGAGGAAAGAAAGTCAATAAGCAAGATAAGAAACATACACACACAGATATATATATCAGAGAATCCTAAAGGGGAAGAGATTAAGCAGCTCAGGAATATAAGAATCTGTGCCAGGCTGTTTTGTCAGGGAGGTTCCTCACTGAGAAATAGAGACCTGAGGAAGGAACAGTCCCGCATGGGGCCATGGAGCCCTGGCTATCTAGGTATCTGGTCTGGAGTCCTCCCAGGTGGAGAGAATAGACAGTTCAAGGCCTCAGGCAGGTGTGTGACTGGCATTAGCCCAAGGAGGAGACCAGTGTGGTTGAAGCAGAGTGATCCAGGAGCCAAGAGGAGAAAGAGAAGCAAAGGAAGTATCAGGCAGCTGGGACACTTAGAACTCCGCAGGCCATTTGAAGACTGTAGCTTTTACCCAGTGTTGCTGGAGACTGAGCCTAGGAGCAGTGGGTGGTCGCAGGTGGACATTTGGTGCACTTTGACCCCAGTGGCCCTGGTGATCTTGAAACTCACTCTGTAGACCAGACTAGCCTTTGCCTCCCAAGTGCTGGGATGAAAGGCATGCACCACAATGCCTGGTTTGATTAGGACCTTTAAGTTATAAAACATGGGACCCCAGTGGAAGCTGTGTTTTTCTTCTTTGGGCTTGCTTTTCATTACATGAATTTGCAGGAGAGGTGCATGGGAGAGCACACAAATGCTACCGTGTATTTGTGGAGGCTATTCCTTTTACTTTTGGGTACCAGGAATCGAACTCAGGTCCTCAGGCTTGATGGCTCTATGGAGCTATCTTGTCATCCTTGCTTTTATTCTTAAAGCATTTCCTTTAATATATATATATATTTTTTACATACATACAGTAGGGGCTGGAGAGATGGCTCAGAGGTTAAGAGCACTAACCACTCTTCTAGAGTCCTAAGTTCAATTCCCAGCAACCATATGGTGGCTCACAACCATCTATAATGTGATCTTATGCCCTCTTTTGGCCTGCAGGTGTACATGCAGGCAAAGCACAGTATACGTAATAAATAAATAAATAAATAAATAAATAAATAAATAAATAAATCTTAAAAATATGGTAAAGGTCACCTAACATTAAACGTACCACCTCAACTATCTTTTCATGCCCAGTTCGATCATGTTACGTAATTTTCAGTGTTAGGTAATGTTTCCTAGAACCCCGTCGTTCCAAATGTCACTCAAACTTTGTTGTCTATCCTTATTGAACAGCTCTCAATTCCTTCCCTTCCCCCCTTTCCTCCTCCCCCCCCCCACCCGCCAAGCCTCTGGCAACCATCACTTTGTTTTTCAGAATCTGGCTACCCTAGACACCAGTGTAAGTGGAGTTGCACAATATTTGCCTTTTTGCATCCAGCTGATTTCAGCTTGTATAATGTCCTCGAAGTTTGTCCATGTGGTAGCATGGATCAGCATTTCCTTCCTTTGAGAGCTAAATAATATTCCAGTCTATGGGTATTCCACCTCTTGTTTTCCCATTCCTCTGTTCTGAGCGCTGGCATCGGGCAGGGCAGCCAACCAGAATCCTCCGCAGAGGATTCTAAGAGGTAACACGCCCTCCTCTGAGGGCTGCAGCTTTGCATGGGCTGCAAGTTTGTGGAAATAGCCAAGTATCCTATAAAATACAGATTCGGAGGTTTGCCTCGCTGAGTGGCAGTGAATAGGCTCTCATCCCCCATGGGCCTGGCTGGCCCCTTCCCATCTACCACCACGCATCACCGACCTTCTCTTCCCTCTAGGGCATTAATCTATCTGGAGGCCAGCGGCAACGAGTGAGTTTGGCCCGAGCTGTTTATAGTAATGCCAACATTTTTTTGCTGGATGACCCACTGTCGGCTGTGGACTCTCACGTGGCTAAACATATTTTCGACCAAGTGATTGGACCAGAAGGTGTGCTGGCAGGCAAGGTGAGGCCACGGGAAAAGCTCTGCTCAAAGATGAGATCTGGTCCCAGGAGAGAGCAGATGGGAGGCTGAGGTTATTGGGTAAGACTCTGAGGATGCCGGAACCTGAGAATCAGGATATGGTCAGGGGAAACCCATCCCCGGTCAGGGGATGGCACATCCCAGAGATGCTGAGCTGGCTCTGGCTGGTGTGGGATACATTGTGGATATGCCTGGCCTATGATTCCCTCCCATGGTTCTGTGTCCATGCTTGGCATATGCCTAGCGATGCTGCAGCTCAGAGCCTACTGCTTTCTCCACAGACTCGGGTGCTGGTAACCCATGGCATCAGCTTCCTGCCCCAGACAGACTTCATCATTGTGCTTGCTGACGGACAGGTGTCTGAGATGGGTCACTACTCGGCCCTCCTGCAGCACGATGGCTCCTTTGCCAACTTCCTCCGGAACTACGCACCCAATGAAGACAAGGAGGACCATGAAGGTGGCCAAAAATTAGTACCCACCATTCCTGGCCTTCCCAACGCTCATCATTACCCAGCATCCACTTTGTCTGGGGTTTCCAAGTATCTCTGGACTGGCCCCAGATGGTGCTGGGGACCTAGTTCTGGGAAACTGGAGCCATGTGTGTGGATGCACTCAGATCCCAGCTCCTCCCTGCTAACTGCAGGATGCCAGTCAGCAGCATGGGTCTCAGAGTCTGTCTTCCCAGTTTGATAGAAGGACACCATACCCTCAGACCAGAGTGTGTACTAAGACTGTTTTATGGTTGAATTATCTAGTAAGTGTATAAGTACATAGAAAAACCCATTTATTTACCAACAAGAATTGCTAATAATTATTATGACCTGAAACTCTTTCAGACAGTAGACTAGCAAAACACCTCTTTCAACGTGAAACCCGGGGTAATGTCTGGGTTCACGAAAGGCACTGCTCCCCACTTTGTTGTCCAGTCAGAGCTCCTTCCCTCAACACTCAACCTCCCAGGCCTTCTGTTAGGCTCCCCTGCCTGAGGCTGTGTACCCAGCCAGCCTGCATGAGCATCCCCCAAGTGCTATGACCCTTGATCAGCTCAGAACACAATCCTGTCCTTTCTCCTCACAGTTATTGGTGGTACCATGAGCTGCCTATGATTGTTACCCTTTACCCATGCCTGCCTAAGGCCCTGCTGCCATCAAGGAACTAGGATTTAAGATCAGCAGGATTGACGTCAGAGCCCAAGTCTTCAACCTATTGAGTCCCCTTCTCAATCTCCAAAAGGAAGCTTTTTTTTTTTTTTTTTTTGGTTTTTCGAGACAGGGTCTCTCTGTGTTAGCCTTGGCTGTCCTGGACTCACTTTGTAGACCAGGCTGGCCTTGAACTCACAGCGATCTGCCCGCCTCTGCCTCCCGAGCTTTTTTTTTTTTTTCATTGCCTAAACCCATTTCCTTCTGGCTAGCCTTTCAAACCCTCTCCTTGCCCCCCTGCTTGTCCATCCAGACTGCCCACTGGCAGGGAGGCTAGGGTCTCAAGGGCTGCAGAAGGAGCAGTCAGCGTCTTTGCCTTTTCCTTCCCTGCCTCAGCCATGCAAGAAGCAGACGAGGAGGTGCTGCTGGTTGAAGACACACTCAGCACGCACACAGACCTGACGGACCACGAGCCAGCCATGTATGAGGTCCGCAAACAGTTCATGAGGTAAATTCCCTAGAGTTCTCCAATCCCCAGAAGGCTACGTCAGGGCTCCCGAGCCTCAGCAGATAGAATACAACTGCCTGACACTCGCATCCTGGGAGTGTGTCAGTGGCCTCCTGCCTGGGTCTGACCTGTTGCCTCCACAGAGAGATGAGCTCCTTGTCTTCAGAAGGGGAGAGCCAGAACCGGCCTGTGCCCAAGAGACACGTGAGTCTGTCAGAGAAGGAGATGCAGGTGACAAAGACTAAGGAGACTGGTGCGTTAATCAAAGAGGAGACGGCAGAGACAGGCAGTGTAAGTACGATGGGATGGGTATGGGCCGGGGAAAGATGATCAGGCCCCCAGAGCTCATGGAGATGACGTGGCTACTCTTTACAGGTGAGGCTGAGCGTGTTCTGGCATTATGCTAAGTCTGTGGGGCTCTGCACCACAATAGCTATCTGCCTTCTGTATGTGGGCCAAAGTGCAGCTGCCATTGGAGCCAATGTGTGGCTCAGCGCCTGGACCAATGACAAGGTGGTACAAGGCCAGCAGAACAGCACCTCCCTCAGGCTAGGTGTCTATGCTGCCCTGGGAACACTACAAGGTGAACACATTGGGGTACCCAGAAGGGGCTCTCTCATCCTTTCCTCTCCTTTGCCCACTCCCCAAACCACAAAGCCAAATCCCCTGTCTCAGAGCCTCCATAAGGTCCACCTGGCCCATCCCATGTCTCATCCTGCCCCTTCTCTCCTGGCTTCCTCCGCTAAGGTGAGTGACTCACCCTCTGCCTCTCTCCCAATAAGGGATCCTGGTGATGCTGGCGGCCTTCACCATGGTGGTCGGCAGTATCCAGGCTGCCCGCCTGCTGCACGCAGCTCTGTTGCACAACAAAATCCGGTCACCTCAGTCCTTCTTTGACACAACGCCCTCAGGGCGCATCCTCAACCGGTTCTCTAAGGACATATACGTCATCGACGAGGTGCTGGCCCCCACCATCCTCATGCTGTTGAATTCCTTCAGCTCGTCCGCCTCCATCCTTGTGGTCATCACAGCCAGCACGCCGCTCTTCACTGTGGTCGTCCTGCCTCTGGCTGTGCTCTATGGCTTTGTGCAGGTGCCAGTGTGGACGGGTGGGGCACTGATGGCGTGGGGCAGGTGGAGATCTAGAGTGGCCCGGGGAGCATAGTGGTGGTGGTGGTGGTGGTGGGGCTTCTGATGTGGACCAGGCACTTTTGTAGACTAGGGTGTGCCCAGATTGGATCAGGGACTATAGTCCATTGCTTCGCTTCCTTGATGAAACTCACTTCTCTAAGCTGCAAAATAGACTCTTAGCATCTACTCCATAGGGATGATGTGAGGATGAAATGTGTGTTCATAAACTGACAGCCCTGGGACCCTTTCTGATTGGCTGTATTTTATTTACTTACTTACTTTACTTACTGTGTGTGTGTGTGTGTGTGTGTGTGTGTGTGTGTGTGTGGTGTATATGCACACGTGTGTCTGTGTGTATGCATATGTATTTATATATTTGTGGAGGCCAGAGGTCAAGGTCGATTGTCTTCCTCAATCACTCTCCACCTTATTTTCTGGGACTGAGTCTCTCATTGGATGCAGAGCTGACTGCCCAATGAGCTTCAAGAATCTACCTGGCCCCGCCTCCCCAGTGCTGGGGTTACAGGTGTGCACTGCCATGCTGAGGAATCTTAGCTAATGTCTTCATGCTTGTGTAGCATGCGCTCTACTGAGTGAGCCTTCCTCTCAGCCCCTACACCTATTGGTGTTATCTGAGTAAACCACTGTAAACAGTTCGGGAGATCCTGTCGTTTGTATGCATTCTTAGACATATATGTGTTACCTGAGTTGCTCAGTGTTCAGTGATAGCTCATGGTAAAGGCTTGTGTTCACTGGGATCTTTCTCTTCAGGGAGGTGATTAGTTTCCACAAGGGGCTGGAATTGTAGCTCCTGGGTAAAAGAGCCTCTTTTTTTGTTTGTTTGTTTTTGTCTTGTTTTTTTTGGGGGGGTTGTTTGTTTTTTGTTTTTTGAAACAAGGTTTCTTTGTGTAGCCTTGGCTGTCCTGAACTCACTTTGTAGACCAGGCTGGCCTCGAACTCACAGGGATCCGTCTGCCTCTGCCTCTCCAGTGCTGGGATTAAAGGTGTGTGGCACCACCGCCCGCCTGGTAAAGAGCCTCTTATAAGCCTCTCCTGTGCAGGCCTGGCTATCTTGGGTCCTACAGAATACAGGCTGGAAAATGAAGGCAGAACCATTGTTTTGTGGGATTAACCCTTAAGCAACTAGGTAGGTAGGGTAAGAGGGACTTTTTCAGGGGGAAAAAGATACAAAGTTATTTTTGCAAAGTCATTTGAACATGAGCACATATCTAGGGTCTTTAAGCAGAACAAGAAATTTGGGGAGGCAGTGCCGGTTGTGGTGGCGCACACCTTTAATCCCAGCACTCGGGTGGCAGAGGCAGGCAGATCGCTGTGAGTTCGAGGCCAGCCTGGTCTACAAAGCGAGTCCAGGACAGCCAAGGCTACACAGAGAGAGACCCTGTCTCAAAAAACAAAAACAAACAAACAAAAGACAGATAAACAAGATGTTGTTATGGTCTGCAAAAGATGACAAGACAGGAAGGCATAGAGAATCAGGGAACGCTTCATGGAAGAGGTGGCCTGGCTGACTGAGCAAAGCTGATCAGAGGGCAAGGGTATAATGTTCGTCTGGACTCTGGTCTTCAAGGGACCATAGGACATGACATCACGGTCTTGTGGGAGGAGAAGGCCGGTAGGAGGACACTTGGGGAGTTTTTTGGAGGACGTGCAGGGCTGAGCTGGTAGCTTGACATGCCTGACTGGCGTTCTCTTCCCATCCCCCCACCCCCACCCCCCATCAGCGCTTCTATGTGGCCACATCACGGCAGCTGAAGCGGCTAGAATCCATCAGCCGCTCCCCCATCTTCTCCCATTTTTCGGAGACAGTAACGGGCACCAGTGTCATCCGGGCCTATGGCCGAATCCAAGACTTCCAGGTCCTCAGTGACACTAAGGTGGACAACAACCAGAAGAGCTGTTACCCCTACATCGCCTCCAACCGGTCAGGAGCCCCCCCCCCCTTTCCTCTCTACAGGTGCCCACAGGCTTTCTGTGGTTCTGGGTAGGCTCCAGCATTCCCTGCCTCTTGTTCATCTCCTCCCTGTCGGTCCCTACAGATGGCTGGGTGTCCACGTGGAGTTCGTGGGGAACTGCGTGGTGCTCTTTGCGGCACTGTTTGCAGTGATCGGGAGAAACAGCTTGAGTCCAGGGCTCGTGGGTCTTTCTGTGTCTTATGCCCTACAGGTAAAGTGGGATCTGGGACTGTAGGCAGGGCCACTACCTACCAGAGCAGAGGACACACAGGGCTCACAAGCATCTCTTGAATGTCCTCCTCTGTGTCACGTGCAGATGAGCCCCAGCTGGGTTCTTAAAGCCAGGCACCGGGAGACTCTGCCAGCAAGGGAGTGTGATGCAGGCTGGAGAGGTCTTCCTTCCAGGAAGAAGAAAGTGCAGCAAGAGGCATAGAGATGTAGTCCGTTGATAGAGCATCTGCCTAGCAAATGCAAGACCCTAGGTTCAAACCCATATACAGAGAGGGAGGGAAGGAGAGAGAGAAAGAGGGAGGGAGGGAAGGAGCCAAGAGCTTGAAGGAATTTCCCTGCTCTGAGATGCTAGGGAAATGACTTTGGAGCTTGGTCCAAATCGAACTGCCATATCTGGGCAAGATGTGCGTTCAACATGACTGAGGTCTAAATACAGGACATGTGGGGCCAGACTACATGATGTAGCTGCTTGCCTTCAAGGAAGCTACAGCCAGCTCTTTGTGTCCTTGGCTTCTTTGCTAAAGAATAAACCAACTGCAAGTAGAAAACCCCTCGAGAGGGGCTAGGAATGATGGTGCATTCCTGGAATCCTAACACTTGGGAGGAAACTGAGACAGGGGGATCGCTGTGAATTAATTCAGTGCCAGCCTGGCCTCCATAGTGAGACCCTTTCTCAAAACAAAACAAAATAAAAACCTTCCCCAAAACAATCTGAAAAAAAAAAAATTCAGAAGCTTCTACAGGGGGTGGGGGTGGGGGGCAGAGCAGAAAACAAGCAAAACCCAGCAAGATGACTTCACTGTGCCTCTGAGTACGTGTAAATGCTGTGCCTTGTAGGCATTGTGTTAGGTGCTGCCCGTGAGCTAGAGATCATCTACAGCATAGGGGAGGGTGTGAGTGGGTTTCATGTGAACAATAAGCAATTGGATGTGAAGGGCTTGAACATCTGTGCCTTTCAGTATACCCCAGCCTCTCAGAACCAATGCCCTGTAGAAGTGGAGGGCTAAGGGATGGCTTTAAGCAGATCAGGTGACTGGCATCTAGGATTGGAGGTCACCCTGACACCAGCCTGTGTGGTCAAGGAGTTATACAACCTGCAAATGGGATTTTTTTTTTTTTTTTTTGTGAAGCAAATCACACTGCTGAGGCCTCAGGTGGCTCAGATCCGAATGCATTGGTAAACAAAGCGATGCCGACAGGCCTGTCTGCTCAAACCTAACTGTGCATGTGACTCATTTGGAGATCTTGTTAAAATGTTCATTCTTGTTCACAAGGTTCAGTTCTGAGCCCGAGCTCAGATTCTGCATTTCTGTCAACGCTTCTTGGTAACACAGTACAGTCCTTGGACTGGCCACGCTGACGTATTCTGGGAGCGTGTTAAGAATAGAGAGTCGGGGCTGGAGAGATGGCTCAGAGGTTAAGAGCACTGACTGCTCTTCCAAAGGTCCTGAGTTCAATTCCCAGCAACCACATGGTGGCTCACAACCATCTATAAATGAGATCTGGTGCCTTCTTCTGGTGTGCAGGCACACATGCAAGCAAAACACAGTATACTTAATAATAAATAAATCTTTAAAAAAAAAAAAAGAATAGAGAGTCTTGGACCTACTGACTCACACCGCATTTTGACAGGATGCTCGGAGAAGTCTAATACATGTTAAAGTTTATGAGCACAGAGTGAGCCATCCTCTGCTATGTCCGCACGGCCCAAGGCACGGTTCTGATCAGAGGCCTAGTCAGCACACACCTGTAGGTCTTAGATGGGATGGGGTTCCACTGATCAAGAAATAAAGCCCCAGCCTGGCCTGGGGGCTCAGACATTTAGTCCCAGCGATCCGAGGCAGAGGCAGGCAGATCTCTGAGTTCAAGGCCAGCCTAGTGTACTCAGCGAGTTCCAGGACAGCCAGGGCTACACAGAGAAACTCTGTCTTGAAAAACTATAAAAAAAGAAAGAAGAAGGAAGGAAGGAAGGAAGGAAGGAAGGAAGGCAGGAAGGAAGGTCACTGCTGAGCCCCTCCCATAACACAGTTCCTTTGTTCAGGTGACTACGGTTTTGAATTGGATGATACGAACGATATCCGACTTGGAGTCTAATATCATAGCCGTGGAGAGAGTCAGCGAATACTCCAAGACCGAGACTGAGGTGAGTCTCAAGATGAGCCCTGCAGCAGAGGGTACCTGGAGGCCCTGAGGCAGGATGCTTGCTGGCCTGTCATAGCTGTGTTTCCATGCTAGCTGTTTAAGCAGCATCCATCCATCCCACTCTCAGAGTATCAGGCTGTGGTTGGTGCTAGGTGTAGAGGGCTCAGGGTTGAACAAGAGATCCTGAGCCAGCGGGAGGCACGAGGCATATAAATGGCAAGGCTCTGGGGCTGTACCCAGGACCCATGAGGGGTGGGGATGGGGAGGTGGGGCAGGGGTGGGGGGGTATGGGGGGGCAGGGGTCAGTTGAGGTGATCCCGGAGTAAGTGAGAGTCAGGAAGGGCAAGTTTTGACAGATTAGGTGACATAGGGGTGGCGCAGGGAAAAGATGAGCATTCCAGCCGAGGGAACAGAGGTGGCGTGCCCTTTTTTAGGGAGGGGGAACTGTTCTCTCCTAGGTGGGGGAGAGATGTTTCTCCAAAGAGGTCATATTTCAGAGTGCCCCGAAGCTGAACCATCTCCAAGCTCTGAGTGTCCAGCAGCCCATTTTTTTCAACTCCTCCCGCCAACTGTGCGTTTCACCCTCACAGTACTCTACCCTCCTTGAGACCTGTGCTCTGACCTGCCTTTGCTGCTCCAGCCATCGGCTCCTGTCCTTTTCACCTTCCCTATATAGCATAGACTCTGTCTATGCTCCTCCAGGACGTGCTTTCAACCTGTGCCTGTCTTTGCCTACAAAACCCCACCGGACCTGAGCCCACCTGTCCACATCATACCTGCACAGAACAGCTAGCGTGTAGCCGCAGAACAAAGTCACTAGTTTTCCTTCACATCCATAACCCTACTCTGCCACAGCTATCCCTGCTTCCCAAGATGTATATGTGCTCCCACTTTCTTTTGTGGGGGGAGGGGGATTCAAGACAGGGTTTCTCTGTGTAGCCTTAGCAGAGCTTCGTGCTGGTTCAATATTCTGCTATTGTTGCTTGGTTTTCTTTTCTTTTTTTTTTTTTTAAAGATTTATTTATTATTATGTATACAGTGCTTTGCCTGCACATACACCTGCATGCCAGAAGAGGGCATCAGAAGACATTATAGATGGCCGTGAGCCACCATGTGGATGCTGGGAATTGAACTCAGGACCTCTGAAAGAGCAGTCAGTACTCTTAACCTCTGAGCCATTTCTCCAGCCCGTCACTTGACATTTCTTTTTTTTTTTTTTTTTGGGGGGGGGTGGGTTTTGAGACAAGGTCTCTCTGTGTTAGCCTTGGCTGTCCTGGACTCACTTTGTAGACCAGGCTGGCCTCGAACTCACAGTGATCCACCTGCCTCTGCCTCCCGAGTGCTGGGATTACAGGCGTGTGCCACCACACCCGGCTTTTCCTTTTTTTTTTTTCTTAAAGATTTATTTATTATTTATTATGTATACAGTGTTCTGCCTGCATGTACACCTGCAGGCCAGAAGAGGGCACCAGAGTTCATTGTAGATGGTTGTGAGCCACCATGTGGTTGCTGGGAATTGAACTCAGGACCTTTGAAAAAGCAGGCAGTACTTTTAACCTCTGAGCCATCTCTCTCCAGTCCTCACTTGGCATTCTTAATAATTTTTTGGACAACAGGCCCTGAGTTTGGTTGGTTTGTTTGTGTGTGTGTGTGTGTGTGTGTGTGTGTGTGTGTGTGTGTGTGTTACAATGGGCCTCTCAAATGCTGTAGCTGGTTCAGCCTTAAAGTTCCCACTGTCTTACCTCCAGCCAGTCCATTCTCTTTGAAGTGGCCATGCAAGACCTTTTAAAAATCCATTAGGGCCTGGTGGTGGTGGTGGTGCACGCCTTCAACCCAGGACTTGGGAGGCAGAAGCAGGCAGATCGCTGTGAGTTCGAGGCCAGCCTGGTCTACAAAGTGAGTTCAGGACAGTCAAGGCTACACAGAGAGACCCTGTCTGGAAAAACCAAAAACAAACAAACAAACAAATCCATTGGGAGCTGGGCATGGTGGTACATGTCTTTTAATCTCAGGACTAGGAAGCCGGAGGCAGGAGGATCTCTGTGAATTTGCGACCAGCCTGATCTATTGTGATGGCTCTTTTGGTAAAGTGCACGTGCAACTAACATGTGCACAGAGTCCTGAGTTCTAGCCCTAACACCAGATAAACCTGGTGTGATGGCTCCTGCCTAATCTCCCAGCACTTGGGAGGTAATTCGGAGTACCTGTCCCTGTCCTACAGACCACAAACAGCAGACACCACTCCTCTGTCTGCCCTGCACTTTCCCTAGACAGCAACTCGCCTCCTTCAGATGACTGCTGTCATGGCCTGCTAGGAAGCCTTCTTGAGTAATGCATAAAATAGTAACCCCAAACTCTTCTGGCCCAAGCCCTCATCCCTTATTTCACTATACAGACGTGCTTATGTATAGATCATCTGCCCCTGTGTATGCTGGGAACGAAAACCTCCCAGAACCAGAGCTTTGTCTCATTGGTGGCGCTTGGTGAAAGGAGGGGTAATGCAGGCAGAGAGAGAGAACTCCAGCAGCACTTGGGGCAATGAAATCAAAGAGAAATAGCTGATGGTATGGCCCAGTGGTAGCATGCGTACCTGGCCTGTGTGAGGCCCAGGGCTCCATCTATTTAAAAAAAAAAAAAAAAAAAAAGTCAAAGGATATAGGAGTCACTGAACCACCGGGTGCCAGGCCTCCCCGTAAGGGGCCATGGTGAGTGAAGATTGAGGTGTCTGGAAAGAGGTGGGGCTGAACAGTAGGGGAGGGCTTGAATGGTGACCCCCACCCACCCACGAGAACATAAGAACCCAACTGTCTCCTGCTAGGCCCCCTGGGTGGTGGAAGGCAACCGAGCTCCAGAAGGCTGGCCCAGCCGTGGAGTGGTGGAGTTCCGGAACTATTCCGTGCGGTACCGCCCAGGCCTGGAGTTGGTGCTCAAGAACCTGACTCTGCATGTGCAGGGTGGGGAGAAGGTACTTGGGTCTGAGGTCGTTGCCAGAGCGCTTGTGGGCAGAACCTGGGTGCTTTAACCGGATTCGCTGCGGGCTGGAAAGCCGGAGGTGCCGCTGACAGCCCTTCTGGCGCCTCATAGGTAGGCATCGTGGGCCGCACCGGGGCCGGCAAGTCTTCCATGACCCTCTGCCTATTCCGAATCCTGGAGGCTGCAGCCGGTGAGATCTGCATTGATGGGCTCAACGTGGCACACATTGGCCTCCATGACCTGCGTTCTCAGCTCACCATCATCCCTCAGGTAGGAGCCTGCTGAGCCTACCCTTCCATCCACCTCCCACCCCACCCCACCCCGAAACTTCAGGAACTTATGGTTGGGGGGAATGCCTCCACAGAGGGGAGCAGAGTCAACCTAAGAGCCAGCCAGGCACTGATCTGGGAAGGGAAACACCTTGGCCAGTCAGGATTGCCCTTGGGTTCCCGGGCTAGCAAATGGAAAAGGACCATAGGCTCCTCCCAGCACAACAACGCTGAGGTGTCGTTTCTTTCTCTCCTAGTTGCAGAGCTCCAAATGGCGCAGCCTTTTCTGGCTCCTTAGGGTGTCTTTTATGCCGAGTAGACACTTCAGAGGCAGATTAGTAGCTTCAGCAGGAGACTTAGCAACTGGCCAAGCTGAGGTTTATCACGCCCCCACAGACAAGTTGTTTTTTTTTTTTTTTTTTTTTTTTTAAATCGCCCTGGTAAAGTTTTCCTTCTGGAGGACTGCGGACCGAGCAGAGAGCAGCTGCCTGAATTGCTTTTCTGCTTCATGCCCCTCGGGGACCCCTTATCGAGTCTAAACTAGTTCTCTCTGATCTTCTTGTGTCTCCAGGACCCCATCCTGTTCTCGGGGACCCTCCGCATGAACCTAGACCCCTTTGGCCGGTACTCGGAGGATGACATCTGGAGGGCCCTGGAGCTGTCCCATCTGCACACGTTTGTGAGCAGCCAGCCAGCAGGCCTGGATTTCGAATGCGCTGAGGGTGGGGATAATCTCAGGTAAGAGTGGGAGCGAACACCGCAGGAATGTTGCCATCGCCGGGCATGGTGGCGCACGCCTTTAGTCCCAGCACTCGGGAGGCAGAGGCAAGCAGATCGCTGTGAGTTCGAGGCCAGCCTGGTCTACAAAGCAAGTCCAGGACAGCCGAGGCTACATAGAGAATCCTTGTCTCAAAAAAAAAAAAAAAAGAATGTTGCCCCCTCCCTTCCCCCCCCCCCCCCGCCCCGTTAGGGACCTTGTGGGTGCTGGAGAGAATCCAGATGACCCATCAATCCACACAAGCAAACACACACACACACACACACACACACACACCACAGCCGGAGTTGCATGGTATGGGGTATAGTCTCAGCAAGCCCGGGACACCTCCTCTTCACAGACTCTTCACACAAGCCTAACTTTGCAGTTTAGCAAACAAACTCAGAGAGGGCAAGGGGTTAGCCAAGGTTGCACAGCTGAGAGAAGGCATGCTTGGGATTTGAACCAGAACACTGGTTCTCATCTTAGTTGACCCCACCAACATTTCAAACAATCCCACCCCTGTTGGAATCTTCTGGGCTCCAGGGTGATGTACCCGTGGAACAAGTAAGAGGACACCTATGGTGCTCTGGAAACATAAAGATGTCTACCAGCATGGAGACTGTTAGCTCACCCCTTACCCCCACTCACACCCCAGACCCTCAGGACCCAAGTCCCAAGATCCTGGCCTGTGTGATCCAGAGATCATAAGTCCGTTCTTACTGAGTCAAAACCTCACGATACCTAGATTTTCTTTTGTATTTCATTTGTTTCTGGTGCTAGATTGACAACTGCTGGGCAAGCCCTTTACTGCTAAGCCTTATTCCTAGGCCTAGCTGTATGACTTGGGGCAAATTGCTTAACCATTTTTGGGTCTCTTTTACATTCACTAAGGAATAGGGATAATACTAGTCTATGCCAGTTTGCATTTGTACTCCCTGATAATAACATAACCTGAGGGCTGGAGAGATGGCTCAGCACTTAGTAACACTGGCTGCTCTTCCGGAAGACCTGGGTTCAGTTCCCAGCAGCCACATGGCAACTGACAACTGGCTGTAACTCGTATTCTAAGAATCTAACCTCCTCCTCTGGATTTGGTAGGCACTGCACACATGTAGTATGTAGACGTACATGCAGGCAAAATACCCACATAAATAAAGTAATAAATAAAACAAATATATATATAATGCAAGCCACATCATACACACAATTATATGTATTTTCTCTAATGGGCAGCATAGTTGTCTTAGTTATGGTCTCTATTGCCATGACCACAGCAACGCTTATAAAGGAAAACATTTACCTGGGGCTGGCTTACATTTCTTTCTTTCTTTCTTTTTAAGATTTATTTATTTACTATGTATACAGTGCTCTGCCTGCTTGTACTCCTGCAGGGCAAAAGAAGGCATGAGATCACATTATAGATGGTTGTGAGCCACCATGTGGTTGCTGGGAATTGAACTCAGAACCTCTGGAGGAGCAGTCAGTGCTCTTAGCCACTGAGCCATCTCTCCAGCCCTGGCTTACACTTTCAGAGGCTTAGTCCGCTATCATCATGGCGGGTAGCGGCACGACAGGGTGCAGGCAGACATGGTGCCGGAGGAGCCGAAGAGTTCCTCATCTTGATCCACAAGCAGCAGGAGGAAGTCTGCCCTCCACCCTGGGCATAGCGTGAGCATAAATGATCTCAAAGCCCGCCCACACAGTGGCACACCTTCTGGCATTGCCACTCCCTAGGGGCCAAGCATTTAAACACATGAGTCTCCCACCACAACAGGGATACCCCTTCTTGAGAGAGGCACGGGCCAATGGGGTGGCTCGATGGGCAAAGGTGCTTGCCACACACACACATCCGGTGACCCGAGTTCAACCCTTGGAACCCATGTAAAGCTAAAAGGAGAGAATCAACTCTACAGAGTTGTCCTCTGACCTCCACACTTCACACACACACATACACACACACACACACACACACACACACACACACACACGTCACACAGACACACAAGCATACACATAAAATAAAAATGCATCTTTTAAAAACTTAATGTACCTAACTCATACCTAACTCACCATGCAGTCCAGACTAGCCTAATACTCAAGGTAATCCCCCTGTTCAGCTCCCTGAGTATCAGGATTATAGGGCTATGCCACCATACCCAGTAGAATACATATTTTTAAATTTTAAGTATTTGTTTAATGATACTCATGTGTAGTACCATTGTGTAGGACAACTTACAGGAGCCGGTTCTCTCTTCCTGAGGTAATGGGTTATGGGGATCAAACTCAGATTGTCAGGGTTAGCGGCAAGTGCCTTTAGCCACCGAACCACCTAACCCTGGGGTCCTCAACCTTCCTAACACTGTGACCCTTTAATACAACTCCTCATGTTGTGGTGACTCCCAACTCATAAAATCATTTTTTTTTTGTTACTACTTCCTAACTGTAATTTTGTTACTATTATAAATCATAATATACACATCTGATATGCAGGCTATCCGACATGTGACCCCCAAAGGGGTTGCAACCCACAGGTTGAGAACCATTGACTAAACAGGCCCTGGAATAAATTCTATAGCATATTTTACTCAGCCCAATGTATCTAAAATAACACTCAATGTGTCATCGATATAAAAGCTACTAGGTGATATGTGCCTATCATCCTATATCTCTGGATTGCGTAATGATTCCTTGTCTCAAAAAAAAAAAAAAAAGAAAAAAGAAAAAAGAAAAGAAAAGAAAAGAAAAGAGGATGTTATCAGTTGGTTTTTGGTTTTTCGTTTTTGTTTTGGTTTTTCAAGACAGGGTTTCTCTGTGTAGCCTTGGCTGTCCTGGACTCGATTTGTTGACCAGGCTGGCCTCAAACTCACGACGATCCACCTGCCTCTGCCTCCTGAGTGTATCAGGATATTTTGCATTTTGCATTTTTTTTCACAGAACTTTAAAATCCTGTATGTATTTTCCATTTTCTTTTTCTGTTTTTTTTTTTTTTCTTTCTTTTTGGGAAAGGGTCTCTCTATGTAGTAGCCCCGGCTGTCCTTGAATTTGCCATGTAGACCAGGGTGGACTAGAACTCACAGAGAGATCACATCTTCCGGCCTCTGGCTTCTGCCTGCTGCCTCCTGAAGTGATATACCACACATGGCTGCATTTTCTACTTTCAACAGCCAGATGTGGCCAGTCAGTGGCTACGCTTTGAAGGGAGCAGTCTTGGGTCGGTTCCGCTGAGAAGCGCTTAGCCTGCGTGTACTCCTGTGAAATGTCAGCATGCACCCCCCCCAGCCCCCCTTCTGCCCTCTCTTCTTTCTTTACGGTTTCCTTTTGGTGCTGGGGTCCAACGTGAAACACTCTGCCACGGCCACATTCCCAACCCTCTTTTTCTCCTCTTTATATTCAGCCCATGCTCAGGTTTCAAAACTTGAAACAAACAAACAAAAGGTCACATCTGCCCAAGTGCTTAATGTTTTTGCAGTATTCAAAGTACTTTGGCCTCCGCCATCTCATTTAATCATCACTGTTGCCCCATGGGCCGGAAATAGAAATGGAATTACTTGCCCAAAACTTCATGGCCAGCCAGAGGCAGGACAAAGGATTCAGGGAAGTGTGAGGTTTTTTTTGTCCCCATCACTTGCTTGCTTTATCATGTGGTGCAGGCCTAATGTCATGCACCTGTAGTCCCGACTCCTTGAGGCAAAGAGAATTAAAAGTTCAAGACAAGCCTTGGCTGGAGATATAGCTCTTGCTTAGTGAGTGTGATGTTTGGGTTCAATTCCCTCCTCTCGCCCCCTCCAAAAACCCTGTAAAGGTAAATGTGTAGCTCTAATTGGCTTTTACTTACATAACCACATGGGGCGTGAGTACTGGCAGTACGGGCTCCCCTGCCCCTGTCTCTAGGGCTTTTAGCTGTCTGCTGGTCCCCAGCACCTCCCCCAGAGCGTCTGTAGCCCTTCACGCCAGGATCAGAGACAGAAACGGTCCCTCCTCCTCCTCCTCCCTCCGTGAGCTTGTGGGCTCTTTAAGTATAACCTGTATCCTGTGCCAGGCTCTCACTATTAATCAGCCCTGAGTTCTATCTGGCAGCTCATTCTGCTGCCAAAACCTTCATTAGTTGCGGGAAGAGGCCATGGAGGGAGGCCGGTCTTTATTCTGGCTGTGACTCACCCCTCTGGGAAGGGTTGAGGTATTTGTCCTTGGGGGGGGTGTGTGTTGGGGGGGAGGTGGAAGGCTGGAGGGGGCGTTGCCATGGCCTCTGTGGTTGGGAACACAGCCTTGCTTTGTTCACTGGTTCTGGCTTCCAAGGGCCAGAGGTGGAAGATAAGGATCAGCCCTCCTGGTTCTCAGGGAGCAAAGATGGGGAGTCCCCAGCTCCTTCCTTCACAAGTCTCCCAAATAGATCCATAGTCTCTATTCCTTCTGTGGGTAGGAAATGACTGACACAGTGGTATAAGCGTGGCTTAGCAAGATGGCGTGGAGTGTGGCTTGAATGCAAATATCCAGGAAGAGGAATCCCAAATCCGTTCTTACTAAAGTAGGAGTAGCTGACAATGTGCAGTAAAGACAACCCTGTGCAGAATGGTCGGGAAGGGAAACACAGGAAGTGGAGGTCTGAGCAGAGCTCTCACGGTGATGTTTGGGTCTGGGTCTAGCCCTCCAGGCCTCCTCATTAGGTATAAACCTTTGTCCCTGCTCCTGGGCAGCTTTGGCAGAACCAGGAAAGCTAGGCAGCTGGTCCAGGGATAGTGTGAAGGAGTAGAGCCAAACATGTGGGAAATTAGGGTAGATTGGAGACTGGTGAGCAGCCTGGGCACCTAGCTGGAAACACCTGCCTTCCTTCTCAGTGTTGGCCAGAGGCAGCTTGTGTGCCTAGCCCGAGCCCTGCTCCGCAAGAGCCGAGTCCTGGTTTTGGATGAGGCCACCGCTGCCATTGACCTGGAGACTGATGACCTCATCCAGGGCACCATCCGTACCCAGTTTGAAGACTGCACGGTCCTGACCATCGCCCACCGGCTCAACACGATTATGGACTACAACAGGTGGGCCGTGGGAAGCCACATGAGGGGATCTGAGGCTATCACCTGGGAGTCAGGCGTCAGGAAGAGTCAAGGCAAATGAAAGTATCTGGGCATGAGACTCTTGGGATTGGCCATGGTATTGGGGGTACAGAGTGGGGTTCCCAAGATATGCTTAAGAAGCAGAATAGAGCAGGGTTAACTGGGTACAATGACGTATACAAAGACACAGAATCCTTTTGGAATTACCCACATGTGGGGAAAGGTACACCAAGCTCCCTGGCCATTGGAAACTGCACGGACCACCCCTGGGCTTCTTACTGTTGACATTACTGGGGAAGGGGAGGGGAAGGGCTCCTCATGTCACTCCCAAGTTTCCTGGTGGAGAGTTTGCACGTCTGGTCACTTCATCTACACCTCACCACCCCCTGTGACGGGGAAGCACAGGTCCCAGGGGGTGTCACGAAGCTGCTTGGGAGGACGATGACAGATTCCTAGGTCCCATCCTTGGTCACTAGACCCTACCTAACAGTGCCTGAAAGAGCTGGTGCTTGTGGGTGGGGAAGGCGTTGTGTCTGAGCCAGGGCACCGAGCCCCTTGATTTCTGTGTGACTATGGGCAGCTTGCGAAGCTTTTCTGGGCCTGCTCCATATCGCTCAGAACTGCTGTGAGGAGTCAATGAAATAATGCTTAAACTGAAGGTAACACTGAGAAACATCAGTTTGCTCCCTAGCCCCCTGGAAGCCCATGTACTGGGATTCTCCCTAGCATCCGTTCCTCCAAGGAGAAGGAAGGAAGCATTGCCCTCATAATCTCTTGGCTTCCTTGGGTAGCGTGATGGGTCAACTGAGGCTTTCTCTGGGAAGTGTCCCCATGCAGCCAGCAGGATCTTGCGGGGGGTGGGGTGGGGGGCTGGGGGGTAACAGTGGGGTGGGCTGGGGGGAGTGGGGGCTGTGGAAGGTCGGGCAGTGAGAATGGCTGATGCTACCTTGTGTCTGTCCTATCCCATTTCTACCCTCCACTGCCATTCAGGACCCCACAGGGGGGAAAGTGCCAGTAGCTGGAAGGGTTGGGCTCTTCCAAAGACAGCCTGAGCCAAGAGGATCTGTTTCCAGACTCATTCCTCAGCAGCCCTGGGGTTGGGAGACTTGGGCCTCACCCTGGGGGGCGGGGGGGAGTTCACTCCTTCTAAAAGGGCAGGCAGAAATTAATCAAAGGGTCGGGTTACAGAGCCTGTAATTAGAGGCCACGGGAAGAGGTCCCTGTGTGCAGGCAGAGAAGTCAGTCTACACAAGGTGGCAGGGCCCCCTCTGCTAAGAAAGTGCCAGCTGGGCCCAAAGGATAGGAAAGGAGTGAAAGAGGAGGAGTGAGGGGCCGGCACGGTGGCGCATGCCTTTAATCCCAGCACTCGGGAGGCAGAGGCAGGCGGATCGCTGTGAGTTCGAGGCCAGCCTGGTCTACAAATTGAGTCTAGGACAGCCAAGGATACACAGAGAGACCCTGTCTCAAAAAACCAAAGGGGGAAAAAAAAAAGGAGGAGGAGTGAGGAAGGGAGGGAACCGAATACCTCAGACCCTGAGGCAGCTCTGCCCCAAGGCAGAGGCAGAGAACACTGAGGCTGAAGAGCAGAGCCAGAGAGAACAGACCCCAAAAGCTGTACTTGAAGACCGTGCAGATTCAATTGGTCTTCACGGTAAGGGCCAGGAGATGTCACTCACTGGAGATGGATTTGGATGTGACAGCTTACTGGGCCAGGTTTGGACAGTGGCCAGGTGGTAATGTTCACTCCTTCCTAGCACAAAGATCTAGGAGCCCAGCAGGTAGGACTCAGAAAGCAACCTGCCCCTCTCACAAAAGAGTCTCTCTCTCTCCAGGTTTGAGGGGAGGGAGGTCCGGCCCCTCCCACCTTACCCTGGTGCAACTGCCTGTGGGTCTCATGGCAGGTGCATCGTGTGTGTGTGTGTGTGTGTGTGTGTGTGTGTGTGTGTGTGTGTGTGTGTGTGGTGGTTGATAGGCGGCTCTAGCTTCTAGCTTCAGGCTTGCCTGGGGTGGGGCAGCTGATCCCTGTAGCAGTAGCAGCAGCAGCCCAAATCCCAGATTGCAGTGTTGGACTCACTGCAGCCTGGTTTCCTGCCGTGTGTGCCTATGTGAGCTGGCACAAAGCAAATGGATGTCCACAGGGCCCAGTGCCCAGGCCCATGGCTCCCTGCACACAGCCTGCTGAAACCCCTCGACCCCAGCAAGAGCAGGAGCTCATTAGGAAAGGCTTTCCAAGCCCAGACTAGCAGAGATGAATAGGACTCTGTGTTTGATTTCAGAAAACGCTTCGTGCACTAGGAGAGAGCTAACAAAATAGCGAAAATAGCCAGCGCCTTGCAAGTGTGTACATGTGGCCTATCAGAGTGGGTTGACTGAAGTGGGTGGGCTGCCAAGTCACTGCGGAGTCTGAGTAGTTCCCAAAGGGTAGGGCTGGCCTCCAGGCCTAGGTCTAGGCTAACAGAGACTTGACTCTTTTTTTTTTTTGGCTAGGGTCCTGGTCTTGGACAAAGGGGTAGTAGCTGAATTTGATTCTCCAGCCCACCTCATTGCCGCTGGAGGCATCTTCTATGGGATGGCCAAAGATGCAGGACTGGCCTAGACTATACACGCCAAGGGACTCTTCCCCGTCTGAACTGACAGCAGGTATCTGCCGAATGGACGTAATAGCGATGAGTTGGGGGTTTTGTGAGACTTTTTTTTAATTCTGCAAATTGCCTCACAGACTAGCCATACTTAACACTGGAATGAAGAAATCTGTTGGAAGTCACAACTAGTTAAAAATCAAGTTCAGACCAGCGCCTGGGTGTCCTGGTCCTAGCCCACCGTTATTCCTGTGCTGCAGGGTTTTTTGTTTTTTGTTTTTTTGTTTTTTTTTTGTTTTTGGTTTTGTTTTGTTTTTTTACTTTTTCGAGACAGGGTTTCTCTGTGTAGCCTTGGCTGTCCTGGACTCACTTTGTAGGCCAGGCTGGCCTCGAACTCACAGTGATCCGCCTGCCTCTGCCTCCTGAGTGCTGGGATTAAAGGCGTGCACCACCACCACCACCCGGCTGTACTGCAGTTTTTAAGAGACCTTCCTTCTGCCTCTATACTTTCATATTTTCATTTTCATTTTTTAAAAAAAATTTTTAAATGAACCTTTTTCCTCCTGGACAAGGGACTGTTAGGTCAGCCTGTCCCAGGAATGGAATTCTTGTATGGTGCTGTCTCAATCCACTTCTGACCTCTGACTGCTGAATCCACTTCACACTGATGAAATAAAGCTGTGTGATTAACAACAGCATTTGTACCACATGCTGCTTTCTTCCGATGTTGGCAAAGTCTTGGGGGGCGGGGGGAGGAGGGGCGGGGGTTACAATCTTCTTGAAGAAGCAGCGCAGGCAGGGACCTCCTACACTTCTATGTGGCTGCAGCTATCTGAGACCTTCAGACTCAAAACTTTTGGCTACAAATACCATCTTCAGAGCCAACATTCACAGTGAGATTACAGTACCTCCCACTCTGTTGGGCAGATACTGAGAAAAGGTAAGAGATGAAAGACCCTAGAATCTGCCGAGGCCATGGCTTCCTGGAATGCTGCTGAGAGCACTTCTGGGTCCATGCCATTGCTCAGTCTTCCAAAGCTGTCCTCCAGGGCTAAAGTGAGTGTGCACCCTCCACCCCAGCCTCCTGCCTCTTCACCATGAGAGGCCACTGAACCCGGTGAAGCTGGGTGAAGAGAAAGGTCAAGTGTCCCAGGTCCCTGCCTCCGCAGCCCCTGGAGCCATTTTGAGCAAGCCAACAAAGACTGACTTTCTTCAGTCAGAGTCTACCTGGTACCAGGACTCCACTTGAAAAGAACCTCTTCCGCCATCTCCTCTCACCCTCTCACTTTCTCACCCTCATCTATTTCTCTTCCCCACCCTAAGTGCTTGGCAGTCACTGAGGAGATGACTCCTTTGATCTGCTTTTTCTGTGTGCCCTGGGTTGGCCTATGCTGCAGGACCATTTGTTAAAGGTTAATAACCACATTTTTTTGTCTTGTTTTGGGCAGGCTGTTTCTGCCCAGGATGTTTATGGGTATATGGAAAGTGACTTCCATCCTTGTGACAGAGCAAGTATGAAAGCACAAATGCCCAAATTATTCTGCCTCTCCTTGGTGCTAAGAAAAGGTCTCTGCTGCGCTCTCTGATTTATTAGGCCAATTTGGCATGACGTCTGCTTTGTGAGGCGCTAGGCGGCCTAAACCAACAGGAGATTCATTCAGCATCCTTCTCAGCTAAAGATCTGAAGGTGTGAGGCTGTTTCCTCTCCTGTCTTGGGAGTTCGTTTCTGTACTCACTGAGGCCATGACAGGTGCTGAGAGCCCAAAGGGGAGGCTCCGTTGTATCAAGTAATAGGATAATCAAAAAATGTGCCTAATGGAGGAATGACCTTTGTCTAGCTGGCTCAGCGACTCCAGGGAAACCAAGCGGCTGCTGTGAACTGGGAGGGAAGATGCCACACAGAATCCATCTCCAGATGCTACTGAGGGGTGACAGGGGACCAGCAGCAGCGATGGGGTGGAGGTGGCTCAGCTAGGGAGCTGGTTCTTCTCTTTTTCCTCCACTGTGCCAGCCCCATGGGTCTTTATGGCCATTTGAACTCTCTGTGATTAGAATTCAGTGCTGTTTAACCAGGGCAAAATGAGAGAAAATGGGCTTGGCCAGTTAACATTTAATTTTAATAATACCTGTTATGTTTGAAGAGTCAACAACACACAAGGAAAAGTCTTATGTGAATGTTTACACACAGTGTGAACACATGCTTTAAATATGCAGTAGAGGGGGGGTGCATTCAGTTAACAAAGCTCAAAAGAAACTCCCTCGGTATAAATTACACAAAGCATATAAAAATATTTCTCTGAATGCATAGATTAAGACTTCAAACTCATCTAAGAGCAACTGTGCAGATTCAACCCACTGCCCAAGACACGGACCACAATACTTCTGCAAAGGACAGGGCAGCTGGCAGAGTCACTTGGGACACCAAGACCTTTGGTCACTCTGCTTCTGAGTTCTGATGCCGTCTTCTGTAGCCCACCTCCCAGCTGGTCTCTACTGTTTCTCAGGATCTCTAATCAATTGGGGTGGCTGAAGGAGTTTGAACCCCAGTAATTTAGACATGAATACTGAATTTATTTCTTCCAAGATAGAATCACACTTATTTGTATCAGTAAAGGAAGGTTTTTTTTCAAAGCAAATTAGAAGGAAAAAAAGGTTAGAACATCTAGATAAAGTGGTTTCTGAGTGCTTGGAACACAAGGGAGGGCCCTTCATTAAAGCACTTGGGAAAGGGGTGATGAGCAACTGCTATTCTGCTATGCAGACACTCTACAAGGGGAAGTTGCCAGCTGTACGATTCAGTCACTACACAGTGACGCCAAGAAGCTGGCCTTGAAGAACACCTGAACCTCACTTTGCCACTCCAGCGGCAGCGGGAGGCCATTACCTCAGCGCAGCGTTCTCTTCCACTGACACCTGCATGTTTTCGCTCAACTGCAGTGTTCTAAGAAAATTAATCGTCAGGAGGTGAAGTTTCTTTGGAAACTATAGGCACTATGGGGCGAAAGCTTAAGACAGCAGGGACCCTCGCCGACAGCTGCTCCAGCCCTGCCTCCTGCTCACCTGTGGGCCAGGTCCTGTTTCTAAAGGTAAGCTGTTTGTTTCAGCAAACGGAGGCTTCTCAACTTTACTGATGCCGAGGCGGGGGAGACTCTCTGACTGAACGCTTGGAAAAGATTCGTACACCATGCTCCAGAGTCTAGTCAGGTGCTCACAACTGACTGTGGAGGTGACAGGGGAATTCCTAAGATTGAACAATTTGTTTACAAAAGCAACAGATTTCAGAGTTATGTAAAAATCCTAATAATTTCCAAAATAACCTTTATCTTTGATACAAAAATAAAGACGCTAACTCCTTTAGTTCAGTTTCCCACAATAACCATTAAAACAGCAACAAATTCAGGCTCAAAAACTGCTTTTCATTTCTGGTGGGAAGCGGGAGTGGTGGACGCAGACCAGCAGTTTGTGCTCTTCGTGAACGGTGCAGTTAAACAAGGATGACAGGAGCTGCCTCAGAGTAAAAAGGCAGCGGCTCCTTTAGGAAGCATTAGAGCGCCCTCTAGTGACTGTGGAGGGAGGGATGCAAAGATGACTGTCCTGAGACAGGAGCAGTCGTGAGTGGTCACAAAAGAAAACTGGGGGAGGGGAAGCTCTTTTGGTTAACAGCCTATTTACAATTAGGTAACTATATTTTTAAATACTTTAAACCTGAGTAACATTTATAAATACGCTATATGAAACCTCACAGCCACAGGTCACACCAGATTCCCTTTGTCCAGCACCTGTGCTTTCTTTCCTCAGTCCTCCTCCCTAGTCAGTTCAAAATTTCAGGCGCATCACGAGCATGCAACACCAAGAGAAGTGTGCCGGGCCCTTCAGGTGCACTGTCCACACGAGTGGCTAGAGACAGGTCTGCTCTCAGCTTCTGCTTCGACAGCTCTCTAGATTCTGCACATGTAACACTGGCTATCGTACCTTCGGCTTCTGCCTCTCAAGACTACTTTTCAGCTGTTCAAAGATTCAGCAATAGGTTTATTGTGCACCAAGAGGCTTGGAAGAGTGGCACCGCTGCTGGGGGTCGGGTTCCCACCTGCTGAGGCAGGATGTTAGTGTACACTACGCAGTGGCACCAGGGGCCCTGGTGGGCATCTGAGGCTTTGGGATCAATGGCTTGTCCTTTGGCCCAGAGGTGACACATACTGTCACAATACTCAGTAATAAAGTCCCTGCTGCATTAGTATGTCAGTTTTGAAGCTCTCCGGTTGTAGCAAGGCCTCTCAGTCAGTGTGGATGCAGCATTTCTGAACAGAAAATTATTCTCACTTATCATCAGAACCAGCTCCAGCTCCTGGAAATCCTGGAGTCGGGCAACATCTTTGTCCTAAAATAAAACGGGAATGGATTACATTTTTCTTTTCATTTAGTTAACTCCTTTACTAAATTTGTTTATTTATTTATTTAGTGTGACATGTTTGTGTCGTGATGCACGGGTGGAGGTCAGAGGACAACCTGTGGGAACTGGTTCTCTCCTTCTACCACATGGGTCCCGGGACAAAACTCGGGTCATCAGGCTTGGCAGTAAGTACCTTTACCCATCTTGCCAGCCTAGAGCAACAGATTAATAGAAACAGTTTGTGTCTATGTTTTGTGGGTTGTGTTGATGCCAGTATCTTGGTCCATCTTCAATCTAAAAGAAAATGAAATCCCTGAGTCAGCTAAGCAGTTATCAGTCCCCATGTGCAACCTGGGGAGAAATATGGAGAAAGCAGTTAACGGTCTGCTACAGGATGAGAACACCCTAAAGGATCAGGCAGGTGGGCATCAGTTCCTAGGAACTTAGAGAAGCCGGAAACTTGATGCTAGAAAACCCATAGCTGGCTGGAGGGTCGCACAGATGCCCAGGTGGGCCTCATCTCATCATATACAGAGCATACTCTAGCAGAGCACTAAGGCAAGCCCCACAGGTCACCATGGGAACAAGTGAAACGGGCCCATGTAACATCCTGCTATCATCCAACCTTCAATAATGCCAGGGCATGAGAGTGTGGTAACTCACACCTTTAATCCCAGCAGAGGCAGAGGCAGGAGCACTCCCATAAATCTAACGCTGGCCTGGGACACACAACAAATACCAAGCCAGCTAGAGCTACACATCAAGACTCTGTCTCAAAATAAATAAACAAAAGAGCAAGTAAACCAGGGTCTCTGTGGCTTAGACAAAGGGAAAAAAGCTCGTGGATTACATTTAGTTAGAAAGCCGGGCATGGTGGCGCACACCTTTAATCCCAGCACTTGGGAGGCAGAGGCAGGCGGATCTCTGTGAGTTCGAGGCCAGCCTGGTCTACAAAGCAAGTCTAGGACAGCCAAGGCTACACAGAGAAACCCTGCCTTGAAAAACCAAACAAAAAAAATTTAGGTTGGCGCCTTGCCCATGACAAGCCTGTGCTTTAGCACTGGGCCCTAGCCTCAGTCCTCCTTAGTTCTCCTCTACTGGCTTTCCCTTCAGCGGTGACTCACTGACCAAGGAAGAAGTTAGGTACGTTCCAAATGCAAACAGAGCCACTTGTACTGACAGACTTTTCTTACCTTTCTTAACAGAGTATTGGGTAACTTTCTGATCTTTTCCACTTGGTCTGGATTAACACCCAGCTCACAGCAGCTCACTCTGAGCAGTTCCTGGTAGGTGAGCTCCTGCCGATCCAGTTCAATTTCAATGAAATCATTTTCTCGAAGAGATGGGTTCTGAATCCTCACCTTGAGTACCAGCTCTAGAAAGACACAGAGAGAGATGGTAACACGGAGCTTGGTATATAGCACAGTGCACGTAATGTAAGGCTGCATCACTCACTAAGAAACCCTAGGCCACTCAGTAGGGTTTATTTACAGCCTTTCTGGCTCTGCCTTCTCCGCCACAGTTCTCCAAGAAATGAGGCAGGAGCAGCCACCCTAGTTCTATGAGGGTCACTAATCTCGGTGCCTGGACGTAAGGAGGTAAAGACTCCCGAAGGGTTTGAGTACCAATTACACATGAGTAGGGAGTGAAGAAGAAGGTCAGAAAGAAGGAGGGCAAGACATGGTACATGAGCAACTCTGACAGGATTCAACAATTCTAAAGTCACTTAGGCAATACAACACTCTTTAAAATAAAGATGTAAAGGAGCCAGGCATGGGCTGCATCACATGCTTATAATCCAGTAACAGGAGGTGGAGAGAGAAGGACCACAGGTTTCAGGACAGCCTGAACTACTTAGTGAGACATTGTCTCAAAACACCAAAACAATTCATCCTAGCTACTCAGAAGGCAGAGACAAGCAGATCTCTGTGAGTTCAAGGCCAGCCTGGTCTACATAGTGAGTTCCAGGCCAGCCTAAGCTATGTACCCAAATCAATTAACAAAAACAGAACAACAACAAAAAACAAAACAAAACAAAACAAAAAACCACCACCAAATCAAGACAGCAAGGGACAATAACAAATTTAAATCTAAATGTGACTTGAAACACTGCACCTTAATAAGACAGGAGTCCTTGCTTGGGAGTTGATAGCACTGCTACTCATGAGTCAGAGTTTAAAGCACTTTGCCTTTATATGCCAAACCCGGTGTCAAGATGACTCAAGCCGAGTATTTACACACATTTGGAGATTCTGACTTGCTCTTAAAGTATGGATCCCTCACAGCGCCACGGGTCACCAATATTAGCAGGTAGAGTATGGGGTTTTCAAAACTAGGAAGTAAGTTAATTGTAGGTGAAAAGGAAACGTGTGGATTTACTGGAATTAGAGGTATGTGTACGAACTTGTGGTCTCCAATGTTCTTAAAATGATACAGCTAGCCAGGCATGGTGGTACATTACTTTAACCCTACCATTTGGGAGGCAGAAACAGGTGGATCTCTATGAACTCAACACTAGCTTGTTCTGCATAGTTAAGTTTTGGACCAGGCGGAACTACATAGTAAGATCCTGCCAAAAGGGAGCTGGAGAGATGGCTCAGCAGTTAAGAGCACTGGCTGCTCTTCCCGAGGTCCTGAGTTCAATTCCTGACACCCACATGGCAGCTCACAACTGTCTGGAACTCTAGTTCCAGGGGACCCAACACGCTCACACAGAAATACATGTAGGCAAAATGCCAATGCAAGTAAAATAAATAAATTATTTTTTTAAAAAATCCTGCCAAAAGAACAAAAAATTAAAATAAGCACACACAAAGAAATGCACATATGAATATATATATGTGAACAATATATTATACATATACCAACATGTATATATAAATATTTGCTTCCTTCCTCTCTCCTGTCCCCTCTTCTCGTCCATGTTTTCCTTTTTCTTAGTCTCTAACTAAGCCTGGAACTGTTACACCTATAACAACGAGGACACCTAGTGCCCACATCCTGACTTCTAAATCTAATTTTCTACCCAAAAGACCCAGAACTCCTAGGAGAAATGGCAGATTGCAGTGTTGGTGTGGGAAGAATGACAGTATAAATCAGAAACATCTTGTTGCACTAGAAATAAGGATGTGTTCCAAGAATACTGAGGATGTGTCCACAGGATATAAGAACTAGCTTCAAGGGGTTCCCACTGGCTAAGTCAGGAACAATCTGACTATCAAAAGAATGACTGCATCCAATTACAACACACTAAATACAATATGAATCATGAGGCCAGGCTGCAGAGATGGCTAAGCAGTTAAGAGCACTGGCTGCTCTTCCAGAGGACCTAGGTCCAATTTCCAGAATCCACATGGTGGTCCACAACTGTCTGTAACTCATTCCAGGAAACTCAATGCCCTCTTCTGGACATGGTAATCAGACATACATGCAGGCAAAACACCCATACCGGGGGAAAAAAATCACAAGTTCATATGCCTATAAATGAGAAGGAAAAGTCCTTTTCTAGTGAAATTTGTTTTTATTTTATATTTCGTCCAAACTGGAGTTACAGACAGTTGTGAGCTGCCATGTGGGTGCTGGGAATTGAACCCAGGTCCTCTGAAGAGCAGTCAGTGTTCTTAACCACTGAGCCATCTCTCCAGTTACTCAAAATCCCTTTCTTTATTTTATTTTATGTACATTGGTGTTTTGCATGTATGTATGTATGTATGTGTGAGGGTGTCAGATCTTAGAGTTACAGACAGTTGTGCGCTGCCATGTGTGTGCTGGGAATTGAACCCAGGTCCTTCAGAAGAACAGTCAGTGCTCTCAACCTCTGAGCCATCTCTCCTGCCCTCAAAGTCCCTTTCATAGCATAATACCAAGTAATAAAGAGAAGGAATGACAGAAAGCCGTATTTTCACCAAATAAGTGCTCTGAGCCCTTCAAAATTATAGAGTCAAGAACAATAGGGGGGAAACGCTAGAAAGATGGGTCAACTTTTAAGAATACTTGCTTTTTTTTTCCAGAGCAGAATTTGGTTCAAAGTACCCATGGAAGGAGGCTCCTCCAGTCTGCAACTCTAGTTCCGGGAGATCTGACACCCACTTCAGCCTCTGAGGGTATTGTATATACATGGCATACTTACATGAAGGCAAAACACTCATTACATTTAAAAAAAAAAACTTTTAAAAAAATTTAATCTTTTTCAAGATGTATTTATTTTACATATTTCACCTACATATATGTATGTGAGTCATGTGTATATAATGCAGAAGGCACTGGATCTCTTCGAACTGGAGTTACAGACAGCTGTGAGCTACAAGGTGGACACTGGGAATGGAAGCAGAGTCCTCTGCCAGGGTAGAACGTAGTCTTAACTGCTGAACCCCATAGTACTTCCTCTCTCGTTCTGTTTGTGGTTTTTGTTGTTGTTGGGTTTTTTTTTTTTTTTTTTTTTTTTTGAGACAGGGTTTCTCTGTGTAACATCCCTGGTTGTCCTAGATCATACTGTGTAGACCAGGCTGGTCTCAAACTCAACAGAGATCCACCTGCCTCTGCCTCCTGAATGCTGGGATTGAAGGCGTGATCCATGCTACCACGCCTACCCCGAATACATCTTTCTTTTAAAAAAAGAAAGAAAGTGGTGGCACACACCTGTAATCCCAGCACTCAGGGAGCCACAGGCAGGCAGATCTCTGGTCTATAAATTGAGTCCAGGTCAGGCAAGGCTACACAGAAAAACCCTGTCTGGAAAAACAAAACAAAACAAGACAATAAAGGGTAAAGGGATGGAGTATGTTTCAGATTAAAGAATAATAAAATGGCATAATAACCAAGTGTAATATCTATTGTTAAGACGACTGACAGAATTTAAGTATGGACTACCAGTTTAAATCAATATTAAATCAAATTTGTGGTTTTTTTTCTTTTTTTTTTTTTGGTTTTTCGAGACAGGGTTTCTCTGTGTAGCCTTGACTGTCCTGGACTCACTTTGTAGACCAGGCTGGCCTCGAACTCACAGCTATCTGCCTGCCTCTGCCTCCCGAGTGCTGGGATTAAGGGCATGTGCTACCACGCCCGGCTAAAATTGTGTTTCTTAAATTCAATACCTGTACTATAGTTATATGAGAAAATTCTTGTTCCTAGGAATGGTAGAAAAGGAACATATTTTCCTATTTTAAGGTAAAAATATACAGTTTATGAATATTGAGTGAAGAGAGTCCCTTAGGCAGGTCTTGTAACTTTCTCCTAGTTTTATAAGTATACCCTAACTAAACAAACAAATAACCTTCAGTCTCCTGTTGCTGAGGCTGTTTGCTGCTAAAGTGTTACCTTGCATATTAAATGGAAATGCTCCGGTGAAGAAAAACGGCTGGAATGCTGGCGCTGGTCCTGCATATGTCCCATTTTGCGGCTCCAGAGACACAGGTGGCTTGGATGGGACAGAGAACAGGGAGCGGTTCTGACTCACTGGTGGCTGACAGACAGGACCAGGTTTTGTGCTTTCTGGTGTTCTGAGCATGGCAGAGGGGGCAGAAATATCACCATTCTGAACCAATGCCAGAGAGGTATGGTCCCTAGGAAAGGCCCCTAGCAGAGAGGGTTCTGTGGGGGCAAGCAATGGAGGCGAGCCATCTGTAGGGGGTGATGCTGGAGGTGTGGAGGGACCCCCATTCTGCAGCTGGGTGGAGTCTTCTGCTGCAGGAGTATAGATGAAAGGGAAGGGTGGGTTGGCCAGATAGTTGGGAACAAAGGGCAGTTCTGCCTCCTTCTTCAGCTGGGGGAGCTCATCATCATCAGCTTCTTCCACTAAAAAATAGAAAAATACAGAACATAAAACTTAATAAGAAACAAGCACAGTGAGAGCTAGTGTCAGCTGAGACGTGGCAAACACTTTGGTCAGGACTTACTGCCTCTTCAGGTCAAAAGAGAAAACATTTCATTAGGTTTATGACTACCATTTTTACTACTGTTTTCAATTTTACAAAATAAAAACAAAACAAAACAAAAACTTATAATATTGGCCTCCTAGGGAAAAAATGAAATTACAACCTTGACATAGTAATTAACTTAAAAAAATAAAACCAGTTATTTGATCAGCATCAATGTGGCCAATAATACATCTTAGACTCACCTCCCATAATCTTCCTGATTTCTCTCCTTGATGTTAACTGCACTGGCATTTCTCCTTTGGTTGTCAGAATCTCTCTGTCAGCTCCTGATTTTAGCAGGTAAGAGACCACCTGCCCATGGTTTCGTTTACAGGCCCAGTGTAAGCAGGTCCTGTTCCAAAGAAAGGAGAAAGAATGACTGAAAAAGAGAAAAGGTGATTCAAGATTCCAAATTAGCCAGGCATGGTGGTGCACACCTTTAATCCCAGCATTTGGGAAGCAGAGGCAGGCGGATCGCTGTGAGTTCAAGGCCAGCCTGGTCTACAAAGCAAGTCCAGAACAGCCAAGGCTACACAGAGAGACTCTGTCTCAAAAAAGAAAACAACAACAAAAATATTTCAAATTATAAATATCAGTAGATAAATATACACAAGCTTATTAGACATCAGCTAGAACTCAGAAGTCAGGTCTCAATTTTTCATTTTACAAAGCAGATGATCAAAATATTAATATAGGGGCTAGAGAGATGGCTCAAAGGTTAAGATCATTGGTTGTTCTTCCAGAGGTCCTGAGTTCAATTCCCAGCAACCACATGGTGGCTCACAGCAATCTATAATGATATCTGGTGTCCTCTTTTGGCATACAGGCACATATGCAGGCAAAACACTGTGTATATAATAAATAAATAAATCTTTTAAAAAAATATATTAATATACCCAAGAATGGTGGCACAGACCTTTAATCCCAGCACTTGGGAAGCAGAAGCAGGCAGATCTCTGTAAATTTTTGTATGTTTTTGTTTTTGTTGTTTGTTTTTTTGAGACAGGGTTTCTCTAGTGTAGCCTTGGCTGTCCTGGACTTGCTTTGTGGTCACTTTGCTGGCCTCAAATTTACAGCAATCTGCCTGCCTCTGGCTCCCCAAGTGCTGGGATTGCAGGCTTACACCACCTGATCTCTGTCCATCTTAAGGACAGCCTGGTCTACATAGTGAGTTCCAGGCCAGACAAAGCTTACGTAGAGACACCCCAACCCCCCAATCTCCAGTAAGAATATTTTAATATTTTTAAATTTTATTTTTAAGTTTCATTCTAGGGGCTGGAGCTGTAACTCAGTGGTTAAGTGCTTGCCTAAAATGCACAAAGCCTACCTGGGTTCAATCCTAGCACCGCAAAATAAATAAAGTTTTAATTTCTAGTCCACAAGAAGCATCAATTAATCCCAGGCTCTTCAGTGCAATGACACTTCAGGACGCCGCTCTACCAGGAGCTAGCTCCTATCTGCAGCTCCTCTGCTGTGTCTATCGTTACCACAGCAGGGACGACTGCATCCGTCTTAGCTGCTTATTCCCTTTTCTACACACGGCTACCCACATACATGATTTCCAAACTTCCATTTTCCAAAATGCTGCCTTTTCTCAATGTCTCCAGAAGGCTACAAACATATCCTCCTCTAGTGAAACCCTGCATACATCCTTTGTACTCTGGAGGCACCGAAAACGAGGCCATCAACAGCCAAAGTGCTTCAAGAACAGACCCTCCTTCCGGAACAGCCTCACTTAAGCAAAACTACTTAATATTGTATACACAGAGGTGCTCAACAGTCCAAAGGACTGTTACTTTGACATTGAATACAAATTTAATGAGCACCCTTCAAAAATGCCATCTTAACAGAAGTTGCATCCTCAGGCACAGAGCAGAATGCATATTATGGAAGGAAAATACGTTTTTTTCCCATTTGGAACTCATTCTCTCCTCATTCATTTCCCATTTTGAACATAATACTCACCAACTCTAATTTAACCAAGATATGCATGTCCAGACCTTATAGCCAAACCCAGATGAGATAATGAACACACGGGGCTGGAGAGATGGCTCAGCGGTTAAGAGCACTGACTGCTCTTCCAGAGGTCATGAGTTCAATTCCCAGCAACCACATGGTGGCTGACAACCATCTATAATGTGATCTGATGTGTACTATATACATAATAAATAAATCTTAAAAATAAAAAATAAAAAAAAAAAAAAGATAATGAACACACAGAGGCTCAGCAGAGAACACTCACCTGGGAAGTGCACCTATCCATAATGTTTAGTTCATTCCAGGGGAAGCTGATTTGCTTTGTATACCTTTACATTAATGACTTAGGGAACTCTAGCTTGAATGACTGGTGGGAGCCACAAACGTTTCAAAGTGACAGTCCATACCATCATTCACCATCCAGGTGCCTTTAGTGTTCTCTTTGACAAAAATGACTGGCCATGTGGAAAAAATGGAGAAGAGGCCTTTAAAATTATTTTGTGATGCTACAACCCAGGGCCTCACACATGCTAGGCAAGTGCTTCCTCACTGAGCTACATCCCCAGCAGAGGGTGAACAGAAGGATCGACCTGACATATACAGATGCTTGTGTGTGTGTGTGTGTATGCGTGCGCACGCGCACGCACATGCATGTGTGGTACCAGAGACTGAAACAATGACCTCACGTTAGGCAAGCACTCTACCCTTGAGCTACATCTCCAGCCCAAGTGCTTCTTTCTTATCATTTAGTGAAGCTAGGATAAAATGGACATTGTTTAGGATAGAGAGATCCAAATTTTCCTTGATTCTGAGAAAATTGCAGCTCAGCGTGTGTTTGTGTGGAGACGTCTGTGCCATAAGCTTGAAAAGTGAATAATTACAATAAGTGAGTACCCAAAAATGAAAGGCTCAGGCTAAGGAAAAAAAATATGTTCCCTTCTGGAAAGAAGTTCTTACTTGCTAGTGGTAAATTACTCATCCATGGCAAGCTGGAGAGTGAAAGAGTAATTCATTGTGAGTGGGTCAGAGAGACCCTGGGACGAACCAGCTGCCGTAATTAGAGTACCACCAGAGTCGAGTGACTATGAGCAGCTAGAACTCACAACCATTGCAGCCAGGCAGTATTTTCAGTTTCTTCATAAACCATTATGCTTGTTTCTAGGGCCAAAGGGGACACATGACACTTGAATTACAATTGATGTGGAAACTCTATTTTTGAACCTCAACTCTTTAAACTTTACATTTGCAGTCAGACTATCCCATTAGGGCTGGGAAGTATTTTAGACCAGAGGCTTTGGGCATCATTCATCAACTGGGCATCATTCATCACTGCTGAAACTGTGGTTACTGAGCAACCAAGAACTGAAAGCAGTCACAGCCTAGTTTCCAATGTTGGAAAGAGTTGGCTGTTTGCCAGGGTAACTTTATATGTCTCCCAACATGTTGCCTAATAAGAAGAAAATAACAATAGCTAACACAAACATAATACTTTACATCTTGGGCATTGTTCTAAAAGGCTGAACTTATTTAATCTTCAAAATATCCCCTGAGGAACTGGGTACAGTGGGGTTTGCCTATAGCCCCAACTACTCAGTACACTCGCGTAGGAAGAAGGTAACTTTGAGGACAGGAGTTAAGGCCAGGCCAGGCAACATAGCAAGGCCAAGTCTAAAAAGAAAGAAACAAAAAAAGAAAGAAACAAGGAAAGAAAGAAAGAGGAAAAACCTACTAAGCCCGGTGAGGTGGTACATGCCTATAATCTCAGGACTCTGGGAAGCAGAGGTAGGCGGATCTCTGTGGGTTCGAAGCCAACCTGGTCTACAAAGCAAGTTCAGGACAAACAAGATTTGTCTTGAAAAAACCAAAAAGAAGGAAAAGAAAGGCCTACTATTGTGAACATTCATCACTCAATTAGCAAACAAATAAGCAAATTATGTAGTGTGCTAAGTGAATATTAAGTGTTATAGGGAACAGAGCAAGAGATTAGGGAATGCCAGGGGTTGGGAGGGAGTTGCACAATTTTAAACTGACAGACAAGGAAAAGTCCTACCATGAAGCTAACATCTAAGCTGAGATCTGAAAGAGGACAGAGAGCAAACCAGGGCATAGGGATGAAAAGCTCTCTAGACAAGAGGGAAGGCAAAGTGCAAAAGGCTAGAACTGGGGCTTTACTGCTGTTCTCGGAGGCCAGGGGAATATGGAAACAAGTGAGTAAGGAAGCAAATCTCAAGGCATGAGGCCCGAAGGTCAAGCACAGGAGTGGAAACTCAGAATAACATGGAGGCACTGAGGACTTTGAGTGAAGTAATCCACGTCTAAGTCAGGGTGACTGCTGTAGTATAGCAAGGAGACTAGGACGGATACTATGCCCCTGTCTCGCAAGATAAACTGTGGTGGCTGTGTGTGACAGTGCCACCAAAGAGCTTGTGAGAGGTAGGCAGATGCTGTTTGAACATGGCGGCAGCAGAACGGCTGATGGTATGTGGTGTGTGAAGGAAAGACAGGGACCAAGGACGGTGTGCTGTGCCCTGGTCATAGAAGAGGCTGAGATGAGACGGACTTAAAGCACTAGGCCAAGAGCCTAAGGCGGGAAAAGGGAAATCTAGGAATCCCCACTTGGACTGAATTGACTGCAGTTAGAATTTCCTCTTTGCCACGCCTCATCATGTGACTTCAGACTCACCTGACACTCACTATGTATCAGCACAGGGCAGGCATGGTGCTGAGGGCTCAGATGCTGGACTCGTTTCCAGCTCTACCAGTTAGTTACTTGAAGGCTAACAGTCATGTAGACTAATGAAATACCAAATTTAGTAATTTAGGGACGTTTTGAAAATTGGATGGTTTACTTAATTCTCGTGGGGACTCAGTTCTTCATCTTTAAGATGGAGAAAAGGACAATAACTTATGTCCCCAGAGAGTTGGGAGGCAGGTCAAGGGTTTGGAAGCACATCCTGTGCCACAGAGCTTGCTCAATGAGTGGTAGCTACTTACTATCCTTCATCTCAATAAACGCTAACACCGCTTCTGAAATAACTGGAAAGGGAAGTAACTCAGACAAGACCACACACAGCTAGGCAGGCAGAACCTGCGGCAACCAGGCTCATTACGCTACAAAGCACTGCCCCCCAGTGCCAAAACAGTCATTCACATTTGGACACCAGGGCAAGGCAAACACAACTACGAGTGTTTTAACTGCAAACACAACTACGAGTGTTTTAATTGCAAACATTTCAAGTCAAGAAAGTAGCGTCCACTGTCCCGTGGCTGTGGACAGCTGTCTAGACTAGTTTCTTTATGGTAAGGAGTCTGGTAGATTTCTCAGAAAGTACACCAGTTATGACTCTGATATGATACTGACAACTGGGCAACCAGGGCAAGCATTGTCTGGGACTCAAATGATTTCCAGTGCCCTTTCAGTTCCAAAATGTACGGCTGGGTTTACAGGCGAATGGGGATGGGGGCTTCAAACTCATTTTAACTTTAAACTAGCCAAAGGGACTAGTTAAACATCACCTGAATTAGGCCAGGCGTGGTGGCGCACGCCGTTAATCCCAACACTCAAGAGAGCCAGAGGCAGGCAGATCGCTGTGAGTTCGAGGCCAGCCTGGTCTACAAAGTGAGTTAGGACAGCCAAGGCTACACAGAGAAACCCTGTCTCCAAAAACCAAACCAAACCAAACCAAAAACAAACATTACTTGAATTAAGTAAAAATTTAAATGTAAATTCCAAAAGGGGTAGAATAATACCACATTCAGCTACTTAAAACTAAAGACTTGATCACATCTTAAGATGAGATTCCTTAGTCAGGCATGGTGGCACACACCTTTAAACCCAGCACTCAGGAAGCAGAGGCAGGAGGAGCTCTGTGAGTTGGAAGTCAGCCTGGGCTACAAAGAAGAGTTCCAGGACAGCTAGGGCTGCTACACAAGGAAACCCTGGTCCCAAAAAACAAAAAAAACCAAAACCAAACAACCAAAAAAAAAAAAAGAGAGAGAGAGAGAGAGACAGACAGACAGACAGACAGACAGATTGCTTCCATATTTAATTGGGAAGGAGGCCATCTACAATTAGACATCTAAAGCCTTGGGTAAAACTCACTATTGGAAATTGTACTGAGAAAACAAAGCACTACAGGGCAAACAAATGAGTCTCCTCTCAAAGAGCAACAGCAAACCACTGTTGTATAGAAACAACAGAGGCAAAATTATTATGCAAGTGGTGGGGTTTTGTAGTTCTTGTTTCTTTTTTTTTTCCTGGTCTTGGCTAAAGAAATCGTGCTGGTTTTAAGATTGGCATTTGATCGGTTGCTTATGCTTTCATCTCTGCACGAAGTGTTCTTCAGAAGCGCCCGTGGCAAAAGAACTCAAGCCTGATGAAATCCAGAGCAGAGTCGCTGAGAAATCAAAGCCTCTAGCTAGCATCACCACCATTCGAGCCAAGCTAACAAGGGGGCACGCACGCGGAGTGGAGTGGCCTCCGGTGTCCCCGAGGGCGCTGTCCGCGGTGGACCACCGAAGGTATGACCTGGGGAAGCTGCGCTCCCGTCTGCACGAGGCAACTGGGTCAGGGCTAGTCTCGAAAGGGCACAACCTACGAGGCCTGAAAAGTACCCCGCTTCGCCTTAGCCGGCGTCCTGGGTCACCGATGACTGCTCCACGCCCCGAGCTAGTGGCCCTGAACCCTAGGCCTCCCCCGCTCGCCACTTACCAGCCGTTGACCTCATTTTGGGAGTTCACATCCACCCCGCTTTCCACCAGTTTCTGCACCTCCCGAATGTCCCCCAAGGCCGCTGCCTCCCGCAGCCTCTCCTGCTGCTCCTTCTGCTCTAGCAGGGCGCTCATCTTCCCCAGGGCCCCGGGCCCCCGGCCGCCCCGCCCTGAGCCTGTCAGCGTCGCCGCCGCCTCCGCGACCCACTCCCGGCCATGGGGAGGGAGCGCCGGGCTCACCCGCCCCACTCGCGCCTCCGCCCGCGCCCGGCCCGGGGCCTCGTGCTCCCGCCCGCCCGCCGGCAGATCCCCAGCTGCTCCTGGCCCACAGGCCCAGGCCTCCACCCCCGCCGCGCCTCCGAAGGCCGGCTCCGGGGGACCCTATTCACTGTGACAACATTGACCCAGATATGTTTCGTTCCGACCCGCGGCCCCACCGCCCCGGCCGGCTGTTTATGTAACCACCGCACTGGATTATCTGCTGTGATTCACTGGCTATTTTTAGACCTCCCACCCAGCAGTTTCCAGCGAGGAGGACAGACACCGGAATAGTTAGGGGGGCGGAGGGACCCGACTTGCTTGAGAGCCAGAAAAGCCTTATCCTCTGGAGCAGGCTGTTTAGCAGGCATTAAAAATAATTGGTGGGTTTCCACCCCCACTGTCCCAAGTTTGGGTAGCTCTTTTTCTATCTGAGCCAATTTTTACCCAGCAGGACGGGAAATGCGCTGAAAACGATCCTACTATAATATGCCCATTATTTGCAGAGATAGATGACACTGTTCTTTCTTATTTTTGTCAGTGCTTGGGACCATTTGGCTAGAATATTTATTTCAGTTTTATTGTTTTACCCCTTATCGTTTTTAGACAGAAATTCTTCTAACTTGGCTTTCATGAAAATGAACATTGTTTATACTTTATAAAATGCAACTCATTATATCTTATAAATTATAATTAATTGTTCTGAAAGCTTTGTAAAGAAAGACGGAGCGGGCTGGGGAGGGGTGCTTAGTCATCTCGGTCCTGAACCTAGGCACTGAGGGTAGAGCTATGGTGCGTTCATAAACAGCAGTGTGCAGTACTCCTTGCCTAACCTAGCTAATGAGGCTCAAAGCCTCGGTTGGCACTGTTTTACCACCCAGTGGGAGAAACAGAAAATATTGTTTTGCTGAGCTCAGGGGCCTTGGAGAGATTCCTGATGTGGCACTGGCTAGAACTTTGCAGATGGGCTGAGAAGATTAAGGAAAACGCCCTGGGGAGGCAGAGAGGAGGGCCTGAACAAAGAGGAGATGAAATAGGAAGGGATAAATATAGGTAGAGAGTCTTTATTTCCATTTCTCGGGGCTGCCAAGGGCGCACAGCACGCGTTTGTCTTGTTACTGTTTAAGAAAAAGCAATGTCTGTTTATTATGATACAGTAATTCACACAGCACACACTGCACACCAGGAGTGATGAACAGCAACTGACTAAACACTTACATTGACCCCGGTGGCAAATTGGAACGCTGCTTGAGCTTATGCTTTTCCTTGTTTCCTCAATTTAAAATTTAATTCTCAGATCCAGCGTGGTACTCCATCTGATGTTGATATGGATGGATTGGCACACCAAATGAACACAACTTGGAAAGACATGGAAAGAAATAGAAATCTAAAAAAAAAAAAAAAAAAAAAAGGAAGGAAGGCAACTTAAAAAAAATAGTATCGGGGCTGGAGGAATGGCTCAGTGGTTAAGAGCACTGGCTGCTCTTCCAGAGGTCCTGAGTTCAATCCCCAGCAACCACATGGTGACTCACAACCATCTGTGATAGAATATGAATCCCTCTTCTAGTGTGCATGAAGACAGAACACTCATATACATAAAATAAATACATCTTAAAAAAAAAAAGATAGTATGACTAGGCATGGTGGTTCACGCCTTTAATTCTAGCACTTGGGAGACAGATGCAGGCAAATCTCTAAATTTGAGGCCAGTCTGATCTACAAAGTAAATCCAGAACAGCCAGGGCTGTTACACAGAGAAACTGTCTGGAAAACCCAAATGAATAATAACAGTAAAAATAATAATAATGATGAAAGGCAATTTTAAAAAAATAGTAGTGGCCCGGCAGAGGTGACATCTGCCTTTAATCCCAGCACTTGGGAGGCAGATTTCTAAGTTTGAGGCCAGCCTGGTTTACAGAGTGAGTTCTAGGACAGTCAGGGATACACAGAGAAACCCTGCCTTAAAAACAAAACAAGGGCTGGAGAGATGGCTCAGAGGTTAAGAGCACTGGCTGTTCTCCCAAAAGTCCTGAGTTCAATTCCCAGCAACCACGTGGTGGCTCATAACCATCTATTGTGAGATCTGGTGCCTCCTAGCATGCAGGCACACATGCAGGCACACAAATAAAACAAAACAAAGATGGTAGTAGGTACTTTATCACTTGTGGTAGAGTACATACCCAAACAAGGCCCGGCATTTCAGAACTGGAAAGACAAACAAACAAACAAACAAATCTGTTGCAGTAGCAACAAAAGTTAGATGCACTCCAAAATTTACATTTTTTTTTAAAAATAAGAATTGGTAAATTTTCTTTCCTTGAAAGGATTATATTAGGGGCTAGAGAGATGTCAACAGTTAAGAGCACTTGCTGCCCTTGTAAAAAGGCCCAGGGTTTGGTTCTCAGCACCAACATGGTGGCTCACAACCATATGTAACTAGTTCTGAGGGGGGGGGGGGGCTTTAGATGCCCTCTTCTGACTTCTTCAGACCTAAGCATGCACATGTGCACATGCATACATACATGCTGGCAAAACACACAAAACAAAACAAGTAAAAAGAAGAAAGAAAGAAAAAGAAAGGCAACCGAACGTGAACCAGGAGAGCAAGCCAGTATGCAGCATTGCTCCACAGCTTTCTCATCTGCCCCGCCTCTAGGTTCCTGCCCTGCTTGCCTTCCTGCCCCGGTTTCCCTTTATGATAGACTATAAGCTGAAAAATGAAATCAATCCTTCTTTTCCTAAGTTGTTTTTGGTCATGATGTTTATCACACAGCAACAGAAAACAAACTAAGAGCTAAGTGATGGCGCACGCCTTTAATCCCAACACTCAGGAGGCAGAGGCAGGAGGATCTCTGTGAGTTTGAGGCCAGCCTGGTCTACAAAGCGGGTCCAGGACAGCCAAGGCTACATAGAAAAGCCCCGTCTCGAAAAAAACAAAAGCAAAAACAAAAAAGCAAATTAAGGATCCAAACTTACGTCCTCATGCATTCTTGGCAAACACTTTACTGAGCTATCTCCTTAGGCTTGAATTAACTAAAATCTATTAACTCAGTTGTCTGGGGACCTATATTTAGTTTTGTTGTTGTTGTTTTTGTTTTTGTTTTTGTTGTTGTTGTTTTCATCTCTTTTGTTGCCAAGGATTCAACCCATGGCTTCACACATGTCAGGATGGCCCTCTGCCTTGGGGCTATATACTTCTGGCCCAGGAAGCTGTGTTTCTGTTTGTTTTTGACTTTTATGTAGTGGACCAGCCCAGTAAATGAGGGGTTGGGGGGTGGTAGCCATGACTACTAAATTCAGAAAGGAGATCTGAGCTGAGGTTGAGATCTGACACTCAGCAACAAAGGTGCTGGCTGAAGTTATGGAAACAGAAGAGATAATCCCAAGAGAGTTGGTGAGTACTGAGAGAAGACAGCCAGGCAGGACTCTGAAAGAACACTCAAAATTCTAATGATGGAGAGAAAGTCTCCAAGAGGCTTGAGGATGGACAACAGGAAGCTGGGGGAGGAGGAGCCATGCAGTGGGCGGGGCTAGCGATGGATGACTCACAGGCTCAAGAGCAGCAGAACTTGAGGACTAATTTGTGGCCTTGGAAAGTTACAGTGGAGTAGTGGAGGAAGCCTTGGTTTTTCTCATTCTGCCAAGGACTACCTTTAGTTTCCGATCCTCCTGCCTCAGCTTCCTGAGTGTTGTATTTTAGCCTTTTTGGGTTTGCTTCCCTCTAGTTTTTCAGCCCATTTTAGTCTAGCTTCCATTCATAAGACTCAAAGAATGTATATATTTAGGTTTTTCAAGACAGAGTTTATCTGTGTAATGGATTTGCTTTTTGCAGAGCAGGCTGGCCTTGAACACACAGTGATCTACTTGCCTCTGCCTCCCACATGCTTTTTTGTTTTGTTTGGTTTTGGTTTTGGTTTGTTTTTTAATTTTTTTTTAAAGGTTTATTATGTGTACCGTATCTTGCCTGCAAGCCAGAAGAGGACACCAGATCTCATTATAGATGGTTGTGAGCCACCATGTGGTTGCTGGGAATTGAACTCATGACCTTTGGAAGAGTAGGTGGCGCTCTTAACCACTGAGCCATCTCTCCAGCCCTTGGTTTTGGTTCTTGAGACAGGGTTTCTCTGTGTACTAGTCCTGGCTGTCTTGGAATTCTCTTTGTAGACCAGGCTGGCCTCGAACTCACAGCAGTCTGCCTGCTTCTGCCTCCCAAGTGCTGGGTTTCAAAGAATATTTTAAAAAGTTCCTCTGCTACCAGACCTTCAGCAGTTTTTATCAATGCTACCAATTTCGTGTTTTTGAAACTTTTTCTTTCCTTAACTGTAAACTCTTCAGGTTTCTGGTTGGGGAAATATGCTAACACACTGGGAGGCTGAGGTAGGAGAATCAGTCTTGAGCTTGAGGTCTGGTTTTTTTCCCTCCTTGTCTGGTTGGAGCTTTGTCATGGTTCTCAGCAGTTCCACGGGGAGCTGACCTCTACCCTTTGACAATGAAAAGGTTCATTCTCTCTTGCTACTAACAGAGTTAAAAACCCGTTGGCAGCCAGGCACTGGCACACGCCTTTAATCCCAGCACTTGGGAAGCAGAGGCAGGAGGATCACTGTGAGCTCAAGGCTAGCCTGGTCTACAAAGCGAGCCCAGGATAGCCAGGGCTATATAGTGAAACCCCGTCTCAGCAAACAAGCAAGAAAACAAAAATTTGAGTCTCCTCTACCAATGCGCAGAGTGTAGCAATTTATTCAGTTCTCACGATAACGCTGATGAGGAAGACACATAACCCTAGTTACAGATGAGGAAACAAAGGGAGAGAGGGAGTCTTGTTGAGGTTTTTGTTGTTAGGTTGGTCCCTTTTGTCCCCTCCCCTTTGTTTTTTGTTGTTGTTTTTGTTTTTTTGTTTTGTTTCAATACAGGGTTTCTCTGAATAATAGCCCTGGCTCTCCTGGAACTCTTTTTGTAGACCAGGCTGGCCTCGAACTCACAGAGATTCGCCTGCCTCTGAGCCCTTTGGTTGGTTGAGACAGGGTTTCTGTGTAGCCCTGGCTATCCTGGAACTCAACTCTACAGAACAGGCTGGACTCCAACTCAGAGGTTAGCCTGCCTCTGCCTCTTAAGTGCTAGGACTAAAGGCGTGAGCAGCACTTCCGGCATCCGATTTTTTAAAAAAGATTTTATTTATTTTATGCATATGAGTACTCTATTCGCATGTACACCTGCATCCCAGAGAAGGGCATTAGAGGGTATACATGGTTGTGAGCCACCATGTGGTTGCTGGGAAATGAGCTCAGGACCTCTGGAAGAGCAGACAGTGCTCTTAAGCGCTAAGCCGTCTCTTCAGCCCCCCAGGGCTCCAATTTTTAACCCTAATGTTTGTTTGTTTGTTTTGTTTTAGCATTCTATTTTATATGCCATAGTCCGTGTGTGTGGATGTGCATATGGAGGTCAGAGCACAACTTTCATGAGTGCTGGAGCTCGCGTGGTGTGACTGTGTGATAGATACACAAGCCACACCGCGAGGCAGACCCGAGAGGTTTTCTTGGAAGGGTAGACAGAGGTGATCTCTGGGGAGAGGGGAGAGAGTATGGGAGGGAGAGAAGGAAAGAGGGAGAGACAGGGAGGGGGTTGTGAGCACCCTGTATAAAGCGACCTGGTGCATGTGCAGAGAGTGCACCGGTAATTTAGGGGGACCTGAATGCTGGTGGCTGGCGGTGATGTGCTGCTGATGACAGCGACATATTTTAGGGTGACTCTGAGGTTTCCTGTTTTCCCATGGTCCTCGGGGCCTTTGGGAGGGCTGTTCTGCTGCCTAATTACTAACAACGAGTTGGTTTTCTCCTCTCACGGTGTGCATCCTGGGGATGGATCAAGCTTGTCAGCAGATGCCTTTCGGTCTAGCTATCTGGTGGTTGGGGTTTTGTCGTTTGCTTAAATTTTTAAAAAATTTGTTTTAGATAGGGACTCACAGTGTATCCATGCTGGCCTGGGACAATAATCCCCCTGCTCCAACCCCCCAAATCGGGGAGATTATTCCACTGTTCCCGACTGCACACATATTTTGTTGTTTTTGAGACGAAGTTTCACTATGTAGCCATGACTGGTTCCAAACTCCGTAAGTTAGCCAGGCTGGACTTGACCCTCTTGGCTCTATCTCCGGATCCCTGGGGATTAAAGGTGTGCACGCTTTATAATTAAAGGTATTATTAAGCTAGGCATGGTGGCGCATGCCTTTAATCCCAGCACTCAGGAGGCAGAGGCAGGCAAGATCGCTGTGTTCGAGCCAGCCTGGTCTACAAAGTGAGTCCAGGACAGCCAAGGCTAACACAGAGAGACCCTGTCTCGGGAAAAAAAAAAAAGTATTAAATTAATACATTTGAAGAAATTCCAGAATCCGAGTTTACCACTCAGCATGAAGACCAGAGTTTAATCCCCAGCACAAACATGTAAAAACCCTGTCGTTTATAATTGCAGTGCTAGGCAAGCACACATAACAGAACCTTTGAGGCTTTCAGGCTGACAGAAAGCTCAGGTCCCAGTGTAACACCTTTCTTTCAGGGTTTCTCTCTATAACAGCCGTGGCTGTCCTGGAACTCACTGTAGTACAGGCTGGCCTCGAACTCACAGAGATCCATCTGCTTTTGGCTCCCAAGTGCGAGGGCTAAAGGCGTGCAGGGCCGAGACTCTTTTAGCTCATGCCTTTAACTCGGGAGGCAGAGGCAGGTAGATCTGTGAGTTCGAGGCCAGCCTGGTCTACAGAGTTCCAAGACAGCCAGGGCTTCACATAAAAACTCTTGTCTCGAAAAAACAAAAGCACATAAAACAAAAAGTGTATGGGTCCTAAAGAATGAACTATAGAGGTCTGACCTCTTCTCTTCCTCTATGGGCCCCCAAACACACAGTAATACTTGCACTTCACACAAAACGAAGGAAAATAAATTCCTGGATGGAGCCGGGCGTGGTGGCGCATGCCTGTAATCCCAGCACTCGGGAGGCAGAGGCAGGTAGATCGCTGTGAGTTCGAGGCCAGCCTGGTCTACAAAGTGAGTCCAGGACTGCCAAGGCTAACACAGAGAGACCTTGTCTCGAAAAAAAAAAAAATTCCTGGATGGGAGGGTTAGGGACAATAAATAATTCCCACACCGCACATAGCCTATCCCTCAATTTTCCACCCTAAAAGTCAAGAAAATCCGAACAAAATCAAGTAGAGGAGCTGGGAATTTAGCTCGCTGGTAGAGCCTTAAGCTTAAGGTCATAGTTTGGTCCCTAGCATCTAAATGGGTGGGTGGGGTGGGGGCTGCTGACAGTGAAATAAACCCAAGTCGAGGAGGCAGTAACTATAGCGACTAGGAAAATGGAGTCTGAGCACGAACGTAGCTTTCTCTTCTTGTTTCCCTTACTGGAAGATGGCAGCCTGGGCACCACGTGGACAAAGGGACATTTTCTCCATTTCGGGGCTAGCTTGTTGTTTCCCCCGAAGTGAAAAAGGCCGAGCTCCACAGCGATTAGGGAAATCTAAGGCTGCCCGGACCACGGCAAGGCGGGGCGGAGTCAGCGTCTGGCCCCGGCTTGCCCCAGGCCTGGCCCGGAGGTCCCGCCCCCCGTCGCCCGCGAAGCGGCGCAGGCACCGCGCTGCCCGGGCCTAGGCGTGTCTCCGCGGGCGCACGGCATGCTGGGAAGGGGCCCGGGCGGCGGCCATTTTGTCTTATCGGCTGCTCTTTGGAAGAGGCTTTTTCGGCTTGAGAGTGGGCCGAGGGGTTTGGCGGCCGAGTGGCTGGTGTCTTTCGTTGGTGGGTGCTAGGGCTGGTGTGAGAGCAGCCGCCCGGAGGAAGCACCATGATTTCGGCCGCGCAATTGCTGGATGAGTTAATGGGCCGGGACCGAAACCTCGCCCCGGACGAGAAGCGTAGCAACGTGCGGTGGGACCACGAGAGCGTAAGTCCCGTGGGCCTTGGGCCTGTGCCCAAGCGCCTGGCGGGGGGGAGGGGAAGGGGAGGGCGCGGGCCAGGCCCGGGTGTAGGGGTGGGTGGGTGTCCCTGCGCGATTTGGGGTCCCGGCCACGCTGACTGGAAGCACCTGACGGCTGAGGGAGGCGGGAGGGTGGCCCAGGAGGAAGGATTCCGCGCGAACCCCGGGAATAGGGTGATTTCCTGTGGAGGAAGTCCGGGATTGCGCTCTGCGGGGCAAAAGAAGCACCTTGGTGAAGCCGGAAAACGCGGGAAAAGAAAAGGAAGGGCACGTTTTATTAAGAGAGAGCTCCGGGTTTTGTTTTGTTTTTTTTTACCGTTTGAAAAAGAAGGGCAAAAATCTTCCGTTATCTGGGTGCAGCCATCGTATTTCGCCTGATTTCTGACCAGTACTCGTGGGGGAAAGAAAAAAATCGTGGCAGTGCGTTATTTAGGAGTGGTTCCATTTCGACACTTCTTTTGGAAGGTAGACGTTTGAAACAGGTAACTTGTTAACGGTTTGTCGTAAACAGTATTTGCCAATACTGTTTGATGGCAGTTGTTTTAAGTCCCCCAGGTAGGCGGTTGTCAAGGTTTTTGCTTTTCACGTAAAACTCAATCGATCCTTTTACCCTCTTAGAAGAGTTAAGTATATAAGTCCAGGTTCACACGCAGGTGAGGCTGGAGCCGAGCAGCTCATTCAAGATCTCTTGTTAATCGGCGTTTTTGTAGCACTGTCCAGGTTGCACGGTTCTCTGAAGCTGGCTCCGTGCAAATATTGTACTGTATGTCAAGTATTTTTTAATCTAGTTTTGTGCATGGCGTGCACTGTTGTAGATCTTACCCAGAAAATAGATGCACTAGACCTTACTTCGCAGTTAAAATCAAGCAGCAGTTTTAAATCACTTGCTAATAAAATGTGAGGAAATGATTCAACAAACGCTTTTGTTTTGTTTTTCTTGAGACAGTGCTTTACTTTGTTGGTCAGGTGGTTCTCGAACTTGAAATCTTCGCCCAGCTTCCAGAGTGCTGGGATTGCAGGCGTTTCCACTCTTGGTAACTGATAGGCTTTTTAGGAAAGTTACATATGCATTGTTTTTATTTGTTTGTTTGTTTTGTTAGTTTGCAACAGGTTTTCTCTGTATCCTTGGTTGGTCTGGACTCTCTTTATAGACCAAGCTGGCCTCGAACTCACAGAGATCCGCCTGCCTCTGCCTCTCCAAAGCTGGGATTAAATGCTTGCACCACCATGCCTGGCTCTATGTATTGCTTTAAAACACAAGGTTTTAGTAAAGTACAATTTTCTCTTTTGCGATGCAGAAGAAATAAGATGGGGTACATGATTTCTTTATGTTAAAAATGTGTAATATCAGCACTCTGAGGCAGAGGCGGGCAGATCACTATGCGTTGGAGGCCAACCTGTTCTCTGCAAAGTGAGTTCAGGACAGCCAGGGCTAAACAGAAACCCTGTCTCAAAAAGTGTTTGGCTAAAGTTGTCTGGAAATGATACCTGACTTCAAAAGTCTTCTTAGGGTATAATTATGGTTTTGGTTATTAGTCATATTTATTAGTGTATTGAATTGATTGATTTCAACACATGAGTCCCCTGTGGATTCCCCCCCCCCCCCCCAGGGTTTCTCTGTGTAGCCCTGGCTGTCCTGGACTCGCTTTGTAGACCAGGCTGGCCTTGAGCTCAAGGAGAGCCGCCTGCCTCTGCCTCCCCACTGCCCAGATTAAAGGCGTGCGCCACCACCACCTGAGAATTTGAAATGTTTATTGTCCCCATTGCTTATCACTAGACTCTAGGTTATGTTGACTCTCTTAGCTTTTTTTTATTTTTTTATTTTTTATTTTAAGATTCATTTATGTATATGAGTGCTCTATCTGCATGTACACTTGCAGGCCAGAGGAGGGCATCAGATCACATAACAGATGGTTGTGAGCCACCATGTGGTTGCTGGGAATGGAACTTAAACCCTCTGGAAGAATAGCCCGTGCTTTTATCCCCAAACAGGTTTTGTGTTTGTTTGGTTTTTGAGACAGGTTTCTCTGTGTAGCCCTGGCTGTCCTGGAACTCACTCTGTAGGCGAGGCTGGCTTTGATCTCAGTGATCCCCTTGCCTCAATTTTCCTGATGGCTAGCATTAAAGGGGCGCCACACCACTGCTCTTCAGTCTAAGCTTTTAAAAGGTTGGGAAAAATTAGCTGGGCTTGGTGACACACCTTTTATCCCAATACTGGTGAGCAAGAGGCAGGTGGATCTTGGTGAGTTCAAGGTCAGACAGAACTACACCTTGAAATTGTCTCAAAAATTAACAACAAAGGTCAGGAAAAAATAGGATTTTCCCTGATACACAAATAGGATATTTGTGGGTTTGGTTTAAAGATTGATTCCTTACTCTATTAGTTTTGAACATGTGTTGTGAATAATGGTACATGGTAGTATATGTGGATAAGTTAATGACTTCTCATTGGTGAAAGTAATAATTAAGGCTTTAATGTCATCTCAGCCATAGATGTGCTTTCCTTTTTTTTTTTAAAGATTTATTCATTTAAGTATACAATGTTTCATCTTCATATATGCCTGCATGCCAAAAGAGCATACCAGATCTCACTATAGATGGTTGTGAGCCACCATATGGTTGCTGGAATTGAGCTTGAGACCTTTGCAAGAGTAAGCAGTGCTCTTAACCTCTGAGCCATCACTCCAGCCCTCTTTTCAGTTTTAATGCTTTTTTTTTTTTTACATTTTTATTTATTTATATAGTTATTGGTTTTTGGCTTTTCAAGACAGGGTTTCTCTATATAGTTCTGACTGTCCTGAACTTGCTTTGTAGACCAAGCTGGCCTTGAACTCACGGAGCTCCTCCTATCTCTGCCTTCCAAGTGCTGGGATTAAAGGCATGCACCACCACTGCTCAGCAATGCTTTTTTTTTTTTTTTTTAAGATTTTACTTATTGTATGTGAGTGCTCCATTTGCGTGCACACCTGTATGCCAGAAGTGGGCATTATATCACATTATAGATGGTTGGTTATGAGCCACCATGTGGTTGCCAGGAATTGAACTCAGGACCTCTGGAAGAGCAGACAGTGCTCTTAACCTCTGAGCCATCTCTTCAGACTGTTTTAATGCTTTTTATTGATACACTATGTAGTGATTGTTATCATGCCTTTAATGATGAAGTTGCATTGTATTCTAGTTTCAAAGATTTCCAGGCAGATGCTGCTGCAGGGCTAAGGGTGAGTGCTGGAGGTCATGACCAGGAACAAAACAGGTGGCCTTTCTTTATAAATAGCGCAGATACTGTGTAGGGTTTAGTAAGCATGGAGAAGGAAGCTCTTGGACTTACTTCAAGTTAGTCAGATGCTATGCTTTTGGTTGCTAATAAAAACCGCGCCTCTAGCTGGGACTTGGTGGTGCTCACCTGTAATCCCTGCCCTCGGGAGGCAGAGGAGGAGGATCTCTGTAAGTTGGAGGCCAGCCCGGTCTACAGACCGAGTCCAGGACAGCCAAGGATACACAGAGAAACTCTGTCTCCAAAAACCAAAAACAAATAAATAAATACCCCAAGAGATGGACAAATCCAGCATGTGAGAGTGTAAAAGGTTCACCATCAAGTCTCTACCACCTGACACTGCAACATGGCTTTGCATTTTTATTCCAATTTGAAATTTTTTTCTTCCTAAATTAAAATTTTTTTAAATTTTTATTTATTATGTATAGTGCTCTGCCTGCTGTACACCTGCAGGCCGGAAGAGGGCATCAGATCACACTGTACATAGTTGTGAGCCACCATGTGGTTGCTGGGAATTGAACTCAGGATCTCTGGAAGAGAAGTAGGTCTTAACCTCTGAGCCATCTCTCCAGCTCCTGAATTTTTTGAAAGTAACATTTAGAAATTTATTTGGTGTGTGTGGAAAGATGGGGGGGGTGGACATTAGTGCTCAGGCTTAGCAGCAGGTGCCTTTACCCAATGAGCCACCTCTCTGGCCTGTGTTCAGATTTTTTTCCCTGCCATTGTTGGATTAGATGGAGAAAAGCCATCTGTAGATACTTAGCAGTCAAAATAGAAAATGCATAGTGATATTCCTTTTGTGCCTTTAGTCTCAGCACTTCTAAATTCCAGGCTAGCCCGACCTACATAGTGAGACCCTGTCTTTTTTTGGTTTTTTGAGACAGGGATTCTCTGTACCTTTGGCTTCAGAGCATTCGCTTTGTAGACTAGGCTGGCCTGGAACTCATTGCTACCCACCTGCCTCTGCCTCCTGAGTGCTGGCATTAAAGGCGTGTGCCACCATACCTGGCTAATGTATGCTTTTTTTTTTTTTTAAGATTTATTTATCAAATATACACAGTATTTTGCCTGCATGTACACCAGAAGAGGGCACCAGATCTCATTATAGATGATTGTGAGCCATCATGTGGTTGCTGGGAATTGAACTCAGGACCTTTGGAAGAGCAGGCCACGCTCTTAGCCTCTCAGCCATCTCTCCAGCCCTAATGTATGCTTTTAGTATTTTGCCTGCATGAATGTGTGTGCTTCAGATCTCTTGGAACTGGGATTAAAGACACTTGTGATTTGCCATGAGGATGCTGGGAGTTGAACCCTGGTCCTTTGGAAAACAGGCAGTGTTCTTAATTGCTAAGCCAGAGGGGGAGAAGAAAGTAAACCTTACTTTAGTGTTAACACTAGCTCTATGGTACGTTATCTAAAATATATTTGTGTATTTGTATACACACATTTCCATTTATCTTATTGATATGAGTGTCTGCGCACTATGTGGACACCAGAAGAGGGAATAGGACCCTACTGGAATTGAAGCACGAACATTTTGTTTTGTTTTGATTTTGGTTTTTCGAGACAGGGTTTCTCTGTGTAGCCTTGGCTGTCCTGGATTCACTTTGTAGACCAGGCTGGCCTCAGACTTACAGAGATCTGCCGGCCTCTGCCTCCCGAGTGCTGGGATTAAAGGCTGGGATTAAACTCTTGATCTCTATATCCCTAATACTGGGTTTACAAGCATGTTAAAACTATTCTTGGCTATAGTTAGAATTTTAAATTTGTGTGTATGCGCTTGTGTGCATGGATGCACGCCAGTCAGAGGACAGACAACCTCTTAAAGACTTGGTTCTCTCTTTCCATGTGGCTTTAGAGATTGATCTTGGGAGTTCAGGGTTAGTTGCAGATGTCTTTAATCTTTAAGCCATCTTGATGGCCCAAATTTGCTTTTGGGGGTGCCGAAACCACCTACAAACCCACCTTGTTGAGTCTTGAGTAGTATACTAGTGTTAGTGCTTTATAGGCTCTTTGCTGTGTAGTTTGAGAATAATTTTCACCCTACATCAACCCTTTCAATGATTCATACTCCTTTGCCTCGTATTTCTGCTTTCTTTTGCTTACAATCGCTGGTGGTTTTGGTTTTTCTTTTTTCTTTTTAGTTTTTTGAGACAGGGTTTCTCTGTTATCTTGGCTCTCCTGGACTTACTTTGTAGACCAGGTTGGCTGCTGGTGTTTTTTATTTTGTTTTGTTTTTAGTTTTTCAGGACAGTTTCTATGTGTTATCTTGGCTGTCCTCGAACTCAGCAATCTGCCTGCCTCTGCCTTCAGAGTGCTGGGAGTCGCTGGTGAGTTTCTATTAGGCAGTTTGTCTCAGGTTTGGTTGGTGTTCCTGCTACTGCCCAGGGCTACCTTTCAGTTAAAGTCTACATGGAAGATTACAATTGCCAGAGAAGCCATTAGAAGCTATATTACAGAAGATTGTAGGGAATTACAAGGCCTAATACGGAGCTTTTAGTATATTTTTTTATTTATTTTTTAAAGATTTATTTATTATGTATGCAGTGTTCTGCCTGCATATACATCTGCAGACCAGATAGTATATTTTTTATATAATATGAATTTTGTAGTTCACATTGGAGTTTTATATTCAGACCCTCCTTCCAAAAGTGAATTTAACTATGGATGATGTAACTGACTTTTACAATGTTTGCAGTGAGTCAAAAGCAGTTGGTTTATTTGCTGGGACCAAAATAGTTTTTCAGGCTGTCCTTAAGTAATCCCCTTGCATATAGGAGTGCACTTCCACATCGTGTGACTGCAGTTGCTTTTGTCACTTACCTTACTTAATTCAAGCATAACCTGTTCATTAAAGGCTAACAATTTAAGAAGTAAATTGAACTAAATGTACATTTCTAAAATTTTGAGGATGTTAGCAGATACTGTCAATGTAAGAAGATTGAGTGGGCCAGGCGTGGTGGTGCACGCCTGTAGTCCTAGCACTCTGGGAGGCAAAGGCAGGCAGATCTCTGTGTGTTGGAGGCCATTGAATGCTCAGGAGTTGGAATTGGGCGTCCATTGGGAGCTGCCTGACCAGAGGAGCAGGAAGTACTCTTAACTGCTGAGCCATTTCTTCATTTGGAAAAGAGAACCAACTCTCACAAATTGCTCTCTGACTTTCAGGTGCATGCTGTAGCATATACATGCCAACACATACACCAAAATAAACTCTTAAAAGTTAGTGTAGTCCATGATACCTACTATTAAATATTAAATGCCTACAGGCAGTTAAACAGGGTGGAGAATGTCCTTTCTGAGTGATTCAGTTGATCTAAATGAGACTCAGGACGGGTTTCTCATACAAAGTGGCCTTTAAATACTGGAACCTAGAGGATTGGTAAGAGCCTGAAGGAGGGCCAGAGAGAAGACACGTTACTATCCATGAGTGCAATTGGGAAGGTTTTAGTACAGTTAGAACTGAAGCCCTTGTTTGGGTCTCTTGGGTGGGGAGTGATAGTGAGATTAAGTGAGAATTAGGTGTAGATTCATTACATTGCAAAACAGTTGAAGGCTTTTAGCGGTGGAGGTGTTCACTGCCTGGCTGCTGTGGAAGATTGATTTGTTTGGGTTTTTTTTGTTTGCTAGTTTTATTTTTTGCTTTCTGTTACACATAGCTCTGGCTATCCTGCACTGGCTTTTGTAGATCAGGCTGGCCTTGAACTCACAGAGATCCGCCTGCCCCTGCCTCCCCAGTGCTGGGATTGCATGTGTGCACCACCACTCCCGGCAAAGGTTGACATTTTATCATTCAGAATGTGTAACCAGAAATGTGTGGGCTGTGACTGCAAAGGAGTATGGAATGCAGTGAGAGACACAAAGACTACTTACCCGAAAATATGATCATGGTATAGCTGGAGCAAAGCTGTAGCTAACAGACTGATTCTTACACAGCCTTCTGTTCAAAACTGTCTTTGAGAAGTTCCTTTTTTCCTTTTTCTTTTTCTGTTTATACATTTCTTTATCTTAAAAAAAAAATTAGCTAGGCATGAGAGCACAACCCTCAAATCTCAGTACTCAGAAGGCCAAGGCAGGAGGAACTCAAAATGTAGGTCAGCTAGGATTATTGGATGAGACTGTTCTTAATACCCATTTGGTTCTAGGCTGCATGTAGCCAGAGTTAAAGTATTAATATGGACAAGAAACTATAGTAAAACTTTCTGGTGTCCTTGGATTTTAAGTTAATACATGTATAACAGTTGAAGTCTTCATAAAAAGTGATCAGGGTTGACCATTAAGTGGTTTTGTTCATGTTGTTGATTGTTTTGTTTTGGGAGGAAGCTGAGTTAGGAGCTCACTGTATTGCTCAGACTTATCCCAGACTCAAAATCTACCTGAGCCACATAGCTGAAATTACAAGGATGTAGTTTTTGCCTGTAGTGCAGATTTCATTAGCATCCATCTTATAAAATGGAACTTGAAGAAGGCAGAGCTCAGTGGTAGTGGTACAGTGTATACTTACTTCACTTAGCTCACTTACTCAGATGTGAACACTACCACTGGGAAGGATGGGAGAGCTGGAACTTGACACTTAAAAAAAGATTTATTGATTGATTGGTTTGTTTGTTTGTTTGTTTGTTTATTGTGTATACTGTGTACACCTGCAGGCCAGAAGAGGCCACTAGATCTCATTATAGATGGCTGTGAGCCACCATGTGGTTACTGGGAATTGAACTCAGGTCGTTTGGAAGAGCAGCCAGTGCTCTTAACCACTGAGCCATCTCTCCAGTCCTGGAACTTGACACACTTTTTGTAGCCAAATGCCTATCCAATATTAGTAGTAAATTGTGTTTTGGTTTTTGGTTTTACAAGACAGGGTTTCTCTGTGTAGAAGCCCTGGACTCACTTTGTAGATGAAGCTGGCCTAGAACTCACAGAGATCCTCCTGCTGAATGCTGAGATAGAAGGCATGAGCCGCCACACCCAGCTAATCAGTAGTAATTTATAATACCAAAATTCTGGGAGCATTCCATAGGATGTCAAGTAAAGGATTCATATTTGGTTGTCCTGGACTCATTTTGTAGACCAGGCTGGCCTCGAACTCACATTGATCCACCCACATCTGCCTCCCAGAGTGCTGGGATTACAGGTGTGTGCCACTGTGCCCAGCTTCCTTTTTTCTTCTGGTTTTTCGAGACAGGGTTAATTTGTGATAAGGGTTTATATTTTTTAGTGATTAATTTTAAATGCCAAAGGCTAATAAATATCTTAAATTTCAAGCAGTTGGCACAATTTTATCCCAGAGAAAGATACTAATTATGCAGCTGGGCACCATAGTGTTTCTGTTACCCCAGTGCTGGGCAGCCAGAGACAGGTGAATTTCTGGGGCTTACTGACCAGGTAGACTAACCAATCAGCAATCCCTTAAGTTCAGCAAGGGCACTGTCCCAATACCTAAGGAGGAGAAGAGCTGCAGGAGACTGCTGGTATTAACAGCCTTTACACACACCAACAAAAGTGAGGCGTGTTAGAGGAAGATACCCCACATTCACTTCTGACTTTCTTAGACATTTGCCCATAAACATACATGAACACAGCACACAATAAATGAAATAAAATAGTATGGGGATTTATTTGTATTGTTGGGGTTAATAACTTTATTTGAAACATCCAAGAATGTACTACCAGTTTTTCTATGTTCTAATGTGTTTGGCTTTTAAACTCTTCCAATTCCTAGGGAGAATCAGAAACAGTCTAGGGCCTGGAAGTATAGTCTAGGGGTTAAAACCTGCCAGCTGCATGCCAGGCTCTGGGTTCTATTCCAGCATGGTGGGGAATAGGGATGAGCCTGTGTACGGAGAGAATTCCGGATAGAGCGGCATAGTTTTGGTGTACTGCTATATGATGTACTTATCTTTTTGGTTTGATTTCGTGTTGTTTGACTTTTGAAAAAGCTTTCATGATTAAAGAAATTGTGCTTTGGGTGGGGTGTGGTGGCACACACCTTTAATCCCAGCACTCGGGAGGCAGAGGCAGGTGAATCGCTGTGAGTTCGAGGCCAGCCTGGCCTATAAAGTGAGTCCAGGACAGCCAAGGCTACACAGAGAAACCCTGTCTCAAAAAAACCAAAAAAGAAAAGATACTATGCTGTGTATGTGCAGTTCATAGGGCAGCTGGTGAAAGCTGGCTCTCTTTCTACCATATGGTTTTGGGGTCAGGCTCAGGTCTTAAGTCTTGGTGGCAAGCACCTTTGCTTGCTGAGCCATCTGGCCAGCACTGGATTCATCTTTCTGGGCAAGCTTTTTTCTTAGCCTTGGCTTCAGAGTCCCAGTGACCCTGCCTTAGAATCTTAGGTGCTTGGTTGCAGACAGAAGCTCCCATGACTGGCTATTTTAGTCATTTTGCGAGGCAGATTACTACAGGCTCTAAGCTTAGAGCTTCTGCCTTGGGTTCATAGTGCTGCGATTACAGAAATGTGCTACTATATCCCACTGGGAGGTTCAGAAATAATTTGAGAAAACACGTATTTCTAAAGCACAAGAGCTGGAAAGATGGCTTGGCACTTAAGAACACTTGTTGTTTTTGCAGAGGCTCTGGATTCTGTTCCCAGCATCCACGTGGTGGCTCACAATGATCTGTAATTATAGTTTACTTTAAATAAGTGTTATCTTTGATTTAGACCACAAGTTCCAAGTCCTAATCTGTAGTTTAGTCTATTAAAAAGCTTGAACATTGATTTTTGGAATTTACTATACAAAGGACCAAAGTACCATAAGAAGAGAAAATTAAGTTAGGGTAGGAAGCTGGACATGGTGGTAGAGGCCTTTAATCCCAGCACTCTGGAGGCAGAGGTGGGTGGATCTCTGAGTTTGAGGCAAGCTTGGTCTACAAAGTGAGCCCATGATAGCCAATGCTCTGTTATACAGAGAAACCTTGTCTCAAAAAAAAAAAAAAAAAAAAAGTTATGATGGGAAAGAAAAGGTTAGAATGAAATCATTATGTATTGTATACATGCATATTACTGAAATATCACTCATGTAAATGGCAAAAAGGGATTTACGAGAATGGTTTTTTTGAAAGATTTTTTTAAAAGATAGTATTTTTAACTGTGTGAGTGGGAGGTGTTGTGAGTATGTGGATATACATAGGACTTGTATGCATGCGTTCATGCCAGAAGAGAGTTGGAGTTACAGGTAGTTGTGAGCCTCTCCACTTGGTTTCTGGAAACTGGACTCAGGTCCTCTGCAAGAGCACTACATCTTCTTAAATGCTGAGCCATCTTTCCAGCTTCTGTTTTGTTTGTTTGTTTTTTGGTTTTTTTGAGACAGGGTTTCTCTGTGTAGCCTTGGCTATCCTGGACTCACTTTGTAGACCAGGCTGGCCTCGAACTCACAGCGATCCACCTGCCTCTGCCTCCCGAGTGCTGGGATTAAAGGCGTGCGCCACCACGCCCGGCTTGTTTGTTTGTTTTTTAGATAATAACTTTTGTTTTGGTTGTTTTGTTTTGGTTTTTTGGCCAAACATGGTGGTGTATGCTTTTAATTCCAGCACTCAGGAGGCAGAGGCAGGCAGATTTCTGAGTTTGAGGACAGCCAGGGCTACACAAAGAAACCCTGTCTTGGGGACTTACCCCGCCCCTCAATTTCTTTTTCCATTATTATGAGATCCACCTGCCTGTGCCTCCCAGCTCACAGCCAGTTCTTAAACACAAGATGTTGTTACCGGGCAATGGATCATATCTGAGCAGACATACATACCTAGAGTATAACTGACTCTTCTATAAGTTGTGTTCATTTTTATTAAAATTTATTGAGTATAAAGGTCACAGTTTAACAGATGAAGTTGTACTTTGTCAAAAAGATGAAAACATCAGGACATAAGAATATTATTTGGAGCTGGGCATGGTGGTGCACACCTTTAATCCCAGCCCTGGGAGGGGGGGCAGAAGTAGGCGGATCATTGTGAGTTCGAGGCCGGCCTGGCCTACAAAGTGAGTCTAGGACAACCATGACTGTACAGAGAAAGCCTGTCTCGAAAGACAAACAAACAAACAAAAAGAAAGAAAGAGTATTATTTGGTACTCTTCTAATGGAATTTTTAGAACTAAGAGGTTTTTAAAAGTACCTCCCCCCCCCTCTCTCAACAGGTTTGTAAATATTATCTCTGTGGTTTTTGTCCTGCGGAGCTGTTCACAAACACCCGTTCTGATCTTGGTAAGTGATTTTTTTTTTCTGTTTACCTTTTCATCATACTTGAACTTAATCTGTCTTCAAGTATGGTGGTATAAGCCTAAAATCTCAGCAGGAGGCAAGGAAAGCTTGAGTTGAAGGCCAGCCAAGGTTATGTAGTAAGACCTTGTGGTCCAAACAAAATTCAAAACTTTCTTTGTAATCCTGAAATTCTTTTCCCCTTAAAAACTTGCTAATAAGTAACTTCTTGGTTAATTTTGAATGTTACTAAATGCCAGGCTGATTAAGCATACTGGCATAAGTAAGTATTCACACCTTCACTTGTAAAACATTAAGGTGAAAATTGTTCACATATACACTCACACTACTATAGCCCAGGCTAGCCCATGTTCTCCTCCCTCTGTCTCCTGAATGCTGGGATTATAGGTTTAAGCAACCATGGCTGGCTAAGATAGAAAGTGTGTTGAAGGCGTGGCATCAGCAGTAATGTGGGTATCAAAACAGTTTCAGAAGATTAGTCTCAACAGATGACCTGCATTGAAGTCTGCAGAGGAGACTGAGAAAGTAAGGGTTGGATCCTAGAATCTTGGCTAGTCCGGGATTTGGGTCACCAGAGTACCATAAAAGCCCGGGCTGAGTCCTATGTCTAAAAATGCACAAGATTTTCAGTTGAGAGATTTTTCAGCCTTGACACTGTTAGCATTTTGAAGCAGTTTTCAGGGCCTCTCTTATATTTGAGGATATTGCAGCAGTCCTGTCCCGGACCTGGAACTTCAGTAGCACATACTACTATAACAACACAACCTAACACACTCGTCACCAGACGTTGACAAATGTCCTCTGCTGTCTACATAGCTCCCGATAAAGAGCCGCCAGTTTAGGTATTGCACATTTATTGGTGCTGACTTTTCTATCCCAGTGCCCCAGGAAGATAAAGGATTATTTTTGGAATAATTGACCAAAGAGGCCTTCTGACTGAATTATGAGCTCTCTTATATTCCTGATGTCAGAGCATATTATGGCTGGAAGAGTCTGAATCTTGAAAATTTAAGCACAGCACTGGGCAATTCTGAGCAAAAACAAGATTATTAAAAAGTTGTGGGATTTTTTGGTTTTGTTTCATTTGTTTGTTTGTTTGTTTGTTTTTCAAGACAGGGTTTCTGTGTAGCATTGGCTGTCCTGGACTCACTTTGTAGACAAGGCTGGCCTTGAACTCAAGCTGCCTGCCTCTGCCTCCTGAGTACTGGGGTTAAAATGATCTAGAAGGGTATAACTAGCTATTTTCCCCCAGTTATAGAGGAGCAGTTGAAGACTTCAGAGAAGTGATCTGTCTGCATCCTGGCCCTCTGAGAATGCCTTCAAAAAAATTAGTTCTTGGTTTCCTTTGGTAAAGGCCCTTGCTGACAGAGCTTGCCCATCCATCTAATTTCCCATCAGAATTTGGAATTATCCTTTTAAAATTAGTTGTCAAGGCTAGAGAGATAGCTCACGGTTTTAGGGCTCTTGCTGAGGACCTGGTTCAGTTCCTAACACCCAACACGGTAGCTCGCAATCATATGTGACTCCAGTTCTAGGGGATCCCATGCCCTCTTCCGGCCAGGGGTGTGTGTGTGTGTGTGTGTGTGTGTGTGTACACGTACGTGTATGTACACAAAAAGTCTTTAAAAAGCAACTTGCCTGTCAGGTAATACTAACCAAGCAGACAGTTGGAGAATACCTTTAACTTGGATAACAAAATGGGCAAGGGAAGAGGCCTGATGGGAAGTACAGGGGAAAGTGGTTTGAAATTGTTTAGACATCTTACCTACCTTTAGTATCTTCAGATAAGTGCTCTGTGGACATTAGAAAGAATAGATTGTAGTTACGCTGAACTTGTTAAAAGTAAAGCTTTTAGAAGCAGCCAATAAGTGCTCTTCACTGAGCTACCTCTCTAGCCCCAAGAAATACATTTTCTCTTTTTCCTTTGAAGTAACATTTTTTAATGCAGTGCTAAATGTCAGTCTTTACATTGGTAAGTCCATCAAGTGAGAGGCACGACAAAATAGGATCTGTACCTTCCCTGGCACACTATGGTGAATTTGAGAACAACGAGCATAGGACTGTGTAGGACACAGTGCTGGGATTACAGGTGTGTGCCACCGTGCCTAGCTATAACCTAGATTTTTGATGTATAAGATTAAAAATAAAAGGAAGCCAGGTGTAATCCCAGTACTTGGAAAGGCAGAGGAAGGGAGCTCTCTGTGAGTTCAAGGGTAGCCTGGTCTACAGAGAGTCTAGAACAGCCAAGGCAACAACACAGAGAAACCTTGTCTTAAAACAAACAAACAAAAAACCAAAAACAAATACCCAAGCAAATAAGCAAGCAAAAGAGCTAGAAAGATAGCTCTTTGGTTGCTCTTCCAGAGGTCCTGAGTTCAATTTCCAGCAACCACATGGTGACTCAACCATCTATAATGGCATCTGGTGCCCTTTTCTGTCGTGCAGGCATACATGCAAATAGAAGGCTCATATGTATAAATAAATCTTTTTAAAAAGTTTTTTTTTTTTTTAAGCAGAAAATTCTGAAATAATGGAGTATAATTGCAGAAGACAAAGCTGAAAAAGTAAAAAATGCTCACACTGGGGGTTAAGAAATGGGGCATAACTCTAAGTATTTGAAGGTAATGTCAGTACTGGTTTACAGCAGTGGTCCATAGCATCCACGTTTTGTGTGGTGGCAGTAAGGAGCAGTGTCCTATCTTATCACTGTTGTTCCTTGTTCCCCTTTTGACCTTGAAGGCTAAAGAGATCAATTTTCACGATATTTCATGATTCGGCGGGATGCATTCTGGTATCTGCAGTCTACTCAATGATAGAATGTGTCCTTTTCTTCTTCATCATCATCATCATCATTGTTATTATCATTTTGTTTTTTGAGACAGGGTTTCTCTGTAGCCTTGGCTGTCCTGAACTCGTTTTGTAGATCAGGCTGGCCTCAAACTCACAGAGATATACCTGCCTCTGCCTTGCGAGTATGGGATTAAAGGCGTGCACCACCACGCACAGCTTATATTTTATTATTTTTCAAGGGCTGCCATATTGCCATGCAGCTGTATTGTTTCACAGAGATAGTAGGAATCAAACCTGGAGCATTGTACATGTTAAAGCCAGTGCTCTACCATTGACCTACAGCCTCAGGTGTCCCATGTTGTTCCTGACCCCACTCCTAAGAAGTAGCAGCATAACTTTATTCTGAATAAAGTGATACTTACTAGAGGGATACACTGTTCAGGTTGACTGCAGGCCACATGAGTGAAAATGCTCAGGGACCTGCAACATTTTTTAAAAGAGAAAGAGGAAAAAACATGGTGCAGTTGTCAGGGAAGCTGAGGTAGGAGGATTCATAACTAGCTTTGGCTATGTGGTAAGATACTGTTTAAGAAAGAAAAAGGCGGGCTGGAGAGATGGCTCAGAGGTTAAGAGTACTGACTGCTCTTCTGGAGATCAAGAGTTCAATTCCCAGCAACCACATGGTGGCTCACAACCATCTATAACATGATATGATGCCCTCTTCTGGCCTACAGATATACATGCAGACAGAACGTTGTACACAAAATAATAAATAAATCTTAAAAAGAAAGAAAGAAAAAAGCCAAACATATCTTTTATGGCTTGGAAAGGGGTATTAATGTTGTAAGTAATTGATGCACCTTCTTTTCTCTCTCTCAGGTCCATGTGAAAAAATTCATGATGAAAATCTAAGAAAACAGTGAGTTGTCCTTTTTTTTGTTATTCCCCTCCTCCTAGTTATTTAAAAGACAAGTATTGAAGAAATAATTAGAACTAATATGAAATAATGTTTCATATAAGTCTAGGCACTGGCTTGGCATGGTAAGATTTAATAGCTTCATTAATGAAATTAGCTGCCATGTGAATGTATATTATATGCTTAACATTATTATTTTATGTTTACTTCTCTGTTTTCCCTTTTAGATTTTATTTTATAATTGTTTTGTAACCTTGTGTGTCAGATAGGCTCTCTTGCTGGGTGCAGTGGCGCACACCTATAATCCCAGAACTCGGGGAAGCCAAGGCAGGAGGCTCTGTATGAGTTCCAGGACAGCCATGGCTGCACACACAAAAAACAAAAAACAAAACAACAACAAAAAAAACCTGTCTCCAAAACCAAAAAGGGGCGGCGGCGGGGTGGGTGGGGGGTGGTCTCTTGTTTCAATACTTCTTGTGAAAGGCTAACTGGCCCAAAAGCTTTTGGGATTTTTCTGTGTTTCCTTTCAATCTCACTATTAGAATTCTGGGGTTAGAAACCCGTACTGCTGTACCTGGCTTATATGGATCCAACCTCAGGCCCCCATACAGATGCAATACACAGTTTAACCCATTGAGCTCGCTCTTCAGCTCCCATGGGGTAGGGGGGTGGGTCACTTGAACATGGGGTGGGGATGTGGAGCCTGTCTTTCTTGATCACTTTCCATTTTATTTATTGAGACAATGTCTCCTGTTGGCTAATTCTGACTGTTCTACCTGCCAGCTTGCTCCAGGAATCCCCCTTTCTCAAGCACCAGGAGTATAAATGACTACAATGTCTGCACAGCTTTTTACATGGGTTCTAGGGAGCCTAGCTTCCAGCTTCATCTATATTTATTTGCTTGTTCATGGCTTTTTCAGACAGGGTTTCTCTGCGTATCCTTGGCTGTCCTGACTTTATAGACAAGGCTACCCTTGAACTCACAGAGAGCCACTTGCCTTTGCCTCCCCTGAGTGCTGGTATTACAGGTGTTTGCCACCATGCTCAACTTCCTTCACTTACATCTATCTATCTATCTATCTATCTATCTAGGTAAAATCTCACATGTAGCTCTTGACTATCCTGGAACCACTTTGTAGACCAGGCTGGCCTTGATTTCACAGATACCCACCTACCTATGCCTTCCCAGTGCTGGGATTAAAGACATGAGCCACCAAGTCTGGTTTATTATTTATTAAAAATTTATTTATTATATGAGGTGTCTTACTATGTAGCCTAGCTGGTCTGGAACTCACTATGTAAGCCAGGCTGGCCTCAAACTCAGATATCTACCTGTCTGTAGCGTTATAATTAGAGTATATACCACCATGCCCAGCTTTTTTTTTTTCCTTAAGATTTTGTTTACATATATGAATGCTCTATTTGTGTGTACACCTGCATGCCAGAAGAGGGCATCAGATCCCATTATAGATGGTTATGAACTCCCATGAGGTTACTGGGAATTGGATTCAGGACCTCTGAAGAGCAGACAGTGCTCTTAATTGCTGAGCCATTTGTTTGTCTGCCTGCCTGTCTGTCTCTGCCTGTCTCTCTCATACAGAGATGTGCCTGCCTCTGCCTCCCTGACTGCTGAGGTTATAAGCCTGTGCCACCATTGCCCGGCTGTTGTTGTTGTTGTTTTGTTTTTTGAGACAACGTTTGTCTGTGTAGCCCTGCCTGTCCTGGAATTCACCCTGTAAACCAGGCTGGCCTTGAGCTCAAAGTTATGTTTGCCCCTGCCTCCCAAGCACTGTGATTAAAGACGCGTACTACCACTGCTCAACCTTTATTTTCCCCCTTCCTTTTCAGAGTATAGCTATTTTTAAATTACATTTTAATTTTAGTTAGTTTTTATGCCTTACTTTAGGCTTGCATGCACCTGAGACATGGCACACTTGTGGAGCTAAGAGGACAGACAGCTTCTAGGCATTAGTTCTCTCCTGGTATGTGGGTTGCTGGGATCAAACTCAGGTTGTCAGGCCTAGCAGTAAGTATCTTTACCTGCTGAACCATCTCACTGGTCCTGGCCCATGTTTTATAAATGACAATTTGTCCTGGGTTCTGGGTCACAGATTCAAAGTAGTGCTTAAACCTGTGTCTGAAGCTTGTGTTTTTACCTGGGCCTGGTAGTGTGGGCCTATAAAACCAGCTCTTTGGGAAATTGAAACAGGATGATCCAAGTTCAAGGTCAGTTTAGGCCATTTGTCAAAAAACCAGGGTTATGGAATATAGCTCAGTTATAGAGCACTTTGCTAATATATGTTAAAGCCCTGGGTTCTATACATAGTACTACCAGATCAAATAAACAACAAACTGATTAATAACGAATAGTAATGCAGTATGTAATGCTTTTCCCTTTGATAGGATAAGGTAAGAGCCGGAAATTTTTTGTAATGGTTTGTTTATGCATCAGTCTTTGAGCTGGAGTGGTAGAGAATATATGACTTGTAATATTCAAAGCTTTATTTATTTTCATTTTATCAGGTATGAGAAGAGTTCTCGGTTTATGAAAGTCGGCTATGAGAGAGATTTTTTGAGATACTTACAGAGTTTACTTGCTGAGGTAGAGCGTAGAATTAGACGAGGTCATGCTCGTTTGGCATTATCACAAAATCAGCAGTCCTCTGGGGTAAGTATGAAATGAACTTAGTCTTTGTAAAGGGCTCTTGTTCTCTGGAGACCCAGGTATCTCATATTTTTTAAAACTTAGCTTTCATTTGTTACTTTGTCCTTTATAATCATATAAAATGTAAGAAGCATCTTTCTCTCTGTTACTTGTATAGGGAAGCATCTTCCTTCCCCTCTTTGTTTGTTCTGGTGGTGTGCTTTCCGTTTTGTTAATCCTAGGAACGCCAGGGCAGGTGGTCTTCTAGGAACTAGCCCTGACCCAGTGACTCATCCCCCTTCCATGATGAGAAGGGATAAGCAAAGGGCCCAGATTGTCTAAGGGAATTGCTGTTCCAAGGAGAACATGACTAAAAAGACAGTTCTAACAGTGGCCTTGGAAAGCAAGCAAGGATCTAGCTAGCAGACTCCAAAGGAAGCAGAGGAAGCCGCATGGTGGTGGGGAGACAAGGTTCAGTAAGCTTAAAGACAAAGGAGGAAGAGATTATTTCTTCAAACAGCCACAGCTGAGCCAGAGTGAAGGTGTGAAAAGAACTGCAGTATAGATTTTAAAGGCTCACTCTGAATAGAGAATGGAAAATGGCCTGAAGGGTGTACAGTGGAGGCAGCAAGTCATCTGGGGGCTTGTGGAATGATTGTGGGCTGGGTGACAATGGTTGCAGGGTGAGGATTTGGGTGAGCAGGGAGGGGAGAAATCCATTTTACCTGAACGGTTCCTGGTTTGAGTAGCCAGGTAACTAACAGAATTTAATGTAGCTAGGAACTAGAGGAAATTCTGCTCGTACAGTTTCTATCTTAGAAACGTCAAATTTGAAATGCCTTCCAAATACTCAAGTGGAGACATTAAGGAGGAGGTGAGAAGTGACATGAGCTTGCAGTTGCAAATCAGGCTATCTGGGCATGAATCCAAAAATCTTCCAATTTCTGAAAATTGCTAACCTTTGTCTCATGCCTTGGAAATAATAAAGTTAACTATTGGACAAGTCATATTTTGTGACCAGTGGTTAGCACATGGTTAGGTGCCCAGCAGGTGTTAGCTGTTTGAGTCAGAGCTCATGGAAGTGCTCAGAAATGGACATACAGGCCTTGGATCTTGTATAGATGATGCGTGCCTGACGCAGATTAGCCTCAGTCTCTTCTTTCCCATTTTCTGGGCTTTGTAGTTCTTAGACAATTTTCATTAGTAAATTAACATTGGTTTTATGAATAATAGTTTTTCTTTTTTTTTGAAACGGGTCTTGCTATGTAACCGTGGCTGGCCTGGAACTCAGTGATACTCTCGCCTCAATTTCTGTTTTAAAGATTTATTTATTTAGTGGTGACGCACACCTTTCATCCCAGCAGTTGGGAGGCAGAGGCAGGCAGATGGTTGTGAGTTCAAGGCCAGCTGGTCTACAAAGCAAGTCCAGGACAGCCAAGGCTACACAAAGGGACCCTGTCTTGAAAAAGAAGGATTTATTTATTTATTTTGTACACCTGCATTCGAGAAGAGGGCACCCATCATGTGGTTGCTGGGAATTGAACTCTGGACCTTCGGAAGAGCAGCCTATGTTCTTAACCTCTGAGCTGTCTCTTCAGCCCCCTTGGTTCAACTTAAGTACTAGTATGACAGGCACACATCACCACTCTCAGTTGAGGATTTTTCTCTTCAAGTATCAGCAACTATGTGTGTAATTGGCTACCACAAATCCAAGACAATTGGATTAGCATTCAGTTCTTAAACACTTTGCTTCACTGAGACTATGTCTCCTGTGGTAGAGACTGGTCTTGAACTTGTAGCTGAGGATGGCCTTGAAGTCTTTTTGTTTTTTGAGACAAAGTTTCTCTATGTAGCCTTGGCTGTCCTGGACTTGCTTTGTAGATCAGATTGACCTCAAACTCACAGACCCTCCTGCCTCTGCCTCCCTGGGTGCTGGGGTTGCAAGGGTATGCCACTGTGCCCAGCATTTTGTTTTTGAGACAATTTCTCTATGTAGCCCTGGAACTCACTTTCTAGACCAAGTTGGCCTTGAACTCAGAGATCTGCCTGCTTCTTTGCCTTCACTTTCCAAGAGTGGTGGGATGAAATCTTGATCTCCTGCTTCCACTTTCCAAGCGATTGTAGACATGTACCGTGACTCTCAATCTCCCTCCATCCCTCCTGTCCTCTCTTTAATTGCTCTCTATTCTTAGCACTTGAGAGGTTAAGACAGAAGGATCTTGAGTTCAAGGCCACTGGGCTACATAGAAAGACCCCTGGTGTTTTGTTTCTTTTTTTAAAAAAGGTGAAAAGAGAAATATCTATCTATCCATGAGAATTTGAGTGTTTTATTACTTTAGGGAGCAATGTTGGAACCAAACCCAAGGCCTAGCACATATCACCACTAACTCTATCCCTGGGCTCAACAGTATGAACTGTTTTCTTTGGTATTTTACTTATCAACGGTAGCATTAACACATTTTACTGTTCTTAATAGGCTGCTGGTCCAACAGGCAAAAATGAAGAAAAAATTCAGGTTCTGACAGACAAAATTGATGTGCTTCTACAGCAGGTGAGAGTTGCTAACAGAAGTGTGAGACAATAATTGGAGCATGTGGGAGATGGTGGAGATAGTGGGTCATGAGCCTGTCTTAGAACACAAGCAAGACTGACACATGATTGGTAAGACTAGAAAGTAGACCTGAAAGATACACAGGGAGATATCTAACAGTATTTGAATGACTTTCATTAAAAAGAATAAATAGAAAGGTATTGTGGCAGAGGCAGGTGGATCTCTGTGAACTTAAGGACAGCCAAGGCTGTACAGAGAGACCCTGTCTCAAAGCTAATATCAAACAGAAAAAAATAAGTATATAAAGTACTTGAGTGTTGTGAAGGATTTGGTCTCTTTAGAATTATCAGACATTGCTGGTGGATGTGTAAAATGATTCAGGCACAGGTACTCTAGATGATTTTAATCTGGTGGGGCATGGTGGTGCACGCCCATAATCCCAGCACTTAGAGAGGCAGAGGCAGGAGCATCGCTGCAAGTTCAAGGCCAGCTTGATCTACAAAGTGAGTCCAGGACAGCCAAAATAACACTGAGAAACCTTGTCCCAAAAAAAGAAAGTTTAATCTGTTCTCTGTATGTGTGTATTTAATTTGCTTCTTAAAAGGTTAAAACTATATTATGAACTGTTCCTTTACTCAAATAAAGTCTGTCTGTACAGCTTTTACACCGCTGTTCACAGTTTTATTTGAAGTTACTCATATCTCCACCCCAGTAAAACCCAATACTTGCACCAGTTCAAATGTTAATCAGCAAGTGCTGGAGCAAGCCAGCTGTGAGGCTCATGATCTCAAGACTAAGGCAGGAGGAGTGCCTTGAGTTCAAGGTCAGTTTTGGCTGCATGGTGAATTGCAGTCCAGCCAAAGCTACAGAGACAGAATACTGTCTTAAAACTAAAATTAAATTATGTATAGTGAAACAATACTCCACAATGTAAAGGAACTTACTATTTGCAGTAATATGGATAAATGTTTAAACCATCTGAGCGAAAGAAGCTAGACTAAGGAAGGAATAGAAGGCACATTGTAATACCATTTATGTAAAATTTGGAAAGTGCAGTCTAATCTATACTGAAAGGAGATTATTGATTGATTGCCTGCCAGTTATGTATAGGATTAAGGTTGACGGAAGTGTTAAAATGATCAGGAAGAAAGCTTTTAGGGTGGGGAAGGAACAGATCTAACTGGTAATGATTTTTTTTTTGCGGTTATATACATGTGTCCATATTTAATCTTTGTGAACTTAAAGTCCACGTCATCTAAGCTATTTAAAAGAAATCATGAGGGCTAAATACTAGCAAGTAAAAAGACATTCACTAAATGCTAATGGAGCATGGTAGCTGTAAAATCTTAGCTTAATTGAGGGGGAGTCTTGACTTTGTTTTTTTCTGTCTTAGATTGAAGAGTTAGGATCTGAAGGAAAGGTAGAAGAAGCCCAGGGAATGATGAAGCTGGTTGAACAGTTAAAAGAAGAGAGAGAATTGCTAAGATCTACCACCTCGGTGAGTTTTACCCTTCTAAGTTGTCAAGAAGCCTGGTAATTATGAACTACTTAGAATCTGCTCTTGTTGGAGAATCTTTGAATACTGTTTTTTGTTATCCTAAATTCAGTCTTGATCAAGCAAGCGTTTTCTTAAAAGGCCATGTGTGTTGGGTTGGCAGGTTACAAGGCTATTGTGTTCTGCCTTACATTATGAAGATGTAGAGCAAAATCCTCAAAGTTAGCAGGGTCTGGTGTACCCCCTCTGTCTGCCCCCACCCCCAACACGCACAGTGCTGAAAACCAAGCCTAGGGGACTGTGTCTGTCAGGTAAGCACTCTACCTCTGAGCTATTTCCCCAGCTAGCGATTTCCCTCCAGTACCAAGCAAGGAATGTTTTTCAGTAGCCAAGTGTCTACAGTTTAGTGCAGGCTATCTGGACATAGGATTAGATTCCATAGTTGGGAGCTCAATCCTAAAGCTTGTGTTTGCTCTGTCCTTCCTTGTTTGCTTCTCCTCCTCCCTTAGTCCTTCTTCCTATCTTAGACGCACACATAATCCCAGGCACATGTATGTCAGATGTCAGTCATGCCCCAGGTTTTACCTGTGCTTCTGACTAACGTTAAAAATTCAGAGCTTTCACAAACCCTCACCTCGGGTTCAATTAATTTGCTCCCGTACCTCACAGATCTCTGAAACACGTTTACCAGCTTATTATAAAGGATATTACAAAGGATGCAGATGAAGAAGAGATGCATAGGTATGGGAGAAGGGTTGCGAAGCTTCCATCTCCTCTTCAGGTTCACCACCTTCTAGGAGCCTCCATGTATTCAGGTATCTGGAAGCTCTCAGGCCCTTTTCTGGGTCATATTGGAGACTTTTCTATAATAAGCATAATGCAAACATGGACTACTGGGTAGAAATGTGATTAGATAAAAAGAATATGATACAATGCAATAGACCAAGTGGGGGAACCCAGCAGCCTGCCTGTCCAGATCTTTTTGTGACCTCCCTGCAGCATCCTTTACTCTGTCTGCTGTGCAGAAGCCCTTTAAAATAGGGACCTTGTAAGCCGGGCATGGTGGCGCACGCCTTTAATCCCAGCATTTGGAAGGCAGAGGCAGGTGAATCACTGTGAGTTCAAGGTCAACCTGGTCTACAAAGCGAGTCCAGTAGAGCCAGGACTACACAGAGAAACCCTGTCTCAAAAAACAAAAAAGGACCTTGTGATCAAACATACAGGTCAATGAATTTCTTGATAGTCTACCCCAAGTCTCAAATGTGAAGGAAGATTAAAGTTTCTGTGGCTTGCCTTGTGGAGGAAGAACTGTGGATAGAAATAATCACCATTGTTATCTCACTGCAAACAGACCGTATTCTTTATTTTTTACATTTATTTATGTGGTGTCTTTGTGTGGTCCTGTCACAGCCTGTGTGTTGAGAACAGAGGACAACTCAAAGCCATTATTAGTTCTCTCCTTCCATGTGAACTTTTCTTGTCATCCCATACCTGCTGAGCCATCTGCCAGCTCCTTAGTAAAACTATTAAAACAAAATTTTGGTGACTCTCTTGCTGAGCCTTGCCTTAAACTATAAATGCTCATTTGAGCCTGAATTATATCTTCTTTTTTGTTAAATTGTCCGGTACTTCTATTTACCTTAGCTTAAAATGGACAAAGTCTTAAAGTGTCCTTTCAGTCCTGGCGATGGGCTGTTCTGCTCCTGCTGCTAACCTGCAGTGCTGCAAGCTCACAGTGCTCACCAGCAGGTTAGGTTCTTAATGATTGAGTCATCGAGCCTGTATGAAAGCAAGTTAGGCTAAAGTAGCTTTCTAAGCATATCTTTTCCAGGGTGATTTGCTGTTGAGCAGTTAGGTCAGGTGAGCATTTGCTCTGCCCTTATTTCTGGAAAAGGCAGGTTTGGTGGCTCTTTTCCAGCCTTTCTTTTCTAAAACCTGAGCAGTTGATATTCAGTTATGTCTGGAGAAATGGAAAATAGGTGTTAAATTCCTTTTGGAGTTTGTTTATTCTCTTCCTCAGATACTCTTATAGCAACTGACTTCTCATTTCAGACAATTGAAAGTTTTGCTGCCCAAGAAAAACAAATGGAAGTTTGTGAAGTGTGTGGAGCCTTTTTGATAGTAGGAGATGCCCAGTCCCGAGTAGATGACCATTTGATGGGAAAACAACACATGGGCTATGCCAAAATTAAAGCAACTGTGGAAGAATTAAAAGTAAGTTTCTCCCTCGAACTCTGAGTTCGAGGCCAGTCTGGTCTACAAAGTGAGTCTAGGACAGGTAGGGCTCTGTATAACAAAGAAACCCTGCCTGTCTCAAAAAGCTGTAATTTCTAACAATAGTAATAGTTTGCCACTGAAATGCTGTATTTTATATAGCTAAAAATTGGTCAAACGATGACAGAAACATGGGTGGCATTTTGTTGATGTTTTTATTTCTTTAAAGCAGTGATGTGTCAGTATAGCTGTTAGCCTGCTTGTTCAGCACGCCCACCACTCTGGGTTGATCCCCAGAACAAAATGTAAAGAAAACAAACAGTGATGATTCCTGAGAAAATATCAAAGTATTTTATTTCCTTCATTTTCAAATACCAGAATTTGAGACTTTACCTAAAGAAGTACTCAAATAATGGTGTTTTATACATACATATGATGCCAACATTTCTTCATTCCCCCTGAGGATATGAGATTCCATAAACAACTTAGTCTGTAAATTGCTTGAGAATGTCTTAAAGGCTGAAGTTATATAAAAGTCCACCTTGAGCTGGGGCGAGAGCTTACTGATGGATCACTTGCCAAGGGTTCTTGAGGCTTTCTGGCTGGTCCCAGTACTACAACAAACCAAAAAACACAACTTGATTTCCTTAGGAAAAGTTAAGAAAAAGAACAGAGGAACCTGACCGGGATGAACGTCTCAAAAAAGAGAAGCAGGAAAGAGAGGAAAGAGAAAAAGAACGGGAGCGAGAAAGGGAAGAACGGGAAAGGAAAAGACGAAGAGAAGAAGAAGAAAGAGAGAAAGAGAGAGCTCGTGACAGAGAAAGGAGAAAGAGAAGTCGTTCCCGGAGTAGACACTCAAGCCGAACTTCTGACCGGAGATGCAGCAGGTCTCGGGACCATAAACGATCGCGGAGTCGAGACAGAAGGCGGAGCAGGTATGTAACCCTTCTAACAGCCTTGCTCATGATGACACAGCAGTGCAGTCATGAGCAAAGAACATGAAATGGGTTTTTATCATGGTGGGGTTCCATATAATGTCATCAATTGAAACTGTCGTGAGTTGAAAATGTGTTAAGTCACTAAATCTCGTAGTGACATAGTACCCTGCATTGTTGAATGTTGAGTACATGGCTGATGGAGAACTGTAAGTGATTGTTGCCACCCAAGTTTAGGTTTTATGTCTAACACATGTTGCTACCCTGGGTGATGATTAATTAAAATCCTAAATTTGAAATAGAATAACTGATCCCATCACTCAGGGAAGCAGAGGCAGGTGGATCGCTGTGAGTTCTAGGCCAGTCTGGTCTACAAGGGAAGTCCAGGACAGCCAAGGCTACACAGAGAAAACCCCTGTTTAAAGAAAGAAAGATAATGATTGATGGATGTATATTACTTGTGTACTGTCATAAAGTCAAAGGAAAGACTTTACATCCTTGTGTGCTAGGTACATTCATGAGGGTTGAAAGGCAAGCTTTTGCCTAGCACGGTGGCGCACGCCTTTAATCCCAGCACTCAGGAGGCAGACACAGGCGGATTGATGTGAGTTCGAGCCCAGCCTGGTCTACAAAGTGAGTCCAGGACAGCCAGGGCTACACAGAGAAACCCAGTCTCCACAAACCAAAACAAAAGAAAGAAATATTAGCTTCCATCTTTAGGGAGGATTCTTGGCTAGTTCCCTCCTGTTTGGGCATCTGAGATAATCTTTCCAGGGATGCTATATCTGTTGGTTTTGTTTGTTTGGTTTGGTTTGTTGGGTTTTGATTTACAAGATTTTTTTCTTTTTTTGGTTTTTTGAGACAGGGCTTCTCTGTGTAGCCTTGGCTGTCCTGGACTCACCTTGTAGACCAGGCTGGCCTTGAATTTACAGAGATCCGCCTGCCTCTGCCTCCCCAGTACTGGGATTAAAGGCGTGCACCACGACCACCCAGCTGCAAGAAGATTTTCAGCCTTGAGATTTCTTTTTGGTTTTTCAAGACAGGGTTTCTCTTTGTAGACCAGGCAGGCCTTGAGCTCATAGAGACCCACCTCCCAAGTGCTGGGATTAAAAGTGTGCACCTTGTTTTGTTGGGTTTTCAAGACAGGGTCTCTCTGTGTAACAGAGTTCTGGCTGTCCTGGACTCACTTTGTAGCCCAGGCTAGCCTCAAACTCAGAAAGATGCACCTACCTCTGCCTCCTAGACTGCTACCATACCCGCTCCTGATTTGTTTCTTTAGGGAAAGTTTTACTTAAATCTTTTTAATTATTAAATGAGTCCTTTTAGTAATGTCAGCTGAAGTTGTTTCCTTTTTCTTTAAATTATTAAGAAGTAGAGATCGACGAAGAAGCAGAAGCCATGACAGATCAGAAAGAAAACATAGATCTCGCAGTCGGGATCGAAGAAGATCAAAAAGCCGAGATCGAAAGTCATATAAACACCGGAGTAAAAGTCGGGACAGAGAGCAAGATAGAAAGTCCAAGGAGAAAGGTTGGTTGTTATGAGAGGTGCCGTCGATAACCCATACCCTACTCACTGTGCTCCAGAACAGCCAGCTCAATTTCAAGCTCTGTTTCTTTTTCTTTCTGCTCTGATGTGTGAAATGGGTAATTGACCTGAGGTTTTAAGATCATATTAAAGCCTCATTATTCAGTTGGTAACCTGAAGGTTTTTTTGTAGTTTGTATCACCTTGGAGAGTGATTAGGCTGTAGATATTTTGGGTTTATTTGGCTACATTTTTAAAAATTTTGCAATATTCCATACTGTCTTGCAAAATACATGCACACTGTTTGTTGGTCCTGTTGTGCAGCATTGGCTTAACTCAGCAATTAGGCTCTGTGTTCCTTACCTAAGTGTCCTAACAGTGTTCTGTGTGGCAGCTGCATGCTTTCGATCTGTAGCTCTCAGTAGTTAGGTGCTGTATTAGTGATAGTGATGGACTATCAATTTTGTGTTTGGCCTCTTTTCACAAAAATACTCTTTTAGCCTTTACTGGAGGATAGTGTTTTTAGTCACCAAGATCTCCTCTTAAAACTTAATTTTGTTTTTGGATTATTTAAGCATCTTTGGTTTTTACATTAGTGGGATGAGAGAAAGGGCCTGTTTCTGATCTTTTCAATCCTAATCCCATCTTGTCCTTTTCCACATCTTTGCTGCTATGTTACACTGACCATGTCTGTTAACTCGTGTTTTGTTTTGCTTTTTATAGCTATATTGCTAGACTTGGATACTTTTTCTAGACTGTTAAAAAACGAGCAGTATAAACAGCCCCCCCCCCCTTATTTGCAGAGATGGACACATGAAGCACCTCAGGAGCTTTACTATTTGTCATCTTAAATTCAGAAATTGCTTTTGTGATTTAAAAGGCAGTTGGGTTAAAGGGTTACTGCTTTTGTTTTGAGAGGGTCTCCATTTATTTATATATATATCCAAGAATGTCACCTAGTGACTCTTGTATCAGATCAAATCAGTCACCTGTGTTTTGTCGTGTTTTTGATTACAGATTGCTATTGTTGTATTAGTTATTTTTTTCAGTCATGTCACTTAAATAGACATATTTGTATAATTTATAGGTAAAGCAAAAACGTGTCCTGAATTATTGACCGGTGACAAGGTGAATTTAGTAAGACTCTTAAGTTTCCTGGCGAGGCAGGAAAAGAGAAGACGGGACACTGAAAAAACTATCAGGCCTATCTTGGTTGGGCATTGTCATTGGAGAATTAACGTAAACTGGAAGATGACTGATGCCTTTTAGAAATAAGTCCAGCTCTAGACACCTGAGTATACAAAGGATAACATTCTGGCCTTTGGGATCAGGCATCTGTACTAGCAAACATTTGATAATGGCAGCTGAGTAACACTGTTCTCTGCTTCAAGTGCTATAATTGTAACAGAAGCAGTTTAACTCCACAAATGAGAAGTCATTTCCCACACATAGCTACCTATGCTCCCTTTGTTCAGAAAGTTTCCATTTAATCCATAACTCTAAAATCCACCACACATTATGGATATCCTTAGGACTATTAAGATCTACCATATTTACATAGGCCAGAAGATAAGATTTTTGGACTACTAGTCCTCTACGGAGAAACAAGACGACTCTTCCTCATGGGAGCTACCTGTGCACCGAAGAAGCCCATAAGGCACAAAGGGAGGACTTCCCCACAAGGTCAGTTAGAGCACAGCTCCCACATGCAGACAGACAGGCGCCGGGCAGGTCTTACAGTTAACTGCTTAGACACTGCTCTGCTTGTTTTACAAATGTTAAACCTCATACACTCTTAAGATATGAGTTCACGACATTGTTTGCATTTCCACCCTTCTTCCAGGTATTTGGTGTTCTCTGTAACAGCTATCTATGTAGAGTTTCTCTCTTTCCTGTTATGACCTACTTTGCTAGACCAGTTATTCTTAGGTGTCTAACATTTTCTACCGAATCTTTCTTTAAAGGGACACATAGCATGGAAGACAGTATGCCACCTCCCCTTAGCACAACAGTAGAGGGAAGCTGGAAACTACATTTGTAACCGAACTGAGTTTTAATTTTTCCTTTAGGAGAAACTCTTAGATGTCATTACATCTAGTGAAAACAGAGGTTTAGGTTCTTGAATTTTTCTAAGATCACATTTTCTTATTAAGTGTCCCTCTTGGGTATTTAAATTCCTAAATATTGTTTTAATAAAACATTTCATTGGCTGAACATGTCATTTAAATGTTAAATGTTCTTTGTGGTTGCCATTTGCCCTTGCGGTTTAATTAACTCATGTTAACAGTTTTGTGTATTGTCTTGTGTACCTTTCCTGTTGCCTTTGTATGTTCTTTATCTAAAATGAAATTTATTGACGTTTTAAATCATGCGGTGAATTTAGCAAGTCTTCACTAGTATGAGAAATTTTCCTGTTTTACCTTCTGTTTCCTCTTAGTCCCCTTCTTGGCCTTTCCCTCTATTATCTCAGACAACATCGCTGGTGAATTCTGCAGACTATTTCTTGTGGGCTGTGGGAAATGGTTCTTTTATTTCTATTGTTTCCCTTTTTAAAGAGTAATGTGTTTTTATTTTACTCTAAATTCCATGGTCAATGTCTTCTTTCATGGCAGAAAAGAGGGGATCTGATGATAAAAAAAGTAGCGTGAAGCCCAGTAGTCGAGAAAAACAAAGTGAAGACACAAACGCTGAATCGAAGGAAAGTGATACTAAGAATGAGGTCAATGGGACCAGTGAAGACATTAAATCTGAAGGTGACACTCAGTCCAATTAAAACTGATCTGATAAGACCTCAGATCAGACAGAGGTAAGTGTATTGTTTCTCACTTTGATTAGGGCTTTTTGTTACTGTTTGACAGTGCAGCGTAAGTATGCACAGATGAAGATGGATCTAAGCCGAGTAAGAAGACATACAAAAGCCTCTTCTGAAGGAAAAGACAGTGTAGTCCTGCAAAACATTTTGAGGTACATTGTTTTGTCTCAGCTATTTTGTAGCAGACTTCGTGCCCCCATTAGTGTGCCTCTTTGGAAATTATTGTCCACCTATGTAATATAGTCGCCATTGAAAAGTTAATTATCCTTTTTTTAGGGATTTTGCTGTCATTTCTTTTTTTTTTTTTTTAATAAAAAGGTTGAACTGTTTTTTGTTTTTGTTTTTTTCTTTTTGGTATTAAGTCCATCTTGTGTTGGTACATTGGCAGAAACATATGCTTTAAAAACTTAACTATTTCTGAGGCACATGTTGGACTACTTTGTTTTAATTAAACTGCTAGTATTTCTTTGTCAAGGATGTTTCTAGTTTTTTGCTTTATTGCCTTGCATTCTAATGCAGTTTGTTCTGTAACTCGAGAGCCAGTAGCATTGGATTGATGGAAGTGTAGGGTTTATGAATTATTGCAGCTGACTACCATACCTCACACAGCGTTGGTGTTGTGAGCGGCCCATGAAAAGCCAAATTAGAAATCAAGGATTCAGTCAAACTAAGCAGGTACTCATGCCAGGTACTCCTTTCTCTACCCACATCCGTGTTTGAATGCTATTGCCTGTGACCTTTACGCTTAACTGTTGTGTATCCTTTTTGTTCTTTACGAGAAGCATAGGAGGGGTTTTTTGTGTATTGCGTGAAATCTTAAAAATCATATGTTAACAGAATGGAATTTTTTTTCAACTGTGTGTAGGGATGCAGTGGTGCCCAGAATTAGATATCTTTAAAGAATTTAAAATACAATAAACACTTCATATTATCCGCCTTGTTACATTCAGTGCAATTCTCAAGTCTTTAAGAGGTATGTGTTTAACATTTCCTACTGTGTAGGAGAATTTGCAGTCAGCCATAGTATAGAGGAATAGTCACTGGCTGAGACATCGAAAGAAACAGCATCTAGCAAGGACAGACGCTTGCATCAGTGACATGAAGAACTGATTAACTATCGGATGAGGTTGGGTTCTTAAAGAACTTGTTTAAAGCTAGGTTTTGTAGGTGTTCTTAAAACCTCTAACTGTTCAATCTTTGGGCTAGTGGCGTGGGATGAAAAACTCGAAAGGAAGTACCAATTAGTTATTTACTGGTGGCATTCCTGTTTTAGAAAAGCAGTGTAGTTGTGACTCTGTGAGCCATTCACACATAGGCAGCATACACAGGCTCATGGCTCTAAGAACCACCCCGATGCCTTGATGGAAAAAAATACAAACATTTCATATACACATGTATCATGATTAGCAGTTAGCGACTGGGCCAACACTTAGTCATAAAATATTACCTTTTATATGCTGTCTAATTATCAATTTTCCCCAACTTTTGCATTGTAGGACTACTGTTGAAGATTTTTTGAAGAATACTGAAAACGGCATAAAGTGAAGATCAACATTAAAATGAGGTGAAAGAAAGCTATAGTGGCATAGAAAAAGTATAAAGCTCAGTTAGATATTTGTTTTTTTTATTATTATTATTAAAATTTAATTCAGGACTGTTGTGACCTGACCTACCAGATTTCAGAACATGTGTTAATAGCACATAATGCCACTTTGAAAACTTAGGTCCTGTATCATATTTTTTTCTTTAAGACTTTTTAAGAAATATTATCTAAACATGTGGCTTGCTCAGTGTTTACTTGCAAGTTTTCAGTCTCGGACTTTGAAAACAGGATTAAGCGTTAGTATTTGTGTGAAGGAAGCAAACTAAGTGGGATCCCATTTTTACACTTTGGCTACACTTTAGCCTTTGGATTTAGAAGTGAAAATAAAGTATCTCTGACTTTCTGTTACAAAGTTGATTGTCTGTGTCATTGAAAGGCTTTAGTACTGCTCTTTTTCTAATAAAGTTATCAACTCCAAACTAGTCCCTTGTTTTTAACTATGAGGCACACTGTTAATACAGATGTTAGGGAACAATTTTTTCTAACTTGTCCTGTTGAAGGGTGATTTTTATAGAACTTCCCGTTTGATGTTTTAATGGTGCTTCAATTTTGGGTGGTTATGAATAAATTTGGATTTGCTTTTAATAGCAAAGGTGTACAGTGAACTAGAATATATTTTTACACCCATGAGAGGTTTCTTTAGTAGTAAAAGGCTCTGAATAAACGTGCAGTGTCTTTTTCTGTCGACCTATGAAATCATTTAGGCAGACATTCAGAAACTTTGAGCTAGTTGGTTTTTTCTTCTTTTCCTTTAAGTCCTATACCACAAACTTCTTTTAACCCAGTCTTGTCTGTTTATAAATGTACATATTCCATGTATGGAGTGTATATATAATGAAGATATTTAAAAAAAATAAAGCAGGTGATAGTTCACATGGAAGTAGCAGCATGTTTATATCTAGCTCCATCAACTATATAAAGTATTATCCCTGACTACAAATGTTTATATATCACATCAATTTCTTGTGACTTAGTTTTTTAATACTGCCATCAGTTTATAGGTGACAAAAGTGGGCAAGTGGCTTATGTAGGAAGTGGTCTTATGTTGATCAGTGCTAGGACATGGAGACTGGGTCTCAGCCTTTTCTCGCTCTTTTGCCGCTGTGCTCTTCTAGTGTGCATTATGGGTCAATGCAGAGAGAAACTGGGATGAATCATGAAGTCATCACTTTTAGAAGCTCTATATGAGAAAATGTTAATGGGGTCAGAGCCTTCCTGGCTTCCCTGGCTGCTGTAGAGATGCCAGAGTAGGTGAGGAGGCTGTCTTTGAATTTGTCAGAGACCAGACAGGTGAAGATGAAGGTAATTGTCAACAACAGTCTGACAAGCACAGAGTCACCCAGTCCAAAGCTCTGTTTTGTGTAGTGTTTAGCTTGATGATGATGTATTAAGAAGAACATAATCTAGGAAGCCTGCTCAAGTATTAAAATGCCAGGTTGCTTTCTTCTGCCTCGACTAGAGTGAACAATGAATTCAAATGAAGAACAACAATTTGGGCTCCTGTGAAAAGGTGTCCTCTGAACATTGAGATCGATGAATGCAGATCCAGGATTTGAGAGAACTTGCTCCTTAGGGTGTGAGGTGTAGAGTCTAGGTACTAACTTACTCTAAGTAATGTATTTCTATTTTATAGACCAAATAACTGTCTTTGTCATTTGGAGTGTGTGAGAGAATACTGTGTATGTGTCATATCTCTTTGGAGAGCCGATCTTAATTTTGGAAACAGCAAGCAGTTAGTTGATTTTTTTAAAATGCTTTTTATTTTGGAACTTTTTAACCACATAGCAGCATAATCAATCAACCACTGGAGTGGCTCATAGCTATAGCTAGCCCCATGTGTTTGCATGTGTCTGTGTGTATGGGGGGGTTGCATAAGTGTATGTGTGTGTGCGCGTGCGCGCACATGCATGTCTACTCTTAGGCATTCTCAAGCATGTCTCAGTTATGCTGTGTAACCTATGTCTCTGAAAGAGGAGGTTTCCTAAATAGTGTTGTAAAATCCAATGAGCTTTTTACTCAGTTGTTCACAGACTGATGGCTCTTTGCTCTGTAACTCTCAAGAGGTGGAGAACTGGAGCCTACTGTTAGACCACTCCTGAAGAGAGCGGACAGACTAAACAGACAGCCTCTACAGTAGATTCCAGCTGGATTTGAAAGTACTTTTGTACCTTTGTAATCATGAGCTGTTAAATTGTTCATGGTGTTCCGCTTAGCTACTTCCTTGAACGTTTCTTGCCTTGGATATAGGTAGTGTTACAGAAGGGGACCAAAGGTCATTCCAAGGTCCAAGAAGACTTGGTTCACATAGCCTTTGAGCTGAGCCACCTAAAGATTTTAGGTCTATATACAAACTGAAATTTTTATGGTGGAAGCTTTTGAGTTCACATCAATTCTGTTTTTAGAGATGGGTAGTTGCAGTGCAGATGAGTAACTTGAGAACACTTTAACGCCATTTATGCACGAAGCATTCTGTGGGTAACACTTTTTTCAGGGGAGGTTTTCAAGCTTGTGTTTCTGACTGGTTTCTATTTGCTTGTGAAAGGACTCGAGATGGCTATGCATTTTAACTTGATAAGTACAATTGTAATGCTTGTTCTTGGTTTAAAAGCAACAGCTGAAGTGTTCAGTGATCTCTCCTTTATTCCTGTTTCTCCTTTATTCCTAGCTGCTAGCTAGAAGATCCTGATGTTACCTTTTCTTCCAAGTACTGGGGAAGTGGACAGGAAGCAGGAGGGCAGGAGGTGGGGAATATAAGATACATATAAATGTCTTTTTATATATGATGGTGTCCATCATATATGATCTGAATTTTCCATTTTCAATTACTGTATTTGGAAACATTTATTTTGAGATGTAGGCTATAGCACTTTGAAGTTGAATGTGTTGCTTTTAAAAAGAAGTATGTTTCAAGTAAGCTAAAACAGAAGGTAGATGGTTTTTTCATTGTATCACAATTACGGATTTTCTATTAAAATGCATTTCCAGAGTTTCACAACTGATCTATTTCTTCTCTTCAGCCATCCCAAGTAGATGAGTTGTCTGTTAACAGGTTTGTTTAGGAGCAACTTTGGAAACAGTTTGGCACAGCTAAGTGTGCTGTAACTCAGCCCTAGGTACGTGCTCTTCAGAAACTCTTACATGTTGCCAGAAGAAGGATGAACAAATGTGTTAATGTCATCTTGTATAATGAAGAAAAGAAAATCCTGGGACGATCCCGTCAGCATTTGTGTTGGATAACTAGTATGAAACCTCCCCACTGTGGAATTCTACAGGCATGAAAATGCACTTCAGCTCCACGTGTGACCATGGATGATACATGATGTAATACTGTTTCCAAAAAGCAAGCTACAGAAGGATCTATCCATTATGATTCACTTTGGTAAAGGTCAAGACAGGCTGTTAAACATGAAAGAGAAACAAGAATCAGTTGACATAGATCATTAGCTGCTACTTGAGAATGACCTTGGAGGGTAAAGGCTTTAGAGGAATGGCCACTGCTTTTTCTCAAGCTGGACGGGCTTTTTTTCTTTTTGAACTGTATGTTTGTGTGCTTTTGTATATATGCTATTCTTAATAAAAAAATTTTTTAAGTGGGAAAAGGTCTTGGTGTAGGTAGTGACTGGTAAACATACTGAGTTAATTTCAATGTATGGCAGATTAAGTTACACTTTCTCCTTTTATTCTTAAGATGGTCTCACTGCATAGCCCAGGCTAGTGTGGAAGTTGCGAATCTTTTCCCAGATTGCTTGGGTTAAGTGTACCACCACACTTGGCCAGATTTGGAATTCTGAACACTATAGACAAGGCATGCATGTGCTGTGTGGCCTCATTCTGTTTGGATGCGTCAGGGAAAGGTTGCTTCTAAACAAGGAAGGGTTAAGTACCATGAAGTATTAACAAAAACCTTTACTTATGACTTAAAACACCAGCAGATGTGCAGGGCTCACATAGCCCAGTGTTAGTCCAAGCCCATTTCCGCCACAGCCTACTCAGGGGAGACTTGGTCCTTCTGAGGTGTGAGTTCAGCGTGCATGTAAGCATGCCAATACTGTCCTCCATGCAGCCGTGAGCTGCACCAAGACTTCTTTCAATAGCTGACAAACACAAAGGGAAGTCTCCATCATTATAAAAAAGCAGTTTTGTGCAGCTAGGAGTCAAGAGTGTTGGTTATATTCTAACCCAGGTAAGTTCCGGGGGCATCTTAGTCTAACATCCTGCTGCCTGGTTCATTTCACTTAAAACAATTTGGGAATCATTTAGTGGAGTTACTGCCTGTGCAGGGCTTGTCTTTACATTCAAGGTAAGAAGTTGGAAAAAAAAATGAAAACGTGCTTCATCTTGAAACTCTCCGGTTTTGTCTTAGGACTTAAAAGGGTCTGTGCATCTGTGATGCCAGCATGTGGGAGGTTCAGGATCATCCCTCAGCTATGCAGAAAGTCTAAAGCCTCTGGGCCGCCAGAGCCCCATGCTCCGCCCCACCCCCTTTTGTTTTGGAGTTTAGTGTGCTTATCAGAACAGAAAAGAATTTGCTCACTAGCTTAGTGATTGGATCACTGTCCGAAGGAACTGTAACTAGCCACTGATAGCACCTGCATCGGTTCTGCCATTAGGATAGAGGATAACATTACATTCCTGACTAACTTGTTTTTCAATATAATTTATTGATTTTAAAACAATCTTCAACATTTTTCAAACGGTGATTTCTAGCTATTAACTAGCCTTAAGCTCCTGTCTAAAATGTCCTTATTGTCAAAGGTAAAACGGCAGTGAGGGGAGTTGTCACTTGAGGATCCATCTTTGCAGTCACAATCAGCCATCGCTGGAACACTGGAGCTAGCATTCTTTAAAAGCACAAATCCTACAGTGCTCCTGCCATTAGGATTGCAGGTGTAGGCTCATTCCAGTAAGAATCACACTGAGTTGCTATAAGAAACCATTTTGCTCTGATAATTGGGTAATGCCTACTGTGTGTCTTTTCTCTAAAAATTCAGCTGCTGGGATTGCAAATAGATTGTGTTGTTCCCCAAGGAGCCCTGGTGGTGTAACTAAACTCAGGGGTGACTTGATATTCAGGGAGTTAATAAGAGGAATGGGTGAGTGAACATGAGCACGAGTTAAACTAATGAAGCCGCCACCAGCTGAAGAGATGGGAGCTGTCCTCACAAGTCTCAGCCTGTACAAGTTAGTTGTTGATTTAGATCATGAAGTTTGTCCGTTGTATAGGAAAGAGGAGCTCATAAGCAGAGGGTCAGTGCTGGGCTATAGCAAAGCACTTCAGAAAAAACTTGGCCTCACCTGGGTACCATAGCTGTGCTTGTTAAACAGTAACTATGAGAAGTTGAAGGTGAGGAAAATTTCCAAAGTTCGGATGTGGTTAGCCAAGTTGTCACATGGGCTAGCCTCATTATTGACAAAATGATTCCAGACCCTTCTGTAGCTAGTAAGTCATTTTTGCAGCGTTATTGTTGTAGCAGGGTCTCTCTGTCAGAGGTGATGCTGTGTGTTGAGTCCATTCAGAATTTCCACTCTTCACCAAGAGGAGCTCTATCTCCTGAAAGTCCTGGAGTCTCTGGATGTCTTTGTCCTACATGATGGGGAGAGATTTAGTGATTTAAGAATACTATGTGAAATCACTGAAATGAGGCTTACTGTTACTGATGACCACTCATGTTTGCTTTTCCCTCTCCTTGGGAAATAGTTGAATTAGTTTATTTTTTGAGACAGGGTCCCTATGCCTGGAAGTCAGAGATCTACTGCTCCAAGCCCTGGGATTAAAAGTGTGTGCCTTCATACCCATCTTGGGGTTGGGGGAGGGGGCAGAGAACACAATATTTTTGTTTGTTTATTCAAGACAGGCTTTCTCTGTATATATCCTTGCCTATCCTGGACTTGATTTGTAGACCAGGCTGGCCTCAAACTTACAGGTATCAGCCTGCCTCTGCCTCCTGAGTGCTGGGCTGAAAGAAAACAAAAAAAAAAAAAATCTATTTACCTTTTCTTTTATATACAGTGGTGTTTTGCCTGCATGAATGTCCATATGAGGATGTCAGATATTGGAGTTATAGTTATGAGCTGCTATGTGAGTGCTGAGATTTGAGCCCAGGTCCTCTGGAGAGTTGTCAGTGCCTTTAACCACTGAGCCATCTCTCCACCTCTGAAAAAACAATCCTTTTTTTTTTTTAAGGATTTATTTTTTATGTATAGTTCTGCCTGCAGGCCAGAAGAGGGAACCAGAACTAATTATAGATGGTTGTGAACCACCATGTGGTTGCTGAGAATTGAACTTAGGACCTTTGGAAGAGCAGCCAGTGCTCTTTAGCCTCTGAGCCACCTCTACATCTACACACACTCACACACTCTCACTCATTCTTAACTAATGAAATCTGATATTGAAACTTAAGATCTACATTTTTAGCCTGAGGAAAGAATTTAAAGAAACATTGTTTCTGTGCATTGAACAGAAGTGTCTGACTGGAAGTGACCCAGCTGCTTTGTGGCTCTGGAGGCAGTTTCTACCATCTTGACTTTTGTGCTTTGATCATAAAATCTGAATGATTGGCTTTGTGGGCCATCATTTCACCCACCATAGTTACCTATTTGGTGGTATGTGACCCACCTTTCTGAGCAGTGTGTTCGGCAGCTTCCTCATCTTCTCCACTTGTTCTGGGGGAATCCCCAGTTCACAGCAGCTCACTTGTAATAAGTTCTGATAACTCAGTGCTTGTCTGTGTAGTTCAATTTCGATGAAGTCGTTTTCTTTGGAGTTCTGAATTCTTACTTTAAGCACCAGTTCTGATCACCCAAAAATTCAAACATAGTTTTTAAGAGGTAAAATACCCATTTTAAAGATTGTTGGCATTACTAGTTATAGCAGAGATAACCCTGAAAACTGAACTATAAGGATACTTGGAGCTTTGGTAGCTAAGAGCTGAGACTTAAGAACATGGGCCAACTGAGGTGTGTGCCCCTGTCAGGCCTACTACAAACACCATGCCAGTCACTCAAGGTGTGCACTTGTTTGAGAAAGACTTCTGTGTCATCGAATGCCATGTGTGTGCAGGTTCCTGTGGCCAACAAGAGTGGGATCCTCTGGAGCTGGAGTTAACAGGCAGTGGTGAGCTTCCAGATGGTAACCAAACTGGGCTTCTGGAAGAGCGATAAACACTCAGCGTACCAAGCCATCTCTCCAACCTCTGTCTCTGGAAGCAGGCCTCACTATATAGCCCGAACAGACCTTAAACTCAGGGCTCTCCTAGCTCAGCCTTAGAATGACAGGCATGCTCACCACACCCATCTTTTTACTTTCTCAGGGTTAGAGATTAAAGCCAGAGTGTTAAATGAGTGTAGGTAAGCACTCTACTTTAAGCTATACTTCCAGTAAGAGATTTCAAATAAGCAGTGGAGAGGTGCCTCAGTGGTTAAGAGCTCTGGATGCTCTTCCAGAGGACCTGGGTTCCATCCCAGCACCCAAATGATACCTGAATTCCATCTGTTAACTCCAGTTCCAGGAAGATCCAGTGGCCTCTGAGGGCACCAGGCACACGGCGCACGCATGCTGTGCACAGACATACATTTAAAAGTAAAGTCCACAGTGGGTATTCAGGACATTGACAGTGTGTATAGCAGCTGTGATGCTTAGTTGGCGATTTGCAAGGTTAAAGGAGATCTGTCATTGGGCAGGTGTCAGTCACTGGGTTTGATTCTCACAGCGCCCCATAAGAGCTATGAAGATTCAACATCTTGTGGGACTTAAGACATTGAGTGTGAATCTTGCCAGTTTCCTATTTCAAAAACAGTATGGACTGAAACTACACTGGGTTAACCAAATGGAGAGCACAGTTCTACAACATTGTTCAAGAGCCTGGTCCTAACCTAAACTAGTGGTGTCAGGCTTGTCGTCATGTGGGGCAGTTGGCAAGCGTGGCTTCGTGCCTTGCTGCCTTCCACCTGGGAGGGAATTAGGGAAGAGATGGTCTGAGAAGCAATAGTTCTAGCACTTGGCTGTGCTTGCTTGATCTGCCAGTCAGATAAGGAAGCAGTGCCTGCCTCAGCTTCTTCCTCCCTCCTACATCACCTAACCCTCACAGGTAGGGCAGGAAATGGACAGTAATTAGTTTTAATCTCAACTAATAAAGCTTTATTTCTGGGTGGGGCATGCCACATTGCATTGTGGAGCCTTTAAGTGGGCTCTGGGGATTGGACGCAAGTCTTAGGCTTGTGTGGCAAGTGGCCATCCCACAAGCCCTAGTTTCAGTCTTGAGTGATTTTTCTTAATTACCAGTGAAATCATGAAAGGAAGCCAAGTCTATATTCTAAAAGTATGTCTAATCTAGGAAAGAAATACTATCTGTGCCCTGTGCCCTTAAATTTCTGGTATGCAGTGGTTTTTTTCCAGGTCTCTGTGAAGCTACACAGCAGAAAAGTCCCAATTATAGAGAAACTGTCTGACCCATAGGAAGGAAAATAAGTCTTATTTTATTTTTGTTTGGGGGTGGGGGTTGGTTTTTCGAGACAGGGTTTCTCTGTGTAATAGCCCTGACTATCCTAGATTTGACTTGTAGACCAGTCTGTCCTTGAACTCATAGAGATCCTCCTGCCTCTGCCTGGGATTAAAGGTGCGCACCACCTAGCTAGGAAAAGAAGTCTTTAATCCCAGCACTTGGGAAGCAGAGGCAGACGGATCACTGCGAGTTCGAGGACAGCTCGGTCTACAAAGCGAGCCTAGGACAGCCAAGGCTACACAGAGAAACCCTGTCTCGGAAAAACAAGAACCTTGTGGGGCTAAGGATATTGCTCAGTGGTACAGCACTTGTCTGTCATGCCTGAGGTTTTGGGTTTGACCAACACAGAGGATGTCAAAACTCCAGAGTCTGGCGTGGTGGCACCCGCCCTTAGTCCTAGCACTCGGAGGCAGAGGTAGGAGGATCTCTGAATTCAAGGACAGCCTGGTCTACAAATCAAATCTAGTATAGCCAGGGCAGTTAAACACACAAAGAAGCCTTGTCTTGAAAAACCAAACGAAAAACAAACAAACAAAAAAGCTCCAAAGAGATGAATGAGCCTTTAGAACGGAGTGAGCTTTTATAGGGCAGTCGAAGAGGCAGATGGCAGTAAGGAGAACATTGCGGTGTTGCCCAGGGAGGAAAGGCAGAACACAATCCTTGGCAGTATAGAAGTTGAATAATTTCAAGCCAACAGCCATAGAGCATTAAAGTTAAAGCCTTAAGTCTCCCCAAATGCAAGCCCTGCTTGTACAGCAGCATCAAATACTCCCAGTGTGGAGACAGTTCTACCCATCATGACCCCCCTCACACAGCTTCAAGTCTCTTCTTCAGCACACAGGAATTGGCACGGTCTCATCTGCCTCTGCCAAGGAGGAGACTCGGGCATCTTTCTGAAGAGTGTTGCAGACATCAGTTTGCAAGTGGGGTGATAGGCTTGTGCATCTCTACTAACTCATCATGACTTTCCCAAATCTAACTGGGTAGTGAGTTCTTCCTTTGACACATTGGCCTGAAATAGGTTAACTGCTCTGAACCTGTTTTGTGATCAGGAAAATGAGGCTAACAAGCCCTTGCTCACAGGGTGGCGAGAAGAAAAAGGAATGCTCAGAACACCAGAAGTGAGCGCCAGACACTGCTGGCTGCTGCTTGCATTTGTATAACTGGTCCTGGGAGAGAACCCTTGGCCCTGTTGCTCTGCTCATGACTGGTCCACTGCTACAGCAGTAGCCACCACTTTCCCTACCTCCCACCCTCTACCACCACTCCCCTTGAGGACTGTGTTGGGAACAAGAACCTGACTCACCTGCCAACCTCTCCCTGCTATCCTGCTCAGGCTCCTCCATGACAGATGAGTGGTTCCTCTCACGCTGTCTGTGAGCTCCCAACCAGTCTCCTAGCACCTCAGCGCAAGTATATTCAGTAAGCTAGTATGTTCTGTCACCAATCCTGTAAAATGGGCAAGGTCATGTTTATTGCTAAGTACACAGGCTTAGGTGTGCCATGTGACCTACATAGTATGCTGCCAGTGAAAGCAGAGACTGAAGTTCAAGGCTTCTCCCTCCTTCCTAGGCTGTGACCCCTGGATACAGTGCAGGATGGGAGTGGAACCTTTTGCTGTAGTCTGAGTACCAGTGACCAAGCCAGGCACCTCAATGCCCTCCACCAGGGTCAGGCTTTGAAGAGATTTGTTGATCTACATCAGGGATAAGAAATGTCAAGCCCTTAATTTCCGAGATTGAACAGCCCCTTCCTCAGTTGCTGTGCATGACTAGAAAGAAGCTGGAAGCCCCTGGCCATGCCTGGGTGGACTGTCCTGTGACTGTGACCCCTTGTACAAGCATCAAAGTGCAAGAGGTAGGCTGAGACAAGGGTAGGTGGGTCTGGACAAAGTCCCCGGTGAGACTGCTGTCCCAAACTCAAAAGCAGATTGCAAGGCAAGGAGGGACATGGACTGGGACAGTATGTATGGGTAGTTATGTTTTAACATTCCCAAGGCAGAGCGGGGCGCAGTGGTACACACCTGTAATCCCAGCACTCTGGAAGGCGGAAGCAGGGGAATCTGTGAGTTCAAGGCCAGCCTGCTCTACAAAGTGAGTCCAGGACAGCCAAGGCTACACAGAGAAACCCTGTCTGGGGGTGGGGGGTGGGGGCACTCCCGAGCCAGAAGACAGCAAAAGGAGGTCCAGGGAGCTGAGTAGTCTTCAGCCTCCAAACACTGGAAGATCCTGTAAGTCATAGACATACGTACACCAACTGCGGAAAGCTAACTGCCCGGACACCCTACAAAGAGTCTGAGTTAAATGATCTGGGGTGGTTAAAGTCCTCTAACTGGCTGTCATGAGCTGCTACCATTGAGAGTCACTGATTTGGCCAAATTGCCTAGGGAGCAAATGAGGAAACCAAAGTCCAAGGAAATTGAACTGCCACTGACTAGAGGTCGGCCTGGTCTTAACTGAGCATTGATATGGGCACAGCTGCCAGGGTGTGGTGAGCCGTCAACAGGTGCAGGATGGGAGTGGAACCTTTTGCTGAAGGTTCCTGAATCGCCCTACCTGTTGAAACAGGCTCAGTGGAACAGGGGCTGCAGCTGGCACACTGAGGGGAAGCCTCGACCTATGCCACCACAGACCGGTCAGCTCGCCCACTCACTGCTCACGTGTGCACTCAGTCACCCAGCAGCACTTGCTTCTTATGTCCCCATGTGTCCTGATGGTTTGAGGTCCACCTTTACTGTTAACCCTGTATTTCATCTGCCCACTGCTGTCTTACCTAACTTATGTTTTAATTATAGAAGTTTATACTGTAATTTCCACAGCCAAGAGAGCTAATACCCTTCATAGCTTTTATTTTCTGACATTTTAAAAGTAACTATTGTTACTTTTTTTTTTTTGCATGTGAATTTTTCATTTAAAAGTATGCTAAGGGAGGGTGAGATGGATCAGTAGGTAAAGGTGCCACCACGCCTTACAGTCTGCGTCTGATTTCCTGAACCCAGCCAAGGATGGAAGAGGAGAACCAACCCCATTAAATTGCCAACTGATTTATTTATTTTTATTTTATTTATTTTTTAATTTTTATTTATTTATTTATTTAGGTTTTTCAAGACAGGGTTTCTCTATGTGGCCTTGGCTGTCCTGGACTCACTTTGTAGACCAAGCTGGCCTCAAATTCACAGTGATCCACCTGCCTCTGCCTCCCAAGTGCTGAGATTAAAGGCGTGCGCCACCATGACCAGCCCCCAACTGATCTTCATATGCTGGTCTTACCACTGAGCTACACTCCCAGACCAGAGACAATTCTTTATAGGTCTTGACGTGCATTTTGACAGTGCACTGACAGCCACTGCTTCTTTTCTACGCTGGTTTTTTTTCAAAGATGTTTGTATGAATCAGCCTTGAAAGGCAGAAAATGCTCTACTGACCCCCCTTCCACAGCCAAGGATAGGTTGTATAGTGTAGGGTATATAATATATTAAACACAATGTCTTTGGGGGAGGCAAGAATCATTCAGTATGAGCACTGTAGTATGCGCACACACACACACATATAAAACTTGGAGGTGGAGCAGCAAGGTAGCTTTGGCAGCATAGGTGCTTGCTGCCCAAACTTAGATTCCAAGCTCCATCTCTGGAACCCACATAAATGTGGAAGGAAAGAGCTAACTGCTGTGAGTTGTCCTTTGACCTACACACACACATGACCCCACACATGCTCATATGAGCAATAATAAAATATTTTTCAAGAGGATTTCTGCTTTTATAAGCTGTTTTTAATCATTCCGATTTTTATTATTTATTTAGAGACAGAGTCATGCATCCCAGGCTGGCCTCCAACTCCCTATGTAATTGAAGTGATCTTAAATTTATGGCCCCTTACCTCTACTCGAAAGTGCCGGCATAACAGCAGTGCACCACCACACTTGAGTTACGTGGTGCTGGGGGTTGAACCCACAGCTCTGTGCGTGCCAGGCAAGCATCTACCAACTGAGCCATGCCTCCAACCCTGTTGTTGCTTTAACTTTTGGATAAATTTAGGGGTGGGAGATTTTTTTTTTTTAAATGACTGAGGAAGGTATGGAGGTAAGTGGTTGGGTAAGCAGCCTCGTAGAGCCTTCTGCATAAGCATGAGCTGGTAAAATGACTGAGGAGCACTTTCTGCTCTTCCACAGGACCTGGGTTCTGTTCCCAGCGCCTACATGGTGGCGCACAAATGCCTGTAACACCATTTCCGTGGGATCTGACGCCCCCTTCTGGCGTCCAAGGGTTCCTGCATGCTTTTACATGTTGCATACAGACTAGCAGGCACACACACATATACAGACATAAGGAAGAAAGAAAAAGAAGTGTGCTTGAAAGCTTTCCTTAATGAACTTCACCCTGGTCCTCAGAGGGAGCCCAGCACCTGGACCTCTGGAGGGGCTGCTTCCAGACAGAACACAGACAGCATGGCCGTCTTGAAGGCATTCTGTGTATAATGGTTTGAAGTCCCCAGAGAGACCTTACTCCTCCACCGGCCTCCAACTTGAGTGGCTGAACTGTGCATTTACTGTCTTTTATTTCTAGCCTCCAAGTGAGTGTGAGGAGTATCTCATTTTATCTTTGACTGTGGAGGTCAGAGGACAACTTACTGGAGTCCTTCCTCGCCTTCCACCACCCGGACTCTGGTTCTAAGGGTCTATTTCCTTTCCCTCTGTCTTCCCAGAATGCCCCTCGCCAGACCGAGATCCCCTGAAATCGTCATTGCTGTCAGGGGCTGAGTTAGGTTTCAACGCCTCACAGCACGAATCTCCCTCCTCCACCTCCCCTCCCCTGAGCCCCGCTGAACTCCTCCTCCCTCCTCCTCACACATGGCCATGGGCAGAGCAGCCCCTCTCTGCCATTCCCCTCACATCCACGAGGGGTCGCACCACGCCTTCAAGAGTTCTCCCCAAGAACCTGCACCTCTGTTAGTCCTTTCCCTCTGGAACCTCCCATCTCTCCCAACAGCACCTTCGGGCTTAAAGCTCCAGAGCTGTGTTTCTGGCAGAATACAGATGGGTTTCCTGTCCCAGAAACCCATCTTTGCAGCCACCCTGCGTGGTTTGAGCTGACTCTGTGGGAAGCATGCTTTCTAACTCCTTCATTTCAATGCCCCTGTCCTGCACTTTCCTCGTCACCAAAATAGCAATTAAGTTCCACTGAATTGAGGGCTATCCAAGTGAGTGTGGAGCAGGGTCTCATTTTGATCATGGTGTTCAGCGTACCCCAGGTGCCCTGCATACCCCAGGCACCTGGCATACAGCAGGTGCCTAATAAAAGCAAGTCATTTTACCAAGACTTTAACGTCTCTCCTTCCGTAGCTCTCCATAGCGCCTCCTGCTCTTCTTTGGCCTTCATTTCTGTGTGCACTAGGGGCAGCGAGGTTTCCTGGGTAGGATCTCTATAGTGGATGCAGACTTCACAGGCCCTCAAGTCAGACATGGGAGCCTTTCTGTCCATGGAAATGTCAACCTCCCTCTCCTTTGTTGCATGGTATGAAAGCATTTTCTGAAAAATTCAGGCTTGCCTTGGTAAGTTCTTTATTTTTATTTTTTAAGATTTATTTATTTTGTATACAGTGTTCTGCCTGAACGCCAGAAGAGGGCACCAGAGCTCATAGGTGGTTGTGAGCCACCATGTGCTTGCTGGGAATTGAACTCGGGACCTCTGGAAGAGCAGACAGTGCTCTTAACCACCGAGCCATCTCTCCGGCCCGCCTTGGTAAATCCTTAAAGATGTTCCCTCCTCTTTCTCCTTGGGGTCCTAGCCAGTGAAGAGATCGCTCCTGATTTTGGAGATTTACTTTTCTTAGCAGGCATCTACAAAGATGGCCTCTGGCCTCACTCAGCATCATCTGCTGATGGCTTTCCATTTCAGATATATTGATGACTGCCATTGTGCCTGCCCAAGGACGCAGCGGTCCACCTGGGCCTCAGACTGACCCTCAGTGTCTTCTGATCCCAGAAACTTCTCTCAGCCCCCTTCACTCTTTCCAGACAAACCATATAATTCATCACGTCTGGTTTATGTGGAGATAACTTGTAGGCTATTCTGAGATGTTGGTATCTCTATCCCTGAGTTCTGGGGTGGGGCAGGAGAATGCCTTCTATGGCTAGGATTTGCTGAGGCAGTGCTCTCAACTGTGAGAGCAGTCAAGCCCTAGCTCCCGCAGGACAACCATGCTGCCATCACTGTTGGCATGATACACTGAGGTGTTACAATACATCACAGGGTGGTGCGATACACCTAAGAAAGAAGCCTGGTTAACAGCTCCAACATCGGCCCGTCACACCTTTTATCCTGTTTTCAAGGCACTATGGGTACAAGCTGACTCATATTCTCCAGCACCCTAGGGTTGTTTGGGCTCCTAGTAATGTGTAGGGTGGAGGCAGGGGTGACACATGAGGTTTCTAAGGGTTGGTGTTCAGTCCTCTGAGGGGTGGGGGTTGGACAACTAAAAGCTACTGGTTGCACACAACAGAAAACCAGATTGGTTAATTCTGCCTGTGAGAATTTTCTGGAAGGATGACTGAACAGCCCACAGAAGCACAAAGGAGAACTAGAGGACTTGATCTCTTAAATTGTACAGGAACCCTTCAGACTGGGGTAGAGCCACAGGGAAGGACTCTAGAGGCCAGTCCTGCTGCCCTCCAGGGTCAGCTTGACCCTCATGCTAGCTTCTGGGGACACATGATGCTAGCTGCTGGGGACACAGCATCTCTGCGCCCAGGTTCGGCGCCCAAGCACTTTGTAGGGATGTTGTGAGGGGTCTTTGACCTGTAGGATAAAGGCTTCCCATTTTGGATTACCCTTCCCCCCACCATGGTGTTTAGCTAAGCAACCAAAACCAACAAACACCAAGCTCTAGTTTCTCTGACTTTGCAGTTGCCAAGAGGCGATCTCCAGCCTGCCTCCTGCAGGCAGCTGGTTACCTGGAGCACTGCTTGCAGGCATGGGTCAGAGACTTCGCCAAGCTCAGTGAGGCTATCCAGACAAGCTCAGTGCCTCTAGAGAGCCCCTATGTCACCCTTCTCAGTGGCTGGGTCACTGAACTCTGTGCCAGGATTGGCTTAAATCTACCCCACCCCACCCTACCCCACCCCCGCTTTGTTTTTGTTGCTGTTTTGTTTTGTTTTTTGAGTCGGGGGTTATCTGTGTAGTCCTGGCTGTCCTGGACTTGCTTTGTAGACCAGCCTGGCTTCAAACTCACAGAGATCTGCCTGCCTCTGCCTCCTAGGTGCTGAGATTACAGGCATGTGCCACCACTGCCCAGTGAATGGCTTAAATTGTTATGTGGATGATTGCATTGGGTCCTGTGTGCTCACACGCGCATGCGCGTGTGCGCGCTTGCGCTCTCTCTCTCACACACACACACACACACAAGTGCCAATGCTCACACACATGTAGAGGCCAGAGGAGCACATTGGATGCCTTGCTCCATTGCTCACTGCCTTCTTCCCTTGAGACAGGGTCACTGACGATCCCTTTGTCTCCACTCCTCCTCACTGCAGTTGCAGCCCCACAGTCATGCCCAGCTGGGGGAGTTGGGGAGCCAAACTCAGGTCCTGTCCTCTCTCCTACCATGCCATCTCTCTGGTGCCTGATAACTGCTTTTAAAGTTTGGCGGGAATGTCAAAGATTAGACAAGTGAAGGGCGAAGGTGGAGAGTAACAGGAAGTAGGAGGCGTTGAATGGGTCTAAGGGTGTGTGTGTGAGAGAGAGAGAGAGAGAGAGAGAGAGAGAGAGAGAGAGAGAGAGAGAGAGAGAGAGGGATCCCATCAGGGAGCTGTGGCTGTGCGGTAGGATCCTCGGAGTTACTTTCCTTGACCCAACCCACCCCAGAAGCTCCGACCTCACAGTCGGTGTCCTCTTCCTGCCCCCTTCACTGGCCTCCCCGTCTCCTCAGGGCCTGTGTTAGTGTCTCCTTGGGGGCACAAGGCAGTAGCTGAGGTCTCATGATAGACTCCTCAGCCCTGCCTGCCCAGCCTGGCTCCTTCGAGAGCTGGGCCCCTGCACGCAGCTTGCCCACTGAGGTCTGGGCTCCGGCCACATTGGTCCTTGGCTCCTCCACTTGCTGGTAAAAGGCCTTTGCACCGGCTGCTCCCTCCCGTGAACGCTCTTCTGTCTCACAGCTGCAGGCATGCTCAGATTTGTTCTCGTGATGAGGCAGAGGAGCAGAGCTGAGAAGGCCTCAGCGTATCTCCCTGAACTCTGTGAACATCTCGCTGGCCAAAGGAAACTCATGGCGGCTGAGGCCAGAGACCATTTGGGAGACAGCAGCAGAAATTGATGGCACACTCTGAGACAGGGGAACTGAAGAACCGTGGCCTTGTGATTGGAGACCTGTGACCTCCCGTGATGGGCTGTGGGCCTGTGCTCCAGGCCCCTCCCTCCTGCCCAATAGACCTGCCTCAGCAAGTGTCTCTGTCTGTTGGATGCCCTTCCATTTTTGCCCGGATAGCATATAGGGTATGCTTGCCATGCGCCAGGCCCAGTCCTAGTGGCTGGAATATGCCAACATACAGTAGGATTTGTGCTTGCAGCACCTAAGGTTCAGAGATAATGACATCTGTTGGGAAGCTGACACTGGGAAGGGCTACCAAAACAACAACAACAACAACAACAACAACAACAAAAAAGCAGTCAGTGTGCTTTCTTCAATGAGGGAGACAGGAAAGGGCTTGCTGGCATGTTTGAACTGAGAGCTAGTGAAGGAGAGTGAGCCAAGCACACAAGTGGGAAAGAAAGTTCCAGGTCAGGGCAGCGCAAAGTACCAAAGTCCTGGAGATGTAACATGTGTTTGAGCAACAGATGGCTAGAACAGAGTGAATGAGAGATGAGCAGGGCTGGCACACACACACACACACACACACACACACACACACACACACACACACGTGTATAGTAGTAGTATCTGGTGAGGACTTTGGACTCTATTCCAAGTACAAGAAGAGCTGTCAGCTATCAGAAGCAGCCAACAGGGCACAGAGAAGCAATCTGAGTTTGTCAAAAGGTTCCTGTCCGCAAAGGAAGGACGGGTCGAGGAGGGGAGAGGGGAGGCAGGAGCCTAGTTAAGAAATGTCACCACCACCACCAAGGCGAAGGTAGTATGTGTGATGGCCATGGCGGGTGGTCAGGCTCAGGACACTTTGACTGTGACCCTGGTAGGTGGCCATGCCCAGGACGGGGGACAGGAATGGGATGTGACTGGTACTTTGAACCTGACCATGTGGGCAAACGGATTTGCTACTTGCAGACCTGATAGACACTGTTTTAGATCCACTAGCTCTGCTAAGAGGAAAAGACTTCTAGGGCCCTAGACACAGAGGCTGCCTTGTGAGGGAGCACGGGGCTTTGTGGAGCCTGCCTTCCACATGCTGGGAAAGCAAAATACCTCACGAATCTGCCTCACGAATTCATTCACCACTATGTTCATTCATTCATTCATTCATTCATTCATTCAGCAAGACTTGAGTGAGCACCACAGGTAATACACCACAGACATTTTCCTGTGTTCTGTGGAAAGTGACAACGTTGCCTGCTGCAGACAGACAGTGTTGCCTTACTTTCTCGAGACAGTGCCTCCTAACTCTCTGGAAACACAGTAGCCTTTACTTTTCTACTTTCTCATTTGTTCCCTGACATACATGTTGGTTGGGAGACAGGTGATCAGTAAGCTATACTTGTAAAAGGGACTACTTTAAGGCCAGCATAGTGCCGTGGGCCTGTCATCTCACTATAGGAGAAGTAGAGGCAGAAAGAAGGACTGAGAATTCAAGATGGCCTGGACTGTGTAGTAAGACAATAACACCATGTCTCAAAACGACCGAACACGGAAAGAAATACAACTAAGTATTGTGCCTAGGAGAAACAAGACTGGGCAGGAGGGTCTCCCAGGCAGCGTCTTCAAACACCAAATCTCAGAATACTCTCAAGCCAATTTGTTTTTCACAAAGCGCCGGCCTCGTTCTCAGGAAGGGAAGAAAGGCAGGGTGGACCATAGTGACTCTTGGGGGTGGGCGTAGGGGTGGGGGGCGGTCTTTGGGAAAGGATTGTCTTGGAAGAGCAATCTCCTGAGGCAAGGTGCCTTGTGAAAACGGCCTGGTTACCAAGCTCTGGGGATCAGGAATCTCAGCGGACCGGAACAGGTGTGGGGGGAGGGGGCACCCTGGGCCCCTCGGAGCAAAGCCGCTCAACCCCACTGCAGGATTCTGAGTGTGTGCAAAGGGGGTTGCCGGCCCTGCGCGCTGTTTGAGGGTTTCTGCTATGCGAAGAATTTTCTTTGTGCTCTCTGGTGCTTTATCCTGCGAGGAATGAGGAGAGGAAGCACGGGTCTCTGAAGGCTCATAAACCAAAGTCCGCACCTCACTCCTGCCGTGGCACAGATGGGTGGCCTCAAGTAATGTGTTTATGTCCCTTCAGAGCAGCAGCGCCCACACAGCACAGCCATTTCGTTAGACTGGGCTTTGAAGAGGCAGACTCAAGCAGTTGCGGGCCAGCTTCAGGAGAGATGGGGGTCATTGGGGATAAAAGAGGGCGTTAACACGAGAGTCTGAGCTGGACTGAGTCAGGGTCCAGGGTGGAGGGAGAACGGTTTGTGAGAGTCAAAGAACGTGGGCGGAGACCGTGGTGGCCATTTCTGGGATTTACAGGCTGGGCGTTTGACAGAATGAACTGTTCGCGGAATCAGGAGACAGAGAAGGACATTCAGGTTTGGTGGATGGGATCGAGTTATACCTCAGAGCCCGCAGCGTGCGAGAGGTTCCGCCCACTGCTGGGAATATACATGTCATGTGAGGTTTGGGAAACACCACCAGATCTAAAGATGCTGAACCAAAGGTCACTGGGGCCTGGGTGGGGTGTACAGCAAGGTATTATGGGGTGGAAACCCCGATACAAGGAAGAGTGGAAAACAGCAGTAAGGGGAGACATGGAGACCAGACAGACGGCTGAGTTCCGGCCAGTGAGATGGAAGCAGCTATAATGTTCCCGCTAGGTCTGGCTCATGAAACTCCACCTTCAGTCCGCCAGCCCTCCTCTCCAGGGCTGGGCAGATGGCTTCTGAAAGGACCAGAAAGGCATGTCCTAAGGCTCTATGAGCCATGCAACCATCACAACACTAATGGACACGTGAGCCATACGCAGTATGTAAATTAATAAAAAACCAGGCTGGGGGGGGGTTGGGGGAGGGGCGCTGGGGAGATGGCTCAGTGGTTGAGCACTGACTGTTCTTCCAGAGGACCCTGGTTCAATTCCCAGCAACCACATGGCAGCTCATAGCTGTTCATACTCTAAGATAAGACACTCTCACGCAGACATACATGCAGGCAAAACACCAATGCACATAAAACAAAACAAACAAACAAACAAACAAACAAAAAGGCATGGTGGTGAATGCCAGCCCTTAAGAGATGGAGGCAGGAGAATTAGAAATTCAAGGTCAGCCAGGCCAGGCACGGTGGCACAGGCCTTCAGGAGGCAAAGGCAGATCACAATGAGTTTGAGGCCAGCCTAGTCTACAAAGTGAGTCCAGGACAGCAGGATTACAAGAGAAACCCTGTCTTGGAAAAAACAAAAACAAAACAAAGAAGAATTTTGCTCATCCACCCAAGAGAGAGTCGCTGGCAATACTGGACAAGGTTTTACAAGAATAAGACAGGCTCAGGCAAGAACTGACTGGTTTGCAAGGAAAACAGAAAAAAAAAAAAGAAAAGAAAAGAAAAAAAAAAAAAAGACTTCACTCGAAACCTGGGCTGTTGGTTAGGAAGAGCAACATTTTTAGATGCCAACGGTGAGGGAACCATATTATGAAAGCTTTAGAACCCAGAGGTGGGGGGTGTGGCTCCGTGATGGATCCCAGGCTTCGAATGTTCCAGACTTTGAGTTCAATCTCTTCCATGAGAAGAAGAAGAAGAAGAGGAAGGAGAAGAAGAAGAAGAAGGAGGAGGAGGAGGAGAAGGAGGAGGAGGAGGAGGAGGAGGAGAAGAAGAAACGGGGTGGTAGTGGTACATGTCTTTAATTCCAGCGCTCAGGAGACAGAGGCAGGAAGATAGATCTCAGTGAGTTCAAGGCCAGCCTGGACTGCAAAGAGTCTAGAACAGCCTGGGCTCTATGTAACAGAGAAACTCTGTCTTGAAAAAGCAAAACAAAACAACAACAAACAAACAAAAAAAAAAAAAAGAAAGAAAGAAAGAAAGAAAAGAAAAGAAAAGAAAAAGAAAGAAAGAAAGAAAAGTGAAACTAAGAATAAGTAATCAGGGGGCTGAAATGATGGCTCAGGATTAAAGATAACTGCTATTCTTCCAGAGGACTAGTGTTCTGCCTCCAACACCCGGTACCCAGGTCAGGTAGCTCAGAACTGTAATTCCAACTCTCAGGGATCTGACTCCTTTTCTGACTTCTTCAGGCATCAGCATACATGTGACACACACACACACACACACACACACACACACACACACACACACACACAAACTTTAAAAAGAATTTTTTAAAAATTGCTGGGCGGTGGTGGCGCAGGCCTTTATTCCCAGCACTCCGGAGGCAGAGGCAGGCGGATCACTGTGAGTTCGAGGCCAGCCTGGTCTACAATTCGAGTCCAGGACAGCCAAGGCTACACAGAGAAATCCTGTCTCAAAAAACAGCAAAAGTCCACTAAGCCTCAGCTTTGCACAAAGTCAGAATAACCAGTGTCCTTCCCCAGCCAGCGGCTCAGTGCTGCCCCTGTCCACGCACGGAGAAGGAATGGCCAAAGGATAGGAAGCAACAGACAGGCTGGAAAATTATGTCTAAAAAATGCATTTTGTGTGTGGTTGCTGGCATCTGGAATGGGCTGGGAGCAAATAGATAAGGCGCCTTTTCAGGTTTCAAGGGAACCATGCCATCAAATAAGCCATAAGCCAGAGCTAAAAACAGAAAAAATCCATTTGACCCATTGGGCCTTCAGACCACCTACCTTCAGGCCTGGAAACGGCTGCCAACAGGCCCTGTGGGCTGCAAAGGACGAGCTAAGCCACCTCAGGGGTGGCCTTGGGAAGGAGATTTGGAGGGTGGGTTGCAGCCACAGAGAATGCATGGGGAAATTCCTGGCAGGGGATGGCAGCCCCACGGTCTAGCTTTTCCTGTTCTCTCTTCTGAGGAGGATGGGAGCTGTGATTTTCCTGTCTGAAGCACCTGTCTGGGGGCAGGGAGGAAGGGATTCAGCTGCGCCAGATTTCCAGGCTCCATGAGAGGCCGGGAGGAGAGAGAACCAACTATAGGGAGAGGGTCCAGCTTGTGGCGGAAGTGGCAAAACCCAGGATGTTGTAAGGGGTACAGTGGTGCACGCCTGTAATCCCAGCACTCGGGGAGGCAGAGGCAGGCGGATCTCTCTGAGCCTGGTCTACAAAGGGAGCCCAGGACTGCCAAGGCTACATAGGGTTTTCAGAAGCCCTGTCTCAGGGAAAACAAAACAAAACAAAACAAAACAAAACAGGATGGAAAGTGACTCATCTGTTGGGCAGTGAGCATGCTCTGTGTGTGAGAGGCTCTCTAGTGACCTTGGGGAGCCTGTGGCAGTGACGGGCAAATTGCTCACCAAAGGTAACCAGGGACCCACCAAGGGAGCAACGTGGGAAAAGCCTGTGTCTATCATGAAACCTGCTGCACATAGTTTTTGCCTTGGTCCCTCCAGGCTGCTGGCTGGAGTAGCTGCCCAGGGCCAACGTGGAAGCCATGTCAAAGATGCCTGTCCTGGCTAGGAAACACAGACCAGTTGAATAGTTCATAAAGAAATAGATTTTTAGGGGCTTGAGAGATAGCTCAGAGGTTAAGAGCACTGCCTGCTCTTCCAAAGGTCCTGAGTTCAATTCCCAGCAACCACATGGTGGCTCACAACCATCTATGATGAGATTTGGTGCCCTCTTCTGGCTTGCAGACGTACATGCAGGCAAAACACTGTATAGCTAATAAATAAATAAATAAATAAATAAATAAATAAATAAATAAATTTTAGTCAGCCAGTGGTGGCAGGCAGGTGGCAAGGTCAGGGACAGAGGAAGGCAGATCTTTGTGAGTTCGAGGCCAGCCTGGCCTAAAGAGTTCCAGGACAGCCAGGGTTACACAGAGAAAGCTGTGAGGACAGTACAGTTGTAACAGGGAGAGAGCAGGGGTTGGGGAACATGGACATTCACGGGGTGCTGTTGCAGCTAAGGAAGATAAGAAAGGGGGATAGACGGTAGGATGCAGGGGTGAGGGTGTGGCACTGTTAGTAGAGTGCTTTCTTAAGATGCTCAGAACTCTGGGTTTAAGCCCTAGCACTGCATGAAACTGGATGTGCTGGCCCAAGCCTGTGACCCTAGTGCTTGTGGTGTGGAAGTGGGGCAGGGGGAGGGGGTTTGGAGTTAGTTCAAGGCCATCCTCAGCTATCTAGGGAGTTCCGTTCAATGACTTGAATCCTGGATTCATTTCTGTTGCTCTGATAAAATGCCTTGGCAAAAACCCAAAACAATCAAGCAAAAACAAAACAAAACAAAACACCAAAACAAGTCAATCAATCAAACAACAACAACAACAAAAACACCCAAAACCTTAGGGCAGAAAAGATTTACTTTAGTTCACAATTCTAGGTTTTACTGTGTATCACAACGGGCAAGTACAGGTGGCAGGAAGATAAAATAACGACTTGCATCGTATCCAAAGTCACGATCAGAGAGGAACAAGGGCATGTATCCTCAGCTCGCTTGCTTGTGTGTGCTCAGTTTGCTGTCTCCACTCCTGCCCTGCTCTGGACCCCCTTCTTAGGGAGTGGTGCCACCGACAGGAGGCTGGGTCTTCTAAGGCAACCTCCCACAGACAAGCCCACAGGCCAGTCCAACGTACGCAATCCCTCACTTGTCCCCAAGTTGTTATAGGTTGTGTCAAGTTGACAGAGCTAACTGTCATATCTTCTCTCAAGCAAACAAACAAACAAGCAATGCAGAATGGAGTTCAGGAAGAAGAGGCATTTGGCAGTTAGAGAGGGAACGATCTATCTACCATTTATCTATTTATCTATCTATCTATCATCTATCTATCTATCTATCTATCTATCCATCTACTGTTAGTTAAGGGAAACAACAAAACAACTGTTTATTGAGGGAGAGAGAACGTAAACAATTTAAAAACCAAAAGCTTAGTTAATTAACTTTCTGTGGATTTTATTTGTGCGCTTTCTAAGGGCCCTTGACACCCTTCTGTGGGGAAGCAGTGGGGCGGATCGCGGGTGCACTGCAGTAGAGCTCTCTTAACTCTTAACAGTGTCGAGATTGCTCAGTGCTTCCCGCTTCTTCCCCTCCCACGCCATGTGGACTGAGGAAAAGCCATGCCGGCAATTAGCAGAAAGTGGCTCCAGGTCCGTCTTTATTTTGTTTCTAGCCAGAGGATCTGTTTTGATCATCTGAAAATCAGGAGCGCCCTGACTCTCCTACATTTAAGCGGCCTTTATCCCGGGCAGACCCCTGAGATGGAAACATCCTGGTTTCCATGGTGTTTCCTAGTGGGCGGAGCTTGTTTGGGGAGTCTGTTGAACTCCTGCCTGGAAGGAGCAGTGAGGACATTTGGCAAGCTGGACACAGGGCAGTCTAACAGTGAGAACACTATAATGAATCTATTTTGTGAGGTGACAAGCTGGCTCAGCTGGTAAAGGGACTTGCTATTGGTTGTAATGACCCAAGTTCAATCCCTGTGACCCACATAGTGGAAGGAGAGCATTAACGCCCCAAAAGTTGTCCTCTGACCTCCACACTTGCATCATGGCACACACATACACATAAATTTTTTTTAAAACTGTAAAATACCCATTAAAAATAATATATTTTAGCCAGGCACACGCCTGTAATCCCAGCACTCTGGGAGGCGGAGGCAGGCAGATCTTCAGAGGCCAGCCTGGTCTATAGAGTGAGTTCCAGGACAATCAAGGCTACACAGAGAAACCCTGTCTCAAAAGCTTTTAAAAATTCTATTTTGCAGCTGTGTATGGCCATGTAAAACTATAAACTCAGTTACTCAGGAAACTGAGGCAGGAAGATCATGAGTTTGAGACCACAAAGTGAGACTTTGTTTTTATTTATTTATTTACTTATTTATTTTTGAGACTTTGCTTTTAAAAAAGCAAACCAAGCCAAGGGTGGTGGCATTCACCCTTGCAGAGGCAAGCAGGTCTTAGAAAGCTCCAGGCCAGCCTGGTCTATACAGTGACTTCTAGGCCACCCAGGTCTGCAAAGTGAGACCCTGTCTCAAAAGTGGAACAACAGTGAGAGAGAGAGAGAGAGAGAGAGAGAGAGAGAGAGAGAGAGAGAGAGAGAGATCAAATCTTACAAAACCTCTAAAAGATAAAACAAAACAAAACAAAAAAGATAAAACCCAGAGACAGAGAATCTGTTTACTTACAGATCCTGAGCCAGGTATGAGTTCGAGGCCAGCCTGGTCTATAAAACGAGTCCAGGACAGCCAGGGCTACACAGAGCGACCCTGTCTCAAAAAACCAAACCAAACCAAACCAAACCAAATGATCACCTTTGCCAGGCATGTTGGCCCATGACTTTAATCCCAGCACTCTGGGAGGCAGAGGCAGAGGCAGGCGGATTACTGTGAGTTTGAAGCCAGCCTGGGAGTCCAGGACAACCACACCTACACAGAGAAACCCTGTCTCGAAACAAAACAAAACAAAAAAGATCACCTTTGCCCAGGGTGCACTCTCTCTCTCTGATGAAGGCTGGCTGCTTGCATGCCTCATGCCCAGTGCTGTACAGAGCAAGATACAACGTGGTGCATGTCAGATCTGGAGATAGGGCTGTGAATGAGCTCCAAGGAGAAACAGCCAAGGAAGAAACAATCCAGGCTCCATCAACTGATGAATGGATAATATAAAGTAAACTATCATTCATCCATAAAAAGACACAAAGTACCCATTCACACTCTAGTGCAGATAAACCTTGAAAACATCTCACTGCGTGAGAGAAGCCAGACCCAGAAGGCCAAGACTGTTAAATTCCATTAATGTGAAGCACCCAGGACGGTAAAACCCACAGAGACAGAAAGCAGGTTTGAGGTTGCCAGGAACACACACTAATGAGTCTGGGTTTTCTTTCAGGATGATGAGAAACTTCTGGAAGCAGTAGTGATACTGGCCTACTCAGGCACAAGGCCCATACACAGGCGTACCAGGAGGCAAAACACCCAAACACAATTAAAACAAACCCAAAAATGCCTGTGCACACACATGCTTAAACACACACACACACACACACACACACACACACACACACACACACACACACACACACACACACCCCTACCTGTATGTATGTAATTTTTTGCCAGCATGTATCTATTTGTGTACCCGGAGGTTGAGTAGGCCAGAAGAGGGTAACAGATCCCTTGGAACTGGTGTGACAGATCGTTATGGGTTGCCACAAGGGTGCTGGGAGTCTTAACTCAGGTCTTCTGAAATAATAGCCAGTGCCCTTAGCTGCTGAGACATTTCTCTAGCCCCTTGGTGTCTTGTTATTGTTTGTTTTTTTTTTTGTTTGTTTGTTTGAGGCAAGGTCACACTCTGTAGCCCAGCCTGACCTGTTCTGATCCTCCGGGCCTCAGTTTCCCAAGGGTTGGGATTACAAGTATATAGAAGGCCAGTATGCCTAGTACAATTGTGTCTGTGTTTTCTTTTCTTTTTTCAAGACAGGGTTTCTCTGTGTAACTGCCCAGGCTATCGTAGACTCACTCTGTAGACCAGGTAACGAGATCTGCCTCCCTCTGCCTCCCTGAGTGCTGGGATTAAAGGTGTGGGCCAAAGCGCCTGGATTTGTCTGTGTTTTCTTAGCCATACTTGAAACGAGTCTGTGACTGGGAGGAGAGCGGGAACTGGCGGGCACGGTCAGAGACAAACAACCCTTGAGTCTTGCTCCAGGGACTTGGTGACTGAGCTGCCTAGTCTTATGCCAACTGGACACAAGCTAAAGTCATCTGAAAGGAGGGGAACCTCAATTAAGAAAATGTTTTCATAAGATTGGGCTGTCTGCAAGCCTGTAGGGCATTTTCTTAACTGGTGATCGATGGAGGAAGGCCCAGACCATTGTAGGCGGTGCCGTCCCTGGGCTGGTGGTCCTGGGTTCTATAAGAAAGGAGGCCAAGCAAGCCATGAGGCCCAAGCATCCCTCCACGGCCTCTGCATTGGCTTCTGCCTCTAGGTGCCTGCGCTGGTTCAGGTCCTCTCTTGACTTCCCTCAGCGATGAACAGTGATGTGGAAGGTGTGTAAGCAAACGAAACTCTTTCCTCCCTAATTTGCTTTTGGTCATGGTGTTTCATGGCAGCAAGAGTAAGCCTGACTAAGACAGTGGTGGCCTTGTAAGGTCTCAGGAGGGCTGTCTTAGTTACACCGCCGCTGCTAGCCGGAGAGGCTGTTTGGGTTTTGCTTTGGACCAGCCATCAGGAAGGAGCTTCCCAGCCCTATGGCAGGCTGAGCAGAATCCCTCTTCTGCGTCCTCTGAGGCCCTAGTCTCCCTGTTATGAGCTCCCGGCTTCCTATTATTGTTCCCAGGCCCTCCCCACTGCTCCCAGCTTGCCTGGCCTCAATCCTCGGAACACAGCTCCATCAAATGTATGGTGATCCAAAGTGCCTCTAACGGGGATGGGGTGGGGCGGGGGGGGGGGGGGGTGAGTGGTGCACTTCCTAACCCGCCCCGAGGTGTAGGAAAATGCTTTTGACCCACTGAGGAAAACACCAGCATGAGTCTCAGAACGAGGAACCACGAAGATCACCCTGTCGTAACGGAGGGAGGGAGCCACTTTTCAGGCGGGTTGCAGCTGGCAACAGAGCAAAGGCCAACGGAAAGCACCCACAAACTATGCCTCACAGAGGTGCCTGTTGTGGACATAGCTCACAGGTTGCTCCGGTGGGGGAAGCAGCCCGGGCAACTCTATGGTGTCTCCGAAGACCCGGATCCAGATATCTAGATATCCAGGCATCCAGGCTGAAGGCAATGATACGACCTCTCCATCTTCTGTCTCTCTTCAGAGCAAAGCAGCCTCCGCCCCCAATACTTTGGCTGCAATTGCGACTCTACTCATGCCTGACAGGTCATCCAGCCAGAGGTAAGATCCTCTGTGATGGCTCTGGACAAACCAAAATGAACTCCATGGGGTTAGGCCCAGGCTATCCCAGAAGATCATGGCTGAAGAGCTCCAGCCAGCATGAAGAAGCATGTCTGGAGGGATCATCTGGGCACCAACACCTCCTTCGTCCTGTCGCATCCCAGCCATGTGTGGCCTACGATGATGTGGGCCAGGTCTGTTGTGGCTGTCCTGGGTTATTCTGCCCACTTCAGAGGTGGTTCTGAGGGAACTCTGTCAGAGTTTGGCCATGACCTTCAAAATGTCCAAGATGGGGCTGGGCAGTGGTGGCACACGCTTTTAATCCCAGCCCTTGGGAGGCAGAGGCAGGCGGATCGCTGTGAGTTCGAGGCCAGCCTGGTCTACAAAGTGGGTCCAGGACAGCCAAGGCTACACGGAGAAACCCTGTCTCGAAAAAAACAAACAAACAAACAAACAAAAAGTCCAAGATGTGTGGAGCTTTGGAGATGGCTTGTAGTTTGGGGACTCAGAATGGATGGTGAAGGTATTGAGCGGGTAGCCCAGTATTGAAGTGCAACAGAACATCTGGGAATATGCTTGTCTGCTACTTCATTCAAGGGATTTCAGGTTCCTTCCCAGAGCAGGAGACAAGGGGAAGAGCAACACTTAGGAAGGAAAAGGGTAACTCAATCTGATCACTGAACCTTCAGGTTGTTTGTTTGTTTGTTTGTTTTGAGGCAAGGCCTCATGGAGCCCTTGCTGGACACCACACTAAATTCCTTTAGAGGCCCCAGAAGGCATAGGCCAGCTCATGCTGTGACTCTGGCCCTGGGAGACTCATTTCAGAATTCCATTCTCCAGATCTTTAAGGGAATAAATAAAGCGGAAAAATCTGTGGTCATTTGTCATAGTAGCTGCAGGAGATGAAGGTGCTGTACTCGTTGCTATGAAATATGTGAGTAAAGAAAGTGGGGGGGGGGGGTTGGGGGGGCAGGGGGGCGCTAACCACTGTGACAGGAGATCAACCAGAAGTCTGTGTGCCTGTGTGTGCGTCTGTGTGTGTGTGTGTGTGTGTGTGTGTGCATGAAGTTTTCCAACCGCCCCGCCCCCCGACTCTTTCAGAAGAGTGGAGGGCCAACGGGAGTGCCCCATCACACCTTCTGTCCCTCCACTCTCTGCCCTCACTTCCGTCAGGTCCCTGAGGTTTTTGCTAAAAGCCAGGCCAGGAACAGAGAAGCCTGTGAATTTGATGAAAACAAGAAGACAACTTGGGGTACAGGGCTGGGGGGGGGGAGGGGGGAGGGCAGGGGGCTGCTACAAGGGTTAGATGTGGCTCAGTGCAGAGCTCTGGGTAGGCTCCGCTTCCTCGACCATTCTACTTTATTGGGAATTTATTAAAGGCGTGTGCCTCCCTTACAGCCCGAGTACCCTAAAAAGGAGGGAAAGGAGACTAAGGAGACCAAGAACGAAACCTTCTGGGCATCAGTTCCATGGGACAATTCCCCTGGCAGATGATTTATCCGACAGAACAAGCTGCACCATCCATGGACCGAATTTGGAGGTATCCCCTGAGAGCCCTGGGCCGGGCCACTGTCGCCAGTCCTCCAAGCCCTGCCTTTTGTCTTGGGCCTTAGTTCCTCCTCTGAGTCTATCTCAGATGTTTATCAGTTTGTAGGGACAAAGTCTCAGTGGGGTGGCATCCCCGAGACTGTTTTCACCTTGGGCCCAGACTAAGGCAAAGTTACAGTCTCTTCACACATCCCCCATTCTATTAAAATTTTTTTTGAAGCCGAGTGTGGTGGCGCACGCCTTTAATCCCAGCACTCAGGAGGCAGAGGCAGGCAGATCGCTGTGAGTTCGAGGCCAGCCTGGTCTACAAAGCGAGTCCAGGACAGTCAAGGCTACACAGAGAAACCCTGTCTCGAAAAACCAAAAAAAAAAAAAATTTTTTTTGATAGGCATAAAACAAGAACTATACACACAAATATACATATATACAGAGTCAGCAGGCACAAGTTACATGTGCATAACTCAGTCCTTTTGTATTTGACAATCTTGGAGAAAATATTCTACTATCCTCTCATAGTGAGTCTTTTCCTAATGTCCAAAGTGTTCTAAAATCTCTTTATTAGAAATTACATTTATCAACCTATAAATGTGTTTTTAATTCTTTTATTTAAGATTTATTTATTTTTGGTTTTTCAAGACAGGGTCTCTCTGTGTAGCCTTAGCTGTCAGGGACTTGCTTTGTAGACCAGGCTGGCCTTGAAAGCACAGCAATCCGCCTGCTCTGCCTCTGGAGAGTTATGTATTTATTATGTATACAATGTTGTGTTCACATGTACCCCTGCACACCAGAAGAGGGCACCAGATCTCATTTTAGATGGTTGTGAGCCACCATGTGGTTGCTGGGAATTGAACTCAGGACCTTGGGAAGAGCAGACGGTGCCCTTAACCTCTGAGCCATCTCTCCAGCCCCATGTTTTTAATTTTTAAAGCTTATATTAACACTGCAGCTATCTAGACTTCAACTCCATCAGAGACCCAAGAAGGAAATACTATCTAATATTGAAGGAAGCACAGACAAGCAACTTCCAAAAGCAAGACAGGACAGAGAGAGCTGACTGCCTGGACAGTCACAGGTTTTTCTCTATCGTTGGGGCATCCAGTCTTCAGTCTTCTGGCCCAGTATATCTGACAGACATAATTGTGAAGCGGGCGTTTTGAAGAACTGGTCCAGCCAGTGTGCAAAGCTGCACAGCCAGTTACCGTGGGCTCTGCTATGATCACAGTTTGGGCTGTCAGTCTGCTGTCACCAGTAGAGACAAGGACAGTACTTTGGTCCAGTGGTCATTGTGCCACACTTATTTCTTTTTTTTCCCATCATCTCCCTTGAAGTAGATTGGCGGTGTTGTCAGGAGCAGGTGTGTCTCTCTGTCAGAAAAGCCCTTTATTATTAAATGCTGTATTCTATAGATCTCTGAAGCGTTTGAAGACCATCTTGTTATTTACTATTATGTATACTTATATCTATCTATTTAGTTATGTATTTGTTTATCATCCACTTAACTCATCTGTCTATCTTAATGTATCTAGATAAACAAACATTGTTTGTTTTTGGCTATTTATTACTTGCTTAACATATATATGACAGACTAGATAAAGCTTATTCTGTAATTAACTAATTTAGTACCTAGTAAGATTTATAGGTGACTAACTACCAACTTTTATCTCCGACCATCCTGAACAGGTTAAAACAGTTACCTTTTTCTTTTTTTGGGGGGGAGGGGGTTTAAGACAGGGTTTCTCTGTGTAGCCTTGATTGTCTTGGACTTGCTTTTGTAGACCAGGCTGGCCTTGAACTCACAGCGATCCACCTGCCTCTGCCTCCCAAGTGCTGAGATTAAAGGTGTGCGCCACCACTGCCCGGCTCATTTACCTTTCATAAGACCAGAACTGTACATCACTTTTTTAAATGAGTTGCACGTGTACAATATAGTAAGTAAACATTGAACAAAATCTTTTTCTTTTCTTTTTTTTTTCCAAGACATGGTCTCTTAACAAAATAACCTTACATTTCTACCAACATAAAATGTACAATTAAAATTTTTTTATCAACATACAAATATACAATACACAAAGCAAGGGTTGACTAACATAGTCTTAAATTTCTCTCAATCTACAATACAAATGTAAAATATTTGAAGCTAGTAGATTCAGTAATCTACTTTTTTAACCTATAAATCTATATCCTCCCCTTTATCCTTCCCTCCCTTCCCCTAATGCTAGATAAGATAGAAAAATAAGAGAAAGAAGAATAGGAGAGAGAAAGAAATAAATCTCTAAATGTAACTTTTACTAACGTATAACCAACAAACACTGGTAGTCCACCAAATACACCCACCCCACCTACTGGGAATGGGGGTGTCGTGTTCTCAAAATTACTTTTTCTTGTCTGGGGGTAAAAACATCTCTTTGGTATCCTTAGAAAAAAACAAGATATTGGCCAAGCACTGGAAGAGCTAGCTATATCTGTTTTTATCTAGTCTTTTCGGGATGGCTCCTTTGGGCTAGCCTTTGTAACGTTGGTATGTATGTAATTTTTTTTTGAGGAAACAGTAGCTGAGGCAGTCTTTGAGGTTGAATCACTGGCTTACCTGTTTTGTTTTTATTATTATCTGTTTTTTTTTGTTCTGAAAATAAGCAAACTTTTGAAAGTATTAGTATAGGTACATTTCTACATATATATGGAAAATGTAAGGTGTACAAATTATCTATGCATAAATGTCTGGATTATTTTTGACCGGGTGTAAGCCATCAATTTTATACATCTGTTTGTGCTGTAATATCCAAGCTGTATGAAAGAATGTGATGTTATAAGGACCAGCTAGCCCTTTAAGATTCCCTTGTTATACGAACACATTTATTTTTTAGGTACTAGGAGATCTTTCTTGGTCAGATCTAATCTATATAAGTTTTGTCGGTAACCATTTTTTTTCACTCCCTGTAGAAAACATAACCACATTCCCATCTCAAACTATTATAGCTTTTCAGTCCATTGTCGACAGATCTTTAAAGTCTTTTGCTTGTCCTAGTTCTTCAGTTTTTAAAATAATCTAATGTCTCTTAGTTGTTGTTGTTCCTTTATCACTAACATTAAGAAAATTTAAAGTCACCGGGTGTGGTGGCGCACACCTTTAATCCCAGCACTCCAGAGCCAGAGGCAGGAGGATCACTGTGAGTTCAAGGACAGCCTGGTCTACAAAGTCAGTCCAGGACAGCCAAGGCTGCACAGAAAAACCCTGTCTCGAAAAAAAAAAAAGAAAAGAAAATCTAAAGTCAACAAAGCATTATTTAATCTGTCCCTGGGTATCTTTACCCTTTTCTTTTGTTTAATAAGCATCTCTTTTAAAGGACAATTAGCTCTTTCTACAAAACTGCTTGTCCTGCAGGATTGCATGGTACACTAGTAATGTACTTTATATTATAATATGTAAAAAAAATTTTATCTTATGGAACACATATGTAGGAGCATTGTCAGTCTTAATTTGTGTAGGCATTTTCATAATTGTCATTATTTTAAATAAGTGAGTAATTACACAATTAGCCTTTTCAGACTTTTGTTGTTGTTGTTGTTGTTTTTTCGAGAGAGGGTTTCTATGTGTATCCTTGGCAGTCCTGGACTCACTTTGTAGACCAGGCTGGCCTCAAACTAGAGATCCACCTGCCTCTGCCTCCCAAATGCTGGGATTACAGGCGTGCATCACTACACCTGGCTGCCTTTTTAGAATTTAAGGTAGTTGCTCACTTAAACCATGAATATTTATCAATGGAATGATGTACATACCTTAGTCTTTCAATTCTGTAAAATGAAACACATCCATCTGTCAGATTTCATTTCTTTTGGTATCCCTAGGGATAATTCTAGCACGTAATGGGATTTGATTATACAAAAAAAAAAACAAAAAACAAAAACAAAAAACCCCCACATAGATTAATTATTTTTCTGGCTTTTTGCCAAGTGACAGAGAATCTTTCCTTCAAACCTTTACCGTTAATATGATGTTTTTTTATGAAAATTTGAAGCTTCGAACACATTTTCTATTAATAATTGGTCTATTTCTTCATTTTCTTGTGCCAATGGACCTGGTAAACCTGTATGGGATCAAATATGAGTAATATACAAGGGATAGTTTCTACTTCTGATGACCTTTTGTAATTCCATAGATAATGTAGTTAATTCTGAGTTATCAGGAGTAAATTCAGCAGTTTCTATATGTAAAACAACCTTTTCTGTATATTGAGAGTCAGTAATTATATTAAGAGATTCAGGAAAATCTACCAGTACCATAAGGATTGCACACAATTTTGATTTTTGAACCGAGGTAAATAGGCTTTTGATCACCTTAGTCGTTTTATCAGACTTACAACCAGCCATATCCAATGTATTTGCCTGGAATCGGTGTCCTCTTTACAATACTTGCAAGGATCTAATTAGGTTTTTTGGTTTGTTTTTTGTTTGTTTGTGTTTTTGTTTTTTTCAAGACAGGATTTCTCTGTGTAGCCTTGGTTGGCTGTCCCAGACTCCCTTTGTAGACCAGGCTGGCCTCGAACTCACAGCAATCTGCCTGCCTCTGACTCCTGAGTGCTGGGATTAAAGGTGTGCACCACCACACCCAGCTTAATTCATTGTTTAAAATAAATTGTATATGTTTGTTTTTTGGGTATTTGTTATTAATTTTTCTCAAATAGTTACTACAAGCTCTTTGTCAATCTTCATTGATTACCCATAATGACGTAATCTCAGAATCAGTAAGAGGCGCTACAATTTCTGCCGGGTGTGTTCCTGACAGTTGACATAATCTTATTTTACCCTTTGTAATTAATTCAGAAAAAAATTTTTTTATGTAAGTCTTTAATTTTTTTCTTTGTTTATTCACTAGGAAAATCCATTCCATGATTTTATTTTTCCTTTGCATAAGGAGCCCAGTAGGAGAATGTGTTGAAGGTAAAATAACCAGAATGTAACCAAGTTTAGGTCAATTCTATCCACATATGTCCTTTGTAGTTTTTGATCAACCAGAATTAACTCCTTTCCTGCTTCAGTGGTTAGACACCTTGGACTGTTTAAATCTGAATCCCCTTGTAATGTCTGAAACAAGTTACTTAACTCATAGGTAGCTAATCTAATTGTAGGCCATAACCAGTTAACATCTCTCATTAATTTTTGAAAGTCATTAAGAATTTGCAACTGAGCTGTGGTGGTGCACGCCTTTAATCCCAGCACTCAGGAGGCAGAGGCAGGCAGATTGATGTGAGTTCGAGGCCAGCCTGGTCTGCAAAGTGAGTCCATGACAGCCAAGGCTACACAGAGAAACCCTGTCTCGAAAAAACCAAACCAAACCAAACCAAACAAGAGCTTGCAACTGATCTCTCTTCTTCTTCTTCTTTTTTTTTTTTTAACAGCAATCTGTAATCCCCAGTATGGCAGAATATTTTGTGTTTTCTTAAACATTTTTTAAAAAAGTATCAGCATCAAAATCAGCCAACAAAATATCACCTATGTAATGGCAAATGATAGATTGAGGAAACTGCCTATGAATTATTTCTAACGGTTGTTGCACAAAATATTGGCACAAAATTGGACTATTCATCATTCCCTGGGGAAGTCCTTCCAATGGTATCTCTTCATTGGACCATTACTGTTAAAATTAGGTACGGAGAAAGCAAACCTTTCCCTATCCTTCTCATGCAAAGGTATTGTGAAAAAACAATCTTTTAAGTCAATCACTATTATAAGGTAACAAAGAAGGTGAAGGAACTCCAGGCTGTAAATGACCCATTGGTTGAATTATGTTAATCACTATTCTCACATCTGTTACCATTCTCCATTTGCCTGACTTCTTTTTTTTACAACAAACCTGGGGAATTCCAAGGGCTGGGAGACTCTTCTATATGCTGAGCCTCCAGCTGCTCTTGTACTAAACTACAAAGTGAGTTCAGGACAGCCAAGGCTACACAGAGAAACCCTGTCTCGAAAAACAAAACAAAACAAAACAAAAAAAAGAAATATATATGTGTGTGTGTGTGTGTGTGTGTGTGTGTGTGTGTGTGTGTGTGTATAAAATAGGTGTCTGTGTCTTGATTGATTGCTAGCGGGTTAGAAAATACTGTCATAATAATAATTATAGTCCAGATAGTAAACATTATTAGGCCATTAGGTAATTTGTTTTTTGGGGTGGTTTTTTTTTTTTTTCAAGACAGGGTCTCTGTGTAGCCTTGGCTGTCCTGGATTCACTTTGTAGACCAGGCTGGCCTCGAACTCACAGCGATCTGCCTGCCTCTGCCTCCAGAATGCTGGGATTAAAGGTGTGCATCACCACGCCCAGCAACCCTACTGGTAATTTAACCACAGCAGCTCTAGCCTGGCACATACATGGTTTCATCCTCAGTCCCCATTGTCTTCAAAGGAATGATGGCGTGAGGCCTAACGCTTGTGTTACAAACTTGTGTTGTAGCCCTAGGAAAATAGACCCTAGGCCTAGTCCTCTGAATCAGATCCACCTGGCCTCCTTGAGGCAGTACTTCTCGGCCTGGATTTTCCCTTCCGTGCCCAGCTGACACCGAATGGCTGATGAGAGCCAGGTTGTTCCAACTTAGGGCCGGGAGGGCCACCCAGGATGCTCAGATCAGCCTTTGTTGGGGATACTACATCTATGACGATCCTCCCAAACCGTGAGCTTCCACCTGCCTTCCCCCCCTCTGTAGGGGTCTGAATAAGAATGGTCCCAGTCGGGGCTGGAGAGATGGCTCAGAGGTTAAGAGCACTGGCTGCTCTTCCAAAGGTCCTGAGTTCAATTCCCAGCAACCACATGGTACCATCTATAATGAGATCTGGTACCCTCTTCTGGTGTACATATAGGCAAAACACTGTGTATTTATGATAAATAAATGAATCTTTAAAAAAGAAGAAGAAGAATGGTCCCAATTGGCTCATATATTTGAATATTGATCACCAGGAAGTGAGAAGTGAGCTGTTTGAAAGGATTACAAGGATTAGGGGATATGGCCTTGTTAGAGGAAGTGTGTCACTGGGAGGTGGGCTTTGAAGTTTCAAAAGCTCATGCCAGATCCAGCCCCACTCTCTCTGTCTCTGTCTCTCCCTCTTTCTCCTCCCCCTCCCTCTCCTTCTCCCTCCCCGCCCCCCCCCTTGTGGATCAGGATGTAACTCTAAGCTACTGCTCCAGCACCGTGCTCCCCGCTGTGACGATAACGGATTGACCCTCTGAAACTGGAAGCAAGCCCCACGATTAACCACTTTCTTTTAGAATCGTTGCCTTGGTGACGGTGTCTCTTCACGGCAATAGGACGGTGACTAAGACATCCTCCAATCCAGAAGGCTCAGCTCTTCAAGAAGGCCAGAGGCATAGCTGCTACCATGCTGGAGTCTTTGGGGGGTGGGGGGGGGGACAGATTATGAGATTTAACAAGGTGAAGTACAAATGGGGCAGGAAGAGGGCCTGGACCTCAGCTGCTCAGCGTGTGCTGTGCAGGAGGGGAGGCACCGCCAAGACGGTGGTGTGGCCTGTCCAAAGGGAACTGCAGTGGAGGAAAACACGTTACTGTTTTGATCCCAAGCATGGGATGGGGAACAGAACCTGTGAGAGAACAGGTGATGTTTATCCACTAGAAGACGAACCACCTCGTGCAGGGGGCTTCGTTTTTGCCAGCTGAAACACATCTTAGTACAGACTCTGAGAGGATATATATATATACATGTATGTATATATATATATGCCAAAAACAAGAGGAGGTGGGGCTTTGCAGGTCTTGGTATTGTTTGGCTGTTCATCGCTCCACTTTGAGGCTCCTAGAGAGACCCGCTCCAGCAAAGGCTTTGAGGCTCCGGGTTCCGGCTGCTGAGGTTCCAGAAGCAACTTTAGTGGAATTGCCGGTCTGCTGAAATCCTGCCAACTATGCCCAGGGGAATCGCTCACCAGGAACTGAATTCAAAAAGGCCTACTTCTCCTGTTCCCGTAAACCTCCTTTCTCTCCTATCTAGGGTAGGTAGGTATGGGAAAGGTGCAGCGTACAGGGAACCACTTCCCCACAGACTCATAAGCAGATTGCTTGCGCTTATTTAAAAATTCTTACTTATAGCCAGGTGTGGTGGCACACACCTTTAATCCCAGCACTCAGGGAGGCAGAGGCAAGCAGATCGCTGTGAGTTCAAGGCTAGCCTCGTCTACAAAATGAGTCCAGGACAGCCAAGGCTACACAGAGAAACCCTGTCTTGGAAAAAAAGTAAATAAATAAATAAATATTCTTACTTAAAGAGATCTGGGAGCACTTGGGAGGCAGAGACAGGCAGATAGATCTCTGTGAGTTTGAGGCCAGTCTGGTCTACAGAGCTAATTCCAGGACAGCCAGGATTAAGGAAAGAAACCTTGTCTCGAAAAGAACAAACCAAAAACAACAAAAAAGAAAACTGACAGAGTGGTAGCACACACTTGTAGTCCAAGCATTGGGGAAACTGAGGCAGAAGGACTGTGAGATCCAGGCCAATGTCTTGGGTTACAGCGTAATGCCTTGACTCCAAAGTAAGTAAACAGAGCTAGTTGCTTGTGGTGCATATTAGCAACCCCGGAACACATGAGGTGAAGGCAGGGGGATCAGGAGCTCACCGTCATCCGTGTGCAGCTACACAGTGAGTCAGTCTGAGGCCAGCCCAAGTTAAATGAGGCCCTGTTTCAAAACGAACGCAAAACAAACACAAAAACATAAATAAACACTTTCACAGCTGGGCTGGAGAGATGGCTCAGAAGTTAAGAGCACTGGCTGTTCTTCCAAAGGTCCTGAGTTCAATTCCCAGCAACCACATGGTGGCTTGCAACCATCTATAATGTGATCTGGTGCCCCCTTCTGACAATCAGGCATACATGCAGGCAGAACACTGTATAAATAATAAATACATAATATCTTAAAAAAAAAAAAAAGTCATAGTCACCGGTGGTGGTGGTGTACACCTTTAATCCCAGCACTCTGGAGGCAGAGGCAGGCAGATCAATGTGAGTTCAAGGCCACCCTGGTCTACAAAGCGAGTCCAGGACAGCCAAGGCTACACAGAGAAACCCTGTATCAAAAAATGTAGGGGAAAATGAATGCCATATCCTATATGTAATTTATATTCTACAGTTATGATGGTCTGTATGAGGGCACTTGTCCCCCAGGTGCCCTTCCCCCTGCGTTCTGGGAATGACACCTGCCAGCACTCTCCAGAAACTGCACCGGAACAATTAGATACAATTAACGCCCAATGATCCTCTGAGATAAATCTTCCTTGGAGATTCAGCCTCCTGGACCCAACCTGCTAGGAGGTCTGCATTCCTGACACTCACAACTTTCCCTGGAGATCCGGTCTCCACCCAACTGCCTGAAGTACTACATTCCTGAGACTCACGACCCCCGCTTATGGTTTTGTCCTTACTTCCCTGTGACCCTCCCCCCCCACTCCTAATTACAGTTTTTCCTTATAAAACCATTACCTTTGAAGCTCTGGTATCACTCTCCTATCCTGCTCCATCAGGAAGGACTGTGGTCCGAAGCTCTGAGCCCGTAATACAGGACCCTGTGTTTGCTGCATCGGTATCGAGTCCTGGTGGTCTTTTTTTTGCGGGGGTTGGTGTGGGGTGAGGGGGTGTCTCGTGATCTGGGTAATCTCGGCATAATGAAAACAAACAAACAAACAAACAAGCAAAAATGTCATAGTCAATTACAGTGCCAGAGACAGTGCCAGAGAAAGGAAAATGGGGAGTAGGGTTCCTTCTGGGGTGCCGATCATGTTCAGAGTTGAACGACGCTGTAATGGTTTGAATAAGAAATGGCTCCCGTATGCTCAGAATGCTTAGTCACCAGGGATGGCACATTTGAAAGGGTTAGGAAGTGTGGCCTTGGAGGAGGTGTGTCCCTGGGAGTGGGCTTGGAGGTTTTTAAAAGCCCATTTCAAGCTTAGAGTCTCTCCCACTGCTGCCTGTGATGTAGCTCTTAGCTGCTTCTCTCCGGCACCGTGTCTGCCTGTGTGCTACCATCCTTCCTGCCAAGAAGGTAATAGACTACACCTTTGAAACTGGAGCTGTGAGCCAGCGCCAATTAAATGCATTCCTTTGTAAGAGCTGAGGTGGTCATGGCGTCTTTTCACGGCCATAGAACACTAAGACAAATGCCAAGGCATTGGTCACTTTAGAACGGTTGATTTTGTTATATGAATTTCACCCCCCCCCCAAAAAAAAAACCTCTCCTTTTTCCTCAGCAAAAACGTATGTGGACTTTGTGTCACACAGTTAAATGTCACACACACACACACACACACACACACACACACACACACACACACACGGTTGAAATCCCTGTGGGGCTTATGACACAAATAAATGAGAAATGTTAAAGAATCCTATAGAGAGGCCCAAAAGATTTCGTGAAAGGGGGTATTTGCGTCAAGACACAGCAGCAAAAGAGAAAAAAGCTGGCGAGAGAAAGAGACCAACAAACAGCAGACATGAAGGACAGTATAGCACTTGCCAGGGGGCTGAAAGCTGGCCGGATGGCTTAGAGCTAGGCTACAGGGGGCTGGGGTGGGAAGGGGGCACCAGGAGGCGCAGGAGCGGCGTCGGAGGCCCTCCCGCTTGTGCTGGCAGGGACACCACGTACAACCACAGAGCCTCGACTCTCCTGCGCGACGCCTCCATTTTTCATTCCCAGCGTGTAGTAGAATAATTAGGAGGTCACGGGTCTTGAGCATTTATTACCTTTACAGAAGTAAAATCCATCATAGATAAACGGAGGACTGAACGGGAAGACACACACGAGACGGCTAAGAATAGGTGGGTAAACACAAGCCCCACCGCAGAGGTAGAAAGACGGACTCAAAGACTTACTCCGCACATCAGTCTGGTCTCCCTGAGTGGAGCGCCGACCCCCTCCCCCCTCCCAAAGTTGTTTATTTAATAAGAAAAACACTATTCCTCCTTTCCAGCACAGGAGGAGGGTGTCGGCATTGAAGTATGACAGTGGTGAATGGCACTTGAATCCCAGCGGTCCTTAGACAGCAGCCAAGAAGCACATTATGGTCCCGTCTGTGCTACAGGCTGGGCAGGATGATGCTACAAAGAGGAACTCGCCGGGTAGGAGTGGTGGGAGTGCTTGGGAGAAGATCATGGAGTCTTCAGAGTGGACATTGTAGTCTGCCGAGGGCTGAGCCTTGTTGCCAAGAGTCTGCATTAGACCCAGACCCTTCTCCATCAATGTCGGGGAAGATGGCCCACAGATGGGGTATATGTGACCGTGGCAGCCAACAAAAATATTGTTGAATTCACTCTGGAGAGGAATGGGGATTCGTAAGTAGAATGCAGAATTCACATGATAACCAATAAATCTGTTGTTTGCTTCTTGCATATTAAACTTGGGACCAGCAGACCCAAGCTTTGGGGTTCCCCCCAGGCTGAGGGAGATGGGCATTAGCTCCCCATCTCTCTGGGAAGGAAGAGGGCCTGATGGGAACCTGTAGAGGGAGCCCTTCCTCCTAAAAGGCCACGTGGCCTGGACCGCCCTAACTGGACTTGCTGGGTGGGCGTCAAGGGCGGTCCTTCACATCCAGGGCTCTCTATGGGTGGGGTCTCTGGTGGAGGTGGCAGTGCTTAGTGCATTGAGAGACAATGCACAGGAGAGGCACCTCCCAAAGACCCTGGTCACTTCCATCCTCCGGGGCAACCCCCTACGCAAAAGAGCAAGGGGATGGGTCCCTGCAGGTCCTGTGGTTGGTCCCATGGGTAAGGTTATGCTGCTGGTGGCCATAAGGGAGCCTCAAAAGGAAGCCTGTCCCCTGTTAGCAGTCATCCAGTTCCATCCTCACAGGGCCGAGCATCCACCCCTCCACTGTCTGTTCTCCGAGGATTTACCCTCTTCCAGGCAAGTCAGCCAAAACAGGCAGATGATAGATGGCTGCTTTCACATGATTCAAAGGTTCACTCACGACCGGGCGGTGGTGGCGCACGCCTTTAATCCCAGCACTCAGGAGGCAGAGGCAGGCGGACCACTGTGAGTTCGAAGCCAGCCTGGTCTACAAAGGGAGTCCAGGACAGCCAAGGCTACACAAAGAGACCCTGTCTCGCTCGAAAAAGAAAAAAAAAAAAAAAGGTTCACTCGTATTGCATCTTTGGGTCATTTTTGTTCTTTTCGTAGCTCAATAATCTGTCCTTGTATGGCTACACCGAATTTCCATGTCTGTTTTTGAATATACTGGAAGGCAGTTCTCACTCTTTACAGCAGGCAGATGGGTGCTTGGAGATCTAGTACAAGCGACAATGATGATGGTGGTGCAGGTCTGGAAACACTCATTGTCACCCTTCTGCTTCACCAAACCCATGGAGAAGCTTCCAGATGCTGCCGCAGGGCTCACTGCTCATTGTGGGTGACATTATGCAGGATCTGGACTTTGGTACCAATCAAGTGGCTTCTTCGAAACCTCCCAGGGGAGAATGGAGGCCTCTACCCAGCAAGGGAGCTCGGCAGAGCTGAAGAGTCCGGAAGAGCACCACTGTTTGTCTGGTAATTGGGAGCTCCCCCGCTACCCAGCCATGGCTTCCTAGACAGGTCTGTTTTATCTTCTGTGGAGCTGTCTTGTGACTCTCCACTTCACTGCAACGTTTCCTTCCCCATCTGCTTTGCATATATACATTTTTAAAAAAGATTTATTTATGTACTTTTCATCTATGAGGGCTCTATTTGCATGTACACCTGCATGACAGAAGAAGGCATCAGATCCCAGTATAAATGGTTGTGAACCACCATGTGGTTGCTGGGAATTGAACTCAGGACCTTTGGAAGAGTAAACGGTGCTCTTAACCACTGAGCCATCTCTCCAGCCCCATATATACATTTATTTTTTTATATTTTGGTTTTTCAAGGCAGGGTTTCTCTGTGCAGTCTTGGCTGCGCTGGAGTCACTTTGTAGACCAGGCTGGCCTCGAACTCACAGAGATCCGCCTGCCTCTGCCTCCTAAGAGCTGGGATTAAAGGCATGCGTCACCACCGCCTGGCAGTCCATATATACATTTTTTTAAGTATAGAAGACTTAATCAGAATGCAGCCAGTGCCAAGATGGTTCAGCATTCTAGAGAGATTAAAAAAATAAAAATAGCAAAGTTGCTGAGTGTGGGGGCCCACACCTGTAATCTCAGCACTTGGGAGGCTGAGATAGGAGGTTCCAAGACAACTGGTGATGCGTAGCCAGACCCTGTCTCAAAAGCAATGACCTTGCTCTGGAGTCCCATTGAAGGCTGAGAACGGCTCCTCATCAGTGTGTTATGGAAATGTGTATGCAGATTATATTCTGATTAGAGGGGAGCCTCGTGTCTTCAGTGCTGAGCGGTGGAATGGCTCATACGGAAGCTGAGAAGAAAGCACAGGGATGGCAACTCTGTCTTTGAATGTCTGGGGATCTGCGACCTGTGACTTGAAAGGCGCTGCCTCAAAATGCTGGCAGCCTGTAAGGCTCACAGGGGGGCTTTTTAGGTCCACCACATCTGGCCAACACTCCAGGTGCCTGATTTAATTGACAGGAAGGGAATAGGAGGGCACTCAGGCTGGTAATTTTTTTTGTTTTTTTTTTAATAACTTTTCCTGTTGACTCTAACATACAGCAAATGCTAGTGGGGCCTCTGGTTGTGGTGGGAGGGTCAGGAGGAGCAAGAAGATGGCAAAGACTCAGCCTGTATGTTCCCTATGGGCAAGGTCTGGGTGGCAAGAAAGGGGTTGGCATTGGGAAAACACACACACACACACACACACAGATGCACACACACACACACACAGAGATGCACACACACACACACAGATACACACACAAATGCACACACAGACACACACACAGATACACACAGATGCACACACAGACACACACACAGACATGCATAGACATGCACATAGACACAGATGCACAGACACACATACACAGATACACACACACAGACACACACACAGATACACATACACACACAGATACACATACACACACACACATACACACACACACACACCTTTGAGGATGGTAGGTGGTTAGGGCTGCAGCGGTCTCCTGTGGCTTTGGCAGAAGGTTTGCACACCGACGTGGAATGGTGTGTGTGTGGGGGGCCGGTCAGAGTTGGGGAGAAACGAGATGTGTTTTGGGACTCAGGAGCTTGCAGAAGGGCTTGGAAGGCAAGGAAGGGTGGGGCTCTGGGTGCGACGACCGAGTGTGGGCTGCAGGGAGTGATTTAGGGATTTGTTCGGGGTGAGAGAGTGCATCCAAATGCTAACAGGACTGATCCAGCGGAGAGGAGGCGGTGGGGGGGGAGGGGCTGGAAAGCATGGTTGATGGCTCACAGTTCTAAGGAGGGGACTGGCCCCACCCATTCTGCACAGCGGTGACCTTAGGCTGGAAGGACAGTGTAATGGGGGAGATGAAGCAGAGTTGGAGGGTGCCTGGACTTGCTGGGTGGGTGCCAAGAGCAGTCCTCCACACCCAGGGGTCTCTATACATCTTCAGCTGCATGGGGCCTCAGCCCACACCACACTAGGTTCAGTTTCTTTCTCCTCTCTTTTTCCACATGGTGGCAGACCTGGAGCCCCCGGGCTGATGAGGGTTCCCGGCGGAGAGCCCAGCCACCCTCACTCCTGGACATCATGTGGTGTCCTGTGAGCTAGTCAGTGTTTGTCCCACAGCTCGGCTCCTGCATTGGTAATGAGTCTCTAGAGGGATAGGACTGGATGAACATCATGATCAAATGATACATGTTTTATTAGAGTGCCTTATAGTCTGCGGTCCAAGTATTCCAACAATGGCTGCCTCTCAACGGAAGGTCTAAGAATACAATGGTTGTTCCGTTCGCCAGGCTGGATGTTTCAGTATGTGTCACAATCCCAAAGAAGTAGGCTGTAATGACGGTGAAAGAGTGAACTTGCCAGAGAGAGCGAGGGCAAGCAGGCAGAGAACAAAGGCTTCCTTCTTCGATGCCCTTTATATAGGATGCCCCCAGAAGGTGTGGCCCAGATTTAAGGTGGGTCTTCCAACCTCAAACGGCCTGGAGTTAGGGTGGGTCTTACCACTTCAAATAAACCAATCAAAAAAAAAGGAAAAGGAAAAAAAAAAAAAAAAAAAAGAACCCCCAACAAGTGTACCTAGCAATTTGTGTTTTAGTTAATTCCCGATACAATCAAGTTGACCAAGAATAGCCGTTGCAGACTCTAAGAAAGAAATTGGGAGGCTAGAGTCTGGCCGGAACCTCCTGTCTCCAATCCTGTGCCTGTCAAGGTTCTATTAGGGGGTACACTCCAGAGCCCATGGTGATCGAGAACTGACCATGCGCCCAACGCATGCCCTTGAGTTTTTACATTCTCTTCTCGGGAATCCAGAGGAGGGAGAGGGTTAGTCATCAGCCTGAGTGCTGAGGTTCATGTCATGTCTAGTACCACAACGTCAGTAGGGTGTGCTTTCTGGACCTCACGTGCTGGGGGCGGGGCACACTGGCCTGGTAGGCGGAGTCAAGACCAGGGCCCCTGGTAGAAGCCTGTATGGAGGTGCAGGGAGGTGGGCTCCTCCCTCCCTTTGCCCAGCAGTTCAGTTCAGTCAGAGCTGGAAGCAAAGCTGAAGACAGCCAATCACTGGGTTGTATGTTTGTAGTCAGCCAGCGGCAAGCCAGAGAGCAGTGACTGGGGTGTGTTGTGTCCCAGCTTGCATAGTGGACTGCCACTTTGTATCTTTAGCAACCTCCATGCAAAACACATTTTATTTTGGTGGGTTTTTTTGTTTTGTTTGTTTGTTTGGTCGGTTAATTAGTTGGTTGATTTTTCTCTTTCTTTTTCTTTTCCTTTTTTTTTTTAATTTTCTTTTTTTTTTTTTTTTTTTTTTTTTTGAGACAGGGTTTCCCTGTGTAGCCCTGGCTGTCCTGGACTCGCTTTGTAGACCATGCTGGCCTTAAACTCACACCGATCCACCTGCCTCTGCCAAGTGCTGGGATTAAAGGAGTGCGCCATCATGCCCGGCTAGTTGGTTTTTCAAAAGAGGCTGGCTTGAACTCACAGAGATCTGCCTGCCTCTGCATCCCAAGTGCTGGGATTACAGGCATGCACTACTGTGCCCGGTTTGCAGAACAGATTTTAAAGTGAAAAGGTAAAGCTGGGCATGGCAGCTCACACATTTAATCCCAGCACTCAGGAGGCAGAGGCAGGCAGATCTCTGCGAGTTTGAGGCCAGCCTGATCTACAAAGCAAGTCCAGGACAGCTAAGGCTACACAGAGACACCTTGTGTGGAAAAACCAAAATAAATAAATAGGAAAGGAAAAAGAAAAAAGGAAAAGGAAATAAAAGAAAGAAAGAAAGAAAGAAAGAAAGAAAGAAAGAAAGAAAAAGTAAAAAGGTAAACATAGGTAAGCCAGGGCCTCCTTCCTCGTGGTGGGGCTGGCCTGGGTCAATCCACGTCCCACTTGGACTCCTGGCAATGCACTCCTTTCCTGTTAAAGTGACCACCCACCAGTTTTTCAACTGTTCTTTGCCACCAGCCACTGTCCACCTCCACACGTCTCTGAGGCCTGTCTATGATTTGTTCTTCTAGTCTCAGAGTTAACAGCGCTTCCTCCAGATGCCTCCCCTGGCTTCTGCCCTAAATTGAGAGCAAGACTCCCGCCTGCCAGTGCTCTTCTCTGGATTCTGAGCTGGTGTTCAAAATCCACTCCAGGCACCTAACCACCATTCCTAGACAGAGAAATAGTCAGGGAAGGGAATGCAGACTGCTATCAAGAGCCTTCCAGAATGTACCATCCACACAAGGATCTACTGAGTGCCTGTCAACCGTACAACTCCCAGCACTTCGGTGGAGTTCAATTACCCCTGCTCACACTACCTGAGACCTGCCCAGCACCAGGCAGGGCAAAAGCTCACATGCAGAGCAAACAGCTGACCACAGAACGCTCCCTACAAGCAAGGTGTTACCTGGGATCAAGGGTGAGGTGTAACATTCTATGGATGGTGCTTCCCACCAAGCCTGCTCCCAGCCCCTATGATGAGCAGACCCAAAAGCACCAACTTCAGAACATCTCCAAGTATCCCCCCCAACCCCCACGCCCCGACCCTGGCAGGGAACTCTTATCAGCCCCTGACTGAGGATGAAGCCCCAGGCTGATTGGCTGGACTGGCTTCCACACCCTTCCTTCTCACCTGCTCCTCCTGAATGGTCTCTCTAACCAAGGGTGCCCAACGATAGTGACTGTGAAGGAAAGATTCAGGGTGGAGGAGTTCTGCTGGGCTGTTCTTTTGACACGTGTGGCATAATCAGTGAGATTCATGCTATACTCAGTAGGTGGCCGGCCTGGGCTGGAAGTCCTAACAAAAAACAAAACAAAACAAAACAAAACAAAACACCTCCTCTCTTCTGGTACTGCGATGCTCCTCCGAGGCTCTCTCTGAGTGGCTGGTTGGTCCTTCGTTGCGCCAAGGTAGTCTAAGGATGGGGGAATTCTCACATAGCACAGACTTGCTCAAAGGAGCCTTCTGAAGAGGGGCAAGCACAGCCACTGTGATCTCTAAGGCCCAACTTGCAAGTTGTATTCTGGCACACTCTGTTGCCAAAGCCAGCTATAGCCAGACTCAATGGAAAAAGCAAAATCTCTTATCTATCTATGGAAAGAGTAGCAAAGAATTTGCCACCTTGATGTTGAGCTCGGCCAGGTTGGATAGGAAAGGCGAGGAAGCCACCATGGGCCACGTGTTGACCGGCCTTTCTCTTGGGAACACTTGCCAGGCTGTGTGTCTAACTTCTCAGTAGAGATTCCAGCCTCATGGTTGAAGCAGTCCTGGAGAAAGCAACGCTTATGTTGCTCTTGTTCATCCTGCAACACGGCGGTGGCCACATGAGGAGTGGCAAGTGTGCAGATGCCTGCAAGTGCCCAGGGGACGGTGAGAAAGTCATGGATGGAGAAGATGAACACCTCCTAAGAGCGTACCGACACTTCCACATAATCCTTCTTGGGCCCAAACTAGCTACATTGCTTCAACCTAATTTCAAGGAAGGCTGTGTGTGAGCTGTGCACTGATTTCTCTATCACACCTTGAATTTCTTCCTGTCCTTTTTTTGGGGGGTGGGGGGTAGAGGGGGCGTGTGTTTCGAGACAGGGTTTCTCTATGTAGCCTTGGCTGTCCTGGACTCACTTTGTAGACCAGGCTGGCCTCGAACTCACAGAGATCCGACTGCCTTTGTCTCCCCATATGCTGGGATCAAAGGTGTGCGCTATCATGCCTGCCTTCTTCTTGTCTTTCATTGCTATCACCAGGGCCTTGGAGTGACAATAGCCGTTTTGTGCCGTTGAGGAGAAAGTCCGTTGACTCACGGAAGGGGTGAGGTAAAGCCCTGGTGGTTGCTTGGCTGCTGAGTCAGCACCATTTGCTGAGGTGGGAGGTCCTGAGTGTGTAAGAGCTGGCCTCCTCCTCTTGACTACCGATGTGACCCAGACAGTTATTGGAAGCTCCTGGCTTGAGTTCCCTTCCACATGGACCATAACTTCAAACTGTAAGTTCCCCTGAGCAGCCTTGAGTTCCTTCCTTCCTTCCTTCCTTCCTTCCTTCCTTCCTTCCTTCTTTCCTTCCTTTGTTTTTGTTTTTGCTTTTGAAACAAGGTTTCTCTGTGTAGCCTTGGCTCTCCTGGAACTCACTCTGTAGACCAGGCTGGCCTGGAACTCAGGGAGATCCCATCCCCCCATCTCTGCCTCCCTGAGTGCTGGGATTAAAGGCTTGCACAGCTGGCTCTGAGTTGGTTTCTTTCAGATTTTATCACAGCAACAGAAATAAAACCAGCACAGACACCGGGAAATGATGATGACCTTGTCTCTCTCCATCTGTGTTTTTCCATTCTCCTAATGCTGTTTTTTGCTAGGCAGAAATAATTTATTTTTTTTCTTCCACAGATCATTTTTGAGTATTATACCTAAAATTATATTGCCAAACTTTAAAGTATTTAAATTTCCTCTTATGTTAGACTCCAAAAATTGAGTTGTTTGTGTTTATATTTAGGTCTTTGATACTTTCTAATTTTTGTTGGGGGAAGCATAATATTTATTTGGATTTTTTGGGTTTTTTTGAGACAGAGTTTCTCAGTGTAACAGAGTTCTGGCTGTCCTAGTCTTTGATTGTAGATGAGGCTGGCCTCCAACTCACAGAAATCCTCCTGCCTTTGTCTCCCAGGTGCTGGGATTAAAGGTGTGCGTGCCACCAGGCCCAGCAACATAATGTTTATTTGGTATCTATCTTTTTTTTTTTCCAGACAAGATTTCTTTGTGTGTATCCCATGCTGTCTGGGATTTGCTTTGTAGACCAGGCTGGCCTCGAACTCACAGAGATCCATCTGCCTCTGCCTCAAGTACTGGGATTAAAGGCGTGCGCCACCACCATACCCGGCCTTGGTATGTATCTTAGTTAGGACTTCGTTGCTGCAAAGAGTGTGCCCGTCCACTTTACATACCCTGACACGTGAAACAGAATGAAAGGAAGAAAATTTCTAAAAAGAAATTAACAGCAAAAAACCCCAATCACATTAGCATTAAGCGCCAAAATACTGAACCGAGAACGGCGGTGTATCTCGGTTACACCAGCCCTTGGGAGGTGACAGCAGGAGACTCCGCAGCTCAGCCTCACCCCCAGCTACACAGCAACTCAATGGCACTAGCTGGGACCACATGAGATCCTGTCTTTAAAAAACAAGAGAGGGGCCAGGCGGTGGTGGCGCACGCCTTTAATCTCAGCACTCGGGAGGCAGAGGCAGGCGGATCGCTGTGAGTTCGAGGTCAGCCTGGTCTACAAAGTGAGTCCAGGACAGCCAAGGCTACCTGTCTTGAAAAACCAAAAATCAAAACCAAAACCAAAAACAAAAAACCAAGAGGGAGCGGGGGAGGAGGGAAGAAAGAAAGTAGGGAAAGGATGAAGGAAGGAAATGAAAGAAGGGCAATGGCGCGAGACCCTTAGGTGCTATGATTTGGGTGTGCTTTTCCCCCCAGAGGTTCTGTGTAGGAGAGCTGGCCCTAGTGAGACAATTGGGAAGGTGGGAGGGTCCTTAGGAGATGGGTCCCTTGGAGGGTGTGATGCCATTCGGGGCTTCCCACTTGGAAAGGAGTGAAGTGCTACAGTAGAGCAAGCCTGGCCTTCAGGTCCTTTGTCTACACCTATCACCCCGTCCTCTGTCTCTCTTGCACCTAGTCCCACAGTGATGCTACCTGCCTGCCATTTGTAGTCAAGGGACCTCACTGGAGGCTGAACAGACAAGACAGCCCTATTTTAAACTTCCAGCTTCTAGAAATATAAGATAAATAAGCCTTATTATTATTTTTTTTTGTAAACTACCTCCGTGCACACTGTGGTGGTTTGAATAGGCATGGCCCCCATAGACTCATGTGTTTGAATGCTTGGTCATAGGGAGTGACGCTATGAGGAGGTGTGGCCTTGTTGGAAGAAGTGTCACTATGGAGTTGGGCTTTGAGGTCATATATGCTCAAGCTTTGCCCAGTGTGACACACAGTCTCCTTCTGCTGCCTTAGGAGGAAGATGTGGAACTCTCTGCTCCTCCAGCACCATGTCAGCCTGCATGTTGCCGGGCTTCCTGCCATGATAATAGTGGACTAAACTTCTGAAACTGGAAGCCAGGCCAAATTAAATGTTTTCCTTTATAAGAGTTGCCATGGTCATGGTCATCTCTTCACAGTAATGGAACCCTAAGACACACATACACACACACACACACACACACACACCCACACACACACACACACACACACACACGCACGCACCATGTCTTGCTAGTGTAGAGAAGCCCTCTAGACGACGTAGACCAGAGTGGCCTCAAACTCCACGACAATTCTCCTGCCTCTGCCTCCAAAGTGTGTGAATATAGGCGTGAGTCATTAATGCCCAGCTTGAAAAAATATGTTTCTTGGATTAGGCATGGAGGCGCACGCCTTTAATCCCAGCACTCTGGAGGCAGAGGCAGGCGGATCGCTGTGAATCCGAGGCCAGCCTGGTCTACACAGTACGTTCCAGGACAGCAAGGACTGTTATACAGAAAGACCCTGTCTCAGAAATAAATAAATAAATAATAAAAAAATTATATATATATATGTATATATCTGAGGCAGAAAAGTTACAAGTTCCAGGTCAGCCTAGACTGCATAGAGAGAGACCCTGTCTCAGTAAATGGAAAAGAGCCATTCAGGAAAGCTAAGTGGAGTTGGAGTGGAAAGGTGGCTAGCAAAACTGTGTTCTGACTGGGTCTTTGCTACGGGGGGGGGGGGGACTAGGGCCACCATCTAGCAAAATCTTTATTGTCCCCAAAGCAGAAGACTGCAAGGGCTCAACTCCAGATCTTAATATCATGTGCAGCAACCGACTCGACTTCAAGGACGTCAACTGCAGGCAGGCAGGCTTCCTCCCTGCTGAGAAAATTTAAGTTCAAGGGGAAGCCGTCTTAGACATTCAAGAAAGCACATAGGCTCCAGATGCACAGGAGGAAAGGGAGAGAGAGGGGTTGATGGGACAAGTGTGAGCCCAAGATGTAGAACTGGCTGTGTCACAAGCAGAAGGGCGCAGAGTAATGACATCTGTGCCCGGCTGGAGGCAGCAATGCGGCCATCTGAAAACGAGGACCTAATTATGTACTGTTGTTACAAAAGGGTAGCTGAGGGCTGGAGAGATGGCTCAGAGGTTAAGAGCACTGACTGCTCATCCAGAGGTCCTGAGTTCAATTCCCAGCAACCACATGGTGGCTCACAATCATCCATAATAAGATCTGGTGCCCTCTTCTGGCCCTGCAGGCAGACAGAACACTGTATAAATAATAAATAAATCTAGATCCTTAATGTCTGCAAAGACCTTTTCCCAAAATATGGTTACTTACCCAGGTTCTGAGGTTAGGACATTTGAGGGTTACCCTCCAACTCAACCCCACCAAACATGTAATTTTTTGTAAGCTGTGGTTCAGTTTGGTTTTGCTTTATTATTTACAAACTACACTGGGAACCTGTGGTCAGGAATTAGCTTTCCCGGTCTTTGGGGCTTGGGAGACCTTCCTTTCAGGTATGGGTGCTGAGATGGGTCAGAAAGCGGCCGTCTAGGAGATGAGAGTCCCTGCCAGAGAACAAGGTTTGTGCAAGGCTGGAGGGGAAGAGCTGCGTGGTGCTTTAAGAAAGGATAGCTGCTCAGGCGGGTAAAGGAGAGAATAGCAATGCTAACTAAACCGAGACAGCAGTTCCTGGTGGTCCAGACTAAATGCTTTTGCCTTCATTCTCAACCTGCAGGGACCGTTGTTAACCCAGAATCGTGCAACGGTAGCCAATGGGGGCGGGGGGGGGAGGGCAGACTTTTTCTCATCCTGGTCTCACCCCCTCCACCCCACATATAAATGCAGGTGTGCACACACACACAAAAAAGGATGCACTTATGATGAGGTGCATTTGAGGGGTGCAGATGGATTTAGAGCACATGGGCCACTTTGCTGGGCAGCCGGGCAGCATGCATGGAGTGTCAGGGAGCCCACCCCCCCCCACCCCCACCCTCTGGGGCTGCGGGCGCTGAGGCCATCTCAATGAACAAAAAGCAGGAACAAGGAAGGCAGGAGTGGGGACACTATGGACTGGGAGAACTTTAAACATGGGTGGAGGGGGGGCCCTAAGTGGGAGGGAGGCCACCCCTCATGCAGTGTTCCTCCCGACCCCTGAGGCGTGGGAAAGCTGGAACTGGACTTCCTCAGGCAGAGCCCAGTCAGGAGCAGACACCTTCGGGCCTGCCTGGCCGTGTTTGTCTTGGCTGAGGGCTTCGCGGCGGCTGGCTTTTTGAAGCCGATTCTATCAGTGCAAAGCTAGAGGAATCGGGCCATGGATCACAGAGGACGGAGCTGAAGGGGCCTCAGATGGGGAACGTGAGGTGGTCCTCCCTTGAGCAATGCGGACTGTGAAGCCCGAATGGCCCACTCCTTCTGTGTTGCTCAGCCCAAGAATCCCAGAGGGGCAGGGACCTGAGCTAAAACCTTTCCAGGACATGCAAGTTCTCAACGGCAACCCAGCCCTGTCTGCCCGGGGGTGTGCCTCTGTGTTTCAGGACACACACTGATCCTTCCAGTGTCCAGGGGCTCTGACAACAATCCTGGGGCTTCCAGGACTGTGCTCCACCCCTCCCAAGGCCGTAGTAATTCCTGCTCTTGATTCAGTTCCAACCCCCTACCACCATCAGCTCAGCCTGGACACTCCCAGGTCCTGTTCCACACAGATGCTGGTGGGTCACGTGTCCCCCAGCTGAAGGCCTCCCCCGTCCGCCTCCACCATCTGCTGAGGCCCCCGTAATTATTCCAAGGCTCCGTGCAGCCTCACTTGGAGGAAAGAGCTCATGTAGCCTTGTAATGTAAGCCAGGCCTGAGGCCTCTCGGGCAGGGGGTCCCCAGCTGGGTAATGAGCCTTCTGCTGAGGTGGCCTGGGCCGTCCATCTAAGTACCTCCTGGAGGACAGCATCTTCTCTGTAGCCCCATTCCTGCTTCCCAAATCCTTCCAAACACAGGGCCAGAGGGCTGCCTTGGGCTGGTTTTCCACGTGGGCCAGTGTGGATGCCCTAACTAGGGTCTAGGCAGGAAGGAATTGCTGCTCTGTCTTTGGGGGGGGGGGAAGTTCCCACCCCCACTCCTAAACCTGCTGAGTTGCCTGCCCTCATCTCTCCTTCCTGGAGCCTGGGCCCCACAAAGTGGGAGGTGGCGGCGGGGGGGGGGGTGTTGGCCAGGGAGGCCAGTGCTGTGGGCCAGGTCTCATTGTGAGAGGTGTAGGACGTTGTCTTTTTTTGCTCTTGCAGACTGCTGCTAGGTCTCCGGCCCCACCCACTATCACCCTGTAGCAGCAAGCCCAAGCCCAGCCCCTTCGGCTGTCCCTTAGCAGGGTGAGGACCACCTCCCCCACAACTCTGGGCTTATTATTTTAGCACGCTTGTCTTCTGGTGCAGACTGTGAACATAGCATCATGGATTTCTGTGTGTGCAGAACCCAGCACACAGTAGGGGCTTTAAGAACCACTTGAGGAGAAAAATGAGCTTAGGGAACGAGGGAGCAGACGTGATGAGAGGCAAGGTATGAGACCCGGGTCTTTGGGTTGCCTGTAGTGGTGTGTGCTGCCTCTGAGGTGTAGGCTGGCTAATTTGGGTAATAGTGTCAGCTGTGTTGTCCTGTCAAGACCCCACAGGCTCAGGAAGCTCAGGGTGAACCTGAGGTCAAGGATCACCGAGAGTTCACTGACAGAGTGATGGTGGCCTCCTGTCAGCAGTACCTCTGAGCGGGTCCTGAGCTCGCCCCGAAGGGCAAAGAGTGTAAAGGGCATGACAGTGGCAGTCCCTTCTAGAATAGACCGGAGCCCGGGACTCACTCTCGCCTCTCATATTCAGTGTGATTGAGTGGTTGAGACGCTAAGCTGGGCCCCTTGTCCTTGGGAAGGAGTGGTGACAGCGAGAAGACACGCAAAGGCCAGGCTTCTGCCTAGCAGCTTAGCCCAACATCCATTCCCAGGGAGGAGCTTGCTGTAGAGTGGGACTGGGTGGCAGGAGCCTCCTTCCGTGGGTGTGAGGGAGTCACAGAAAGACTTGGGGTGGTAGGAACTTCAGAATAGGTTAGAGACAAGATTCAGGGCAGAGGCAGAGATGGGGGGGGGGGCGGGAGCCTCCACAGGGGTGGAGAGATCGTATGGTGCAGCCAGTACAGGTGTGGGCTTGGACCATGGTTCTCCTGGCTGCAGCCTAACTTTCCTGCTCAGTTCTCTTTCCTGCACAGGGATTTCCCGGGGCTGCAAGGAGGGTTGCCAGGTGGAGACTGGGTGGAAAGCTTTTTCCTCCAACCCTGAAAATGGGAGTAGGGGTAGAGAGACATGCCTCTCTCTCATCTCCCTAGAACCTTCTCATGGCCTCAGCGGACCACACAGACACACCCAGCATCCTCCCTTCGGATGCTTGCCTAGGCATAACGGCTCGTGACACTTTCTCTAAGCGCTGCTTAGAAACATGTCGCTGTCTGTTTCCTATTGCAGAAAGCTGAGCAAGCCACAGCCGGGGTAGGGCTGTGTAGGGACTCCTGCTTTGAGCAGCAGGAAGACAGCTTATGAAATTACAGGGAATTCAAAGCAGCCAGCATCGCCCGCTGTCTGGTTTCATTACTGGAAATGGCCTCCTCCGAGCGAGGTTTGTTCTGATAACTAAGCAGATCGAGACCTGACACCCTTCATTAGCACTTTGACATTGACAGAGAAGACGGATCTTAGACCCACGCAATGGCAAGGAATTGGCTCAGAGGAGGAAAAGCCAGCACCTCACCAAGCTAGGGATGGGGGGAATTCACAGGAGATGGTATTGCAGATGATTTTTATAGTGTACTTGGATGGGGAGCTGTGGTTGTTCAAGTCTATCAAGGGAACATGTGAGGGCCTTGGATACCACTTCCGGCTGCTTCCCAGTTCTCTCCCACTGCAGCTCAGATCACACACCCACCCACCCACCCCATCCTTATTGGCTTATCCTTAAAAAGGCATCTCTGTTTTCCAGGCTTTAGGTTCCCAGTCATCCTAAAGCGTGTCTAATGACCAAATCACACACCCTCAACCTACTGGGGCAGAAATTGCTTCTAACCTCCTTGCCTCTTCCTAGGCCTTCCACAGATACAGCCCCTGACTTAACAAAAAACGTCTTAACCATTCTGTTTAAAAAACAAAAAAACAAACAAAAACAAAAACAAAAAAAACTAGACTGGGCTGTACCTTGACAGCAGTTCTGGCAGACAGGTGGGGGAGGGGTGCCTTCAAAAGTCCCTGACCACACAGAACAAGTGGCTGCCCTTGCCTCCTGTATTAATGGAGCTGTGTGGCCTAGGGTGGGTTGCTTAGCCTCACTGTGCGTCATCCACCCAAGTCCAAACTGGATGGACAGTTTGCTGTGGAGACTGAGTGAGACGATGTATTAGGGTCCAGAGTAGATGGGCAGTGACTGATTTGATTGGTGCTTCCGCGGACCCTGCACAAATTGCTTGTGTCCCCCGCACCACCACGCCCCCAATCCCGGAAGCTTTTTTACTCTGTGTCGTGGAAGGAAGTAAAAGCCACATGTCTATAGTGCTTGGCACCTATGGGCCCACCAAGCAGGGGTGGGGGCCACTACGGCTACCGGTAAGGGCATCTCGGTGGTGGTGTAGTGGAGCCCTGGGACATTGTAGCTGCACCAGTTTCTTGGACTACACAAGTGAGCGAGGAATGTGATCCGTCCCAACAGCCCGGGGGTGGGGGGGGCGCGGGGGGAGGCGAGACCATATCTGGTATTTGGTATGTCTCTCTGGAACGATTTTGGGGGGGAATTCACCAAAGTTGCAACTTAAGACATGGACTGCCAGTAACCCGTAACACAGAGATGTGGCGCTGGCCGTGTGCATTACCCTCCGCCCGCGCCCCCCCCACACACACAAGGGGACCTGGTGCCCGGGGTGGGAGTCGGCTTACACAGCACAACGCTGGCTGCTGGGGCCCGCCCTTGAATGGCCGTGAACTTGTTTTTCCACGTCATTTGCTCTCAAATGTACTATCGAGCTGGGCAACGCTAACACAGCGGCTCAGGTCCCTCCTCGTAACAAGCGATTGTGTGTTCTTTAGAGGTGGCTGAAGGGGAGGAGGGGGCCTGGCCCCAAGGAGGTGGGGAAACAAACCTGCCTCACAGTGAGCGTGCGTGTCCTGGGGCCAGCTCACCCCCACCCACCCCCACCCCCAAAGCACATGCCATTTCTGTCCCTGGAAGGGGTTAAGGGCCTCCTGGAGTCAAAAACAAGCAGGTGTCCCACCGTGCCAGAGACCGCTGCCTAAACTGCTTCCAGCTTTTTCCCCCCTTCTGCAATAAGTCTGTGATCAGCCACGGGACAGAGGCGCCAGCAGCCTGCCTCTGACAGGCATCGGGTTAGCTCGCTCCCACTGGGGTGGTGCGCCCAGGATATAAATCCAGGCTTGAGTCTCTGCTGTGTTCCTCTCCCTGCGCACCGGGGGTGGGGTGGGGTGGGGTGGGGTGGGGGGGGACGGAGTTTCCTTCCAAAGACCTTTCTTTTATCTGAAGCTTCACAGCCCAGCAGGCTGCACTTGGTGGAGCCAGTCACAGCCGCCGAAGCCAGCAAGCGGCCTCAGCAAGGAGACTTGCTGGGGTGCGGAAGGGCAGGTGTTGCCAGTCCAAGAGAAGGTGGGTCCCCCGGTGGGCCTCAGGCCTTGGTGTCATCACAGGGGAGTCCTCTGGCCACTGCAGACAGCAGCACCATGTGGGCCCCAGGGTATCATCGGTTCTGGTTCCACTGGGGGCTGCTGTTGCTGCTGCTCCTGGGGGTGCCCCTTCGAGGCCTATCACTGCCACCCATCCGATATTCCCATGCGGGCATCTGCCCCAACGACATGAACCCCAACCTCTGGGTGGATGCCCAGAGCACCTGCAAGCGAGAGTGTGAAACCGACCAGGTGAGTGGGATTCCTGAAGCCTATGACAGAGTGTGTGTTGGTGTGGGGGCTATGGTGTGGGGGCGACTCAGAAGTACCTCCAGGGCCACGAAGGAGCCCAGATCCTGCCAACCTAGAGACAAACACAGCAGGTGCCTGCCTACTGCCGCTAAGGCCTAGAGGGTGGAGTGTTCAAATCCATCTTGGTGTTTTCCTCTTTGTGCTTGTTGAAGGCTGGTGTGGGCCAATTCTGTACCGGGTGCATTGGGATAACAGGACCGCAGGGTGGATGTTCAGCGGCCCAATCACAGGTGAGAGAACAGATACTCACAAGGAGAGATGCCACAGTCAGGGAGGGACAGCTGGCTTGGAAGCTTGTCTATTTGACACGACCACCTGGCTTCTAGGTCTGTCCCCAGGGTTGGACTCAGCCGTACGACAGCAATGGGGCTGCAGGGTAGGCTGAGCAGGAGGCCAGTCTGTACAAATACTCTAGTGATCCAGGAGGGAAAAATGAACTGAGTTCCCACCTGTCTGACTCTCCAGTGCTCCCATATGCTCCTCTCTTGTGGATGCTGCAGCAGGCAAGGGCCACTTTCAAACAGTTCTTCTCTGGCTGCCAGCTGGGTTCTTCCAAGGGTCATCCTTGTCCACTCCTGCTGGGAAGAAAAGCTCATAGGTTTACAATAGCACCGGTACCTACTCTAGCTGTGCCCATTTCCTGCCTGGCCATATCTCTGACTCTCTCAGGGCTTTGGATGTGAATTGGGCATCACTAAAGACCATGGGAAGCTGGGTGGTGGTGGCGCACGCCTTTAATCCCTGCACGTGGGAGGCAGAGGCAGGTAGATCACTGTGAGTTCGAGGCCAGCCTGGTCTATAAAGCATGTCCAAGATAGCCAAGGCTACACAGAGAAACTGTCTCAGGAAAGGAAAAAAAAAAAACATGGGAGACACTGGTGCTTCTGGAAATAGCTGGCCACACAAGGAAGCATAGGACTTCCCACGGAGAGAGTGGCTGCTGCCTCACACTCTGCTGGCTTTGAGTGTCTGGAGAAGCCACCTAAGGGCAGCTAAGGATCCAGGTGACCTATGGATACGTTGTAACTCTTTAAGTGACCGTATTCTAAGTATCCCCTCAGGCGTTCCTTCACCTGGTCCCCAAGGGCTCTGGTTCCTGAGTGTCCAAGCATTCCTGGGACCTCTGAGCCCCGAGGGAACTGCCTAGCCACATGGGACTGGAACAGCCATCAGGCCAAAGAGCAAGTTTTCCTGTCCGCAGGTCATTGTGTCCCTGTCCACCCTCCATTCTCGAGATCTCTCTCCCTTGAACCTCAGCTCTGGATGTGACCCATCTCTGCCCCCAAGCTCCCCCTGTTGTGGCCCAGAAGCCTATGCCAAACAAGGGTTTCAAAACAAAGTCCTTGTTCTGAGCCGAACGGGGAAGAACAGTAAACAAGTCTACAGCCTGCTCCACACAGCCCGCTCCACACAGCCCTGTTCCACACTGCCGAGTGGGGGGTGCTTCCTCCCTCCTTAGCTCATGTGGAATGTCAAAAAGGCTGGAATCAAAGTGGGAAGGACAAGAGGCCAGTGTGTTAGGGACTAATTCACACATTTACTACCTGGTGGAGGATTAACAGCCCAGCCAGCTGCCCAGCTGCACGGTGTGACATTGTGCAAAGCGCCACACGCAACCCGTGTTTGCGTCGGCTCCGGTGGCATGGGCTAATTTCAAAGAATTAGAGTAAAGCCTTACACGACTCCACAGAAGTCAGACGGGGATTACAAACTGGCAAGGCTTTACCGCTACCACACAAGGGGACTTTTTCCTGGTCACCAGGATTCTCTGACACCCTGGGTTCGGTGTGTGTTGGTGTCTCCCAGGGGGAAGATATGTGTGGCTAGCCTTGAACATGGGTCCAAAGATGCGACCTCTTCAAGTTAACCGACACATCCTTTCCCCAGTGGGAGAAAGACAAAAAGTCAGCCTCACTCTGTAAAACCTATGCTTCGTCTGGGGTACCACACTGTACTGCATTTCAGGGTCCCTCTTAGAGCTTGAAGCCCTTTCCTGGCTCCTCTCATCTCTGTGACTCGAGTGTCACCTACGTCTCTCTATGTTCTTATTTTGAAAATGGTAGTGAGCTCATATCCCCTTTCAGAGGTCAGTGGCCCATCTCTTCCCATATTCCCAGCCATGGGACCTTGGGGAAGTTGCTTAACCTCTCTGTGCTTTATTGTGTAGAAAGTGGGAATAGTGGTTGTGTCCCCCTGGCTTGGAAGAGAGCAGTAAGCAAGCACTTTGTGTATAGACAGGCATAGGTCCTCCTGTCACAGCCTCTGGGGGCAGATGTAGGATGCTGTTCTTGCTTCCTCCATGTTCAGAAGTCTCTCTCTTCCTCTGGCTCTTTCAGGAATGTGAGACCTATGAGAAGTGCTGCCCCAACGTGTGTGGGACCAAGAGCTGTGTGGCAGCCCGCTACATGGACGTGAAAGGGAAGAAAGGCCCCGTGGGCATGCCCAAGGAGGCCACGTGTGACCACTTCATGTGTCTGCAGCAGGGCTCCGAGTGTGACATCTGGGATGGGCAGCCCGTGTGCAAGTGCAAAGATCGTTGTGAGAAGGAGCCCAGCTTCACCTGCGCCTCTGACGGCCTTACCTACTACAACCGCTGCTACATGGATGCTGAGGCCTGCTCCAAGGGTACCACACTGGCCGTGGTCACTTGCCGCTATCACTTCACCTGGCCCAACACCAGCCCTCCACCACCCGAGACCACTGTTCATCCTACCACGGCCTCTCCAGAGATTCTGGGGCTGGACATGGCAGCCCCGGCCCTGCTCAACCACCCTGTCCATCAGTCAGTCACCGTCGGTGAGACGGTGAGTTTTCTCTGTGATGTGGTGGGCCGGCCCCGGCCGGAGCTCACTTGGGAGAAACAGCTGGAGGATCGAGAGAACGTGGTCATGAGGCCGAACCACGTGCGCGGTAACGTGGTGGTCACTAACATCGCCCAGCTGGTCATCTACAACGCCCAGCCCCAGGATGCCGGCATATACACCTGTACAGCTCGGAATGCTGCGGGGGTCCTGAGGGCTGACTTCCCGTTGTCAGTGGTCAGGGGAGGTCTGGCCAGGGCCACCTCAGAGAGCAGCCTCAATGGTACAGCCTTCCCAGCAACTGAGTGCCTGAAACCCCCAGACAGTGAGGATTGCGGCGAGGAGCAGACGCGCTGGCATTTTGATGCCCAGGCTAACAACTGCCTCCCTTTCACCTTTGGCCACTGCCATCGTAACCTCAACCACTTTGAAACCTACGAGGCCTGCATGCTGGCTTGTATGAGTGGCCCGCTGGCCACGTGCAGCCTGCCCGCCCTACAGGGGCCCTGCAAAGCCTATGTGCCACGCTGGGCCTACAACAGCCAGACAGGCCTATGCCAGTCTTTCATCTACGGTGGCTGTGAGGGTAACGGCAACAACTTTGAAAGCCGCGAGGCCTGTGAGGAGTCGTGTCCCTTCCCGAGGGGCAACCAGCACTGTCGGGCCTGCAAGCCACGGCAAAAACTTGTCACCAGCTTCTGCCGAAGTGACTTCGTCATCCTGGGCAGGGTCTCTGAGCTGACGGAAGAGCCTGACTCAGGCCGTGCCCTAGTGACTGTGGATGAGGTCCTAAAAGATGAGAAGATGGGCCTCAAGTTTCTGGGCCGGGAGCCGCTGGAAGTCACCCTGCTTCACGTAGACTGGGCCTGCCCTTGCCCCAACGTGACAGTGAGCGAGACACCGCTCGTCATCATGGGGGAAGTGGAGGGTGGCATGGCCATGCTGAGACCCGATAGCTTTGTGGGCGCCTCAAGCACCCGGCGGGTCAGGAAGCTTCGCGAAGTGATGCACAAGAAAACCTGCGACGTCCTCAAAGACTTCCTGGGCCTGCACTGAGGGCCCATCTACCCTGACCCTCCTCTGCCCGCCCACTCCCTGCCCTCAGCCAGCCACAGGACCAAGATCAGATTAGACAGCCGTGGTTAGGGAGGAAACATCAGCTGTCGTGTGTGAAGAGAGCCACCAAAGTCTCAAGACCACTTCTATTCTTGGGGTTCAATAAATAGTCCCTATTTCTTTTTTTCTTTCTTTTTTTTTTTTTTCCTCTTCTCTTCTTTCTTTCTTTCTTTGTATAGCCCTGGCTGTCCTGGAACTCACTTTGTAGACCAGGCTGGCCTTGAACTCACAGAGATCTGCCTGCCTCTGCCTCTGGGCTAAAAGGCCCTTATCTTTTTTAGCTGCGGGTGGGGTGGGGTGGGGTGGGGCGGCAGTGGTTGGCAAAAGGGAAGAAAAGAAATGCATAAATTATTTCCCATGGGGGCGGGGGTTCCCTCAGGTAGTTTAATCTCCCTTTTGCTGATCCCAGCCTCTCTGCCCAGACTCCTACCCAGGAGGAGATGGCGGTCTGCGTTGTTAAATGGTTTAGCTTGCATTAGGAGGTGTGTGGGCGGAGTTAAGCGAGTACACGGATTGCGTAAGGCAACGTCCCCACTGCCTCCTCCGTTACTGTAGTCAGAGTCTGCCTCACATTAAGTGGTGTGAGCACTAAGAAGCCAGAGCACTGTCCAACCCAGGCTGTAACTTATCCTTAGTGGAGGTTGCGGGGAGGGCTGCCTTTAGTGGGGTCAGTTTGTGTCCCCCCACGTCCCCATACTAGCAGAACCCATGTTTTCTTTCCTTAGCTGCATTGGTATTGGTTTGTTGGTTTGCTTCTGTTCAGTTCAGTTCAGTGAACACTTCCTGGGTGCCAGGTGCTAGGACCGTAGGCAGCTGTTACTGCTCCAACTGGCACAGCCAAAACACCAAGTCCTGACCCTAGGCTCCCCCCCCCCCCCCAGGCAGTGGGTGATTGGCAGCAGTCAGGCACTAATAATCATGTGCATTCATAGGCGGTGGACTTCCTTGGAGAAGCCCCAGGATCTGTTTCGGTAGCAAGAGAAATAAGACAAAAGACAGGAGGGACAGGGGACAGACAGTCTAAGAATCAGAGTGGAGGCTGGTCCAGGGAGAATGGCTATTACTCCATGATGCCATCTGGTGGCGAGTTCGGGCACCTGCGTGGATCAGGAGGGAGGCTCTATTTGGGCGGGGCCTGGGAGGAGCCTTTTGGCAACGGCAGCTGTGAGATCACTTGTTTCTTTTGGTCCCAGCCAGACAGGCACGGGGTAGAGGATTTGGAACCCCTGTGTCATCTCTGCATCTGCCCTGTTCCATCTTCAGCCCTTTATTCTGTCCACATCCCTCCAAAGGAGGCGCTGTGGGATGCCCTAAATGTCTTCCTCAAATATAAGGAGGACGATACTAAATAAAAGTTCATAGTGTCAACTGCTCTACCCGTGTGGCTTTTGGGAGAAGGTGAGGAAGGGGCTGGAGCTGGGGTCACACCATTGGTTCTTGTGACCTCTTAGGAGGGATGTCTGGCTAATAGTGCTGTATTTGGGTAGTGGAGAGACACAGTAGATTTTCAGGTCCCCTGTGAGATATGAGATTTCTTTTCTTTCTTTCTTTCTTTCTTTCTTTTTTTTAGACAAGGTTTCTCTGTGTTATCCTGGCTGTCCTGGACTCGCTTTGTAGACCAGGCTGGGCTCGAACTCACAGAGATCCACCTGCCTCTGCCTCCCGAGTGCTGGGATTAAAGGCATGCACCACCACACCCGGCAGATATGAGATTTCTTAGCCATGCTCGTCAGAGTTTATGAAATAAGCAGGGGAAAACATAGCCGAGATGGCAGGGTGACTTTTCCACAGTCATAGACAGAGAGATCTAGGGCCCTGGTATGTGGCCTAACTACTTTCTGGGGGGCATGGGGGGGACGGGTGTCCAATGGGAGATCGGGGCCATAGACTTTGTCCCTGAGACCGTGGAGTCTAAGTGAGAAGAGACAAGAGTAGGGCAGGCAGGTGCTTATCTGTGACTTCTAGGGACATCAGGACGATGCCTGCTCTCCAGTGTCCTCATGGGGCCTGCTGAGTTCTGACAATGCTGCTAGCAGTGCATTTGGCCCCAGGGAGACTTTACTGCTGTTCCCCAGACCCAGTCAAGTGTGTAGAGACCAAAGCTTGTCTGACCTTCAAGGTACCTCTCTTTTGCAGTTCAGTTCCCTGGAGGTTCCCAGGGCCGTACCCAAAGGAGGAATCCAGGGCAGGCCCAGCCCAGCCCAGCCCAGCCACTTTCATCTGCAGTAAAAGCATAAGAAGGGGCAAAGAGCTTCTATTTCCCAAGACAAGAGAGGGCAGGGGGTAGGAACTGTCACTGAAGGGCACTGAGCAAGAAACTTAGCCATCAGGATGGCTGAGTCATTGTCATTTCCCAACCTGGTCAGGTGTCCAGGGAGGGTGAGGACTGTCACCTCACTCTGTCCTTAGAGATCTGGGGACGTTGGCTGAACCTGCTTCTAGGCTTACGATGTCCAACAAATAGTCTCAGAGCCTAAGGGCAAGTGCCCATTCCCCTCACTAGCCACACCTGTTACCTGCCACTTTAGTTCACTTATAAGAAAAAGAGTCTGAACCCCACAGTTAGGTCCAGTCTGCTATTCTGCTCCCCTGGAAAAGCAAGAAATTCAGGGGACCCACCCACACTGTCAGGCTGATGTGCAGAAGCCACGTAGCCCATGAGACCAGGCTCAGCAAGCTCTTGAATCCAGCCTCTACCACCGATTTGCTCTCTCTGAACCTCTCCGTGCCTAGCCACACAAACAGCAGTAGGAGCACTTGGGTAAAACAACCCGTTGCTGGTTTGTTGTGTGTATGTGTGTATGTGTGGAGGCACACTCGTGGACGTGTTCAAACATGCTCACACTTGCATTCACGTGTGCAAATGCAGGCACACTCATGCCACAGTGCGTGTGCAGCCACCAGAGGACAACCTCAGGTGTCTGTCCTCCCCTTCCACCTGTGACTCGCTGCTGTATACACCGCTCTAGCTGGCCTGCAAGCTCCCCGAGATGCTCCATCTCCCGTGTCATCACAGGAACCCCGGGAACACAGATACTCACTACCCTGCACCTGGGCATTCCAACTCGGGTCTTCATGTCTTTGAGACAAACGTTTACCACTGAGACATCTCCTCAGTCCTGAATTTATTTTTGTTTTAGACAGAGTCTCTCAGTGTAACTCAAACTCACTTCAGATTCCCTCTGTAGTCCAGATTGGTCTCAAACTCCGTGATTCTCCTGTCTCGGCTGCTCAGGTGCTCAGATCACAGGCTTGCTGCACTGCGGTGCCTGGTTAGTCATGGCGCTCAGGGAGACTCGGCATTCGACCCGTTACCCTTGTAAGAACTACAGCCTGAGCCAGGTGTGGTGGCGCACGCCTTTAATCCCAGGCAGAGGTAGGCGGATCGCTGTGAGTTCGAGGCCAGAGTGGTCTATAAAATGAGTCCAGGACAGCCAAGGTTACACAGAGAAACCCTGTCTGGGGGGTAGGGGGTGGGGCGGAAACCAACCAAACAAAAAGAACTACAGCCTGGCGTGGAGTGGCCCTTTTACCCTCTGGAGCTCCCTGGGCAAGGATGGACCCCAAGACCTAACCCTTTGCCTCCTTGTTCTGGGTGCTGGGCCTTGGCAGACTCCTGATTATCTACCACAGAGGACATACGAAATGAGCGCCCTCACACGGGCTGATTCGAGGCTCAGAAGCTATGAGGACCTAGGGGGATGAGTGACTGAGAGACTATCGAACTCTCTCACCTGCTGTGTGAAATTGAGTTTTCTCTCAAAATGTTCTCCTGGGCCTTATACAATGGCTGACAATGAGCAGGTCCCCAGGTTGAGCTGACCTGACGAGTTCCCAGAGCAGGGTCACCAGCCTGTGGCCATCACCTGGCTCGGTCTGGTAGACATGGCCTCAGTCCTGCTCCAGGACACAAGGAACCCAAGGCTACCTGCAGCAAGGCCGGGGGAGCCCGTGCTTTCCTGGCTGTGGTGGCACAGTGGCACTCCTTCCCTTCTCAAGGCTGTGTGGCTCTCCTTGCCACCAGCCCGCTCTCTAGGCCTTTTCTTCCCTTCTAATCTACTTAGGCTTGGCTGACGCTGAACCAGAACCATCCTCACCACCCCTAAGCAAGGCACTGTGGCTTTGTTTACTCTCCTGCCTTCCTCTTCCTGAACCCCCAGCCTCCCAGGACACTCTGCTCCATTGTCTGGCCAGCTGCTCCCTAGTCTGATGTCACCCTCTGGACAGTGGCACCAGAAAGCCATTCAAGCGCTAGGACAAAACCTAACCAGGGAAAGGGGACAGTAGTAACTAACACATAGGCTCCCGGCTTTGTTGTTGTTTTCAGCTGAGTTCTCCAACTGCTCCATTATGATAACATCGGAGGAAGTTTAATATGGGGCAGCACCGAGCACTTTCTCCTGTGGTCTGCACTGAGGTCTCATGGGATGCAGTGACATTTTGTAGATGGGGCAAATAAGGCAAGAGTAGTGAGAAATTTATTTATCCATGTGCCAAACCACAGGGTTACAGTTTCAGCACTTGAGAGCCAGAGGCAGGAGGATTTCAAGTTCAAGGCCAGTCTAGGCTTCTTAGCAAAGCTCCATCTCAAAAACAAAGGTAAAACAAAAGAAAAATACAGACAGAGGGACTGGGGATGTGTCTCACTACAAGCCTGAAGACCTGAGTGTAGATTCCCAGAATCCATGCAAAAAACTAAGTCTGACGTGCAATCTCTGTGCTGGGGACCTGAATTCAGGAAGATACTGGAGCCTTGCCCAGCCAACCAGGCTAGCTGAATGAGTGAGCGCCAGGCTCAGTGAGAAATCCTGTTCCACACATATAGATGGAGAGAAATGATTCAGTGAGGAAAGGGACTTGCTGCCAAGCCTGACGACCTGAGTTCAATGCTTAGGTACCACATAGTAGAAAGAGAGAACCTATTTCCACAAGTTGAACACACAGACACAGACACAGACACACATACACACACACACACACACACACACACACACACACACACACACACGCACACACACACACACACACACACATCCCACCCCACCCCACCCTACCCCCACGCTATGCCAATGCTCCCCCCCCATATATACACAACAAACAAATAAAATAAGTTGGGGAGGGCTGGAAAGATGGCTCAGCGGTTAAGAGCACTGACGGCTCTTCCAGAAGTCCTGAGTTCAATTCCCAGCAACCACACAGTGGCTCACAACCATCTAAAAAGTGATCTGATGCCCTCTTCTGGCCTGCAGGTGTACATGCAGATAGAGCACTGTATACATAATAAATAAATAAATCTTTAAAAAAAAAAAAAGATGGGGAGTCACAAAGGAAAACATCTGACACCAACCTTTGATCTCCATACATGCAGGCACTGGCAAGCATACCTGCATATTCACACAAGCATACACACACGCACACACACACACACACACACACACACACACAGCTCCCAAATCACAAGGCCAAGGGTTTTATACTACTATTGAGAGCCCTGCATGCTTGTGTTATGCTGTTTCTACTAGTGTATAACACACACACACATACACACACACACACACACACACACACGCACGCACGCACGCACGCGCACACAAACTCACATGCCTGAATGGGTAGTGAGGAGTCCAATCTAGAACACAGACACCTCAAAGAATCTGGCTCTAGTCGGTCAGCCGCAGGTGCATCACCCCAGAGCTGTTTACATCCTGGACACATGACAAACTTCCATCACACACGACTGTAGTCACAGCCTAGATTCCTGAGCCAGACATTAGCTTTATACTTCCTCAGCCTCCAGGAGGCAGCTCCCTGGAGGAAGCCTCTGCTGCCTCCAGGTGGCTCCAGCCTCACGTCTGGGCGTCCCTCTAAGGTGGTGCTGATCCAATTCAGAGTCATGGCCAGGGGTTCCAGGAACACCACAGCCCTGCTCAGAGCTCACAACGGGGTTTGCTAGATGAACACACACACACACACACACACACACACACACACACACACACACACCCCCCGAGCACCAGCATTCATTTCTTCCTGTTTCCTCACTGTAAGTGTTAACGCAACCTGTCACCTTACACTCCTGCGGCTGTGCCTTCCTGTCATCCTGAACTGGGTTCCTTCAAGTCCTGAGGCAGACAGAGCCATTTCTTCCTCGGGTTCCTTTCTCTCTCAAAGTTGCTTTAATTGTTGTTCTCACAGGAACACAATGAGTAGCTAACCCCCATTGTCTGGGAGGAGGGGCCATGTGAGGTACTGCATTTTTGTGACTACCATGTACCAAGAAAGGTCCCTCTGGGGTCTTTCTTCTCAGCCCCACTCACCTGCCCTTACTCTTCTTCCTACCTCCCCAAGGAGCCTAGGGCTCCTTCCTCCTCTCTAGGGAATGTGTGAGTAAGGCAGGCAGGATGGTTGCCGGGCTCCTGGTCCTATTCTTGGCTGTGCCCTCATTCTGGAATGCGCCCTGAGGTCAAGTGACACTGCTCTCTCAGGCTGTGTCAGGAGGAAGAAGAAGCTTCCAGGCGCACCTCCCAAGGAACAGTGTGGGCAGGCAGGTGGACACGCTGACCCAAGTTAATCAAGGTCAGGGGACCCTGACATCCAGATGTCTAACAATAATGGTCACCTTCAAGCTCACTCACATGAAGGGAATACAGGACTTTATCCCAGCATGTACCAGCCCAGACTGGCCCAGAGGTGGGGGCCTCTTCCCAGCACATCACTGGCAAGGTGCTGAGTAGCCCCAACACACCGATGTTATCTGTCCTTCCTCGGTCTTGAGGCAACTGCCAGGGCTCTGGCGGGATAGAGTTGTAGCCATCTTGGGCTCTCTGTTTTTCTAGTTTACGGGAAGTGCCCTAATGTAGCTCTCTCTAGCAGACAGCGGAGGGTGGTGGATGGTGGCTGACGTGTGTCCTTTGTGTGTGATAGTCAGGAAACAAGGCCCGAGTGAGGGAAGGAGCTACCGCGGAGGGTTGTGTACTACAGATGCTTGAGAGCCAACAATGCTGACTTGTGTCCTTTGCATACGCTGCTGTCCAGCTCAACCCCCATAGCTTTCAGTGGTTCATTTTCACTTGACTAGACTTGGAAGCACCTAGGAGACACATCCCTGGGCCTGTCCAGGAGTGGGGGTGGGGAGTGTTTTCAGAGAGGTTCAACTGAGGAAGAGAGACTCACCCTGAATGTGGGTGGCAAGATCTCATGAACTGGAGTCCCAGGTTAAATGGAAAATGGAAAAAGCACTGGAGAGACAGCTTGGTTGGCACAGTGTCTATCTGTATGGAGGACCCCAGCTTGAGGCCCAGAACCATCCCCGACCCTCAACCCAAATCGAGCCATGATGATAAAGCTTACAATCCCAGCACTGAGGAGATAGGAGGAAGAGACAGCTGGATCCTGGAGGCTCCTTGATAACTCCATGCCAGTGAGAAAGTCTGTCCCTAAATAAATATTTTTTTTTAAAAAAAGGGAACTGCTTTCTGGGAACTAACACCTGAAGTCAACAGCTAGCTTTCACATGTATGTCATGTACACACACACACACATACACACACACACACACACACACACACACACACGGAGTTTATGAGGAGGAGAAAGCCACCAAGGGCCAGCATTCATTTCTTCCTGCTTCCTCACCGTAGGTACACAACGCAACCTGTCACCTTACACTCCTGCGGCCCTGCCTCCCCGCCATCGTGAACTGTGTCCCTTCAAATCCTGAGGCAGATGGAACCCTTTCTTCCTCGGGTTGCTTTATTTTTCAAGTTGCTTTAGTCAGGTTTGGTTTTGTTTTGTTTTTTAGAGTAACAAGACCGAGTAGCCAACACCCAGTCCTCTTTAAGCTGGCACGATTTTATTCCTTTGCTGCTTGCAGACCACACTGTACTCTAAAGTCAGCGGAAGAGAAAGCTACAATACTTCTTGGAGTCAGCAGCCCAAGGCCGGGCCATTCAGGCTATTGATAAGTAGTTGATCAGTGATTGAATGAATGAATGAATGAATAAAGCAAGTCTCCCATGCCTTATGGAGGCAGAGATGCCTCACAGGTACCATTTCCCCCTACTCTACACATGCCGAATTTGTGACACTAAAGCTTTTAAAGGCAACTTCCCTCAGGCCGTAGGGCTAAGGAGTGGAAGGGCCAACACTCAGACCTGGGTTGGCCCCACCTTAGTTATGTTCTTTCTAGCATGGTATGCATATTTGAATCCTTTTTCTTGATGCTGAGGCCCTCGGTGGCAGCTCCCCCACTTGACTGTCCTTGTCCAATGTTTCTATCTGGTCCTGGCTGGCCTCTGAGTGGACTGAGCCTTACTGAAGGACGGTGAAGCCACACTCTGAAGTAGGCACAGTATTGAGCACACATGAACGAGCTAAAAAAACCCAAAAAACCAAAAAAACAAAACACAGTCTAAAATGTAGTTCCTCGGTTGCACTGACCACATCTCAAGTAGCGGCTACTCTCTGCTGTACTGTGTGACCCAGACAGATTCCTCCAGGGCCGTCTACCCGGCACAGCCCTGCTGTCAGCTAAACAGCAGAATCCCGGAGGGGGTGTGGGGCATCTTTAATGCACCTTAGTTCTAGGTTTTTGCCTTGCCAAGGACTCTAGGGGTTTCTATTTTCAGCCACCTGCTAGTATGTAGTCTCATGGCCTTACAGCCAACAATACTACTGGAGCTCTCTAGCTGCTTCCGCAGAATGTCGGCCCTGACTTCAGCTTTGAGATCCTCGTGTCTTTTCTCCCAGAAAGCTTCCAAACCTTCGTGCAAATGAGGTTCAAATATGCTAAAGTTCTTAAAAAGGTAGACAAGTCAGTACATATACACACATTTGCACAAGTGGACAAACACACACACACACACACACACCCCTACTGTCAGGTGAAAGTAAGTCCACCAAAGCGTGAGCTAATTGTAGTAGAGAGAGATTGCTGATTGGTAGGAACCTGAGACTCAGCCCTCCCATGGCATGACACTGTGCCTGTGACAGCTGCCGCCTCCCAAGCAGGTTGACAGCAGGCTGGTTCCTTGGCATATTGTCAGAGATACCGATGTCACACTGTCATCTTGGTTCTTGTGGGGACATCCTGACTAAAAGTCTAAGAACAGCTTTACTCGTGGCCGCTGCTATTGTAATTGCACTGCTTAAATCTTTAAAGAGGTACCAAGCCAGGCTTGAAGATACAGGCCTGTAATCCCAGTCTCCCTTGAAGTTCAGCCTGCCTGGGACAGAGTGAGTTCCAAGCCTGCTGGGACAGCTTAGCATGACCCTGCCTCAATATAAAAAGTGAAAGAGGGGCCAGCAAGATCGCTCCGTGGGTAAAGGTGCTTCCTGCCAAGCCTAATCCCCGGATCCAGATGGTGGCTGAAGAGAAATGACACCTCACAGGGGTCCTCTGACTTCCAGACGGCTGGTATAACACACACATAGCCCTTACAAAATAGAGTCTAGTTAAAGGCATAAGACATAAAAAAAAAAAGAGTAACACACGTGATGCTCCAGGTTCAATCCTCAGCACTTGTCATGAATTAATTAGTAAATAAATAAATAAATAAATAAATGGACAAGATATTTTAGCTTTAAGTTCCTCAAGTCTCCTTGCTCCCCACAGTGGCTCCCAGCAAGGAAAGGTCAAGGTAATGAAAGAGTATTAGTTTCTGGGACAGACTGACTGGGCTCAAATACCAGCTATGTGGCAGTGGGTAAGTGGCCCTCTCTGTGCCTTGGCATCTTCATCTGTAAATGGCATAATAACAGTAGCCAAGGTGCCCTCCAGAAGCTGACTGTCCTGGGGCCGGTTGCTCCAGTTGGCTGGGAATAATTGCTTTTGCATGCTTCTGCCTGTGGCCAGAAGGGGGAAAAAAAAAAAAAACAACAGAGGAAGAGAATGGCCCTCTGCCTACAGCTACCTTGGAGAGCGAAGGGAGGATGAATGTCAACTCATTTGTTGGTGGGGAAAGGTCCAGGAAGGGGGGGAGCAGTGGGGCTGCAGAAAAGAAGGGGAGAGGGGGAAGGGTGGAGAGACAGAGAGGAAATAGGGAAGACCTCACCCCTAACCTGCCATGTACACCGGGTTGGGCAGCTGACAGCCCAGTAAGCAAAGATGAGGTGATGACATGGGTAGAGGCGGGTCGCTCTGCGCCTTTAGGGAGACCCCTTAGACCATTTCTCCACCCGCCCAGCTCCAGTGCCCACTTCTCACTGACTCATTTCAAGGACCCCACACCTTATCTCAGGACACAAGACGCCACAGACTGTATGTGGCAGCAGCCTCACATCCCTGCTGTGATCAATAACAGACTCAAAACTATCCTCTCTTGTTAGGATAGGGGCCAGCAAGATGGCTCAGTGGGTAAAGGGGCTTGCTGCCAAGCCTGATCCCCAGGATCCACATGGTAGATGGAGAAAAATGACACCTCATAGGTGTCCTCTGACCTCCATACAGATGCTGTGTCACATATGTGTCCCTTACAACACAGAGTCCAGTTAAAAATAATAAAACATGAAAAAGAGTAACAAATGTGATGTTCCAGGCTCAATCCTTGTCATGAATCAATTAGCAAAGGAAAAAAAAATAAGATGAAGGAACGAGATATTTTAGCTTTAAGGTCCTCCAGCCTCCTTGCTGCCCTCAGTGGGCTAATAGGTAGCCTAATAGGTAGGACCACAGTGTGGTCCTAATAGTAAGAGAAGCTGAGCCGGGCGGTGGTGGCGCACACCTTTAATCCCAGCACTCGGGAGGCAGAGGCAGCCAGATCGCTGTGAGTTCGAGGCCAGCCTGGTCTACAAAGCGAGTCCAGGACAGCCAAGGCTACACAGAGAAACCCTGTCTCGGGGGGGGGGGAAAAAAAGGAAAGGAGAGAGAGAGAGAGAGAGAGAGAGAGAGAGAGAGAGAGAGAGAAGCTGGTGTGTTTGTGGATGAGCAGAACCCAGCTCCAGTGATACACAGAGGGTGACCCAGCTCTGTCCGGGGCCTCCTGTGAGGTGGATTCCTTTGACCAATTAAAGGTGACAGGCTTGTTTCTATTACCGAGGGCTAGCAGCACTTAATGTGTGCTCCACATGCATTGTATCATTAAGTGTTGGTAACCCTGTGAGGTGTATGTTATTCACCTCCACTTAATAGTCTCCTCATTTCTGAGACAATGAAGCATGCTCAAGGAGGGGGTGGGGTAGTGGTGGTGATGGAATGACCTACCCAGGTCCCTGAGCAAGGCAGGGACCAAGCCTGGGTGGGCCCCTGTGACTCTGAAGCCCATATATTTAGCCACACGCCTAAGTAACCTCCACCGTAGATCAGGAACAGAGATGGATGACTCTCTTTGGCTTTGATCGTAAGCCTTTCTTCCCAGGTTTCTCATGAGAGGACTTGCCCAAAGCCAGCTTGACTTCCCATATGGATTTAAGGTAGTCTCTGTAGAGGAGACTATGTCTGACAGTGATATATCAAAAATGCTTGTCACACCAGTCCTGACAAGAAGCACTTCCATTACTTCTCCGGGGAGTATATAGAGGTTTGACTGACAGGGCACAGCTACTAGGGATGAGTTTGGGGTACAGTCTCAACTCTACGCATCCCCTTCGCAGCTTATATGAGAACACCGGGAGCAATGTGATCTGGAAGTTTCCTCAAGCTCTTTGCATTTTTTTGAGACAGGGTTTCTCTGTGTAGCCCTGGTCATCCCAGAATCTTGCTCTGTAGACCAGGCTGGCCTTGAACTCGGAGATCTGCCTGCCTCTGCCTCCAGAGTGCTGGCATTAAAGGCCTGTGCCACCACTGCATTCTTATAGACCACCCTAACATGAGTTTTAGTGTTACCAGAAAGGCCTGAACACCTATACCTTCTGGTAAGTTTGGCCTGAGACCTGGACCAGACACTTGTGCTTTCTGTACCAAAGCAGGCTCCAGAGCAGCGGCGTCCTCTAAACAGTCTCAGGTCTGTGGGAGAGCGCAGCTAGCTTGTGATGGTATTTTTGGCAGAGCACAGAGTGCTCAGGCACAGAAGACACTAAGAGAAGCCTGCAGAAGTCACCCAAGGGGGGGAGAAGCACATGGAGCTAATTGCTATCTGGGTTTTTTTGTTTTTGTTTTTGTTTTTGTTTTTTTTTTTTTGGTTTTTTGTTTTGTTTTGTTTTTTGGTTTGGTTTTGATCTAAAAACCTTCATGTAGTTGAGGATGACCTTGAACTTCTGGTCTCTTGCCTAAGCAGTGCTGGATTTACGGGCCTGTATCACCAGGCCTGGCTTAGTGCGGAGGCAGAAATAAAACCCAGAGCTTCAGGCATGCAAGGCGAGTACTCTACTCATGGACCTCCTCAGGCCTCAGAAGTCTCACTCTTTGATTTATGCCCCAACTGGAAACTACTTCGAGCATCCAAACAATCAAACAGTTGAGCTTCATAAAGATTTGCTTCCTACACCAGGGGCAGGGCGTGGTGATGAGGGTGGCAACATGGTTCTGAGCGTGTGCCGTGGGCACACTTTCCACAAACGTGGACGTCTGGAAGGGTGGAGCTTTGTGCAAACACTGACACCACAAAACTCATACAAAGGTAGGGATCCAGCGAGATGACCCCTAGAGGGAGCCTCTTGCCTGAGGAGGTTTCCAGGCTCCTCATAAACTGAAAACCTGTGTTGAAAGGCCAGAGTCTTTTCTCAACTCTTGCACAATTTAATCCCTTCTCACTGCTGCTTCTGCCCTTGCCCCTCCAGCTGTGCCTCCCTGTCCCACCTCAGGGTTTGCTGAATAAGGAAGTTCTAACCCATACAAAGCTTGGAACGGTGTGTGTGTGTGTGTGTGTGTGTGTGTGTGTGTGTGTGTTGGGGTGGGGGGAGTGTTTAAAATTTCCAAGTTCAAAGACGGCTTCTTCAAGAAACAACAGAATTGTGTTTTGATTCATTCCCTCTGCCTTTCTCCCAAGGATCAGCAAAATCTCCTACCCTCCTCCCCCCACACCAGGTGACAAGGGAGCCATGTCCAAGTCCTTTTCAGTTTCTCTATGGGAGCTGGCAATGGAGGGAGCCCAGACGTCCCCCAGCCCCCGCCCTGGCCCCTGGACTCCAGGGAACACTTGGTCCCTTCTGTATGACTTAACTCCTCCTGGCCTCAGCACCTCACGGTTTCTGTGTGTGGCTCCCACTCCCAGTGTGACCTGGGATAATGACTGGGCTCCTGTGCTAACTTCTGCTAGACTTCAGCTCCGTGAAAGGGTTAGATGTTCTGTATCTGTACATCACCAGGGGGGCCTGACCCAGCAGGTGGCTCTGTGAGTGGACACACTGATGCATTGACTTCTTGCCGAAGCAAGAATTTAGGAACCAGAATGAAAATCTTCCAAGCCTATAGGAGCCATGTGAGTTGGTACATCCTGGTTGAAGGTCAGGACCAAAGACTTCAGGACCTGATTAGCTAGAGAGCATCAGTGATGTCAGCAGGCATGACTAGCTCCCAGCTTGTGATGCCTGGCAAAGGCTGGTATTAAAACCAGATTGGGGTTGCTGGGCACCTATGGGAGGGGGAAATTGGAACCTATTTTAGACAGCCTCCTACCTTAAGCAAGAGTGAGATTGTGCTGACGTTTGTGGGCATTGTTATATTTTGTTGTTTATATTTATTTATTTAGCTTTTTGAGACAAGAACTCATGTAGGCAAAGGGAGGGGACTCAAACTCTCTATGAGCTGAGGATAACCTTGAACATTATAAAGTTGACCTATTAGCTAGGTGCGGTGGCACACGCCTTTGATTCCAGCACTGGGAGGCAGAAGCCGGTGAATCTTTGAATTTGAAGCCAGCCTGGTCTACAGAGTGAGTTCTAGGACAACCAGAGCGATATAGAGAACTCTGTCTCAAAAAACCAATAGATAGATAGATAGATAGATAGATAGATAGATAGATGATAGATAGATAGATAATTGACCTATTGAGGGCAACCACTGTAAGAAAAAATTGCAAAATAGAATCCCACAGCTCTCTTGTGGCTCTGTCATAAGCCCTGTGTCTCCATTTCTTCACCGGAAAGGAAGAAACGGTACAACTTCCAGAGCTGTGCTCTATAGAGACTGAAATCAGTCAGAATACGCAGGGGCTTAGAGGCAAGGCTAACACACAGTCAAGACAATGTAAGCCCTGACTATGAATGCCTGGTTTCTGAGGTTGACCATTCCCACAGTCCTCTGTGACCGTGTCGCGATCAGCACTGACAAGGAACACATGAGGCTTCTGACTTTCCTTCCGACTGGGGGATGAGGCAAGAGAGACATACACATAGTTATCAACAGCTGTATGAGGCTCAGACCTTCCACAAAGCCTCCACTAACGGATTCTGAGCTCTAGGTTGGCCCCAGGGCAGTGTGGATGATGCTCTTCTTAGGATCTCTCTCATCCATCCCAGACGTGGAGAGCAGAGACAGGATACACACCTGTCACTTGGCCTGAAAGATGCTTCACCTCTCATATAAAACCCTAAAAGCCTTTGATCTCAGCACTTGGGAGGCAGAGGCAGGTGGATCTCTGTGAGTTCGAGGCCAGCCTGGTCTACAAAGCGAGTTCAGGACAGCCAGGGCTACACAGAGAACCCCTGTCTTGAGAAACTAACCAACCAACCAACCAAAATCCCTAAAGGCTGGATGTAGCAACACACACCTGTACTGTCAACATTTGGGAGGTAGAGGCTGGAAGATCACGTCAGGAGTTCAAGGCCATCTTTAACCTCATAGCAAATTTGAGGCCAGCCTGCCTCAAAAAACAAAAACAAAAACCCAAAATGAAACCAAGCAACAAAAAACGAAACAAAACAAAGCCATGTATTTCTTCTCATTATCCCCGCCCCCCCCCCTTTCCACCACACACACACGTGTTCTCTTCTCTCTTCTGATCTTGTGGAAGACTCAGAAAGGCACAGTGTTTCTGAGTTTCCTCAGAGGAAAACTATGTCGTTCTCAGTCTTTGGTGAAGAAGCCCCTGGTTGCCACCTTAGCTTCTAGAAAAGCTGAGGGTGGGGCGGGGCTGGGGGTGGGGTTGTAGCTAGGTTAAGCTGTATGGAAATGGCTCCCCATCCCCATGGCATTTCCTGGAAGCAGGAAGGAACTAGCAGAAGGTAAGTCACTGAGGCTCCTGCTCCTTGACAGGACCTCGGAACAGTGGGTGGCTTACAAAGCCATGAGTAGGCAAATGGTGAGACACAGGTGGAAAGTTGGGCAAAGTGGGAAGAACGGACAACACAAGGGAAGCATTGCAAAACCAGGGAAATCCTTACTAGACGCCACGGGTGGTAGAAGGATGGCGAGAAAAAAACCGTCTGGAAGAGTACCCCTATTTGAAGCAAAAAAGTTTGGCTCTGTGTCACCAGGAATCTGGACCCTGTGCTAACATGGGTAATATATGTATGGGCTTATGATTCCGTGTGTGTGTGTGTGTGTGTGTGTGTGTGTGTGTGTGTGTGTTTGTGTGTGTGTGTCACAGCTGAGGCTGTTCTTGAAAGCCTGACCCTTCTGCTTCCGATTCCCAAATGTGTGCCATCATGCCCAGTTCATAGGATTCCATTTCTTAAGCCTTATTGTACATTAATGATAGTTAATATTCTCTTCTGTCATCAACATAGAGACCAGACTAGGCAGATGCATGTCCATGCGTGTGATACCCTGTGGTCTAAAGGTATTATGTTTGCTATACATACATACATACGTACGTGAGAGAGAGAGAGAGAGAGAGAGAGAGAGAGAGAGAGAGAGAGAGAGAGAGAGATGTTTACTTGTATATTTGTCCATAACTGTGTGTGCAGAGGCCAAGAAGGACATCAGGTGTCCTGCTTGATCACTCTTCGTCTTATTCCTTTGAGACAGTGTCTCTCAGTGGACCTGGAGCTAGGCTGGTAGCCAGCAAGCCCCAGTGATCCTCCTGTCTCTGACCCCACAGTGCTGGAGGTTTAAGGGCACATGTGACCATGTCAGTCTTTTTTTGTGGGTCCTGGGGTTCAAATCAGGTCCTCATGCTTATGCAAAGAGTGCAGTTAGCCATCAAGGCATGTCTCTAGCCCCGTGAAATGGTTTTAAGTCAGAATCTGCTTTTAGGGGGATAGCATAACCATCCCTCACACTCTAGAAGAGTCTGTGGCAGCACATTACTCCAGCTCTTACAACAGCGCTAAGGAAGAAAAGAACCTTCAGGAACCACAGAAGGACACGTGGAGAACCTGTGCATAAAGGCAGCAGCAACCTTATGGCTGAAAAGGAGGTTCATGTTTGACTTTAAGATTCAGTGTTTTGCTTTGTTTTTTTTTTTTTGTTTTTTTTTTTTTAAGCATAAAAGCAATGTCTAGCTCTTTTTGTCTAAGTGGCTTTTTGCACCACTTGAGGAGTGTACAGACAGAAGGGATGTGACGACCCACGGTATATGCCAAGGTTTGTCTAAAAATACTGTACACCTGTTCTGCGTTCTGCACACTGGCCATATTTTGTCAGTGAAGTAAGTACTCGTAACGCTTGGAGGAATGTGGTTTTCCTTCCAGGTCTTCAATGTTTTTCCCTTCTGTAAGGCAAACCTCCTCTTCTCTTCTACCTGTAGTACAAAACACTGGGGCCATTATTCATCTGGCCACACCCATCACTCCAGCTGCTTTTAACCACTCCTATCCTTGGCCCAGTGGTGTTTAAATAGTAAAATTTAACAACAGTTCAAATTGTAAAAAAAATTTTTTTTGGTAAAATGTATTAAATAGTTTAAGTTGCTACACACACACACACACACACACACACACACACCCCATTATATGTATTCTTCACACTGATTTAGCAAACGTTTTTTGGCTGCTCCCAGAAGGCACATCATCTCCTTACCAAACCAGGGAGTGTTGGACTTTGGTTCCCCTTAGTGTCTCAAAACTAGAAACACAAACTCCACGGTATTTATTACTAGGATGTGAATAAAATAGCACTTCAGGTGTTGCTGTAGGGTTTTTAATTCTCCGCAAGTCTTACTATTCAATAAGATGTTGATGTTAAGAAGAGAGCCAAGGCTGGGCAGTGGTGGTGCGCGCCTTTAATCCCAGCACTTGGGAGGCAGAGGCAGACGGATCACTGTAAGTTCGAGGCCAACCTGGTATACAAAGCCAGTCCAGGACAGTCAAGGCTACACAGAGAGACCATGTCTCAAAAAACAAAAGACCAAAAAAAAAAAAAAAAAAGAGAGAAAGAAAGAGACAGACAGACAGACAGAGACAGAGACAGAGAGACAGAGGAAGAGAAAGAAAGAGCCAAGCCTATATTCCCAGCATTTGGGAGGCAGGTAGAGGCAGAAGGATCATCACAAGTTCAAAGCTAATCCAGTTCACAGTGAGTTCCAAGTCATCCAGGATTATGAAACGACACCCTGTTTCCGAAACCTAAAAATCAAACCAACCAACCAGCAAGCAAACAAGACAGGTCAGCATTTAGTTTTCTGATTAAACATGGTTGAAGTTACAGACTTTGTGACTTCCAAAAAACTGAGAGCCTCTAAGTACTCATGTCCACTGACAGCTTTGCCTGCCTGCCTGCCCTGTCTCTTGGCATCTTAGGCTGGCCTGCAACTCAGCACACTGCTCTTGAACTTAAGATCCTCCGGCTCCACTGGCCCAAGTGCTGGAGTGCTGAATTGAAAGTGCATGCCATCTGGAATGGATTTTCTGACTTGTTTTTAAAGATAGGGTGTCATGTAATACCGATTGGCCTTACCCTTGCTGTGTAGCCAAGGGTGATATTGAACTCCTGATCCCCCTGCCTCACCTCTCGAAAGTGGTAGGTATGCAAGTAGCACTTCTAGCTTTTTCATTGGCAGAGGGACAAGTCCTCACATCCCCCAACTACACTGAGGTCACGGTGCTCCCTTTTGCACAGCCACGAGTGCTAAGTGATTCAATGCGATTAAACAAAGAGACCTATAACTTCAAGTACCTTCTAGACACCACTACCTCCTGACTGAATGTTTTCTTTGAAGGTTTGCTTACAGTTTTACGTGGGTAAAGTGATGGCTGCGGTTTGGTCCCTGGAGCCCTTACAAAGGTAGAAGGGAGATCTCTCTCCACAAAGCTTTCCTCTGACTTACACACACACACACACACACACACACACACACACACACACACACACACCATCACACACCATCACACATCTTTTACACACACATACACAAACACACACATCATCATACACACCATCACACACACACACACACACAAATACACATACACACACACCACTAAAAATAATTTTAAAAGTGTATCTGTGATGGGATGGGAGATGGGAGCAAAGTCAGAATAGTCAGCTGGAAGCTCACAGGGCAACTAACATGGACTTCCACAGCAAGCACACTCAGCAAAGCAACAGAAATTAAGAGACTTTGCCTAAAAAACAAAGTAGAGTGCCCGTACCCGCTTGATGGCTCAGCAGGTAAAGGCACCAGATGACCTGAGTCATCCTGGAACCCACACAATAAAGAAATGACTCCTGCAGGCTGTCCTCTAACATCTACACAATTGCCCCCCACACACAATTTTTTAAATTAAAAAGTATATTAAAATCTTCAAACTCAAATATTAAGAGAAACTCATTAGTTACAAGTTAAATTCCATCAATAACAAAATTGGTGGCCAAACTTAACGCCTCAAAAGCCACACTAAGAGTCCAATCAAATGCCAACTAGCTTTAACTTTTATATAGTAGGAATCTTTTTTTTTCCCCCGAGACAGGATTTCTCTGTGTAGCCTTGGCTGTCCTGAACTCACTTTGTAGACCAGGCTGGCCTCGAACTCACAGAGCTCCACCTGCCTCCACCTCCCGAGTGCTGGGATTAAAGGCAAGCGCCACCATGCCTGGCCTAATTCATATTTTTTTTTTAACCCTAGAGGGTATAGAAATTCATTCATTATTGCTCATGCTTCTAAAATGTAGCCACTTTTCATTTTAAATAAAATATACCTAAAGGGGGCTGGAGAGGTGTTTCAGTAGTTAAGAGCACTGGCTGTTCTTCCAGAGGACCTGGGTTCAATTCCCAGCCACCACACAGCAGCTTACAACTGTCTGTATCTCCTGTTCTGTGGGTCCAACACCCACACATAGGCATACATGCAGGAAAAAAATGCCAATTTACATAAAATAAAAGTAAATTATATATATATATATATATATATATATATATATATATATATATATATATCCTACCTGAAGGATTCTTTCCCAAGAACAAAATCAGAGCTTTTGTTCCCTCATGCTTCAAAGACCAAAAAGCAACAAAGCGCTCACAGAAGTCTTACAAAGGCTTGCCTCTGGGAAGCGCTTTAGTAACAGTAATTAATAGTAATAGTAATTTACAAACAAATGACAGGTGCTAGACGCCTGTTATTGAAGATTGCTCTGGGAAGTTACAATAAGTACAGGCAAGGAATGAAAATAAGCTCAGAAGTCAGTGAGTTTTAGAAGTATCGTTACACTAAATCTGCAGCCTTTAGCACAGGGAAATCACACAATGCTTCTAAAAGGAGAGAAGAGGGGCTGGAGAGATGGGGCAGCAGTTGGAAGTCGGTGCTGCTCTTGACACACTTCGAAATACTTTGTATCTTTTTTTATTTTTTATTTTTTGGTTTTTTTGAGGCAGGGTTTCTCTGTGTAGCCATGGCTGTCTTAGAACTCTCTTTGTAGACCAGGCTGGCCTTGAACTCCCATCATTCTGCCTGCCTCTGCCTCCCAAGTGCTGGAATTAAAGGCTTGTGCCACCACTGCCCAGCTCAATACTTTGTATATTTTGCAAAGCATCACCATGACCTCTGGGCATGGTGCTACAGTATCCTGGCCAAAGTCCATCTGTTAAAAGTCTTGGTCCTCAGGGTAGCCCAATTGGGAGGTTCTGTGGGCCTTTAAGAGGTGGAGTGCATTGAGAGGCCCTTAAGTCCTTGCAGCTGGATCCCTGATGGGGCTCATGGGATTTGACACATTATCTCTTAACTCCTGATCCCCTAGCCTTTACCTCCCAAATACTGGGATTACAGACATGTGCCACCATGTCCAATTAAACTGTTTCCTAGTTAATAGCCTCAATAGTGAAAACCTATGGCTATACATGGTTAAATGCTGTCCACTAGACTCCTCATATTAACACTTCTGTAAGAACCTTTACAAGTATGTGTCTGGTACATCAAAAATAGAGGTTTATTCTCTTCACCTCAGATAACAATATCAACGAATGTGAGGAAATACAACTTAGTATTTAAGGGCATGAACCCTGTGGTGACCATCTGAGTCTGAATCCAGAGTCCTGGGCTAAGGTTTTTGTGCCTCAGTCTCTTCCCCACCCCCGCCCCACATGGTCCGTAAAGTGGGTTAGAACTGTGCTTGGCACACAGAATGCTCCTGAAGTATTTAACTGGATCACTTATAAAGTTTTACAACTGCCTTCAACAAACACAAATGCATGGCTTTTCCAGTTGCGTGCACAGATATCGATTCCAGATCTTTCCAAAAGAGGAAAAGATTTTCCAAGTATACTGCGGAAACTAAGGAAATCTGATCTCTGGTGACCTCCCAGCACAGTTGACAATGTCATGGCTCTTATTCAGCAGTGACAAGTTCATGTGGCCTTCTGCTTTCCTCATCTGTTCTTACACAGTTCTTACACTGTCAAAGGCATGTATTCCAGCCAGCCAAGGGTAGAGAGAAAGCCTTCTTCATCTGTGGCTTTGCAGCTATGGATTTACCACCTACAAGCTGAAAATACTTGAAAGTGTTTGTCCTTATTCAGTATGTATACTTTAGTCATTTTCCCTTAAACAATATAGCATAACATATATTTATATAGTATTTGCATTGCATTAGGTATTATAAGCAATCTAGAAATGATTTAAAGTATATGGGAAGGTGTGCATGGGGCATATGCAAATAGCCTACGGTCTATATTAGGCTTTGAGCATCCCTGGAGTTTGGAATCTGCTGAGGTCCTGAAACCGATCCCCAAGGGATACCGAGCTACAACCAGATAATTTATATTCAATGCCTATGATAGTTTCTGTTTGTATAGAGAACAGGTATGGAGGAAAGCCTCCAACCAGCATTTTATTTCATCACTCTAAGTATGTCCAAAGAAACAGTTTAGTTTCTACCTTACAGTAGCTTTATTATGTATTGTTTTGAGACAATGTTTCCCTGAATAGCCCTGGCTGTCCTGGAAATCGCCCTGTTTATACTAGGCTGGCCTCGAACTCAGAGATCCCCCTACCTCTAGCTCCTGAGTGCTGTGACTAAAGTCATGCATTACCATGCCTAGCTCTCAGTGACTTATTTTTAAATAGCCTAAGTCCTGAAGGTTACATTAAATCTTTCAGTTAAGATGGAAATTTACACTGTGAAATTTACACCAACATACATTTAGAAAAGCATCAACTCCAGGGTACCTTTAGCTTTTCCCTCAAGAAAGAAGTTATCACAACAAATCAACACTGCTGCCATGTCAGGAGGCATTTTTTGTTGTTAGGTTTTTTTCTTTTTGTTTTGTTTTGTTGTTTTTTGAGATGAGGTTTCTTTGTGTAACAGCCCTGGCTGTCCTGGACTCACTTTGTAGAACAGGCTGGCCTGGAACTCACAGTGATCCACCTGCCTCTGCCTCCTGAGTGCTGGGATGACAGGCGTGTGCCACCACACATTTTGCCTGCAGAAAGCCTGTGCTTTGTGTGATGGCTTTCACCTATAATCCCAGCATTTGAGATTATATATCCAGAAGCAGGAGGATCAGGTTCAAAGGCGACCATCAGCTATAAAATGAAATAGCCTGGGCTATTTAGGTCTTTACTTGGAAAAAAAAATTCCAGAAAATGTTAGGCACTAGCAGTAGGAGCCACTAACTCTGAAGCCATCATTTCCACTTCCTAGGCAGAGTGCAACCTGGAACCACCCACTAGGGTTGGGCATTCAGAGGCTGCGGCAACACCTACAGTAACTGGGGACAAAAAGATAGGACATACAAATACATTATTTGTAAATTATACAAACTACAGAACTTCTCAAACTGTAAACTAAGAAGTCTTCACACAGAAGACCTGAGCTGATGACAGTGAGGATAAAACAGACCTAGGATTAAGTTGTAAGCTTTTCCAAATGTGCTAGCTAGGCACATGTTCCTTTAAGACAGTTTCCATTCCTAATGAGAGAACAAGACAAAACAAAACATGAAAACAGGGCTTCTGTTCACTCTCTAAAAAACAAAACAAAAAAAGCTACTCAGACACCAAGCTCAACTCCAATGTTTTCCTGAAACCAATCAAGATAAAATTTAATCTTCCTCAAGTACCAGATGAATGTGAACAGACTAAGGTGGCCTTTCCCAAGAGCCGAATTTCGTGTCCAGTCTTCACAAGTTCTTTTGTCTTTGTTGTTTTGTTCCCTCTAGCTTTTTCTTCCAAGTTAAAGCTGTGAGAATGTCACTGGTTTCTGTCAACTGGTATTTTAATTACTGTTGCTGTTCAAACTGTGATCCTAACAGCTCCAAACTGGTGACCTGGGCACTGTGAGGCTTCTTGCTATTTCAATACTTCTTCATAGCCCCATTCTGTCCACAAAGGGACAAAGGCCTCACCATGGTGCACAAGGAACAGTTTCCTTCTGTTATTTCAGTGCCTGTTGCCTTAAAACTTTTATTGCTCTAGACAGCTAGGGTGACAAAAGGCTTTTGTAGGCTTCTGCCTAAAACCCTTGTTTCACTGGTAACCCAGACAATGCTGGTGCCTTACTACAAACGCAGAGCCGGTTCTTCCCAGTTCAAGGCAATTTTCCTCACAAATCTTCTATCAGCACATATCAGCAAACATTTAAACAGTATAATGACTTGTCTTAAAAGTTTTATTTTGCTTTTAAAAGACAGGGTCTACGTAGTTCTAGCTGATCTGGAGCTTGGTTCTGTCTACCTTAAGTGCTAGGATTAAAGGAATTTGCCACCACAACCTTCCATTTTTAATAGTGCCTTAACTCATCAGCCAATTTTTTATAATTCCTCAACAAAATTCTATAATCTCAGGCATTATCAGTAACTAATCTGTTAAAGTCCCTAACTAGGTTGGGTACCATCTACAAACAAACAACCCACCCCCAAAAAACAGCATGTAAAAGTTTTACTGGGAAAAGAAACAAACACTAACGTTTAGCAACTTTTCCAACTGTGGATGGTTTTAATCCTAAATTCTCTCTAGCTATAGATAATAGCTGAATTTAAAGGATCATAAACAAAGCCTTTTAAGGGTAGGCCAACCGCTTTTAAAGCTCCTCCATCTATACTTCAAATAAATGTTATTAGATTATGACTTCATCCTATAACCTGGCTCTCTCCTAGATACATGATATTTTAAGTAACAATTGCTATAAAGCAGGCTTAACCAGCCTTAACATACTGTTCCTGATGAAGGTTGTTATAAAACAAAGCTGCCCCAAACACTGGTTACCCTGATTTTGTTTATTTTTTAAAAGACAGGGTCTCATGTAGCCTGGGGCAGCCTTGAATTATGTATTCAAGGACAACTTTGATAGTCTCATCCTGCCTCTACTCCTGAACACTGGGATACTAGAGGCACGTGTGTAACACTTGTATTTACAGGATGCCGGGGCTCAACCCCACGGCTTTCTGCTTGCTAGGCAGACACTCTAGAGGCTACACCCTCGTTCTGGCAACTGCTGTGTGGTGAACAGCAGAGCCTCTGAGTCCATTATTCCTCTGTGGCTCAGTGACCTCGTACCGGCCTTCTTCAAGAGCATGTGCTACCTAGCTTCAGCCACAGACTTTAGCAAAGGCTTATTAAAACAAAGACCACAGAATAGGCATTTTTAATTTTAAAGAATTTTAATACAAACTTAATATAAACTATTTCAGTCCCTCTTAACATGTAAGACACTGACTCAAAATACTTTTATACCGTTTTTTCAAGTATTGCACAATATAGGTACAAAATTAATATTTACGATTACATTTTCTTCCATAATATATAGCAAAAATCTTTAAACCTTTAACAGAAAATACATTTTTTTGAAAAAGCAAATATTCGTACATTTTAATTCCACCACTAAAGGAATATCCTGTACACAATTTTCAGAATAGTTGATGTCTTTAAGATGGATATTATACAATTTCAGTAAAAAAAATACAACATGAAGCTGCTGTCACAGATCACTGTAGTAAAAAGATAGAAATGCAATACCGTGTTGTAGAAACAATATATATATCCTCTGATATTTTACAAACTTTGTACTAAATTAAATTATACAATTAGAAAAGACCAATAAACCCACTTATTAGTGCCAATTTTTTATATATATATATAAAAAAAAATCAGCCATGTCCTTGCTATATCTTAAATACTGTAAGAGGCCATATCTGAGAGTATACTTTAAAATATACAGTCAGTATAAAATAACTTTTGTGCTTGGTTGGCAAATGAAAAATGATGCATGTTTTATTTTGTAACCAAGCTTGAATGTATCCTTACTATAATCTTAAAAAAAAAAAATCTCAAGGAGGAAAAAAAAAAAGTCCCCCTTGGGCCGATGCATTTTAACTTGTACGATACATGTTCTCTCTTGTTTTTTTTTAGTTAGCCATGACAGGCTGGAATTGCTGGTTAGAATACTGCATGTTATTTAAGCTAAAATTCAAGCCATCTACGAAAGACTTCTCGTTGAGGCCCCCGTAGGCCGCAAACACATCAAAGGCATTACTGTACTGGAGGGGACTGAGGTTAAGGGGGCTGTCACCTGGGAACATTCCATTGGTACTACTACCTTGACCCTGCATATTAGGAAAAATAAATTCCTTGGCATTCGGAGAAAGAGCAGAGGTTTGCTGCTGCTGCTGTTGCTGCTGCTGAGGAGGTGGTGGAGGCGGCTGGGACGGTGGCTGCTGCTGCTGCTGTGGCTGCTGCTGGCTGCCCAGGCCCAGCCCATACAGAGAGTGCATGGAGGAGGAGATGGCTTTCTGCTTGAGGAGGTCGTTCACACTCAGGCTGACAGGAGAAGTACGCGCTACCTTGCTGCTACGGCCACTATTCTTCATCTTGGTAGAGCCAAACTTGGTGGCAGCGAAAGTGGCAGTGGTAAAGGTTAAAGGCTGAGTGGACCGGGGCATGAAGGTAGGGCTGACAGCAGCAGAGTGACCGAAGGGAGGGGATGGAGAGCTGGACACGGAAGAGGCTGGGTCACTTATGGGCATGAAAACCTGGGCCTCTGGGTTAAAGCTGTTTTTGATCTCCTTATCCAACTCACATCCATTTTCATTATTGTCATCCACATAGAGCACCTTCACTGGTCCCTTTTCACCAATTTGGTAGGAAACCTCAAACGGGTCGATCCAAACGCTAAGATCCTGTGGCAGATTGCCGCGAACATCGTCAATGTCCAAACCACTCTCTTTGGATGCCTGTTCGATCACGGGGTCCACTTTCTCCCCTACGTGTATACATCTAAACCCTGATCCTTTGTATGGCTTTTCAGGATACCAGTGCCCTTCATATTTCTTCTTAAGAAGTCTTTCAAGCTCTTCACCAAAAATGTTGACACGTCTCCTGGGAAGCTTATTGTACAAGTAGGAAATAATAAAATTTAGTGCTACTTGGATTTCAAGCTGCATAGCTGCGATGCCACAAAAGTTAGATTTGTTTCAACTCCTCCACCGGAAAAATAAAATTTTTAAAAATCAGTTTATGGCAGAGAAACAAATTCTCATTCAAAGTGCTGGTATTAGATTATCCTTCAACCTTTCGTGGTCTTGTTCCTTTAGGAAAACAAAACAAAAGCAAACATGTCCAAATAAGATCAATGTAGTAGCTCCAAAGCCTTTTTATCAGAAGCATTTCATTTTTGAAAATGTCTACTATGCTAGAAAGACTGGAAAATACCGCTACAAAATAAAGGAACAGACAATTAAAAAGGCACTTGCTTCAAGTTCAAAACAGTTACAATTAAAACAGCATTGCATTTTAAGCTATTACATACCTTTTCTGGGTACCTCCAAGAATACGTTTCTTTTCTTTCTCCTCATGTCACAGTGTTTACTAGCTGTGTATTGCACACTCAACCCACCCACCTACACACTCCACTTTTACAAGCTGGTTGTTAGTTTTTGTGCTATTCACCATTTCAGAAGTGGGTCCCTAGATCGTTTTGGAAACATGTTTAAATCTGCTCCATGTCAAATATTTAGATGTGTTGTGTTACAAATTTTTTCTTAATTTTTAAAGAACATGGTGTTAAAATTAAAGACACTAAATAAACTGTCACCTTGGCAGATGATAGAAACCAAAATATTCCCTATAGTTTTAACCATGCCAAGGGCACTCACACAACTGCTCTTCTTGGAGGCTTTTTCTTTTTGGGTACTGTTCCCCCAACCCCCATTATGAAATTCATCTCAGCTGCAAGTGTAAGGAAAACAAGTAGCTTAAAACTCCTATTGATTACTGTTTAAAGGGCATGGCTGCTCAGTTTTATTCTAATTTTTAAAAACTACCTCCTTCTCTCTCTGGAAAAAACGAACAGCCCCTGGAGAGGCTGGAGCGATAAGGTCGACCTTTAAACGGTTGCTGGATCAGCACTGGGTGGGGATAAGAAAAGATCAAGGGCAAACAGAGGTATTTCCAAGGGAGAGCTATTTGTATACCGAGGTTGATCAAAAAGGGCATTTAAAACAAACTGGTGTTAATCCGTCTGTTCCATTTTCCATATTCTTGGTGACAAAGGGCAAAGAATCTTTCATGTTGCCTCCAAACTATACTTTCCAAACCGAAAGCCAAGTGCCGACAGAGAGCAGATCCAGCTGGATTGCTTAAAGGTGCTGCCGAGCCCAGCCAGGCTGGGTGGAAGGTAGTTTTAAAGCAACGCCTTAAGACAGGACTGTGAAGAATTACATAAACAGCCAGTTGGGTCTCATTAGATTTCTGCTCACAGCGCCGGGAGCCCAAGCGCTACGGCGGCAGCAGCAACAGCCGGAGGTGGAGGAGGAGGAGGAGGAGGAGGAGGAGGAGGAGGAGGAAGACTACTAGCCTTGCTCCGGGAGGAGGAGCTCGCCCTGGGAAATGGAGAGCAGGCTCTCCGGCCGCCCCGGGGACGCGGCCCCGGGCACCGGCAGGTCGCGGCGCGGGCCGCCTTGCCTTCCCCTCCCCCGCCGTAACCTGACCCTGCCGTCCCCCCCCCCTCCTCCGCTCCCCGCTCGAGGCTCCTGGGACCTAGCCAGCATCCCGGAGCACCGGGCCGGGCCGGATCCCAGTACCCCGGCGCCCCATCCCCCCTCCACCCGCTTAAACGCCGCTGTCCCCCAACCCCGGGTGCTCCCATCTCCCGGCCGCCGAGCCTCGGGGCTCCATTCCCTGGGGTCCCCGCGGCCCCCCTCCGCAGCCGGGCTCGCAGGACGCTGCAGCCCCTCCCTCGGGCCCTAGCCGCCGCCCCGCGGTACTTACAGGCTGCTCCGGGGCTGCGGCCGCCGCCGAGCGCGGCTGGGAGAGGGAGAAGGGGCGGCGGGCGGGGTCGCGGGTGGGTCGGGAGCGGCGAGGCGGCCAGGTGCAAGACGTCGCCACCGCCGGACGCGCGACAGACGCCTCGGGCGGGCCCGGGAGCTCGCTGCTCTGGCTTAGGGGTGGCGGGGACGGCAGGCTTGGACGAGCGCGCTCGCTTCTCCACACAGCAGCCCGGCGGCCCGGCCCTGCGTCCCCGTACAGCGCCCTCTGCGCGCCGGGCCAGAGCTTCGCTCCTTCTGCCGCGGCGCGCGCCCCGCCTCTCGTTTTATAGCCTCCTCCCCGCCCCCATCCTCCGCGGGGGTGCGCGCCGCTCGCGTCACAGTCCCGCCCTCCGCACCCCGCATCCCCGGGCCGCGCCGACTCCGCCCCTGCCCCGCCCCCAGCCGCCATTGGCCAAGTCCCGCCTGCCCACGTCCAGACGGCCGCCGATAGATGGCCACGCCCTCCTGTGCGCCGCTACGACCAATTAGCTGGCAGCGTCGAGAGGGTGGGGGCGGGGTTAAGAGACATTGGCACGGGATTGGAGGAGGGCGGGAGGGGTGGGGCGGCTGGGCCGCCGGTGCCTGAAGCCGGGGGGGGGGGGGGGGGGGGGGAGCGGAGCAGGTGGCGACGCGGCGGGGGCCGGCCGCGAGGGGAGGCCGAGGCAGGCAGGAGGAGGGAGGGCAAAGTACATGGAAAAGGCTGCTTCCCAGGGCGTCTGTGGCCGAGGAAAGCCCCACTCTTGAGCGAGCTATCCTGAGGGTCTCCAGCCCACCCCCGGGTGACCGGGACTCGTGCGCCCGGTTCATTGAGTATTAATCCCCGCAGGGCTTAGGCCAACCGCCGCCCCGAGAGTGACGACTGCAGAACCTGGGGGCGGGGAAGGGAGGCCACCTCGCTGCACCTCCCGCCCAGGTGACAGTTTAACTGCCTCTGCAAGCCCCCACCCCCTCGGCCAGACCTCCCTGGGTCATCAGGTAGCAGCTCGCAAATGGAGGGCTGCTTGAGACCGTAAGAAACGCCGTCTTAAAATCAAACGTCCCAGCGAGCGACACGATGCCAAGGCGCCTATGCGACGGCGTGCGCGCCCACGCGTGCATCTTGAGGGTTTTCACCCAGGCGCACGAAATAAACACGGTGCCTTGCTGAGGAACCCGCGAGAGTTTCTGAACTGTGTGAGGGTGGCTAGGGAGTGGGGACGCAAGGGACTCCATGGGCGCGGAGCGGCGCCGTTTCCACAACCTGCAGCCGAGAAATCCGAGTCACGTCGGGAGTGGAACGGGGCGTTCCTCTCGGCTAAAAATATTAACCCACAGGTAGCAACGAAGCCTGATTGGTCGCGCCGGACCGTAGCGGCCACGCGATTGGCTGTCTGGTCTCCAGGAGACGGACGTCAAACTCGGACCGGGTAAAGGCTAGAGAAAGCCAAGGAGAGGAGGGGGAGAAAGCGACGCAGTGAATGAAACGCCCAGGGCCTGGCCTTCCCCTCCTGGGCAATCGGGGCATGCTTCCTGGAAAAAAACCGGTCCCGGTGCTGCCTTGCCCTTTAACACGGCAGCGCGAGCATTCCTAAGCCTCTGTCTAGAGGTTAAACCGCAACTCACCTTCTGTGTAGACCATCTGTACCACCCTGGGCACAAATCCTCGTCTACGCGGCCCGCCGAGAGGCCTTTCGTTTTTATGGGTGTAGCCTTTTTTTTTTTTTTTTTGTACTCGGATCTGCTTGCGTGGGTTTCCACCTCCTCTTTTAGAAGGAACAGCTTTGAGAAGGGATATTTCTAAAGTCTCACAGCGAGTGAGAAGGGGAGGGTTGGTGGAATGGGCCGAGGGGTGGGGGTGAGGTGGGGACCGGTCACGTGACCCATTTCTTGTTTGTTGCCCAGGTTCCTAAAACTTGGGCAGCGCTTTCTTGAGAACATAGAAATTTCACTCAGAAACGCTTTCAATTCTTTCTTTCTTTCTTTCTTTCTTTTAATTTCGGCTTTTTAGTTGCAGAGTGGGGTTAAATTGTGAGCGCATTGACATTTAAAATTGAAGCATCCGTCAACAAATTTTAATATAAATTATTCTTCCAGTGTTTTCCTCAGATGTGTGGTTTTGCTTTTCTAGAATGAAAGTTAATCTATTTTTTTTACAGAAATAATAAAGCATTTTAAATTCTATAGTTAGTTGGGCACAGAAATTGCAAGAATCTAGGTAAGATATTTTGGGAATGACTTACCAAGAGAAACACTTTATTTTTAATGTGCCCTAGAAGCATAATTTATTACCATTAGGTAAATAGTGGTACTGTACCAAACGCTCAGAATTACAGACATATGTGCCGGGCCATGTGTCTTGAGCTGTAATTTGGAAAATATATCACTATAATTAGAGAGCATATTAGGCTTGGCTGAGATTAAAATGTCTAACTGAAAATAGATGAATCATGACTTTGTTAAGCTTATCTATACTTTTCAAGAATTCTCTAGAGGAAATGAATCTCTCTCTCTCTCTCTCTCTCTCTCTCTCTCTCTCTCTCTCTCCTCCCTCTCCCTTCCTGCCTCCCTCCTTCCCCCCTCTCCTGAATTTCTCCAGTCTCAGATATAAAGTACTAAAGCATTTATCTGCTAGGGACTGGTTAAATATCAGTAACAGCAATTTAAAAATGTACAAGTTAGTTGGGCACTCTGAAGCATACCTATAAATTCCATCACTCAGCTTGAGACAGGAGGATCACAAGTTCAAAGCCAACCTGAACTACAAGGCAAGTTCTAGGCCAGCCTGAGCTCCACGTTTCAAAAACAAAACAAAATAAAATAAAATCAGACAAAATTGTTACTGGCTAATTCCAGGACTCTTGAGGGTGGGGGTGGGGAGTGTAAGAGGGTCTCAACCCAAAAGATTGTACAACCACACAGAGTTTAAACTATTTTGTGCTCAAGTCTTGTACTTTAAAGGGTCCCTCACTGCTAATTACTATTTAACATCTACTTTAGACTTCTACAGCAGTGTACACTGCTAAATCATCACTTAAATTTATATAGATTTGCAGTGATTAAATTTTAAAAAAATTATCTCGGGCTCCAGGTAGCCTTCTTGGGAGCTGATGACTCAGGCATTGTAAATGGCAGGTTCTCAGGGGGAAGAGCCAGGAGGAGCGAAGGTCATGGCTTGTCTGGGTTACAAAGCGAGTTCAAGGTCAGCTTGGGCACCAGTGAGACAAGGTCTCAAGAAATAACAAGGAGAGCTGGGCTTGTAGCTCAGTGGTGCAGACCTGGAACCCCAGCACACTTGAGAGGCTGAGGCAGGAGGACAGCAAATTTGAAACCAGCCTACGTAGTAAGACTCTATTTCTGCTTTTGTTGTGAGCCTAGCCTTTAGTGGCTGAGCCATCTCTCCAGCCCCCCACCCTACAATAAAGAAAAATAATTGTACATCCTGTGACTGGCATAAGAGCCTGCTTTCCCTTTGCCCAGCATGCACAAAGACCTATTAAATTCAATCCCTAGTATCTCAAAGTCAAGATAAAAAGGAATAGTGCTCACTAGAAACTATGGCCCTCCCTTTCACATCCTCACATTTCTCTCTCTCTCTCTCTCTCTCTCTCTCTCTCTCTCTCTCTCTCTGTGTGTGTGTGTGTGTGTGTGTGTATGTAACCTTGACTGTCCTGGACTCGCTTTTGTAGACCAGGCTGGCCTCGAACTCACAGCAATCTGCCTGCCTCTGCCTCCTGAGTGCTGGGCTTAAAGGCACATGCCACCACCACAACCCCCAGCTCACATCCTCACATCTTTAAGGAACTCTGAAGCGGGCACTTTATAATAAAGAAAACACTTGTTTGGTAAATATCCAGTGTCATTAAGTGTCCTGAACACACACAAACACATACACGCACACCACATCCCTCATCTTCATTTTTTTTTGGTCTGTTTTTTGTTGTTGTTGTTGTTGTTTTTTGTTTTTTCAAGACAGGGTTTCTCTGTGTAGCACTGACTGTCCTGAGTGAGTACTTTGTAGACCAGGCTGCTCTCAAACTCACATTGATCTACCTGCCTCTGCCTCCCTGAGTGCTAGGATTAAAGGTGTGCGCCACCACATCTGGCATCATCATCCTTATTTCTAAGAGGAAACCATCCTAAATTTTCTCTTATTCTGCTTCCCTGGAAACAGAAACTCAGTGTCTAGGGACCAGGCATTACCCACTACCCAGAGAATTTACTAAAGGCCATTGCACTTGAGAATTGACCTTTATTAGAAAATAGGGCAACGCACAAATATGTTGTCATTCTTACTCCTTTCTTCTCTATTTGTGTGACACTATTCTGAGGCCAAGGAATTTTGAGTTCTAAATCAGTCTTGGTGAGAACCTGCCACAGACAAAGATTATGTGCTAGGAGCCAGGCATGGTGGCTCGTGCCTATAATCCCAGTTCTTGGGAAGTAGAGGCAGGAGCATCAGGAGTTCCAGGCACTCCTAAATGACATAGGAGTAATTCAAGAAACTTTTATCTTAAAACAAAACAAAAAGAAACAAACAAACAACCCCACAACCCCACATATAGTTTATCCTTGGCAAGGCTGCAGACAAATACCTAAAAGTCCGGTTCTGAGGGGCTAGGCACGAAGGCACCCAGCTGAGGGTCATCTTGGAGTACACAGTAAGAACCTACCTCAACAAACCTGAATTACAAAGAAATCATTGAGATAGGACCAACAAAACTCGTTCTTTCCTAATTATTTCTCAAAGGATGGCAATGATATAGGGTCTGAGGAAACCGGTGCGGTTTCCTGCAGCTTCTCCTGGAGTTCGTAGAAGAGGGCCATGCTTTCCTCAGAGCAGAGTCACTTGGGTAAGTGTAACAAAGGTAGTTAGATAACTCTGAACAAGCCTATTTGTCTTTGGAATACACAATTCCACAGAGGCAACTTAAACCAAGAGGAAAATGTCTTCATTAACCTGCCCTTTCCTTAGTATCCTGATGACCAAAAGTCTAAACCAGTCCTGACAGTGACTTTCCATTAGCCAAAGATGAGGATTTGAGTTCAGGACAGTGAAGATTCTAGGAGCAGTACTGTGCAGAAGGCATTCTGAGTACAAAGAACATTTATGTGAAGTTCTCCGAAAGTGAGCGTTATTGGGGGACTTGAAATACACTTTAAAGCATGGATTGCTGCATGTGTTATTATGCAGCCTGGCTTACTAAAATTATACACAACCGATTGTGGCAGACACCAGTGCTAGCCCAATGGATTCCCACGCCCCTCCCCCTCTCTCTTCCTAGTTTTCCTGACTGAAGAGGATATACAAGTGCTAAGTGTGTTCTCTCCCAGGCTTCACTGTAGTAGGGACAAGCACTGAGACGCTGCTTTTCCAATGTCATGCACAAGTCAGCCGGGATGGATTTTGGGGAAGCATTTATTTTCAAAAGGGATTTCCTCCAGTCGCCAGAGCCGCACAACAAGCTATCCCCAGACCCTATCTGTCATGGTAGAAAGCACCCATTGTGTTGTGACTGTAGACCTTGTGGGCCAGGAATTCACGTGGGCATGCGTGCCTTGTCTCTGCTCTACAGTGACTAGAACTTCTCTGCTGGGAGGACACTGAGGGTCAGCTGAGATCTTTCTCCAAAGACAGAAAGGGGATACGTTTGTGCTGTCCAACGTGCTGGCCTGGCTACAAAGCCCATGAACTGTGGCCAGAGTGCCCGAGGAATCACATTTTTTGTTGTTTTGTTTTTCAAGACAGGGTTTCTCTGTGTAGCCTTGGCTGTCCTGGACTCGCTTTGTAGACCAGGCTCGCCTCAAATTCACATCCGTCTGCTTGTCTCTGCCTCCTGAGTGCTGGGATTAAAGGCGTGTGCCACCATGCAGCAACTAGATTTTAATGTCCCTTTCATTTTAATGAAGGTGAACTTTAAATAGCCACATGTGGTTGGTGATCCCTGAGTTGGCTGCACGGGCCTGAAGACTGTCATGCTAACCCGGGGCTGAGAGTACTCTCACCTTAGGCTCAGTTGGCACTGTTGCTGTGTGGCCTCTATACTCCCCGCAGGGCCTGGGCTTCTCATGGCAAGGGCACTGGTTCTAAGAAAAAATGCTCCAAGAGGGAGTTTCTGAAGAGTTAACACACAGAGAGACCCATGCGGAAGCCACGCGGCCTCCTATGACTGAGCTTCTGAAGTCAGAACACCACTACCACACTGTGTAGACTGAGGTGACCACAGGCCTGATTCTAGGGGCAGGGAGGAGGGCGGGGAGACAGGATGGGGACTCTCACCTCTCCAGGGAACAGTAGCCTGGTGGTGTTTGGCTGCGATCTCAGTGGGAGGAAAGAAAATTCAAGACTAGCGTGAGGTGGGACAGGCTGCATCGATGGAGCATGTAGATCTGACCTGATCACCGCCCCAGAAGCAAGCTCTAGTCAGACTGCGTGGAGTCCTGAGTCCCTGGAGCTGGTGTTAGTAATCATAGTTTTCAGAGCCAAGAACAATCTAAAGAAAGGTCATACTCAGAAAAAAAAAAAAAAAAAGACTAGCCTAGACTACGTGGTAAGACCTTGTCTCAAAGCCCAAGGGCTGGTGGGTCTACCTCAGTACTTCCCTGATGTATATAAGGACCGGTGTTGGATCCCTCACACCAATAAATAGGAAATTAGTAGATAAGCCGCTGCAGCACAGTTACTGTCTCCCTGCCTTTGAACAAGGATCTGGTGGCAAACCTCACCAGCTTTTCTTATAAACACGAAAAAGAAAACAGAAGTTGGGGGTGGGGCGTGGTGGTACATGCCTTTAATCCCAGCACTCGGGAGGCAGAGGCAGGTGGATTGCTGTGAGTTCGTGGCCAGCCTGGTCTACAAAGTGAGTCCGGCTACATAGAGAAAACCTGTCTCGAAAAACAAAAACAAAACCAACCAACCAACCAACCAAAAAAACAAACAAAACAAAACAAAAAAACTAGTGACCGCCTAGGTCTGATTTCCTTTAGTGTTTTGCAGCGCACAGTGAAACTATCCTTACCAAAAAAATAAGTGATCAAACAACAACAAAACTATCCCCAATAGTAATTAATGTTTAAGGAAATCTGAACTCAATTCTTTTGTTGTTGTTGTTGTTGTTTTGGTTTTTCCAGACAGGGTCTCTCTGTGTAGCCTTGGCTGTCCTGGACATGCTTTGTAGACCAGGTCTGGGTGGCAACCGGGGGTGGTGGCGCATGCCTTTAATGGCAGCACTCAGGAGACAGAGGCAGGCGATCGCCGTGAGTTCGAGGCCAACATGGTCTACAAAGGGAGTCCAGGACAGCCAGGGCTACGCAGAGAAACTCTGTCTCAAAAAACTAAAGGGGCAGGGGGAATCTGGATGGGGGAGATGGTTCTGTGGATACAGGTTCTTGCCATGAAAGCCTGAAGGCCTGAGCTGGATACCTAGAATTCACCCAGAAGTGAAAGTTCTCCTTTGACCACCACATAAGCCACAACGTGAGCATTTGCATTGCCTGCTGCCTTGAATACTAAATTTATAACAAAATAAATAAATAAAATTGAGGCCTCAAACGTAGGTATCTTCATTGCAGGAAATTTGGATCACACAAAAATTTGGATTACCCTATGGGGGGGATGAGGGGAAAAAAAAACTAGGTACAAGGACGCGTGATTGGAAGCTGAAGCTGGAGGGCCACAAATTCAAGCTCAGTTTGGGTCACATAAATTCAAGTGCAGCCTGAACAGCACAAACAAAACCCTGTCTCAAATACTACAAATAAAATTGAAGACCACAATGAACATCTGCTCCATTTCTTTGTGTGTGTGAGAGAGAGAGACAGAGAGACAGAGAGAGGGTGAGACAGAGATAGACAGACAGACAGAGAGAGAGACAGAGAGACAAAGAGACAGAGACAGAGAGAGACAAAGACAGAGAGAGAAGGCCCAAATATAAACATGAGCAGAGGCCAGGGGAGGGCAAGCACTCTGCTCTCTCACTCTGCCTTTTTTTGAGACGGTCTCTCTCACCGACGGTGGAACTGGGTTAGTAGCCAGCATGTTCCAGTGATCGTCCTGCCTCTGCCTCCACAGTGCTGCGGTTACAGGTGTGCAAACAGCCGCTCCTCATTTTTTTTACATAGGTGCTGGCATCCACTGAACGCAGGCCCTCATGCTGAGTCATCCCTGCAGCCTCCGCCTGTGGTTCGATCGACACTACATCGATCCTATTTTCCCTGCCTGATTTTTTTTTTTAAAGGACTGCGCACTATATCACTTTCCTTGGATTTGCAAGCATTCATTGAGCCATTGTTGGACATTCCTTGACTCTCTATACTAAACATTTTTATGTAGAGTTCTTCAGCTGTATCTGATTATTTCCTTGGAGAATCTAGTCAAAAGAGAGAATGCTTTCTTCTTCTCACGCTGCTCCCCCCACCCACCATGACTAATGACTCAAGTCAGAGCTTAGTGTCTGTTAGAAAAGCACTCTGCCACTGAGCCGCAGTCTCTACTCAAGAGGACATTTTCTTTCTTATTTCTTTCTTTCTTTCTTTCTTTCTTTCTTTCTTTCTTTCTTTCTTTCTTTCTTTCTTGCACTGATGTTTTGCCTGTGTGTATGTCTGTGAAAGGGTGTCGGATCCTCTGGAACTGGAGTCACAGTTGTGAGCTGCCATGTGGGTGCCGGGATTTGAACTCAGGACCTCTAGAAGAGCAGCCAGTGCTCTTAACCACTGAGCCATCTCTCCAGCCTGGGACATTTTCTTTTTTTGTTGTTGTTGTTGTTGTTTTTGGTTTTGTTTTTGTTTTTCTAGAGAAGGTTGGATGCCCTGGACTCTCTTTGCAGACCAGGCTGGCCTTGGACTCACAAAGATCTGCCTTCCTCTGCCTCCCAGAATGCTGAGATTAAAGGTGTTTTGTTGTTGTTGTTGTTGTTGCTTTAATTTGTGTTTCTCTGCTTATGTAGGGTAAGCATGTCTTAAATGGTCCAGGTATTTTTATGTTGTTGTTGTTATTATTATTACTATTATTATTTTGTTATTATTATTGTATGAATGTGTGCATGAATGCCTCCGCATGCGTATGATGGCCAAAGGACAGCTTTGTGGAATCCATCCTTTTCTTTCATGAGTTCTAGGGACTGGCTCAGTTGTCAGGCTTTCCCAGCAAGCACCTGACCTACTCAGCCACCTCTCTGGCCTTGTTTGTATAATTTTTCTTTTCTTTTTTTTTTTTATCTTTGCCTCTTCTCTGAACTTGTGTTAGCTATCATGGTGCCTTTTAATCTGGTCAAGTTTGCTTGTTGCAAACTAAATACATGACTGGACAGGACCCCAATCATAAATGTTGCTTTAGAATTTGCCCGAACATTTCAAACCTGTGATTTGGGTGCTCAAACCTCAAAGCTCAGTTTCTGGTCTGCGTAGAATATTCTGACCCAATCAAAGATTATCAAGTAATGAAGGGTTTGGTTGCCTAGTTGGCTGGTTTGGTTTGGTTTGGTGTTTTGAGACAAAGTCTCACCATGATGGCCTTGCCAGCTTAAAATTCACTATGTAGACCAGGCTGACCTGGAAATCACAAATGTCTGCCTGCTCCTGCCTCCTGGGTGTTAGCCATGCATGGTGGTACAAGCCTTTAATCCCAGCACTTTGGAGGCAGAGGCAAGAGGATCACTGTGAGTTTTGAGAACAGCCTGGTCTACAAAAAGTGTTCCAGGACAGCCAGGGCTGTTGTTACATAGGGAAAACCCAAACTATCTAGAAAAACCAAAAAGTAAAAAAATAAGGTTCACTGCCTCACCAATCCAAGTAATGTAGGGTTTTTTTGTTGTTTTGTTTTGTTTTCTGAGACAGGGTCTTTCTGTGTAACAGTCCTGGCTGTCTTGGAACTCACTCTGTAGACCAACCTGCCTCAGCCTCCCAAGTGCTGGGATGAAAGCCATGTGCCACCACCTCCCGGTAAATAATGTAGGTTTTATAAAAAGTTGAACAAAACCTGTTCTAGGCTGGTTAGATGGCTTAGCAGTTACAAATGTAAGCTGCCGAGCCCGGTGACCTGAGTTCAACTGCAGGGGCCCACGGGGTAAAAGGAGAAGGCTCACTCCCACAAATTGTCCTGTGAACTCCACCCCACCCCTCTCTCTCTCTCTCTCTCTCTCTCTCTCTCTCTCTCTCTCTCTCACACACACACACACACACACGCAGAATTTTTTTTTTAATGCTTTTTAAGTTCTAATGATATTTAGTCAGGCCACTTTCCCTCTGACCTTTGCCACCTTTTTCATGCCGCTCCCTGGCGATGCCTTGAGAAAACTGTCTTTTGACTTGCAGCTGTTGGCACCTGTTCTTGTAACAATACAGGCTGTCCCCCGTGTGGCTCCCACTCCCTCGCTGTCTAAGCTACAGTGAAGCACAGTAGAGAAATATGAACTTAAAAAGGGGTTTATGTCGTCGGGACGAGGTGTGGCTGCCCGAGCCCCGGCCTCCTGTAATAGAGCGAGCGATGCCACAGGGCCACCTTTGGAGCTGCGTGAAAGGTGAGTGGGGAGGTACCTGGGAAAAACGCCATGGGAGCCATGATGTCTCTCTCTCCTTTCTGCCTCTTCCCATGTTTCTCCCATCCCTTCTCCTCCCTCTTTCTCTCCTTTGCAAGAAAGATCTGGCAGAAACTCAAGTTCCATTTGAGTAAGCTCAGGGAACAAAGATAAGGGAAATTACTTTTAAGCTTCAAACAAGTATTGACACTGTCTTCGGACACATGCGGTCCGTGCCCTGCCCATCTTCAAGCCATTTCTCGGTTTCAGACCTCCACATCTTGTATTGCTCTTTAATTCTTGCTTTGGCTGCCCTATGTCCGGTGTTGGATCTCAAACATTTTGTTTGGGCCATGTCTTTTGTTTTTTCTTTGACCTTTGCACATGAGCTTTCTAGGGCCTTGCCCTCAATCAATAGTGACTAGTCGGTGGCTTTGCTGCGTCACTGCCTAATCCAATGGAAGAACACAGACTATTTGGACAATGTAAGTGGCCCAGAGTGGCTGGGGGGGCGGGGTGCAGGGTTCAGAGGTGAGCATCTAGAGAGGATGCCAGCCTTGCGCAGACACCAGGTCTCTGGGGACCTTATATTAGAAAATTTAGAAATTGGCTTCTAATAGATGGGAAACTATTGGGGGGGGGAAGGGGGTAGGGAGGTTGCTTTTTGTTGTTGCTTAGTGGGTGTGCTGGCTAATTTTATGTCAGCTTTAGACTAGAGTCATCTGGGAGGAGAGAAGCCCAATTGAGGAAATGCCTCACTAGATTGGGCTGTAGGCAAGCCTGTAGAGCATTTTCTTGATTAGTGATTGATGGGGGAGGGCCACGCCCACTGTTAATGGTGCCACCCCTGGGCTGGTGGTGCTGGGGTCTGTAATAAAGCAGGCTGAGGAAGGCATTGTGGCTTGCACTTGCCTTAAATCCCAGCACCCTGGAGGCTGAGGCAGGAGGATCTCTGTTGAGTTTGAGGCCAGTCTGGTCTGTCTACGTAGAGGCTCTAGGAGCATCAAAACTCTGTAGAGACTCTGTCTCAAAAATAAAAATAAAAATAAAAAAAAAAATAAATAAGAAAGTACAAGAAAGCAGACTGAGCACACCATAAAGAGCAAGCCAGTAAGCAGCCTTCCTTCATGGCCTCTTTATGCTCTTAGGATCTTGCCCTGTTTGAGTGCCTGTCCTGACTTCCTTTGATGATGAACAGTGATATTGGAAGTGTAAGCTGAATAAACCCTTTCCTCCCCAGTTGCTTTGCTCGTGGCATCTTATCACAGCAATAGAACAACACTACAACAATAGGGAAAAGATACTGTTGGAATTTTGTTTACAATACTTGGCTCTGAACCCCAGAAGTTAAGACAACACTGAGCTTGGAATTGCTCTGTCAGCGCTTGTTCCGTGGCTAAGCTTAGTTTTATCACTCACTAGGATAATCTTCAATACCCTGGCAGGAACAGAGGCAGGCAGATCTCTGAGTCTGAAGCCAGCCTGGCTGACAGGGTGAGCTCCAGGATAGACAGGGCTACACACAGGGAAATTCTGCCTCAAACAAAACAAAACAAAACCAGAAGCAAAGAATAATCTTCAATTATCCGGCTTATCTAAAAATGAAATATTTTTATATCTTCCGTTTTTACTGTTTTACTTATTACCATTGTGTGTGAGGAAGACCCATCTTGGAAGAGCCACCAAGCTACGCCCCCCTACACATGCACACGCACACACACACACACACACACACACACACACACACACACACGTTAATGGTACTTGGGCTTCCCCCTTAGCCTAAGTTCCTGAGGAAGAAGAGCCTGAGGCAAAGGGCTCAGCACCCCCACCTGCACAGGGAGTGCCACCTCAGGGTGAGGAGTGAGAAAGTTCTTCACCTGGCTAGTATGAAATATGTCACATGACCTGCAGAGTAACTCCAAGAAATTCAATACTGGCTAGCCAGGGGACTAAAGGAGTTATGAGTAGACGGCAGCACAGGCAGCCACATGGTGATGCTCATCTCGGGCTCAGTCCTTGGGAGGCTGAGGCAGGGAGAGTGGACAAGGCCAGACCAGGTTACAAAGAACTGAGAGGCATTGGAAATAATTGAAGGAGGGAGGGTTGACATAGCAGATAAAAAAAGTCAAAGATTTGCTAACGTAACTAATAAGAGTTAATTGATTTAGTAGATCAGCGTACCCTTACAGTATTTTCAAAAGATAGACAATCTTTTCAACTAGCCATGGCCACAAAATTTCTATAACCCCTCTCCCAAACTTTAAGACCCAAAGTGTCCATGGAATATGAATACCAGAAATTAACAATAGGGAGCAATAGGGAGAAGGGAAAGAAAAGCACTTTTTTTTTTGAGCAAGGACGCCTATGTCGAGCAGGCCAGCTTTGAACCCATCTGGCTGCCTCTGCTTCTTGAGTGCTGAGATTAAAGACATGTGAGACCACACCCAGCATCAAGCACATTATGAAAGACGTCGCTTCTGTTAAAGAGGAAATCAAAACCAAAATGACACATGATTCAGAGCTTATCCAGAAATCAGAACTAAAACAACAGATTGTGTTAAAGTCACACAGTGTGGACGCTACATACTAAAATTTATAAAATTCAAATCAAGTGAGAGGAACTAACCCTTCAAACTCACTTGTTAGAGAAGGAGAAAGATTAGAACTAAGTTAGGCACTTAACTTGGGATGACAGAAAAGCAGAATTAAAGTAGACATAATCACACAGAGCAGGAGAATGAATAAAGATAAAGCAAAAACTGATTTTTGTTTTTGAGACAGGGTTTTTCTGCGTAGCCCTGGCTGTCCTAGACCCACTTTGTTGACCAGGCTGGCCTTGAACTCACAGAGATCCACGTGCCTCTGCCTCCCGAGCGCTGAGATTAAAGGTGTGCGCCACCACAGCCTGTCCTTCCCCTTCTCCACCCCCACCCCCTTTATTTTAAAGAGAGAGGAAAAAAAAAAAAGCTGGGCTGCCAGAAGTGGCTCAGTGGGTAAAGGCACTTGCCACCAAGCCTAATGACCTGAGTTCAAGTCCCAGAACCCACAGTAGATGGAAACCAACTCCAGCAAGCTGTCCTTTGACTTCTACACACAAACTTGTCCTCTTCACCCCCAAATAAATATAAAACAACAACAAAGACAAAGCAGAGTGTCTAAACCAAAAGTTAGTTGCAAGTGTTAGGACTATGACCAGGCTGGTAAGGTCCTCCTATAGAATGCATGAATTTGATCCTTAGCACGGCATGACCCAGGGGTGGTGGCGTGTGACTACAGTCTCAGCATACTAGAGATGAAGGCAGGATGACTAGAAGATCCAGGTCATCCTCAGCCATTGTTGGCTTTGTTTGTTTGTTTGTTTGGTGGATTGGTTTTCCAAAATAGGGTTTCTCTGTGCAGCACTGGCGGTCCTGGAACATGCTCTGTACACCAGGCTGGCCTCAAACTCAGAGCTCCACCTGCCTCTGCCTCTCGAGTGCTGGGATTAAAGGCATTCACCCTCACCACCTGCCCTTTTTTTTTTCCCCAGAGAAAATGGGTTCAAACATGCCAATTTAGAAATAGCATCATTACAGAATACTATTACCTTAAATAATTAGTTACATTACAGGCCAGGCGTGGTGGCGTACACCTTTAATCCCAGCACTTGGGAGGCAGAGGCAGGTGGATCTCTGTGAGTTCAAGGCCAGCTTGGTCTACAAATCAAGTCTAGGACAGCCAAGTCTACACAGAGAAACCCTGTCTTGAAAAACCAAACCACAAACAAACAAACAAACAAAGGAATTAGTTATATTACAACCAAGTTAAGCTTTACAGTTTCAGAAAAAAAATGTAAATCACCTCTCATGACTGACTTACGAAATGCATATGGCCCATGTGGTGTACATGCCTCTAGCCCTAACACTAGGAAGATAGTGTCTCTGAAAGTTCAAGGCCAGCCTGGTCTACATGTTGAGTCCCAGGTTAGTCAGGGCTACTCTCAAAAGCAGAATAAAGGGCAAGAGAGATGGCTCAGAGGCTCAGAGTCAAGCCTGATGCTCTGAGTTCAATTCCTGGAGCCCACATGGAGAACAAAAGAAACCCCTGAAAATTGTCCTCTGACCTCCATGTGCAGGCTGTGGCACTCATGTCCCCTCCCACAGACAAATGCAAAAACTACTTTTTTTTTTGAAGAAAAAATAGTATGTTAATAAACATGCAAGGTAATACTCAACTTTACTAAAGACTCAGGAAATGCAAATAAAGTTAACAAGACCAAATACACTGGTTTGCTAGAACTTCTTTTTTTAACATTGCTAACGGCTAGTGTTGGCCAAAGGAGTTGGGGGAAGGGCTCATCCATAGACATTCATGTAGCATGTGTGTGTGCCGCGGAGGTGGGAACTAACACTGTTTTGTAAGAGAAGGAAGATGTGTACGTTGTGTGTAAAAAGACCGATTTTCCCAGAGTGCTTACTCAGAATCACCTAGAACTAGGACTGAAATGGGGCAGTGTAAACATCCACCAAGAGGAGATCACCAGAAGACTTAAGTTTTAAAGTGTGTGTGTGTGTGTGTGTGTGTGTGTGTGTGTGTGTGTACACTCACATAGGCACTCAGGTGTCACGGCGAGTGTATGGTCAGTGGACAACTTTTGGGAGTTGCTTTTCTTGGCATCCTAGGCGCCACCGTCTTTAGGTGAGCCCAGCAGGTGCCTGCACCGCTGAGGCAGAAGGCCAGACTGGAGGAGTCTGACACATCTTATACTTTGTAACTGTTGGTGAGTGGGAGCCTTACTTATCAGAGAAGTCACTAAGTATCAGAGTCTCCTCTATCTCCCCCATCCCCCACCCCCACCCACCCCACCCATCCCCCACCCCCACCCACCCCACCCATCCCCCACCCCCACCCACCCCACCCCATCCCCCACCCCCACCCACCCCACCCCATCCCCCACCCCCAGTCTCACATTTCACATTTACAGAGTCTGCCGACAAGGGCAAGTTTGAGGCCACCTTGAACTACAGATCTTGTTCTAAGTGGGTAAGGATGATATTGCAAGATTCTGCCTGAAAAAGAAAGAAAAGAAAGGAGACAAGAAAAGACTCCCACTCTACAGACAAATTTATGCAGAGGCGTCATGGGGTACAACAAAAGATCCCATAGTTGCTGGCTGTGGCACCCCTGGTTTTGAACCTCAACTATTTAACTTGGGAGCCCCTGGCTTAATTATAGCTCTAACTCCCTCTTCCACAAGACCGTAATGTCCCGGGGAGACAAGAAAGCGGCAGAAAAATAGAACGATTCCATGTTTTGATTTGTTGCATTGAGAAAAGGTGGTTGCATTACACAAGGGGTAGGTTTTTTGTTTTTTTGTTTGTTTGTTTGTTTTGCTTTGGTTTTTTTCTTTTTCTTTTCTTTTCTTTTTGGTTTTGGTTTCTCAAGACAGGGTTTCTCTTGTAGTCCTGGCTGTCCTCGAACTCAGAGGACACCTGCCTCTGCCTCCCGAGTGCTGGGCTATTGTTTGAGATGGGGTCTCATGTCGTCCAGGCTGACCTCCAGCTCCATAAACGGCTGGAAATGACCTTGCACTCTGCCTGTTCTGTCTTCACTTCCCTCGTGCTGTGCTTACAGGCCTGCACTACCCTGCCCAGCTCCCACTGTTTGCATGTTACTTAAGTGTTTCACAAGAAGCCGTTACATTTTCAATTAAAAATAAAAGATTAAGAGCCTGAAGAGATGGCTCAGTGGGAAACGCACTTGCTGCCAAGCCTGATGACCCAGGTTTGATCCCCGGGCCTCACATGGCAGCTAAGAGAAGTAATGAGCACACACCCTCCTCTGACCTTCACAGATATGCCATGCCCTGTCACACACACACACACACACACACACACACACACATGAGCAGGCACACATACCATAAAATATAACAAATATAATAAGATAAATAATTGTGTTTTTATTATTGTATATATGTGTAATAATATAAATGTATACATAAAAATAAAAATGTTTTAAAAAATAAAAAAAATAATAATTGTGTTCCCTATGTTTACTTATTTCATATAATCTACATATTTATATAATCTTTATATTTGGAGCTTACCTCATTTACATAAATATTTGTTTCTAAAAGCTTCCTTTAGCTCAAAGTATTCTCTTTTACATAAATGGAAACAGAGTGTTGCAACCACCTCTGTGCTCTGTCCCCAAGCATTTCACATATCACTTTGGAAGAGATCTGATTTTGCTGTATTTTGAAATAATGTGTCTGTTTGTTTTAAGAATTCTGTGAACAGACTGCTTCATTCAACATTTATATCCCCTGTCGGAGAGCGAACTCACCTCCTGCCGGGTTCCCTCTCTGGGGTCTCTCCCCTGCTATGGGTCTCTCTCCAACAGGCCTTGTCTGCCACCTCCTCCTTTTTGATTTACCTTTCTGGGTCAGGAGATAGGAGCCTTGTGCGAATGGGAAAGACACAGTTCTCAGGCCACAAATGTGAGGAACAAGTCAGGACACCCTCCTTTGCTCTCCTTGTCCCTATGTGTAGCTGACCACGGGGGGGGGGGGGGGGTGCCCATCTGTTAGCCCTCTCACCTGCGGACATGGCCATGCACCCCTTCCTTGAGCCACATGGAGGTCCTGGCCTTCCCTGGCCTCCCTGCCTCATTCCTACACCCCCCCCCCCCACACACGAGACTAACCCATTCTGCATCTTGCAGCTGCAACCATGATCTGTTTTGTTCTGTCTTGTTCTTCAAGACAGGGTTTCTCTGTGTAGTCCTTGCTGTCCTGGAATTAACTCACTCTGTAGACCAGGCTGGGCCTCGAACTCAGAGACCCACCTGCCTCTGCCTCTTGAGCGCTGGGATCAAAGGGGTGCTCCACCACCGCCCAGCAGGATGGGTCTTTTAATAAAACAAAGCTGACCTGGAGAGTCTTTGGATCCAAACACTGCTGACTCCTGCAGGTGCTCACTGGCTAAGTACACAGATTAATGAATATATGTATGAGAAAAAAAAAAAAAAGGAAGAGTGTGGTCCCACTGTATTTATTACCTTACCAGCCTGTCTGCAGCAGGGGCAGCAATTGCTGCTGGAGAAGGTCCCTCCAAGAACTAAGTTTTCAGGGAGGAAGGGGGGAAAGGGCCATTCCAGACCCAGAGCCATTTTACCAGTCATCAACGCCAACCTAAGGTTGTCAGGGCAGAGCAGGGAGATAAGGCTGTGGCTGTGGGTGAGCCCAGCCTGGGATGGGCTCCACATACCAAAAAAAGGGTTGAACTTTAATCTGTAGGTCAGGGGGGAACCTGGGCAGGTGTGTCTGGCAATGCCCCCCCCCTGCCCCCCCCACTCCTCACCTGTCTCCACCCTTCCTTCCTCCTGGAGAAGGGTCATTTCCAAGCGCCAGCCAAAGGCGTCAAGGTGACGCAGTGAACCCCTTTTCCTGGTTCCAACCCCCAGATGGCTAAAGCAGAACTGGAGTCATAGAAAGAGAGAGAGACAAGCCGGGCGTGGTGGCGCACGCCTTTCATCCCAGCACTCAGGAGGCAGAGGCGGGCGGATTGCTGTGAGTTCGAGGCCAGCCTGGTCCAGTCCAGGACAGCCAAGGCTACACAGAGAGACCGTGTCTAGAAAAGCCAAAAACAAACAAACAAACAAACAAACAAAAACCCCAAAACAACAACAACAACAACAACAAAGAAAACACTGTTTCTGGTTTCTGTTATTTAGTATCTAACAATGTAACTCAAACCAGCTTGGAGCTGGTCCTCCTGCCAAGGCCTCCCCAGTACTAAGATGACAGGTGTATAACAACCACCAAGTTTAGCTTCAGTGCTCTCTCACTCTCTCCTCCAACCCTTTTTTTTTCTCTTTTCCTTTGCTCTTTCTTTTCTTTGTCCCCTTTCTTTCCCGCCTTCCTTTCTGTCTTTCTCCCTGCCTTTCTCAGCAGGCTCTCTAGCTGGCTTTAAGCTTCCTTGAACTTCTTATCATCTTCCCTTCCCTAGTGCCAAACGCCACTGTTACAGGCCGGTCCCATCCCGCCTACTTTCTGTGGTGCTGGAGGCAGCAGCAGAGCTCCGTGCGCGTGCGTGCTAGGCAAGTCCTCTCCCAGCTGAACTGCCTCTCGGCCTCATACATCGCCTGCCTCTGAACTGAGGGGTGCTGAGTAATGGCGCTCGAGGTGACACCAAGAGTCCAACCTCACCTTGAAATTACCAGGAGAAGAGCTAACCTTTCACTGTTGGCTGAAGGTAGGAGGGCTGGGGAAGGCCAGGGCTTGTCTGGCCAGCAGCTACCCCGGGTCTTCCTGGCCCTGTTTCCCCTGTTTTCTGTCTTCTGCAATTTCAAAACTGCAGAGACTCTCAGCTCTGGTACTTCATGTCCCGTTCGTCGGGGTTGAAGCTGGGACTCGGAATCAGCCGCATTCCTTGAGGCCTGGCTACAAGCTCTGTGCTAGGCTCTAGGCTTCTGAGGACAGATCATTTGTAATCCCTGCTCCTAGGATACTGGCAGTCTAGAGAGGGGAGTGGAAACAAAGGGGAACTTTTGGAGTCAAGGGCAAAGGGGTTCAATGCCACTGGAGACTGTGGAACGTTTAACTCTCTTCACAGAATGGCTGTCATGAGCAACCCAGCCCCGAGGCTGTGTGTTGGCCAGTTGGGGAGGTTTGTTGGTCTCACCTAGGATCATCTCTTGGGCTGGAGGGTCCAACATGATGTCATGCATGTGTCTCAAGTGCTTAGTGCTGGTGAGCATCTCTAAGTGGCTTCTCATCCCCCCACCCCCCACCCCTGTGACTTCTCAAATGGACCATTGTGTTTCATGAAAGCCCAAGGTGCTCAGGTTGTGAAAGGACCACAGTAAAATCTGGAAGAGCCTTTAGAGTTAAGGATGTGTTCGATGTTATTTCTGCCATATTTTATGGGTTTTTAAGGGCCATAAGAGGGCTGGAGAGATGGCTCAGAGGTTGGGAGCACTGATTGCTCTTCCAGAGGTCCTGGGTTCGGTTCCCAGCAACTACATGGTAACTCACAACCATCTATAATGTGATCTGATGCATGCAGGCAGAACACTGTACAATAGTAGTAAATAAATCTTTTTTTAAAAAAGGGGGGTAGGGGTGGGAGAGAGATGTTAAGAGCATTGGTTGTTCTTCCAGAGGACCCAGGTTCAACTCCTAGCACCCACACAATGGCTTACAACTGTCTATAACTTCATCCCCAAGAGATCCAACATCCTTGCCTGTCTGCAGGTACTGCGTGTATAAAGTACACAGACTACATGCATAAGGTACATGTGGAGGAATTTTAATTCAGAGCATGGCTACTCTGGCAAAAGATCACATCCAAAGACCTTTTAGGTCTATATGATCTGGCTGGACAGCAGACAAGCCAGGAGGTGGTGGCACACACTTTTAATCCCAGAAGACAGAGGCAAGCAGGCTGGCCTGGTTATGGAACAAGTCAGATAAAGAAAAGCCTAGGTCTAGGCATGGTGGTACATGCTTTTAATCCCAAACAATGAAGATAAAGTCAGTTTGTAGAAGGGAACACCCATGTTTGAAAGTGATGTCTAATTGAGCAGCAGAAAAAGTGACGGGTCAGATCCAGATGCTGCAATGCACGCCTTTAATCCCAGCACTCAGGAGGCAGAGGCAGGAGGACTTCTGTGAGTTCAAGGCCAGCCTGGTTTACAAATCGAGTTCCAGGACAGCCAGAGCTGTTACAGAGAAAAACCCTGTCTCGACCCCCTTCCTCCCAAAAAAGTGACAAACCAGGGGAAGATTTGACAGAATAGGATATGCCCAACTCTCACGTGAACAGAGAGGAGAGGGAAGCTACTTAAGGAAGCATCACAGAGAATGAGAGGGAAGAAACAGTTTTGGCTGGAGAGTTTTACAGAGACAGGTTGAAGAAAAAACATGCTAGGCTAGTCTCAGGTGAATGCAGAATGATCCAGAAAATGAGAAGGAGCCAGAAGATTAGAGCAGATTGCTAGCCAGGTGATGGCACACGCCTGTAATCCCAGCACTCAGGGAGGCAGAGGCAGGTGAATCTCTGTGAGTTCCAGGCAAGCCTGGTCTATAAAGCGAGTCCAGGTCAGCCAAGGCTACACAGAGAAACCTTGTCTTGAAAAAACAACAAAACAAAACCCCCAAGCCATTGCTAGAGTTAGTTGGAGGCTAAGCAGAACAACTCAGAGGCCGAGAGAGAAGCCAGGTTGACTCAGTCAGCTTGGAGAAGAGATTGAGCCAGAACAGCTGAGTTGAACCAGCCACAGCCAGGGCTCGGAAAGAACAAGAAAAAAAGGTGAGTTTATTCAGCAGTAAGTCTCAGAGGCTGAAAACATTCTAGGCCTAGGCTAGATTGTATGGAGGATAGAAACTTCCAGAACTAGGCGTAGGTTAGCAGACAGAGGCAGTAAGCTTTGGAGGTGACAATTAAATCAGGTGAATAAAAGTTATTGTTTCAGACACAGGGGCATATGCAGGCAAACTACCCATACACACAGAAGTAAATCAGTAAATTTAAAAGTCCACAAGGCCAGTGCAGCTTGAAGGAAGTGGCACAGTAGACTCACCCTCATCCTGGGGAGGGGTTTGCCTCTTTACCTTGTGGAGGGGTGTGGACACAGGAGGCAGAGTTCATATTGGATAGCTGTTGCCAATCATGTCCCGTAGAGGTTAAAATCTGTGAAATGAGGCACTAGGCTCAGGGCAGGGGAGCAGGAAACCCCAACTTTTGCCAGATTCTAGTTCTATGATCTTCCCCAGAGCTCTGTTAACTCCACCTGGCAGGGACACACACAGCTGACAAATCCTGTCCCCTTCATCTCAAGAGTCAAGCAATCTGGATGTTGTGTAGTTGCCTGCCTCACTTGGAAACAGGGTTTAATGTGCATCTCAGGCTGGCATCCAGCTCGCCATCCTCCTGACTCCACTTCTTGAGTGTCTGGATTGCCGGCCTGGGTCACCATGCCGGGTGTCTCGGCAGCCCTCTCAAGTGGTTGTATGACCATGTTTTTCACAAGGCACGGCAGTGTGCCGGAAGACGATGTGGAGGCGGAATGGAAGGGGAAGTGCTGGTTTGTGGCAGTTGCCAGTGTCTGTGGTATAAATACTCCTCTCTCAGCTAAGTTCAACCTGAAGAGGATGCACTGTCCATGAATCAGAAGGTCAGCATTCTCATACACAACGGTCTTTCAGGTCTACACAAACTGCCTCCACATCCTTTCCTTATCTTTAGTTGGGGGGAGTGAATATATTTAGAACCAAATGAAACCGGCCTGGCCGTGGTGGTATAGTCCTCTTACCTCATCTACTTGGGAGGCTAAGGCAAGAGGATCACAAGTTCAAGGCTACCCTGGGAAACTTAGCAAGGCTCTTTCTACAGCTGGGGTGTGTAGCTCCGTGAGGTTCTGGGTTCAGTAAGAAATCATTAAGGAAACTTTTATTGGTGGCAAATGAATAGAATGTGATGAGACTCCACTGCCTTGGCTTGGGAGACAGTCACAAGGCTAGACCCCAGGCATGGGAGCTGGGTGGCTCTGCATCCGCATAATGATGGGTGCGTGTGATCAGACAGTGGGGGGGAGGGTACTACCCCCCCTCCCTCACCCCCTACCCCTGTGTGGTGAGCTAGGGGAAGAGAAAGGTTTCTTGGCATGTTTCTCTACAGTTTTCATCTCTGTATGATGAATTGCACATTCTGCATGTAGACTTATAATTAACCAAAACTAATAAGCACACGTGGACTCATTGACATTCACAGGTCACCTGACTCAGGAAAACATAATCTCAGATATATTAAGGAGTTTGCCCTGAGTCAGGGGCATGGCCAGGTCCAGGATGAAAGGCTGTGGACTTTGAATTCAGGATCCCCCTACTCCCCAACCCTGAACCCACACCCTTAGCGGTCAGACTGCTCTGTCTCCTTCCAGCTTCCCACGGGGGCGAAAAGGTGATGGCTGGCTCTGTAAACACATGTGGAAAGTTGGGAAAAAAAAACACACACCCTGGAGATCAGGCAGAGATTAGAGGGCAAACCCTCATAGGAACCCAAGGTTGGCTGGTCACCAAGGACAACACACCAGTCTTCTCGGGAACATCCCCTGCACCCACAAGCAGCTTTGCCAGTGTTGGTGACATTTGGCAGTAAAATAGAGCAGGTTTTTGAAAAATCTCCGGCCTTGGCAGCTGAAACGACAGGCCCCTTCACCATTCTTTCTGGTCTCTCGGCTTTGGAAACTCCAGCACTGGTACTAAATCAAATCATTAAAAATTATTTGGGGGAGGGGCTGGTGAGATAGCTCAAGGAGTCAAAGGTACGCACCGCAAGTCTAATGACCTGAGTTCAATTCCTGGGGACCCATGAGGAGGAAGCAAGGGGCTGGAGAGACGGCGCAATGGATAAGAGCCCTGGCTAGTCTTCCAAAGGACCCAGATTTGGTTCCCAGTAGCCACATCATGCCTCAAAACCATCTGTAACTTCAGTTCTAGGAGACCTAATATCCTCTTTGGGCTTCTACAGGAGCTAGGCAGTTTCTCAAAAACCCACAATTAAAGAATAGGGCACGTGGCACAAACCTTTAATGCCAGCACCCAGGAGGCAAAGGCAGGAGGACCTCTATGAGCTAACAGCCAACTTGGTTTAGAGAGTTCCAGGCCAGCCAGAGCTACACGATAAGACCCCGTCTCAAGCTGCCCCGCCCCCAACCCTTACAAGCCAGTGTGGTGGCGCACGCCTTTAATCCCAGCATTCTGGAGGCAGAGGCAGGCGGATCTCTGTGAGTTCGAGGCCAGCCTGGTCTACAGAGTGAGTTCCAGGACAGCCAGGGCTACACAGAGAAACCCTTTCGCGAAAAACAAAACAAAAACAACCCTTCCCTACAAAAAAAAAAAAACCACACATAAAACTATATTTTTAAATGGTTTTAGAGCATTAAGAGTTTCTTTGATTTGTTCTTTCCTTTCTTGGGTGTGTGCCCTTGTGTTTATATGACCTTGGTTTCCAACAAGGTCCGTCAATGCGGTGGAAAGCAAGCCTCAATAGGTGACGGATGACATCACACAGGGCAACCTTCCTTGCCACAGAGGCAGGAGATTGGAATGACCTAGTCTCAGTTGGGATGCGCATGGGAGGATGGCCAGGGAACAGGGTACCAGCAGAGCAGTATGTTTCATCTGTATGTGTGTATCCCCCTGCGTGTTCATATGTGTGCCCTTCGTGTGCAGAGCCCATGGGAGCCAGAAGCGGAATGGTCTGGAGTTGGAGTTACAGACAGTTGTGAGCTGCCATGTGGGTGCTGGGAACCAAACCCAGGCCCTCTGCAATAACAGCCTGTCCTCTTAGCCAAGGTGCCCTCCAGCCCCACATCAATGGGTTTTAAAAATTCAAACCAAAGCACCTGAGATGCCGACCCTCCCTCACCTGGCAGCGTTCAAGACTGAACGATTCCCAGGGGATACCCAGCAGGAAGCACTCATTTCTAACCCCGGGAGGAACCAAAGCATCCGGGCACTTGGAGGAGAAACCAGTCCAGCCCTGCCGCATAGTACTCTCAGAAACATTAGTGCCTGCTTTCTTCCTAGTTCTCTGGGTGTGTGTGTGTGCCCAGGAATGCGGCACCCCAACTCTTTTGTCTCTGGGTGCCCTGTCTCAGCGGTTTACCATGACAAGTAGTGGCCTGAATGAAGGCCTCCAGTGCATGGCTGCCTGTAAATTGCAAAAGAGCCTTGAGGTGGGCATGGGGAGTCAGGAGCTCATAGGAAACAAATGCTTCTAAGCCGGTCAGGAGAGATGCCGCTTTACAGAGCCTATTCTTGGGTCTAAGAGACACCCTTTCCTAGGTCGATTACCCATTTGGCAACTCGCCAGGGACCCATTATTGTCTCCAGGTGATGTTCCACCGTGAAACTCAGCCCTCCCCTTCCTCTGTCTCCCACAGGGCCTCGAGAGAAGGTTCTAGATCCAGACCTAGAACTGGTTACAAAGGTCTCTGCAGCCAACAAAGGGCTCAGGGAGAAGATGGAGCAGGGTATGTATTGAAAGGCAAGACATAGCCAAAGGTGAAATTGGAGACCGAAAGTTTGGGTGTTGCCAGGCTGTGGTGGCGCATGCCTTTAATCCCAGCACCCTGGAGGCAGAGGCAGGTGAATCTCTGTGAGTTTGAGCCAGCCTGGTCTACAGAGCAAGTTCCAGAATAGCCAGAGCTACAGAAAGAAACCCTGCCACAAACAAACAAAAACAAACAAACAAACAGAAAAACACAATGCAGGTGTCACTTTTAAAGGGCAAGAGGAAGGCTGAGAGCAGGGGAGGACCAAAGATCCCGCACTAGAGTGGGTACAGGTGAAGACAGAAGCCAGGTCATTGCCCCTGAGGTTGAGGAGCACAGACAGACATCAGAGGTGTCAGAAAAGAAGATGAGGGCAGCCTTGATCAGCCTAAGTGCTGTGGGCGGAGTAGACAGCCTGCACCCAGCTCCTGGGCCCTTGTCATGTTCCTCCCAACCGGGCACAAAGTAGTTAGAGTCCCTGGGCTTGACGTCACCCGGCAGTCTGCTCTTCCATTGTCCCTGCCTGAGGACAGCATTTCTGTTCACCCTATGTAAACTGATGTTTGTTTGTTTGTTTGTTTGTTTTTTCGAGACAGGGTTTCTCTGTGTAGCCTTGGCTGTCCTGAACTCACTTTGTAGACCAGGCTGGCCTCGAACTCACAGCGATCCACCTGCCTCTGCCTCCAGGGTGCTGGGATTAAAGGTGTGCACCACCACCGCCCGGCCGCAAACTGATTTTTAAAATGAGCATAAAGGGAGAGTTTTCAGAATACATTTTGATTGTTTCCATCTTGAATGGTTGACTTCAGGTTGATAAGTTTGGCGGTCGGTGATGGGAGAGTCGGTTGCTTGAATCAACTTGTGTGAGTAAGACATTACTTGGGGTCGGTGAGCAGTTAAAGATGCAGCGGAAGACGGCAAAAGGAGAAGCTACGGAGGAGTGTATGTTGGCCTGACCCCTGAAGCTGTCAATACGGTGTCTAGTCAAGCCAAACTGTACGGAAAAAAAAAATTAGAGGAAGATAGCGCACTGATGGCTGAGAGAACATGGGAGGGATTTGGTTCCAGGAACACTTCAAACAAACTCTGAAAGGTGATCCCCTGCTTTGCCACCTCCCCCAAATCCTAACTGTTTAGTTAAAGCCGTGGGTACGTACCAAATGTGGTCATAGAAGGAAACTGGTGAGACTTTGCATTCACCGGTGAGACTTCGCGTCGTCCACCAGTGAAAAGCCACAGAGGCTGTTGCTGCCTGGCCTGGGCCGTCAGCCTCCATAGCATAGCGTTTTCCGTCCTGGCCTTCCAACACAGTTCACAAAAGTTATGTCTTTTCACTGAAGCTCTTCCAACAGTTTTTATATAACACAATCCTTATTGTATTTATAACACATTGTTAGGGCCGGATTAAAACAATTACCTGAAGTAATATATTGCCTTTTATCCTTTGATGTTTCTGCTTCATTATTTTTAGCTGTAAAGTTGGCAAACGGGATTCTTACAACTATCTCTCTTTTTTTTAACTAGTTGGTTTAAAAGTTTTAATTTAAATGTCGGAGAATTCCCTTTGTTTAAGAACATTGCAGTATTTGAAAATGAACTAGTTAAATTTGCATGCTATACCCAGTGTATTTCTCCCAGTGTATTTCAACAATTAAATATTTGGCCGGGCGTGGTGGCACACGACTTTAATCCCAGCACTCGGGAGGCAGAGGCAGGTGGATCGCTGTGAGTTCGAGGCCAGCCTGGTCTACAAAGTGAGTTCAGGACAGCCAGGGCTACACAGAGAAACCCTGTCTTGAAAATAAATAAAATAAATAGTTATCCTTAAAAAAAAAACAAAAAACAAAAACAAACAAACAAACAAAAAAACAAACCTGGTCCCTGAGGCCCAGATCCTAACTGCCAAAACCATGTCCTCCTCACCAGCAGCAGCAGCGCTGGGTGGCGTGCACTTTGAGCAGAGTCTTGCCCTCCATCTCCACCAATAACCACCTCCACCCTTTTCCACTTTCCCCCGTACATATCTTCCTTACAGTCCAGATACCTCTCTCTGTCTGACCTGCCCCAAGCCATTCCCATGTGATAATACCACATCATGAGATTAGTCACTGTCACAAATGGAAGCCTAGGACAGCACTTCTTGCCCATGGTTGAAGGAGTCTCTGTCTCAGACTCTGTCATTGCTGCCAAAGTCCCATTTTCCACCAGCTGCTGCCAGCCTGATCCAGCTTCTGTAAAACTTTGTCAGGAGAAACACTCTATCTCTGTCTCTCTCTGTCTTTCTGTCTGTCTGTCTGTCTCTCTCTTTCCTCCAGCTAACTAGCTAAAGCCTGGTTTTACCTGGAATGCAATGGATATCCTGCTTCCAGGATTTTTTTCTTTTTAATAATTTATTTTATTGGCATTGGTGTTTTGAACCTGCATGTATGTCTGTGTGAGGGGGTCAGATCCTCTGGAACTGGAGTTACAGACAGTTGTGAGCTGCCATGTGGGTGCCGGGATTTGAACTCAGGTCCTCTGGAAGAGCAGCCAGTGCTCTGAACCGCTGAGCCATCGCTCCAGCCCCAGGATCTTATTCCTACAAATACCAATTACTTTACTGCTTCTTTCCTGGCCCCATTGGAGCAGCCAGGCCGCTTGTGGCTGAGAGCAGGTCCCTCTGGGTCTCGCATGTGAGATTTGAGGAACGTCAAGACATGTATGGCTCTCAGTGTCTAAAAAAGTCCACAGAGTCACCTACACATGTGTGTCCCCAGTATTGTCTCCAGTACCCAGCTGAGCCTGCCCCATAAAACCTGAAACAAGCCAGGCCCTGTATCTTTTTTTGTTTTTGTTGTTGTTGTTACTCTAGATTCACTTTGTAGACCAGGCTGGCCTCGAACTCACAGAAGTCGGCCTGCCTCTGCCTCCCAAGTGCTGGAATTAAAGGCGTGCGCCACCACGCCCAGTCAGACCCTGTAACTCCAGCCACTCAGGAGTTTGAGGCAGGAGAAGTTCGAGGCCAGGCTGAGCTGTAGTGTAAATTCAAGGCCAGCCTGGATGAATTAGCAAGATATTGTCTAAAAATCAAAACATTTTAAGGGCTAGAGAGATGGCTCAGTGATTAAGAGTGCTTTTGCTTTTGTAGAGGATGGGGGTTCAGATCCCAGCACCCATATGGTAGTTTGTAGCCATCTGTATAACTCCAGTTCAGGGGAATCTGATGCCATCTTTGACTGCCACAGGCACCAAGCATGCATATGGTACGTACGCTCATATGCATAAAACAAATAAATCTTAAAAATATTATTTTTCTCGATTATTGAATTTGGGGACCTCCGCTAAATTCTGAGACAGGGCTGAATGCCTTGCCTTCCCCTCATGGTACAATTATATCTACAAAGACGTAATGAAGCCTGGTCTCCAAAGGGAGTCCAGAACAGTTAAGGCTACACAGAGAAACTCTGTCTCAGAAAAACAAAACAAACAAATAATGAGATTTTTCCAGTACCAAGGTCTAACTCCTCTTGGCTCTTAGATCAGCTTGTGGCTTCTTCCCCCATCTCATCCCATGAAGCAAGAGTCCTGCCTCAAATGCAGGCCAGGGGTGTGTGTCTCCACTTCCCATCACCCAGGCCTTACCAAGCTCTGCCACTGATTGCCTGGCTGGGCTCCTTCCAGCCCTGATAGACATTGAATCATCTATGTGACTCCTGGCGGGAGAGCCTGCTCCCCGGCTCTGAGCCCAGTGCTGGCCACCTGGTCTGTCCTCCTCCCATTTCTGTGGATTCCTCCTTCCACAGGCTTCCCCCTTGGATCTTTCCTGAATAAGTACCTCATCACCGTGGAAATCTTTTTGGTTTTTTTGTTTTGTTTTTCTTTGTTTTTTCTTTCTGAGTATTGTTTCCCTAAATATGCTAACAATGACTTCTCTCTCTCTCTCTCTCTCTCTCTCTCTCTCTCTCTCTCTCTCTTCTCTCTGTAGACCAGACTGGCCTCGAACTCACATCGATCCACCTGCCTCTGCCTTTTGAGTGCTAGGATTAAAAGCATGCACCACTATGACCCAGCAATCTCATTTAAAAAAACAAAAAAACAAAAAAACAAGGTCTTAGCCAGGCATGGTGGCTCACGCCTTTAATCCCCACACTGAGGAGGCAGAGGCAGGAGGATCTCTGTGAGTTCGAGGCCAGCCTGGTCTACAGAATGAGCTCTAGGACAGCCAAGGCTACACAGAGAAACCCTTGTCTTGAGAAAACAAGAACAAACAAAACAAAACAAAACAAAAAACAAAAAACAAAAGAAAAAGACAAAATCTTAGTATACATTCCACATAATTCTGGAACTTGAGGTCTAGCCCAAGCTAGTTTTGAGCTTGCTGCCTTTATGCTTCAGGTACCACAGTGCTGGGATTGTATGTGTGTACAACATGCCTGGGTGAGGCCAACACTGAGTCAAACAGTCACAACCGTGGAGGACAATCCTGTGTGCCACGGTCCTACATGCTACCTGTAGTAACTGGGAATATGAACTCCAAGGACTAGGAGGTACATACGGCCTTGCCCAGTGCCCTTGCTGGGTCCAACCCTAGCACTGCAACAAGGCATGGACTGTAGAGGTCAGCCTCCCAGGTCCAAGGCCAGGCTCTGTGGCTGTGTGTAACTGCAGGCCAGCCCTTCAGCTTCCCCGTGTCTCTGGGATTGGGGTTGGGGGCTGGGGCTGTTCATAACAACAGTACCGCCTCCCTCGCCTAGGCTTACTGTTGATTCCAGAAGCGACACAGGTACATAACGGGCCTTTGAACGGTACCCAGAGCGCACCCTAAGCTCTCAAAATGTCAGCCAGTCTCCAGAAGAGCAGCAGCTGATGTGTCGCCTCTGATTGGTGGTGAAGGTTGGTCACCAAGAGGCTGAAGAGCCACTCAGCATGACACAGCTTTTGCACAGTGGGACACAGAATGGAAACTTAAAGCCCCTGTTCAAGTCCAGCTAGCTCTCCTGTTCCTTTGTTCGGCTGGCTTTGCTAAGTTTTTTGTTTTGTTTTGTTTTTTGTTTCTTTTTTTTCCTGTTTTTGTTTTTGTTTTGAGACGACAGTGTCTCGTTATGTAACCCTGGCTGTCCCGGAACTTGATTTTCAGAGCAGGATGCCCTTGGATTTCCGATCCTCCTACTTCCGCCTCCCGAGTAGCTGGAACCACAGGCCCACACCTCCAGGTTTGCTTTCTAATTTCCATTGCTGATAGGACTCCACTCGGACTGGGCACCGGGCCCCTCATTTCAAGTCTCATTGATACTCCGCTGTAAAGTGGGGCTCCCCTGGCTAAGCATTACTGTGGGTGGGTGGGAGCCGAGCCCAGGCAGCCTCTGTGGCTGCGCACTTCTACCCTGGCCACGGAGCCCTGCAGCACTACGGAGACATTTCACCTCTACACAGGGCCTAATTATGCAAACCTTGGTCATGAGAAATGGAGGGAGACTTGGGCTTGCCTGGGGATGAGGGACGAGGGTGGCTAGGTGTTCTCTTCCCTGTGGTCCAGGCCCCAGGCTTTATCAGGAAGCAGCCTAGCCATGTGGTATCTCAGTGGCTTTGTCGTGGGCGCCAGGGCAGTGGAGGCTGATTGGGGTAATACAATGCTGGTGACTCACTCCCAGGAGAAGGCTGTGATGGGTCATTAAGCTGCCTTGGAACTTATTTTAGCCTTACACTCTCAACGTTTCTCAGGGCTCTGTCAATAGGGCCACTGTTCCCCCTCCCCCATGCGCGGTTACACAACGTCGTCTCTCAGCCACCTACTGAAAACGCTTCCGCGCTGGGCACTTGTCTGTGCCTCGAGACTGAAATACCTGGCTGGCATGTCGTCATCGCCAGCTGTGATGGAGACCACATTGCGCAAGTCTGGATCCCATGACATGAGGCACTTCCTCCCCTGCCTCTGTCTTCAGAGGGTGGAGTTGGTTCTCCTTGCTTCAGTTTCTTACCTTCAAAGTAGATCTAAACGTCTGAATTGCTCTCTTAATTTCTCACCCGAGTCTTCTAGTTCCTCCCCAAATCTAAAATTCCTAGGTGGATTCTTTTATTTAAAAAAAAAAAACTTGCCAGGTGGTGGTAGCACACGCCTTTAATCTCAGCACTTGGGAGGCAGAGGTAGGTGGATTGTTGTGAGTTCAAGGCCAGCTTGGTCTACAAAGTGAGTCCAGGACAGCCAAGGCCACACAGAGAAACCCTATCTTGAAAAACAAAAAAATTTAAAAAATTAAAAAAAAATTTTTTTTTTCTTTTTAAGACAGGTCTCTAGTTCAGGCTGACCTCAAAGGCTTTGGATGACCTTGAATTTCTTCCTCTGCTTCTTGCGTTTTGGGGTTACAGGCCTGAGCCACTAGGATTTCAACTCCAAGGCCTCGTACACGCTAGAAAAAAATACAATACCAACTGAGCCATAATCCCCTTCTTATATAATTCTTTTGAAAACTATATAACTAGCCAGGCGCAGTGGCACACGGCTTTAATCCCAGTACCCAGAGAGGCAGAGGCGGGCATATCTCTGTGAGTTTGAGGCCAGCCTGGTCTACAAATCAAGTCCAGGATAGCCAGGGCTACACAAAGAAAACCTGTCTCAAACAAAACAGAACAAAACAAAAACACGTATGTAACTCACTCATGCTTATTATATTTAAAGAACATAAACTTCCTACAGTCTCGTCCTACTTGTCCTACAGAAGTAATTCCAGCTCTTGCTTTGGGAGTGTAGTACCTTAGACTCCTACTCCGTGCTATTCCCGGCTCTCACATTTTTGGACAGATGCCCCAGCCTGCTACACGGGTGGTCTGCAGGTGGCACTGACTGTTTTCCCCCTAAGTTTTGTGTGCATGGTGCGGGGGATGCATGTCACAGCATTCACGTGGCAGGAATCAGTACTCCCTTTTCACCGTGTGGTCCCTGAGATTGAACTCAGGCCCTCAGGATTGATGATGGGTGTCTGTCCCTACTGAGGTGTCTTGCCAGCTTTCTGTTGTGTTTTGAGACAGGTGCACCTGACTCTGTGTGGACTCTCAGGCTCTGCGGCAAGAATTTCACCCACGGAACCATCTCCCCAGCCTGAAGATATTGGTCTTTTGTTTTTGTTTTTATTGGGGGGGGGTGTTTTTATTTTTTGGATTTTATGTTTGTTTGTTTGGTTGGTTTTTCAAGACAAGTTTTTCTCTGTGTAGCCTTGGCTGTCCTGGACTCACTTTGTAGACTAGGTTGGCTTCGAACTCACAGAGATCCACCTGCCTCTGCCTCCCAGCGTGCCGAGATTACAGGCGTGTGCCGCCACTCCCAGCAAAGACACTGGTTTTTGTTTTGTTTTGTTTTTTTGAGACAGGGTTTCTCTGTGTAGCCTTGGCTGTCCTGGACTCGCTTTGTAGACCAGGCCGGTCTTGAACTCACAGAGATCTGCCTGCCTCTGCTATTGGAGCGCTGGGGTTAAAGGCGTGGGCCACCACGCCCAGCTAAGATACTAGTTTTTAATGAGCATCTTCGACAGCGGAGGCGATACTTGTGACTGTAAATCATAGGACACCTAAATGAGCTCTGGGTGGCTCCAGCTTAGACTGCTTCACCTGCTTTCTAGAATCGCCCCGTCTTGCATTGGTCTCCAGTTCTCCTACGCGTGGCCTCCAGACTGAGCAGCCAAGGGCCCAAGTTCCAGACAGCTCCTCTGCCTGCCACTATCAAAGACTTCCCATTCTGACTTTGGATAGAACCCTGTCTGCTCATGACATGAGCCTCGTGCACTGCCGTGGCTTGGTGTGTCCCCCCGAGGTTCACACTGGAAATAAAATCAGCAAGGTAAGTGTTGAGAGAGACCATCTCACATGGGAGCTCTGCCCTCATAAAGGGATAGTTGCCACCATGGAAACTTGGTTCATTATAGTGGGAAAGGCCTCATGGAACAGGCCTGAAATCCTAATACTCAGGAGGCTGAGGCAGGAGGATGGTAAGTTCAGGGCTCACCTGGGTTACAGAGTGAGTTAAAGCCAGCTGTGCAGACAGTTCACATATATACAGGACGTCAAACATTTGTATGCATAAAATAAACCTAAAAAAAAAAACCCACCAAAATCATCTGTGTATATAGCTCTGGTTTGGAAGGTTTTGTTAGTTTGTTTTGTTGTTATTATTTTGATTTGGTTTGGTTTTGCTTTTTTGAGACAGGGTCTCTCTGTGTAACCTTTACTGTCCTGGACTCACTTTGTAGACCAGGGTGGTGTCAAACTCACAGCAATCCGCCTGCCTCTGCCTCCGGAGTGCTAGCATTAAAGGCACACGCCACCACACCCGGCTTTTGTTGTTAATTTTGAGACAGGTCTCACTATGTGGCCCTTGCTAGCCAGGAACTCAATATATATAGATCAGGCTGACCTCAAACTCATAGTGATCCACCTCCTTCTGCCTCCTGGGTGCTGGGATTAAAGGTGTGCGCCCTAACATTGGATTTTTCGAGTTTGTTTGTACTGTTTCCCAAGTCATTAACAAGCTCACAATATTTATTTATTTATTTATTTATTTATTTTTTAGAGATTTCTTTTTATTTATTTTTTTAACTCATGTCTGTAGGGACACGTGCACATACGCGTTCAGGTGCCCACAGAGAGACCAGAAAGGATGCTGGCTCCTCTGAGCTGGAGTTCCAGGTGGTTGTGAGCTGGCAGAGACAGGTGCTGGGAACTGAACTCAGATGCTGTGCGTGTGGTGCACGCTCTTAGCCACTGAGCCGACACGCTCTAGACCCCACAGTGCTCACTGTAGCCCAGCTGACCAGGAGGAGCCGCAGAACTATCTGCAGCCCTTGCTTAGGAGGAGGTGGGCATCTTTATTAGATCTAAGCACGGCGTAGGTTTCAGGCAACTCAGACACTGTTTGCGCTTGCCTGTCATCACGGCGCGTCCCAGTGCCTATGACGTCACCTCATTCCAACCTGACAACGGCCACGTGAGGCCAGGCTCACTTCCATCTTGTAGATCTTGTAGATCGGCAGCATTCGGGAATTACATCAGGACCTCAAAGACTGTAAATACCAGGGCCAGAACTGAAGCGCAGGTGAAGGCCATGACCACTACAGAGGAGATCAGCATTCCAGTCGATTTATGTTTTAATTAAAAGTTTGTTGTTGTTGTTGTTGTTGTTTTCGAGACACAGTTTCTCTGTGTAGCCCTGGAGGTCCTGGACTCACTCTGTAGACCCTCACTGGCCTTAAACTCAGAGATCTGCCTGCCTGTGCCTCCCAAGTGTTGGGAGTGTTGGGATTAAAGGCCTGCATTGCCATGCCTAGCTCAAGTGTCCTTTTTATTTTAAATCAATCCTCTCTCTCTCTTTCTCTCTCTCTCTCACTGTGTGTGTGTGTGTGTGTGTGTGAGAGAGAGAGAGAGAGAGAGAGAGAGAGAGAGAGAGAGAGAGAACAGAGGAGAGGGAGAGAGGGAGAGAGACAGAAAGGAAGAGGAAGGCCATACAGCCATGGCACACATGGGCAGGCCCAGGAAACATTTTTTTCTCCTAGGCAGGGTCTCTCTTGTCTCTACCAGTACGCTGGGGGCCAGGCCAGGAGTATCATGTCCCATATGTGTGTGCTTCTGTGTCCAGCTTTTTACATGGGTTCCGTGGGTGGAACACAAGCCATGAGGCTTACATGGCAAGGTCCTTCACCCTCTGAGCCTCTCCTGGGCCCCCGGCATTCCAGTGCCTGGAAATGAGCTTTTTGGATACAGGAAACTTGCTTGTACGTAAGGGGTGTCCTCAAACTGGCTCTGTCATCGTTGGGTTCTCTGTAGTTTAGCAGCTGTATAACCTTAGGCTCATCAGCTTCTCGTAGGGATAAATTGCCCCCCCTCAGTACCCACAGACAAGACACGCCCTGCTGGTCCAGGTGACAGGTTCGAGAACCTGTCCTGACGATCCCAACCCAGGGAACTCAAATATGAATGTTGCTTATGGGTAGAGATTGCCGTGTGCACTTCGGCAGGCTCTCATTAGCTCTTCACCCAGAAAACATTGACTCAGGGCCTGCTGATCACGCTAATGACGGTTGATGGCATCTGCCGAGGGCTTAAAACTGAGGGAGGGGCAGCTTTTCCTATTTTAGAATGAGAATCGATTTCATCTCTATCCGCCTCAGTGGAGCGACTGTTGCCTCGGTGTGGCGTTGAGCAACAGAGGCAAGAGAGCGTTGTCACTTGTCCAAGGCCGCACAGCCCACAGTACAGCGTGCTGCCTCTCTCACCAGCACAAAGCTCTTGGGCCAGGGGAATGTATGACCGCGCATGTGACAAAGACACTGCCCTTGTAAGGCTCATGTGCTCGTGACATGGGGTGAAGACTGGCAAGCCTCTGTGATGACTCTCCCATGTGCCAGGGATGCATGCAAGGTGACAAGGAGCTGCCTAGGGCATCAGTGTATCCCTGGGTGGAAAACCCTTCATCCCTCAATATGGCAGTGTTGGTGTGGGCCTGAGTGGGAAGCCTTTGGGTCCTCGGTTGTTTAGTGGGGTGTTGGTGCTCAGCTCATGGGAATGGGTTTACTTTTGAAGGAATGTGGCATGGTTCTTTCTCTCTTTAACTCACGCCTGCCTGCCCTTCTGCTCTCTGCCATGCGAGGAGCAGAATGAAGCTCTCGCTAGATCCAGTGGTCCAGCCTTGGACTTCCCAGACCCCAGAATCATGATCACAAGTAAATCTCTTTTCCATGTGAAGGACCCAGTCTTGGATATTTTGCTATGACAGAAAATCAGTTAAGACAGAAAAGCCTAAGGCTGATCTCTGTGAGTTCGAGGCCAGCCTGGTTTACAAAGTGACCCTGTCTCAAAAACTAAAAACAAAAACAAAACAAGTAATCCCAGCACCCTGCAGGCTAAGAGAAAAGGGTTGTGAGTTCAAGGCCACTCTGCCTACAGAATACAAGGCTCAGACCAACAAGACCAATTTAGCAAGATCCTGTCATAAAATAAAACAAACAAGCAAAAAACTAAACTAAACAAAACCATAAATAATCACAATCACAATGTCACAAAGTTAACTGAACGGCAGTTAGAATTAACCCGGAAAGAAACACACAGACCCTTAAAGCAATATCAAAGAAGTGTTTTGAGAAGTGGACTCAAGATTGGAGAGGCAGGGGCTTGTCACTAAGCCTGACAACCTGAGTTCAGGGCCAAGAACCCACAGGTCTGAGCCCTGCAAGTTGCCCTCTGACCTCCACGCACACTCAAACACATACAAGATACATACATACATTTTAAGGAGAGAGAGAGAGGGAGGGAGGGAGAGAGAGAGAGAGAGAGAGAGAGAGAGAGAGAGAGAGAGAGAGAGAGAGAGAATTAGCCAAGACTGGAGAGGCAAGCCATATAATCCCAGGTGCTCTGGGAGCTGAGGCAGGAGGATTGATTGTACAGCAAAAGCCTGCCTGAGCTGCAGAGAGAGAGAGTTCAGTGACAGCCATGGCAACTCAGTGTGGTTTTCAAGAGGGCCCTGTGAGGTTGGGAGGCTTAGCTCACTGTTAGATTACTTGCCTAACATGCCCTAGGGCCATGGTTCAATGCCCCTAGCCCCACAAAAACAAAAGAAAAATGACTCATCTGGACCTTAGAATCCTAAAGCTTTCTACTTGGGCCTGTGTGAGAAAAGTTGACCTAGCCCAACCAGGGCAAGGAATAAAGGGAAGGTGGGGGGGGTTGTTCATTCGTCTTTTTCTTTGTTCAGTGTATACTCTTTGGGGGACCAAAGTGCTCTAGGTACATAGGATCCAACAGTGACTCGGCAGGCCTGCCCACACAGGACTGGAAGTCCTGTAAACACCGGGTGGGTAGACCACATACAGAACCTGAGTCCTCAGAGTCTTGACTGACGGTGACATCTTGACACCTGCTCTCATTGGCGAGGCCAGCCCTGGGGGTGGCTGGTTTCTTCCAGTCCCTCACTGGGTTTCCAGCCCGGCTTTCCCGGGGACCATGCCAAGAGCTTTGTGAGGACACTCGGCAGGACAGGACCATGCCGGTGGATGAGCCGTGTTGGTGCCCTTTTGGGATGTCAGAGACCTGGGTGCCACAAGAACTAACTGGGGGCCCTTGGTTGAAAGGGAGGGCAGGCTGAGTAAAGAGCAAGCCAGAGACAGCGCAATGATTACCTCAGCCCCCACCCCACCCATTGTCTTCTGGGACTGCCATGTACCCACGTGAGGGTTCCTATGGACAGCTAAAGGTCAGAGGTGGGACTACAGGAAGAGTGCTCACCTTCCCTCACCTTCTCTCGCCTTCCCTCACACCAAGGTACCTTCCCCGCCCGCCAGGGACCCTCACCAATTCAACCCTGCAAGGAACCAAGCTTGACTTTAATCTATTGGGAGGCTTGTTGTTGGAGGCGGGGGTAGGGCAGGGGAGCCAGGGACAGACAGCAGGACCAGTAAAAGCCGGCTTGGCCTGCTCTCTCTATCTAGTCTTTAGAAAGGGGGGGGGGGGGGAAGCAGGGCGTGGTGTTGCACACCTTTAATCCCAGCACTCAGGAGGCAGAGGCAGGTGGATCGATGTGAGTTCGATGCCAGCCTGGTCTACAAAGTGAGTACATGGGACAGCCAAGGGTACACAGAGAAACCCTGTCTCAAAAAACTGGGGGGATGGGGGGGGGAGAAAGAAAGAAGAGGTGGGGGGAAATGACCAGGATAAACAAAACCGGAAGACTGTGGAAGGATACGATCACGGCAGGAGTTACCTAAATGCCTGGCAGAGCCCCTTCCAGAATATTTGGGTCATATGGGCAAGGCCAGCCACAGGGCAAAGGAGAAGAGAGACCCTGAGCAAGAACGGAGTGACCCAGAGGAGAAAAGTTTGGCAGGAGTGTGGAAGAGAGACCCCGCCTCCGTAGCTTGGGTCCTAAGAGCTCCGTTTAGGGTGCAAGGCCACAGACAGTAGAGTTGGCGAGGAGGAGCTGTGGGGGGGCGGGGGCGGGGGCGGGGGCAGAGTGCCTAGGGCATGCTTTTTGAACCCGAGGAACTTGAATCGTGACTGGAAACGACAACAGCTTGATGAGCCACACTGAAGGAAGACAGGTGCCACGGGCTGGGAGGGGTGGGGCACTCTAAGCGTCTTAAGATGGCAGAGACAGCTGGAGCCCTGATCAGCCGCAGGCTCATCTCGGCCGTAGATCTCTGCGCTCGGTGGCGTTTGCGTCACTCGTCGGTGGCTGTCTTTTCATTTCATTAACTTTAATTTGTAGTGGGCTGCTCCTCCTGAAGGGTGAAATAAAGATCATCCTAAAGACACGCAGCAGCTTCAGAGGCCCACATCTGAGCTGTCCGTGAGTACTGAGCCCGAGGTCCTGGAACCGTCCTTGAAGACACTGTTCTCTACCAGTAGATTTGTGGCCTCGTAGCCTGAAGGTGAAGCTAAAGTCTCAGAAAGAGCACTTCACAGTTTGGAGGGACTCGGTGTGGGCAGCCTCGATCTAGAGGACAACCAATTTCCAGTCAGCACTACATGGACTGTTTGTATCAAAAGCGACAGGATCCTGAAATGGAGTCTCCGAGCCTCAAAGCACAGCAAATCCTCAGCTGTAGCCAGCTAGCCCAGGCTGGACCACGAGTTCCTCTTCCCTTCGCCCAGTCTCTCTACCCTCACTGTCCAGGAGTGTGTATAGAATGACTCAGTTTCCTTCTGGTTTCTTCTGTGGTCCTCCCCACACTCCCAGCGGTGGGGGTGGGGGCGGGGGGAGGGGGAGCTGGGCTATCTTATTGCGACTTGTTCAGTGTCAAAGCCTGAGATAAATGGCTGAGGTGCCTAGTTAAGAAAATAGGCTTTGCGGATCGCTGTGAGTTCGAGGCCAGCCTGGTCTACAAAGCGAGTCTAGGACAGCCAAGGCTACACAGAGAAACCTTGTCTCAAAAAACCAAAAAAAAAAAAAAAAAAAAAAAAAAAAGAAAGAAAAGAAAATAGGCTTTCCTAGGTACAAATGCTTATAAAATTTCCAGGCCTTTCCTGGACCAATAAGACAGCCATTAGCAGGGCACAGGGTGCCCGCCCCGCCCCCCGCCCCCCACCCCCCACCCCAGACAGAGCAATAGTGATGTGTGCCTGCAATTCCAGCACATTGGAGGTTGAGGTAGGAGTATCAGGAGGCTAAGGTCAGCCTCCACCACATAAGGAGTTTGAAGTGGCTTTTATTGCATAAGATCCTATCTAAATAAAAAACAAACAAACAAACAAATCTTCCTAAAATCTGGCCGGTCTCATGTTCCATGTTCCTGATCAATCTCAAAATGTTCCTAAACCCAGCCAGTCCCTTGTGTCTCAGGGCCACTACATAAACAGTCTCCACATCCCCCACAGCCCCCCACCCCCACCCCCCCATCCTAACCTTTGGCTCCCAGCCTTCAGTTAAATAAGTCCCTGATGATCCTCTGTGACTTTTTAAAAACCCACCCCTATTTCTTAGCGCTGCCAGGGGAATCTGCACCCTCCCTGCATTCTCCCTGGGCCCACTCTACGCCTCTCTCTTCCCCTCACAGGCCCCTCACTACACAATGTGATCTCTGCTGTCTGCTCCCTTCTGTCCTGTGCTGTCCTGGGTTTGCAGATCTCTCGGGGGCAGAGATTCATATCTCTGAGGTATTTTGTTCTTTGAGGCCCAGCCAAGATAAAGCCCATGTATAGACAGTGTACAGAACGTTCAAGATGATAAAACCGGTACCACATACATAGTGTTTAACCCGGCCCTTTCCAATAGAACCTTCTGTGATGACAGGAATACCTCAGGGCTGCCATGTCTCTTGTGGGGTCTATTTACCGCATGTCAGAACTGAGCATTTGAAATGTAGTAGATGCCAAGGAGGAGTTATGGACAATTTTATCTAACTTTAACTTGCATGTTTGCTTTTTAGTTATTTATTTGTTTATTTTTGAAGCAGAGTCTCGTGTGGCCCAGGCTGCCTCAAGTTTATGCCATTGCTTGGAGAAGAGGATGAAACCTGTGTGTGTTCAGACACTTTGCTAGTGGCTCAAAGTTAGGAAAGCACAGGTAGGAGAAAGAGGTTGTCGTTGAAACAGGAGTTGAGGCCCCTTTAGTTCCAGCTCTGAGGAGGGTTAAGGAAATATAACAGCTGGTAATTCACACTTGATGAGCTTGTGTTAGTTTCACACATGTACACAAATGTACACACATCACATACACACAACTATATCACACACATACACACACATCACACAAACATATATATACCACAAACACACACAGCATACATCACAGACATACCACACACACACATGCCATATACACACATCACACACATACATATAAACCACACCACAGATACATACCACACACATCACATACACACACACCCATATAAATACCACAAACACACACACTACACTGAATACATATACACCATACATGCCACACACACACACACACACACACACACCTCATGCCAAACCACACACACAACATATATCTCACACACACACACACACACACACACACACACACCCCTCATATACACATCACATACAAACACATCGTCCTGAGGTGGAGAGGCGGAGCTCACTGGTGACTGACAGTGAGGTGGACCAATGGCTCACACAGGAGCAAGAGCTGGGCGGGACACTGACAGCCCAACAGCAAAGCTCTCCAGCTGCGAGTGGTCAACCCTAGTTATCAGCCTGTGTAGATGGGAAGGGAGCACTTGGAATAAGGAGCACTAAGCGTCCTGGGGTTTTGGGGGTGCTGGGAAGGCAGGAACAGGGTGATGCTGCTGTCTCAGCAGCTCTCTGTTTAAGAACACTCTTGGGGTGGTAAGGGAGAGGTGCTAAGAGTGATTGAGGAGTGTAAGAGTGGGTGAGGGGCCAGGCGTGGTGGCGCACGCCTTTAATCCCAGCACTCGGGAGGCAGAGGCAGGTGGATCACTGTGAGTTCAAGCCCAGCTTGTTCTACAAAGCAAATCCAGGACAGCCAAGGCAGGGAAACCCCTGTCTCAAAAAAAAAAAAAAAAAAAAAAAAAAAAAAAAAGACAGTTCCAGCACTGCTCTATCTACTTAAATTCAGGTATAAATAGATGTTGATTCTCTCTTAAGATGAACCAGGCCATGCTAACCTCATTCGGGAACTTTGAGGCGGCAGAGAGAAGTTTTCTGGTGAAGGAAACTTCCCCTACTTCACCCCCACAGCCGGAAGTACCACACCACCTCCACCTTACCAAACCTCCTCTGCTTGGTCCCAGGTGGAGAAAAGGTCAGGATCTGGGCAGGGACGACATGACAGTCACAGTCCTTTCCCACGTGTGCTTTGTAAATGGTCCGGTGGCTTTGGGAAACAGCTGCCTACTTTCTTAGGAAATGAAACAAGCATCCCAGCAGGCAGGAGGTGAAAGCAGGGGGGTGGACAGTTCCAGGAGGCTGGAGCTCCACAGCAAGACCTTGACTCCAAAGACCAAGGGCTGAGCAGCGATGGAGGAAGCTGTTTTCCAGACACAACAGAACCGACGCACACGTGGACTCACAGAGGCTGTGGCAGCATGTGTGAGACCTGCTCACGTTCACGACAGACAGGTGTCACAGCACTAAGGCAGGGAGGCGACACAGACTCTCACCCCTAACCAAGAAGCTAACTGCGCTAGATAACCTGCTACCAAAGGGAAAAAATCACTTTTACCCAAATGGAGTGTCACTGGTATATCAACCACACTCCAGGGCAAATCCTATGCCTCCCAAGTGCTGGGATTAAAGGCATGTGAGAGGATCTGAGAGGGATTAAAGGACAGAGAAAAACACTATCAAAATAGTCTCTATGAGCTGGGCACGGTGATGCCGCCTTTAATCCCACAGCATAAAATTTCATGTTAATAATTTACTTTATCTTCCTGAGCATGGTGGGACACACCTTTAATCCTAGCACTCGGGAGGCAGAGGCAGAGGCAGAGGCAGAGGCAGAGGCAGAGGCAGAGGCAGAGGCAGAGGCAGAGGCAGAGGCAGAGGGATCACTGTGAGCTGGAGGCCAGCCTAGTCTATAAAGTGAGTCCAGGACAGGCAGGGTTCTGTTACACAGAGAAACTCTGTCTCAAAAAACCAATATATATATAATGAAAAAAATTTAATACCTTTGCTGCTATAAATGCTATCATAAATATCTTTTTTTAAAAAAGCATCAAGGGCTGTGGGTGGGTGTAGTTCAATGGTAGAGCACTTGCTCTGCCTGTGTGAGGTTCTAACTTGAGAGAGAGAGAGAGAGAGAGAGAGAGAGAGAGAGAGAGAGAGGAACCACAAACAAACCATAGGAGTTAGCTACCCTATTATAACATGGTCACACATAAAGGCTCATATGCAAAAGCTCATAGGCTTCTTATTCATAACACCCCAAACTGGAAACCACCAGAATGTCTAGACATGGGTGAATGGACAAACAAATACCAAATACGATAGATCCGTAAGGTGGAATATTTCCTCTACCGTGAAAGAGGATGTCTCTCAGGTGCACATGAGACATAGGCGCTGACCTGCAGTCAGCCTGGTTGCCTGGGGTGCCCTTGTGGAGTTATTGACTGAGGAGGGGGCTTGTAGCGTGTTGACATTGCTAGGCAACCTGATTCATGTGGCATGTACAGAAACACAGGTATCTACCATTGGTCAGTGTGCCTCAAATAGATACATATATGTAAATTAGACCTAAAAAAAAAAGCTGAATTTACAAAAATATTCCTAAACAGGTGGCAGTAGCTCAGCCTCTTGGGAGGCTGAGACAGGAGGATTGCCACAAGTTCAAGGCCATCCTGGACTTACATAGTGAGCTCCCAGCCAACCAGAAATCTTTCCTTCCCAAAAACTTGGGTAAGGGGTCTGGGTGGCTCAGGCCAACACCTTCCCAGAAAACTCAATCAAAGACCAGGGAAGTCTCCCTCAAGGCTGGGTGAAAATACCAGGCTGGGAAAACAGCTCTAAAAAAGGCAGCCTTGGAAAAGTTCCCTCTCCATCCGGATCCTTCAAAGGCTGGAATTTCTGGCTGAACAAGAAGGCCTAGGCCAGTCCCCAGGGGCAGGTTCTCCTCAGCTCTGGGCAGCATGCCTAGCCACCCCTCACACAGGTGGCTGCTCGCTGCCTAAGCAAGACCAGAGGGCCTGGGGAAAGGTGGCCATAGTCCCACGGGGACAGCAGAAGGAGGTGGCAGAGTGAGGCAGCTCTGAGCAATCCCACCCTCGGCCAGTAGCCTAGGCTGGTAAACTGGGTAGTCCCTGAGACCTTTACTCTGAGTAGGGCTGCCTTTGCAGCCCCTAGAGAGGTCCAGGAAGGCAAAGGCAGGCAAACTAAGGCTGAGCCCTGGACTTTGAACTCTTGGCCCAGTGCTCTTTCCTCCACACAGCAGTTGAGCAGGATTGTTAACAGGGCTGTTTCTGAAGAAACAGAGGAAAAGCCCACGAGGAGGGGAAACGGACAGGGAATGTGACGAAAGGCCAGAAGGCTTAGCAAGAGGCAGGCCTGACAACCCCCCCCCCCCCCCCCCCCGACACAGGAGAGAGTTAGCTGAAGGCAAGTTTCCCCCTTCAGGCCTCTCTGCTTCGGCCCTTTCGGATCTACCTGATGGCAGATAGGCCAGCGGGGGGGTGGGGGGGGGTGGTCTGGGTCCTATAAGGTCTGGCCCAGCAGGTGTCTGACCATATGGAGTCCTCCAGGTTCCCAGAAGCCCCTTCTCTGATGTCTGGCTCTGTGCTGTGATGGCTGTGTCAGCACAGCCCTCTACACATCCCCCCCCCCATTCCCTGTTGTCACCTGCACCTGTTTTCCTGCCTTGCTCAATCTCTCCACTCACAGGCTGTGTGTTCCCAGGGGTCCCTTCTCTTATCTCCTAGGCCACCACCTGAAATACAAAATTAGTTAACTCTTCACCTTCCCCAATCTTCTCCACACACAAAGGATCAGCAGCAGCACAGCGCTAAGGCTCAAAACCTCTGGGGTCTGGCCTTATTTTGCTAGGGGGACCCCTGGCAACTTTGCCACCTTCCTTGCACCTCATTTATTTAAAAAAACAAAACAAAACAAAACAAAAAACTAATTTCCCTCCCCCCCTCCCCCCCTTGTTCCTGCCCTAGAGATTGAACCATAGGCGTCAGACTTGCTAGGCAAGAACTCTACCAAAGGGCGATTATTATCCTTGGCCCTCTTGATTTGCTATTGTTGCTGGGGTTTTTTCGTTGTTGTTTCATTTTGTTGTCATCTGTTTGCTCACTTTGTTGTTGTTTTGTCGTGTCCCCCCCCCCCAAGTCAGAGTTTCTCTGGGCAGCCTTTGCTGTCCTGGAACTCACTCTGCAGACCAGGCCGGCCTCAAACTCACAGAGATCCACCTGCCTCCGCTGGAAGTCCTCCTGCCTCAGCTCCCCGAGCATCTGGGATTACAAGACTATGCCATCAGCCCTTGTTACTTTTTGTTTTTTGTTTTGTTTTTAAGACAGGGTTTTCTGTGTAGCCTTGGCTGTCCTGGACTCACTTTGTAGGCCAGGCTGGCCTCGATCTCACAGTGATCCTCCAGCCTCTGCCTCTCGAGTGCTGGGATTACAGGCTTGCACAACCATGCCCACACCACGCCTGGCAGGCCTTGTTACATTCTAACTGTTGTGTTACCCCAGTTCTCTACGTCCCCTCTCCCTCTACAAGCATGCACATACGCACGCACTGACTCCAAGTCTGAAAATTTCAGGGCCATCAGATAACACCCATCCAGTAATTATGGTTTAGGAGAACAATCTAGCCAGAGCTTCTGAGCCAGCTGTCATGGTGTGGTTTCCCATGAAACAGAACCCTGAATTAACAATTGCTGGATAGATGTCTATTTACCATGTCTATTTACCCTGTTAAAAATCCTAGCAAAGAAGTTGACATTTTAGTTTAAGCCTGCATAGCCCTCACACAGATGAATCCTCTCTTCCTGGTAGGCTCTGACAAGGACAAAGGCAGCCAGCCCTAGGCTCCTCCTCCTCGGTGCTGCTCTTAGTGTGGAGAGTGGAGATTTAGGAGTGGGTGGCCTTTAAGATCCTCCATGGGGCAGAGCCCGGGAGCAGAACTAAAATACAAAGTGATCTCCTGCTTTGAGCAGGGATAGCAGGCCCTTTGGCTAACACATTAGTCGACCATCAGGCCTATGCTCTGGGCTCCTCCTCCCAGCAGCTAGGGTAGAAAAGGCCTAGCCAGATGATCCTGCCCCCGTGCCCCACCCCCCACCCCCGCCCCTGCCCCCCCCCCCATCCCCTCCAAGCCTCTGTGCTCCTCTCCTGCCAGCTCAGCCAAAGTTAACACCAGGATTCAGGGCTAATGGCTGTAGGAGCAGGAAGGACCATGCATGATCTGAGTGCTGGGGATTGGGCAGGCAAGGAAGCCAGCAGGGAAACTGATTGCTCTGCCACTGGTGTGAGGAGTGCAAAGCAAAAACCCTTTGGTCCACTCCTCAAGACATCCTTCCATTTCACAGACGGGTAAACTGAGGCCCTGGATTGTTACTTCCCTGCCATTCTGTCTCTTTGTTCTTTGGCAACCCTGGGTCTCCAACAGGACCAGGGCAAATGTCCCAAGTAGAACAGTCTGCTCTGCTTGTGTCCTGTCACCATCTCTCTCTGGGTGGCCTGGGCAGTCTTGCCAAACCAATGCATCTTTTGCCTCTAAGTAGGGTCCCCATCCTTGCATCTTGACCGTCAGTTGCTCAGACGCTGAGTCTGACCCCAAGGCTCAAATACAAACATACACACAGCTCCCCCCCCCCAAAGGTGAAATTCCAAAATCCTTGGAGCGATTCTTGTCACTTCCACACAGCGACTTCCTCATCAGCCCCTCCACTCATGAAGCACACAGCCTCCTGGGCCACACGTCATCCCTCACACTCACCATCTTACAACTCTGGAGCCAGAGGGGGGCTCCGTTGCAGCCTCACAAAAGCCATCAGGTGTGTGGGAGGCAGAATGGGGAAGAAAAAGAGGCTCACCAAAGTTCTAGGTGGAAAAGATGGGGACCTTTCATCAGGCCAAATTCTTCACATTAAAAAACTGAAACCGTGGCGGCGCACGCCTTTAATCCCAGCACTCGGGAGGCAGAGGCAGGCGGATCACTGTGAGTTCGAGGCCAGCCTGGTCTACAAATTGAGTCTAGGACAGCCAAGGATACACAGAGAAACCTTGTCTCAAAAAACCAAAAAAAAAAAAAAAAACCAAAACAAAACAAAAACAAAAACAAAAAACAAAAACAAACAAAACAAACCAAAAAACAAAAAACAAAACAAAACAAAAAAACTGAAACCCAGAAATACAACGTATTTTTCTCGCCAGGCGCGGTGGTGCACCCCTGTAATCCCAGCACTCTGGGAGGCAGAGGCAGGCGGATCTCTGTGAGTTTGAGGCTGGCCTAGTCTACAAAGTGAGTCCAGGACAGCCATGGTGACACAGAGAGACATTATCTGAAAAAAAGAAAAAAGAAAAGAAAAAGAAAAAGAAAAAAGAAAACAAAATAAACAAACAAACAAAATGAAAAGAAACTTCCTTTCTCAAGACCACCCAACTGGTAGAAGCAAATGGGGTCAGTAATACTCTTTTTCTCTACTTATGCCCCCCCCCCAATACCACATTGGGGCCACATGGAGCCTCCTTGTGCTAAGCTTGCACCCCCTACAACACTTCTGCTCCTTTCCCTGTGCCACCACAGCTGTGTTCACCTCACCTGCCCCCACAGTGCCTGGTGCTGCCCAGACCCAGCTCAAATGGCACCTCCTCCAAGTTAGCTCTCTCTGAACGCTCTGCTTGGAGCCACCCTTCCAGTGGCCCAGGCTGGGTTAGAACTGCCCTGTGTACCTCCTCCAGGAAGGTGGGGCTCAGATCTCCAAGAGCAGCACCCTGCGCCAGGCCTAGCCTGTCTCAGACGTAGCGGAGCAGGTCTTTCTGGACAGAATTATCATTGTATGTATTCCGATCATTGTGAACGGGCCAGGCTTGATAGGCTATCGCTTGAGTCAGCCACCGTGCTCAGCAGGCAGCTCAGACTCCTGTCTGCGCAGCAGGAGCCATAGCAGCAGCATCGCAAGCTGAAGACTGACCCCTGGTTCACAGGCTCAGAGGAAATCAGCAGGTGGGCCCCTTGTGTCTGGAGACACAATGACAGGCCCCCTTCTGTCATTAAGGGCATCTAAAGTGACCTCTGTATACCTGAAAGCCAGCGGAAGAGGCCATGGGGGGCGGGGGGAGGGGTTTGCTGGGGACTCTTGCAGCTCAAATGAGCCTGTGTCCCAGAGCCTGAGGATGCTGCCTATCTCCAGGCCCCTGCCTCATGAAGAGGCGGCCCTGCTGGTTTGCAATGCCAGCATGGCCAGGTGACAAGCGTTCCCTGCTGGCCACCTGCCACAGGAACACAAAGTACCTTCACACACAACCTCTTTTTGTCCCCTGCTGGTGACGGCAGCGAGGACAGGCCAAGGGCAAGGTGCTAAGGTGGCAGATTTTTCTCTGGCCTGTGTGCCCTGCTCCTTTTCACCAAGGGCTTTCTGAGGCTGTAGGCCAGACAGGGATGTGGAACCCTTTCCTAACCCAGAGGAACAAGAAAGGGAAGCTTAAAGCTCTGTGAGGAACTTTGGGCAAACCGTGGGGTTCTTGCTCAGGAAATCAGGGTTCCCTACAGGTAGAATCCCTTCAGAAGAATCTGTGGGGTTTTGCTCTCAGGTGTCCCTAAATCAAGACTCATTGAAGGCAGTTGTGGAGGCATACACCTTGATGCCAGCACTTGCAGGGAGGCACAAGCAGTTGGGTGGATCTTTGTGAGTTGAAGGCCAGCCTGGTCAACGTAGTGTGTTCCGGTACAGCCAGGGTAGCTCAGTGAGACTCTATGATCCTATCTCAACACACACACACACACACACACACACACACACACACACACACACAACTACAACAAGCTGGCTTACCTGTAATCCCAGCATTCAGGAGGCTGGGGCAGAAGGATTGTTGTGAGTTTCAGAAGCGTATCTAAAAGCCAACTGAAGACCCTACCAGAGCCAGGACTGAGACTCTACCTTAAAAGCAAAGGAGATAGCCGGGCGTGGTGGCGCACGCCTTTAATCCCAGCACTCGGGAGGCAGAGGCAGGTGGATCTCTGTGAGTTTGAGGCCAACCTGGTCTAGCAAGTGAGTCCAGGACCGCCAGGACTACCAGTGAAACCCTATCTCAAAAAAAAAAAACAAAACCCTTCCCATTTCATAGATGAAAATACCAAGGGTTCAGAGGAGACCGTAGCACGGGCGGTCCTGTGCTCAGAGTGTGAGCCGCCGCATTTGAACTTTGGTCCTTGTTGCTGCAAACCTGTTCCCTTTGGACTCCCCGTCTCCAGCCTCTCCAGCCCCATGTCCCTCCAGGCAAGGCCACTGCCCAACCCTTCGCTGTCCTCAACTGCCTGGCACTAGGGTGTCCCCAGAGTGTGGAGAAGATACGCCAGCCAGGGGCCAGCCAGGGTCATGGCAAGAGGCAGGCTACCCAGCTGTGGCTCCATCCAGGTCTGTCATTGGGGGGGTCACACAGACATCTTGGTTGTGTCTTCCCTGTTTAAGTTTTCCTATCTTCGTTTGCACCACGGTCTCACCTAGCCTGGGCTGGCCTTGAATTCTATGTAACTGAGGCTGGCCTCGAACTCTTCTCCACTGCGCAGCTGGCACGTGCCACCACCTAGTGGAGTCATTATTTGTTCGGTTGGTTTGATTTGGGGTTCCCCCTCCATTCACCGGGGATTCTGATGAGAAGTACCCGGTCATCAGAGCACAGGACTTTGCATGGCTGTGCAGGGCAGGCAGACAATAAGAGCTTGGTGTTGGCCTGCCGTCTGGGGCCGATGGCTGGCAAGGGTGGGGTGGTGGTGATGAAGAAAGAAAGAGACAACACAGAAACCCACAGGAAACTTCATCAGAGACCCACGGAAGTAACACAATGAAAAGAGAAAAACCTCTCGATTTTGCCTGAGTAAAGGCAACAGTATAATTTCCATCATTTATAAAAATGGCTTTGAGTTGCTGTCTCAATTCCACAGAGCACAGCAATGAATGTCTCATTAGCTCCGTGAACTGTTAGGTGTTTTACAGGATGAAAACAGTGGACTCTCCACACCGATGCCTGTTCCCCTTTGTCTGTGGTTCCTGGAACATGCTTGTCTGTTGACAACTCTTCCTCAATTAGAAAGCAGATTTCCAGGGAAATGTTTTTGTGAAATTCAGTTATCTTGAGATCAGCCAGGCTGCAAAGAGGGCTCCAGGGCTTCCGACCAGCTCGAAGCTTTGGATGTGCAAAGCAAAGGGTGAAAGATTAAAAACAAGAACCAAACTTGGGTTTTTTTTTTTAATTACTTAAGTATCTAACTATGTACATCTATCTGTATTGTTTTTATGATGCGTGGCTGCATACACACATAAATTTCTGCTAGTGAGGGGCACCTGTTTTTTTGTTTTTGTTTTTGTTTTTTTGAGACAGGGTTTCCCTGTGTAGCCTTGGCTGTCATGGCCCCACTTCGTGTACCAGGCTGGCCTTGAACTCACAGAGATCCACCTGCTTCTGCTTCCCCAGTGCTGGGATTACAGGTGTTTGCTGCCATGCCCGCCCAGCTCTTTAGTGTTTTTATTTTTTCCCCCAATACACTGAACCCCCCTCTCCACTTGTTGCAACTTGAATTCTGCTTCCCCCTAGAGGGAGAGACGGCTGCTACTTGCCACATGCCTTGAAGAGCATGACGTTTTCCTCCTGATCCTAGGTGCACCCCCCACATCTGCCTTGGGTGGGAGAAATGGCTGGCTGACAGCTTCCAGCTGTTCAGGGAGATGGCAGACAAACATTTCCAACAGGGAAGTGTCACACGCCTTGCCAGCTCGGGGAGGGGGGGTGGGGGGTGGGGGGGTGGGGGAGAAAATAATCCGACTGGAACAGCAGAGCCCAGGCAATGGTGCAAGGCAGAGAGAAAGGGCAGTCTGACAGGGTCAGCATCTCCTGTGATGTCAACGCAGAGGCTCAGCTCCTCCCCCTTCCCGTCTGTGCAGGGGCAACTCATGAATGCCTTCCCTGGGAGGCAGCCCGGCACCCATGAAAGACCAGGTGTGCAGGCCCAAGAGGAAGCCCAACTTCAACATGCAGTTGTGACTGGAGATTTGTAGCTCACCAGACACTGCTCTTACATTCCAGAAAAGAAAGCCTGGGGTGGCTGGGAGAGGTTCCTCACAGGATGCAGGCTCCCCAGATCTGTGCAGGCCAAGGGCTGGAAGGTAAGGCTGGAGTGAGGATCACCTCTGTCCCCCAACTTTCTGGACACTGTAACATGAGGGCCTAGGGCAATTCTCTTTGCATAATGTAAACTACATATAGCAAGAATTTGTTAGTAGCTGTGTTTTTAAAAGTAGAACTAAAAATATGTAAAATTAAATTTGGGGACGTATCTACTTAGCATATCCAGAATTTTGCTTCCATGGGCAATCAAATGAGCTCCTTTTTTTTTTTTTTTTTTTTAAGATTTATTTATTTAAGAGACAGGCAGATTCCTGAAAGTTCAAGGCCAGCCTGGTCTACAAAAGCAAGTCAAGGACAGCCAAGGCTACACAGAGAAACCCTGTCTTGAAAAAAACAAAATAAAAAACAAACAAAACACAACCTTTATTTAGTGCTCTGTTTTCATGCACACCAGAAGAGGGAATCAGATTCCATTACAGATGGTTATGAGCCACACCATGTAGTTTCTGGGAATTGAACTCAGGACCTCTGGAAGAACCACCAGTGTGCTTACCTGCTGAGCCATCCTTCCAGCCCATGAGCTCCTTCATGTATATTTTTTTGTATGAAGTCTTCCAAACCCAACAGTATTCTTGGGCTAGGGCCATAGATCATAGATAGTAGAAAGCTTGCCTACCACTGGGACGCCTTGGGTTCAATCCCAGGTTGCCACAAACAAACAAAACTGAACAGATGTGAAGCAAACCATTTTCTCTTGTTATACCTCGGCTTACCCTTAACTCCTTTCCAACCGCCAACCACCACACAGGGCTCAGGATGTCATCTTGGACAGCACCAATCCAGAGCTTTCTCATCGCCCACCACTCCCCATAGATGAAGTTATTTGGCTTCCTCTAACCTTATTTGCATTTGGCAGTAGGAGGAGCTGGTCATCCCTTGGGCCTGGGTGACCATCTGTCTTTCCTCTTTGGCGTGTAAGAAAGGTCAAGGGCCTCAGGGCTTCAGAAGGTGCTGCCATTCAGTTGGCAGTGTGACCTGGAGGAGGCCACTTCCTCTTCCTGGGAACTAGTTTCTTTCTCTGTCAGGTAAGGATTTCCTTTAGATTGTCCCAGATTCCAAAGGGACTCACAAGCTGAACCCCAGTGTGTAAACTACGGAGAGAGAAGCTGCAGTGTTGACAGAAGGGGCCCCTGGACACGACCCAGCTCTGCTCTTTTTTGTTCCCGCCCCCCAGACAGGGCTTCTCTGTGTAATAGCCCTGACTGTCCTGGTACTCCATTCGTAGATCAGGCTGGCCTCGAACCCACAGAGATCTGCCTGCCTCTGTCTCGTGAGTGCTGGGATTAAGGGCATGCACCACTACACCTGGCCTCAAACTCTCCGTAGCTAGAGATAACCTTGGACTCCTGAGGTTTTGCCACCTCAGTGCTGGGACTAAAGCTGTGTCATCATGCCCAGTTAATGCAGGGCTGGGGCGGGAGCCAGGGCTCCATACGTGCTAAGCAAGCACTGAGGTACGTCAGCAGCCCTGCAGCTCACATCGTCTTTGGAACGGGCAGAAGGTGCAGCCAACACTGGAGCGCAGAACAATCTGAAGGGTGGCTCGGAGGGTGCAGGAACCAGTTCCCAAGCCTCAGTTTCTTCTGGATGGTCTTACTCTTAATACTTAAAATATTTGACTTAAAGGGACCTAAGAGGAATACAGCCAAAATGTTGCCATTTAAGTTTATAGCAAGTATGTGGCTACATGATGGATTCCTCTGTACTTTGCTCTAGATGTGAGATGCTTTGTCATTTAAATGTATTTAGAACTTTAAGGAGGACAAATACATATAACACAATCCCACTTCGGGCATGGAATTTTTCTTGAAATAAAACAAAATGTACCCCCCCACACATACACACTTGAGAAGCCTTGAGACCCTTCGCCCTTTTGGGGTTCCTGGAGAAAAGAACCAGAGCCTAACAGTAGACACTGTGCCTTGGGGAATCAGAGACAAGGGGCCCTGTGGGGCCAATGCTCAACTACGGCAGAAGGTTGCAGCTCCCCTGGCCTGGTACTGGCTGGTCAGGCATATCCCCGCTTCCCTCCTGGTGGAGGGAATCCTTTCTGTACTTTTTACCTGGTGAATTGATCTGGATTCATGTGGCCAAGTTTGTAGCCCTCACCCACTATCCACACCTTGTAATTCTGAGGCAGGAGCTCCTGGAATCCAGACTGTGTAAATTGCCTATGCAGGTATAGATGACCTTGAACTTTGGATTCCCTGGCTAGATTCATTCACAGATTTGTGTGGTGCTGGGGATCGAACCCAGGGCTTCCGGCATGCCAGGTAATCACTCCAACAGAGTCACAGCTAGCTCGGATCACCCCTTTAAATGTGTGCTTCCCTTAAGTCCTAATTCTGCCCCTCCAAGGCACTTTTTCCTCGTTATTGCCTTGGAGACCAAGGTCCACCATGCAGGGCCAGGCAGGGCAGGAGGTGGGTGGGAGGTTGTGGGAGGACGGTCATTCACCAGGCTCCACTGGGGTACTTGACCCCGGCAAACAGAACTTGTTGTTTTGTCATTTGGAGAGTTTGGCCCCAGTTCCCTTAGGTTGATTAAATGATAACTTGTCTCGGTGACAAGGAACGCTCCACCGGTTCGGACTGAGTTCAGTGGCATCAGTTCACCCTGAGCCGTGAGTACGGGGGACAGTTCTTTCTCTTACTTTCTGCTTGTTTATTTTTGTGGTATGTGTAGGTGTGAGCATCCTGTGTCAACATTCGTGTGTGTGTGTGTGTGTGTGTGTGTGTGTGTGTGTGTGTGTGTACACATCCTCACATGCGCATGTGCCCATCCTCACACGAGCGGAGGCTGAAGGAAGATGCTCCCTGCTGCTCTATACTCTCAGCTTTATTCCTTTGAGACAGAGTCCCTCACTGGAGCCAACACTAGAGGGTTTTTGTTGTTGTTTTAAACATGGGCTCTGGGGCTTCCAACCCAGGTCCTCAGGCTTGCACGGCAACCACTTTCCCCCACTGAGCCATCTTCCAAGTCCCTTCTTTTCTTTTCTTTACTTGAAACAGTCTCGCTAAGTAGCTCAGGCTACCCTGGAGCTGTGTAACTCAGGCTGGCCTTGCACTGTTGGTGATCCCCCCCATGCTCAGTCCCAAGTGCTGGGGGTGACTGATGCGAGGTACTGTATTCCAGTCCTTCTCCAGGTCCCTCCCCCTCCCCCTTTCATGTGCCTTCCTAGCCAGATGAGTAAGAGCAGGGAAGAAGACTGGCCATTTAACGACAGGGCCCAACCCCCAAGGCCATTTCTTAACCGAGAGCTGCTCTACTCCTTTTACAGGAGGCACAACTGAGGCAGAGGGTTGTGGGGTCACTTGTGAGTCATTCAGGCCCAGCTAAATGTGGCTGAGCCAGATGTTGAGCAGGCCAGGGCAGGGCCAGGGGCTTTCCCTGACATTGTCGAAAAGCTCTGTTGTGTGTGTGTGTGTGTGTGTGTGTGTGTGTGTGTGTGTGTGTATGTGTGTGTGTGTCACTGTAGCTAAAGAGGAGCCTGAACTAACTTTCTGATCCTCCTGCCTCTGCCGCCTCAGTGCTGAGACAGCAGATGTGTGTCACCAACTATGTGGTGCTGAGAACTGAAGCCAGGGCTTCCTGTGTGCTGGCCGAGCACTCTCTGGTCTGCATCGCATCCCCTTCCACCGCTTCCTCCCTTTCTCCTCTTTTTTCTTTCTATTCTCTCCTTTTAATTACATTTTGATTTATTTGGAGGTGGGGGGGGGTGGCATATGTGTGCCACAGAGCATTTGTGGAAGTCAGAGGTCATCTTAAGATATGTCCTGTCACCTCGTACTTACCTGCCCAACCTCACTTGGTGCCACCATTATAATGAGACGAAAGGGAGAAAGATGCTCGCCACGCCGGGCGAGCTGAGGACATTATCCCTGATACCTTGAGACTCAGAGGTGCTGATGCCATCCCCCTCCCAGACAGTGAGCATCTGGGAGGGCAATGCTTCTGGTCAAAGATGGCATGATCATCAGCTAGGCCTGGGTCACCTCTGTCCCCACAGAGAACTAGCTGTGACTCACTTTCTTTCTTGGTTCCCTGACAGCGATACTACCTCCCTCAGCGGGTCTTGTGAAGGAGCAATGACCTAATGTGTGTGAAAGAGGCTTGGGTGGGGCCTGGCACTCCATGGGTACTCGGCAGCCCTGCCCATGGCTCTCTGTCAGCCTCAGAGTAGCAGGTGACCCAGGATTCCCCATGAGAGACAGGGTGTGCTCACCTTTCACCGTGGGGCCCCTTGACGCCATGCTGGGGTGGTGGTGTCTTGACTGAAGAATTTTCAAAGGCCAGTAGGGGGTGGATCCAGGGCCCCTGGGAGGTTGAACCAAGGACAGCTGCCCACAGCAGGGCCTCAGCCTGGTCCTGCTATCTTAAAAGCTGATTTGGTTGCTATGTGAAACCTTATGTAAACCAGTACTGGGGTCAAAGAAATAGGAGTTGAGCTCCACCCCACCCCCACGGCATTTAACCAGCCCAGGTGTGTGTTAAGGCTGGAGCAGGTGGCTGAGTGAGATACGCTGGGCCTTTCCCCAGATGTGTTCATGGCAAGGGATGCCAGGCCCCATACATCTGGGGCCACCTGTCCAAGGGTGGAGACCCAAGGTCCTTTACACTAATGAGTGGGGAGCCTCCTGACACCATTGACCCAATTCCTTCCTCTCTGAGGCAAAGGGGAAGAGTGTGGTTGGTTCCAGGGCCCAAGGCTGACCACCATCCTTTCTTTCATGGGTTCAGACAGCTCCAGGAGGTGGCCATCAACTCCTTTCTTCTGAGAGAAAGAGAGTGAGTCTCTGGCACACAAAGTCGGCCTCTGGGGGTCCTGGGGCCTCTGTCTCAGAAGGGATGTTTCTTCCCACGAGGCTTCTGTTTTTCCTACCCTCCCATGCCTGTTTCCACCAGGGCACCCAATGGACGGTTCTGCCACCTCCAGGACACTGGACTGGAGCCACCTTTATAGAACCGGTTTGAAATCAAACAATGCCACGGCACACAAGCCAGCTGAACCAGAGGTGTCCATGGGCCAAGAGGGGCAAAGGCTGAAGGACCAGGGCAGACCATGGTACACATCGAGGAAGATCGTCCTTGCCTAACGGGGAGCTGGAAGGTGACGTAGGGTGTCTTTCCTCACCTGTAAAAGAGAGACCTCCCATGTGGGTCAGGGTAGCCGGGAAACATGACAAGAGTCTAAGACTTTCTGACCGTGTGTGTTGGGGTGAGGTATTCTAGATTATATTGGCTGCCTTCAACCCCCAGGTGTCCTCTTCCCTAGAAGGCACTGAGGTGGGGTGGGGTGGGGTGGGGTGGCGGGGGAGTATTTGGAGGGTGCAGCTCTGGGTGGAAATTGCATAGCATGTCAGAAAGCAGCCAAACACAGGCCTAGGCTAAACTCTATGGGTAAGGCATGCATGAAGGCCTGAGTTCGACTCCCAGGATGGCATAAACTGGGCCATAGTGACTCACCGTTGAAATCCCAGTATTCCAGAGGTAGAAGTTAAGGGGTAGAAGGGTGGGGGTCAGGAGTTCAAGGCACATTACCTTTGGCTACATAATGAATTCAAGGGCCACCCTGAGCTTTAAATAAAATAAAATAGGAAAGCACCAACCAATATCCTTGCAGATGGGAAATCTGAGAAAGTCCCAGACCCTGTGAGGACAGGGCCTCCCTAAGGGACAAAATCTGATGGCAGGAGTGATCTGGGCAGCAGGTAGCTCAGTAGACCTAGAATTGGCCTCAGATGTGTGGCTAAGGACTTGGGGGCTCTCACCACCATGTATGCTGGGGAAGGAAGGGATGGGGACCCTGGTCAGAATTTGGGAGGGTATATGCCTTAGGGAACCTTCTGGATATACAGTAATGAGGAAGCCTGTTCGGCCTTTCTGGTCCCTGCAGCTGGGGTTTCCCTTTTGCCTGGGGCTTACAGAGGCCGACTGCAAACTCGCTGACCTTAGAGAGTCCCGCCCCTCCAGCCTTGTGCTTCCTGAAGACGACTCAGGGTTTCGCCTACGACGTACAGCACAGCGCAGAGGCAGCTCCACCCAGGGGCCCACCCAGAGGCCACAGGATACCCTGGTCCACATCCCAGTTCCCTCCTAGTGCAAGGGGTGTGCACTTGCGCGCGGCACACCTGCTTTCTTGAAGCCAAGAGCAAAAGGCCAAAAGAGCTCTGAGCCGCCATCCAGCCCCTAAAGTCTTCCATCTTGATGCTCTTATATTGCATTCCACCCCTTCCAGCCTGCTAAGGGAAGAGGCAAAGGGTAGTCCACGGGGTTAACTGAGCCTTCTCCCCACCCAAGCCCAGGCTCATCAAAAAGCCCACCAGTCAAGAGCCCAGGCTCTTCCATTTCCCTGGAAATCAAAGTTGCCAGCACAGGAAATGTCACGATGTGTGTGACCCCCCACCCCCACCCTCACGCCCCAGGCCTGCACAGTAACCGTGGTTTCAATCTACCCTCACCTAAGTGGACCATAAATCCCCTTTGTAGGTGCGGAGACTGACAAGCCCTCACGGCAAGGCAAGGGCAGGGCTCGGTTTGGCCTTCCAGGCTGGCCCACCTCCTCCAACATCATTACAGAGTCCGTGCCTGCCTCTCTCCATATCTCTGCAGTGTGAACACCCAGGCGCCTCCATTCAGGGCCCTGGCTCTGTAGCCAAGCGAGTCTAGTGATGTCATCGTTGCCATGGAAACACTCCCCAGGCGTCAGGCAGGACCAACCTCCCCTGTGCAGTTTCCCTTTGTGTGGACTTTGCAATGCGTTGCCAAGGCAGTGAGGCCTGCTGGGTGAGTTGGCACAGGGCAGGAAAGGCAGACAAAACCCCACACGGCATCCCAGAAACCATCGCTCACGGTACTAGGAGGGGGTTGGTTTCAGTCTGCACTCTCTAATCTGGGGCGGGGCATGGCAGTGAGGCAGGGGATGGAGGCCTGTTCAGGACCCCTGATGGCAATGGCCTTTGAGCACGGGTAGTGGGATCCTGTCACCTGATCTGCTGGGCCTGGCTCTTGTGAAAAGGGCAGACAGGCTTGGCAGGGGGTGGAGAGGAATTGGTGGCTTGACAGTTTGAGTGCAGGATATTCTGAGAATCACTACTGAAGAAAGGACCCCCCCCCCCCCCATGGAGCACATTAGGTGTGTTATTCCTTCTTGGCTCTCAGATCCTCACAGAAACTCTGGAGAAAGGGAGAGAAGAAATGGGGTGCCTTTTGTCCTTGGAATTTGCGTTTCTTTAAAATACTATATATAGCCTGTTGATCTTGAACTTGAGATCCTCGGCTCAGCCTCTAGAGTACTGGGATTGCAGATGTGTACTGCTATCCCTGGCTTGTTTATTTATTTGTATTTCTTTTGTGTGTGTGTGTGTGTGGTTGTTGTTTTGGTTTGGTTTTTCGAGACAGGGTTTCTCTGTGTAACAGAGCCCTAGCTGTCCTGGAACTCACCTTTTAGGCCAGTCTGGCCTCCACCTCACAGAGAGCTGCCTGCCTCTGCCTCCCTAAGCACTGGGATTAAAGGCGTGCAACACAACGCCTAACCCCCACCCCCTTTTGTTTTGTTTTGTTTGTTTGTTTGTGTTGAGACAAGATTTCTCTGTGTAGTCTTGGCTGTCCTGGGTTTGCTTTGTAGACTAGGCTGGCCTCGAACTCACAGCAATCTGCCTGCCTCTGCCTGGGATTAAAGGCGTGCGCCTCCAAGCCCTGCTCCTATTTGTATTTCTTATTGTTTTTGCTAAGCCTCACTGTGCTGAAATGGACGAATACTATTTATTACCATTGCAGACTCTGGGATCTCAGTGGGGAGAGCCACAGAGTCTACCCCTCCCTCCTGGCTCCCTACAGAGGCTCCAAAGGCTATTGGCTGGTAAGGAAAGCCAGTGCCCTGGCCAAAGTCTACACACACACACACACACACACACACACACACACACACACACACACACACAGCCACAGCCTTCACACCACACCCTCTATTGTCCTACAAGCTGCAGGGGCCTCTTCACTCCTAGCTCACTTAAAAGGCTCCTGTTCCCTTTCTCTGCCTGTGGCTAGGTGGCCCTTGACAGGACATAACATTTCCCCTCCCCCTGTGTCCCTGTTCTTAGAAGTCTCCAGGAAGAAACTTCATGACCTTTGCTGGCAAGCAGCAGTGCCTCAAGCTTACAGCCGAAGAAGCCAGTGACCTTCCTGGGGCCACCCACAGCCTTCTTGCTTTCTCTGGCACCTTCCGGCTTCAAGGCCCCCTTCCTCTTAACTTGCCAGAGGGCCGAAGGGAAGGGCTCTTCAATCCTGTGGGCTAGGGTGCTTGTTCAGGCTGGAAAAAAAAGTGAGATTCTCTGGATGGGCTGTTGCCCCCCGGCCTGGGCTCCTCCTCCACCTGCGTCTCTGTCTCTGCTAAAGGTCAACAAAGCCCTGTGACACGGGCTGAGGGCAGAACTCACAATAGGGATGCCAGGAATAGTTGTGGGGTGAATGGCTCTGGGGCTCTCAGGCTGTCCTGGGTGTGCCTACAAGGTACATAGCATCTGGGCCAACCATGACCCACCTCTGCCTCTGATTCTTTCATGGAGCAAGTATTTCCTGATATCTGTGCTACTTACTGTGAAGGCTTTTTTTTTTTTTTTAAACTTCCAAAGGTCCCAAACAAGCCACAAAGGATGAAGGGAAATGCATGAAAACCAAGCGCCTCATCAGGCCTTTTGCCCACATAGCAGCAAAACACCTTCTGCGCTATCAGCACCAGCCCAGTGCATGGCACTGCGGTAACCGCCTTTGTTCCATTTTCCAAATTTTCTGTACTTTAAGACGGTGTTTTGGTAACAGAGAATCCCAAGGACTGTTAGCACTCCTCCTGAGAGCACAAGGTTTCCAGCCTACAGGAAGGGAGGCTGGTGCCGATGGCAGCTTCCAGCCTTTCCTCTCCCCACAGGGAGAAGTGCCCCGGTGAGGCTGCCAGAGCTCAGAGCTTGGGAGCGCGGGGGGAGGGGGGGGGGCTAGAGGCTCAGACCCCAGTGAGAGAGTCCGGGATGACCAAGAAGCCAAGGGCAACAAGTGGAGAACTTCACACGGGCCTTGGAAGCTTCCTCTTTGCCGTAGCAAGCCTGGAAAGCAGAGAGGAAGAAATGAGGGTACAGATTGTCCAAAAGGGTGGGGTAGCCCTGTGAGCTAGCTTAGCCAGACCTCAGTTTAGTCATTCATAAATGGAAACAGGATACTTCTTGCACAGGCAGTTGAGAGGATATATATGTGTGTGTGTGTGTGTGTATTTTTTTTATTTTATTTTTTTTTATTTTAGTTTTTCGAGAAAGGGTTTCTTTGTGTTATCTTGGCTGTCCTGGACTCGCTTTGTAGAACAGGCTGGCTTCGAACTCATAGTGATCGCCTGCCTCTGCCTCCCAAGTGCTGGGATTACAGGCATGTGCCACCATGCCTGGCTAGGCTATGATTTTTTTAAAAAAATATTTATTTATTTATTTATTTATTTATTATCTATACAGTGTTCTCCTTGCATGTACACCTGCAGGCCAGAAGAGGACATCAGATCTCATGATAGATGATTGTGAGCCACCATGTGGTTGCTGGGAATTGAACTCAGGACCTCTGGAAGAGCAGTCAGTGCTTTTAACCTCTGAGCCATCTCTCCAGCCTGAGGGAGGATTTTTTTGTTTGCTTGTTTATTGTTTTGTGTTTTTTTGAAAAGGCTTCTCCTTATTCAACCTGGATTGGCCTGGAGCTTACTCTGTAGTCCAGGCTGGCATTAAACTTTTAATCCTCCTGCCTCAGCCTCCTGAATGTTGGGATTACAGACATGTACCACTGCATCTGGCTCTGCTGAGGGAATCGAATGACATAAGTGCCCTTAAGCCCACAGAGGATGGTGCCCCGCAAAGACAGGGGGTTTTGGAAAACCAGATGACGGCACAGCGGTGGCTCTTTCTGAGCAGGGAGCCCTCTCTACCGGAATGGGAGTTGTAAAATCTCCCTGTGTTGACAATCTGGGCTAGAAGCTCTCTGCTTCCCAGCTTCCGGATCCAAGCTGCAGCTGGGAACTCTGGCATTGGAAGCCTGAGGCTTTCTAGATTCTAATGTGTGTGTGTGTGTGTGTGTGTGTGTGTGTGTGTGTGTGTGTGTGTGTGTGTGGTGTTTATCCCTCAGGGGCCCAGGCTATGGAAACTGCAACAACCCATCCTGCCACAGCCAAGCAGTAGCCTGCCAGAACAAGATGGATTATGGCTTTGTGGGGAATGAGGTGCCTGTGAAGGTCAAGAGAGACCCACGTGGGTTGTTGCAATTTCGCTTCTAAATGCTAACATTGACCTTGCCGAAATAACACCTTTGCATTTCTATTGGGAACCACCTTTCTGTGGACTGATTTCTTCGAAGGGAAAAGACAGAGTTTAACGGTGGGAATCTGGGGCCCTTTCGGGTGACCCTAGGTGACAAAGGCACCAGGCATGGGGGTTATGACCAGCTGGATCTGCCCACAGAGGCTTTCTCAAGTCCCAGTGGCTCTATCTGAGATTCTGGCCACCATGTAAGTCATGGAGTCTTGCCAGCAATAAGGAGAGAGGCTTGTAGGAGGCAGAGGGTGTCCTCAGGGCCCTGAGCTAGCATGGCAAATATTTGCTTACAGCTTCGCATTTGGGGTTGAGGGATTATGTTGGGGGCTATTTCTAAAACACCCCCTGCAAGGAAGGCCTTACGGTGATTAGGGTCCCCGGCTCATTTGTCCCTTCCATAGTCCTTGCATTTGTGTCTTTAACCAAACAGGAGCCAGGCCACGTAGATAGGAGCATGCTTTTCCATTTTTGCAAGATTGGAACCGAGGCTTTCTCAAGTTACTTAGCCTGGATCCCAGAGACTAAAATTCCACCCCTCAGAGCTGGGGTCACCGTAAAGCAGGCTTCCCAACAGGTTGCTCTCGTGATGCTCATGAGGAGGCTGTCAGCTACTGTGGCTGGTGGAATTTCTTTCCCTCTGTAACTTTTCTTTTATTTTCTTATTTGTTTTCACATAGGGTCTTCCTACAGTATCTCAAGGTGTCAAATAACAAATGTAATTTTAATGTTTGTGGATATGGCTAAATTGCTCTCCAAAAACAACAAATGTACACTCCTACAACCACAGTGAAATTTGAGGCAGGGTCTCTCACCAGCCTGCAATTGTTTAGCAAGCCCCAGGGATCCACCTGTGTCTTGCTTACCGACCCTGGCATTACAAACTGAAATTACCAAGCCTGACATCTTTTTTTTTCTGGCCCTTGAATTTGGGTTTTCATGCTCGCAAGGCAAACGTTTTACCAACAGAGCCATCTCCCCAGGCCCCTGCTCCTCCTTTTACTTTTTATTTTGCTTATTATTATTTATTCATTTTTGCTCTCAAGACAGACTCTCATATAGCTTTGAACTCAGCTTTGTGGCTGACTGTGACCTTGAACCGTCTGCCTTCTAAGCCCTTGCGATTACAAGCCTGAGCCATCAGGATTAACACTATTTTATTTTATTTTTGGTTTTTGGTTTTTTTTTTTTTTGAGACAGGGTTTCTCTGTGTAGCCCTGGCTGCCCTACAACCCACTCTGTAGATCAGGCTGACCTTAAACTCAGAGATCCTCTGGCCTCTGCCTCCCAAGTGCTGGGATTAGAGGTGTGTGCCACCACGGACTTTATTCATTTTTTTTTTAACTGTCATATGCACTCCGTTTTAGACCTATGACAAGAAACGCAAAAGATAACACGTAACCCGTGAATATCATTTGCTATGGTTTTCCATATGCCATTCATCTTCACCATTTTTCTTGTTTTTGAGGCACAGCCTTGACACCTCTGGCAGTTACAAAACAAAACCACCTTACTAGGAGCTGGGGAGTTGGCTCTTCTAGGGGACCCAGGTTTGATTCCCAGCATTCCACTGGCAGCTCCATATGCAACTCTGATTCCAGGGGATTTGGACACTCTCTTCTGAAGGCACCAGGCATGCACATTGTACTGAGTCATACAAACAGATACGCACTCATACAAATAAAGTAAAAAAAAAAAGTTTTTAATGTATTTGTTGCGGTTGTGTATCACAGCATGCACGTGGGAGTCAGAAGATGACCGTGCAGCTGGTTATCTCCTCCCCACTTTACATGGGTCCTGGGGGATTGAACTCGGGTAGCTGGACTTGTGCAGCAATCACCTTTACCCGCTGAGTGAGCCCTCTGGTCACCTCCATCCTTCACATTTCTAACAGACAGAACCTTTTTTTTTTTTTTTTGTAATTTTTGTTTGTTTGTTTGTTTGTTTTTGAGACAGGGTTTCTGTGTGTAGCTTTGCCTGCCCTGGACTTTCTTTGTCGACCAGGCTGACCTCGAACTTATAGAGATCCTCCTGCCTCTGCCTCTCCAAGTGCTGAGCCAGATGTGCTTTATACATAGAAATAGTCATGTAGCCCAGGCTGGCCTAGAATTCCCTATGTAGCTAACGATGATTTTGAACTCTCAGTCTTCCTGCTGCTAACTCTCAAGAGCTAGGATTAGAGTTGTGAGGCACCTAGGCTGGTTTCTACGCCTGTGTCTCTGAAACCAAGCAAAGCTGTTTGCTGATTTGCGGGAGAAGTGCGTAGAGCCACCACCGTTCCTGTTACAGCTGGTGTCCTGTGCAGCTGGTGTCTCTAGACAAGCTTTCCCTGTAGAGCAGCGGTTCTCAACCTTCCTAATGCTGCAACCCTTTCATAGAATTTCTCACGCCGTGGGGACCATAACCATAATATTATTCAATTGCTACTTCATAACTGTAATTTGGCTGTTATCAATCATAATGTAAATATCTGATATGTAGGATATCTGACATGTGATTCGTATGGAGTCATGATCCGCAGATTGAGAGCCACTGCTGAAGAGGCTTCTGTGGTCTGCAAGCAGGCACGGCCACCTCCTCAGGTAGGCACACACCTACCACTGCGCCGTGGTCCCTGCGCTGTCCGGGGCAGTTATTGGTTTTAGCTGCTTTGTGCTGTGTATATGTGTAGTTTGTATGTAATACATGCATGCATATGTGTGTGATATGTGTGCATATATGTGTGTCTGTATGTGGTATATGTATGCATATGTGCGTGTGTGTATATGTGTGTGTATGTATTAGGGAAAGTAATGAGGTCATGCCCTGTGTAGCCCACAGAAGGGAAGTCGACGTCTGTCATCTGTCATGTAACCTAGGGTCTGACACTGACTTAAATGGTGCAGTTGAATAGCTAAGCTCTCTCTATACCTCGGTTTCCTAGTGTGCAAGGTGAAAGGGTTGGGCATGCTGAGCCTAAGTACTTCCTGTTTTAGGGAGATAACATTGAGGGTTAGAAGGAAGGTCCCAAGTCAGGCTGGAGACATCTGAGCTCTGGGTACACTGAGGAGGAAGTGTGGTTTATACCTGTTCTGATGATAGGCCTGTGACACTCCCCAGTCTCTAGAGCTGGGTTCTGTGTCCCCGCCCCCAGGTTCAGACACACACTGTTGCCGTACCCACTGTGGGCTGTGGCTGTGCCCTCAAGTTCCGGAGTTCAACGGGCCCAGCCCTGTGACGTTTCCCTCAGCATCTGTCTAGTTCAGGCATGTAACCAACCCGTCTGATCTCAGTGTTCCCAGGTGTATAATGGGCTGGTAATGGGCAGGCTGCCACAGCACACAGCTGAGCTAAGGCCTGGAAGGCACTACACATACAGCCCCATGAGTGGAACTGCTTGGTTGGGAGGATCCAACAGTCCCAGGAAAGAGGAGACATTAAGCTGCCAGAGTGTCAGCCCAGCCCTGAGGTGCACGTCCTGATAACGAGGACCCCCACTGGCCTCCGAAGTCCCAATGGAGGCCAGGTTCCTTGAAGTGGAAGACCAGCCTAACCTGATTTTACCGAATGTTTCTCAACCCCCCTCCAGCTCTCTCCCACCCCCACCCCCCCACCCCCCCCCCCACCTCTTGCTATCCTTGGCTACGTTAATCTCTCTGAGTTGTGGTCAATGGGGAAGAACTCCACGGGGTCTAATCTAAGTTCCTCACGGACAGTGTTCACTTCACCCACCAGGATAATCCTGGCACCAAGTACAAACGATGCCTGACATACCCGTCAGTGAACGGGGCAACTTAAGGACTCAGTCAAATGATGCTGTGCTAGCACATGGTGGCCGCCAAGCTGTTTCTTGGGTCTTACTCTCTGGGTGTCTCTGTTTTGCTGCTGTGCCCCTCGCCCTCCCCCCCCCCCCCCCGTCTGCCTCTTTGGGACACACCCCAGGAACCTGTAACCAGGAGTTATCAGGTCTTTCGTCATCACGCTTGGCTCCCATTTTAGCTTCCCTGGACAATTGCGGCACCAGAGTCCGCCCCAGGGCCTGTCCCACATGCCGCCTGCCTCATCTGCCCAGATGAGCTCAGCACCCACCTACACTCCTGCGCTCACCCCACCATTCGTTCGTTGGCACACTTTAAGGAGTGGCTGCTGTCCCAACAGCTCTTCTGCATCTCCCTCTCACCGTGGCACTGGGATGCGTCCTACCGGACAACCGGAATGCCGCAGCAGCCAGCTTGCCCCTCCTAGAACTACACTGGCTTCTCCTTCAAGGATTTCTAAGTTGGCTGGTGCTCAAGCCATTCTACTCACCTGAGAAAGAAACCCAAGGCCGAGCTGGGCTCGGTGGCACACGCCTGTAATCCCAGCACTCTGGGAGGCAGAGGCAAGCGGATCTCTGTGAGTTCTAGGCCAGTTTAGTTTACCAGGACAACTGAGGCTACACAAGAGAAACCCTGTATCCAAAAACAAGAAAGAAAGAAAGAAAGGCGCATCACTGTGAGTTCGAGGCCAGCCCCTGGTCTACAAAGTGAGTCCAGGACAGCCAAGGCTACACAGAAAAACCCTGTCTTGGAAAGAAAGAAAGAAAGAAAGAAAGAAAGAAAGAAAGAAAGAAAATAAAGGTTGAACACTGCCCATAACACCCCAGCCAGGCACCCAGTCTTGACAATTCCCTAAATGGTCTTCACACCTTGTCTCTCCCAAGCCCTGTTCTGGGACCCACATCCTCACACACATCCTCCTGTGGCTCCCAGGATGCTCCATCTCCTGTCTGCACTGGTGCCTCCCGGCTGCTCTCAGTCTAAGCTCTCGGCCTGCACTCAAGGCACCCAGCCTCTTTTTCAGCTTCCACGAAGCCCCTGTCTCCCCCCCCCCGCCCCCCCCCGCCCCCCCCCCGTCATTCTGGGTCTCGCCTCTCTAGCTTACTCCTTCCACCCAGATACCTCTTCCCTTCACCCCTTTTCCTGGCCAACCCTCTCAAAGCCAGTTCAAGGTCACCTGCTCCAGGAAGCCACCCACCCAGCCTAGATTACAGACTCTTCTGCCTCCTCCCCTATTACCTGGGCGTGCCTCCCTGGTTGAGCTTGCCATGTTATTTTATAATTATTTGCTCTGTGTCTGGCTTCCCCATTAAATTATTAGTTTATTGAGAGGGGGGCAGAGGCCATGCTCACCCGTTGCCGTGCCCCCTGCACAAATACGTCTCCTTTGTCAAACCACTCTCTTACTGAGTGTCTTAAGTGTACCATCTCGCTTTATTGGCAGTCTTGTGGATCTGGGATTTGGGGAAGCCAGGTGCTTCTCACTTGGGGTCTGTTATGGGCTGCCATAACCCAAATGTGAAATACAGCCAGAGTCAGCTGAGTGGCCTCCTGGCTAGGCACTCTCAGGGTACCTGAACCTCTTACAGACCATCCCCAACCCCAGCTGGACTTCCTAACATAGCTAGAAGGGAACTTCAGGACAGGTTTCATCTATCTTTAAGAGCCTGGCATTCAAAGGGTGACACGTGAGTCCCTAAGGTGAGACTAGATTCAGAGGGCGAGGGACAGAGACCACCAGGTTGGACAGGTAGGTACTGAAGACTTTGCAGACACTCTTTGAACCCACAGGAGCTCCCGTCACAGGTTTGGTATGGACAGCTGATAGATGCCAAGTTGCTCTCCCCATCCCATAATTCCTCCCTCTCCTGCTTCTTTCTCCAGCACCACTTTAAGGGCTGGCAGGACAGAGTAACCTGGTGGCCGAAAAGCCGCTGGACACCAAGTCATAGCCTCTGTGTCGTTTAGTCTGATGTTCACTGGTGTGGGGTGCTAGGGGGAAAAAATCCTCTCTTAGGGGGCCTGGGCCCTTCTCTGGGTAGCTGAGGCCTCTAGTCTCCATCACCCTCCAACAGGTAGGTCCCTCCATAACCCCCACGTGCTTTTTAGCAAAGGTACTAGACATTACGTCTGGCTGCGCGTCCAGTTCTCTTCTCTTTCGGCCTTTGCTTCTTATGGACCAGAGAGCAGAGAGTGAGATGTGAGAGATTCACATATGCTGTCCCGAAGTTGATAGAGTGGTACTGTGCTGAAGTGCTGTTGGGGACCCGCTCAGGGGACTGCCCTGGGCGTGTTCTCCTGCGGGCTTTGCGGGGCAGGCAGCTTTGTGTTGTCTTTTAGCACCGATGACAGCATGGCTTTTGTGTTTCATTCTAGGCCAGTGAGTGCATCCTTCAGCCCGCCCGCCCTCCGCCGTTCATTTTTTTCTGTTCTATAATATGCCATACCGTGACCGCCTGATGGTTCACGAGACAGTCCTCTGCACAATGCCACACATTTTGATGGCTTCCAATGGCTTGTTATGCCAGGGCAGTGAGAGTGGAGAGCCGCGTGTCCCTTGGCTGAGCTCCTGCTCGGTAAGGGGGTGGGGGTGGGGGCTGGCAGTGCTGTGCGCCCACAGCTCGGAGGTCTCCCTGAGCCGCTGGAGACCCAGGCCACAAGCTCCAGCCCGCCTGCACCGCCGGCTGCGAAATCGAGCTTACGTAACCGAGCCCATGGAACCCAAATTAAAAGAGGAAACCATTCTGCTGCGGCTCAACTCGCCTAATCCCTATCTGTCTCTGCGCTGGGCCCCGCGCTTGCCTCCGAAGGTCTTGGGCGCGTTCCAGCTTTCTAATTTCGTTTGCTTATGCAACCAAAAATATGATGGCCGCGTTTCCCGGGGGTGATGGAGTCTGTACTCCCCGCTCCAGGCGCGTTAAAAAAAAAAAAAAAACCGGCAGCGCTAGGCTGCAGGAGGCGGGGGCGACGCGGGCGGAGCCCGGCGCCTGTAGACGCGGGAAACTGCGGTGCTCTGTGGTCCCCAGCCTCTTCCTGATGCATTCTCACGGCCGGCAGGTCCTTGAATGCGGGTCGCGGTGGGGTGGGGGGTGGGGGGTGGGGGAGATGTGTCTTTCGGCCGGGTGCTCCACCCTCAACACCTGCTGGAAGACGCGTGTTTTTGCACCACTGTGCGTTCAGGAAAACAAAACCAAACCAACAACTAAAAAAAGACAAAAGAAAAAAGGAAAGGAAACAGCACGCCTCTCAACAGGGGAGAGATGGATAGACAGGAATACCGAGTTACCGATTTAAAAGAAGGTAGGGTAGGCTGAGACGCGTTGCCTTGGATCCAACTGTTAATTCTTTTTCTTAAAAAACAAGCCGAGGAAATATAGAGAATATGATTGTATCTGTGCTCTTTTATTTAAGTCTGTAGATGGGGCTGGGGATACAGTTCAGGCGCTAGTGCGTGGAGGTGGGGGGGGGGTGTTGTTCCTAGCGCCCCATTAACTGAGGGGAATGGGTAGGAGCAGGCATTCAGAATGTGGTGGATTAGAGGCCAGCCTGGACTACATGAGATTCTGTCTCAAAAAGAAAAAAAAAAAAAAGGTTGGGGGTGGCGGGGCAGGAAAAGGGCTCATCTTGTAACTGGGCTTGCTGCCAAATCTTGACTTCCACACAGGTCTTGTGGCATGCACATGCCCAACACCTTCAAAGAGTGTAAAAACAAATTGTTGGGTGTTTTTTTTTAAAGTTTATTCTCTCTCTCCCTCTCTCTCTCTCTCTCTCTCTCTGTGTGTGTGTGTGTGTGTTGCCATGTGCCAAGCATTTGAGTAGAGGTCAAAGGACAGTATTCAGAGGTCAGTTCTTTCATGACAAGCACCTTTACTGGCTGAGCCATCGCCCCTCCCAACCTTTAAAAACATTACAAACAAACTCTGTAAGTGTGGTGGGACATGCCTATAGTCCCAGCTCCTGAGGAGGGCAGTTGGTTAGGGACGGCAAAGCTGGAGTAGCTGCCCAGGGAGCTCAAGGGTAACTTGGGCAATTGACCAAGACCTTGTCTCAAAATTAAAACAAAAACAAATCCAAAAAAAAAAAAAAATCCAAGGAGATAGTTCAGTGGCAGAGCACTGCCTGGCATTCCCAAGGCCTTGTGTTCCATTTCCAATGTCCCCTTCAAGAGAAGATACAGTGATTGATTGATTTATTTATTTATTTATTTATTTATTTATTTATTTTGAGACAAGGTCTCTATATAACCATGGCTGTCCTGGAACTCACTCTATAGACCAGGCTAGTCTAGAACTCATAGAGATCTATCTGCCTCTGTCTCCTGAGTGCGCGGATTAAAGGTGTGTACCACAACACAGGATAGAGTAAATTAATAGCATGACAACTTATGCTGTGGGAACTAAGACGAGGGAGGGGTGGAAAGGATGCAAGACTTTGTTTTCACTCTTTGTGTGATTTGCACCATACAAAGAGCCTGTGTCTATGTCTGTGTGATGTTTGCACATCACACTGCTTTTTACTGTTATTGGAGAAAGGGGAGCACGAAGCCATCCCAACCACCTTCTTCTTCTCTGGAAGCAGGGCTAGAAATAAGAGTGCACTGGCTAATGCCAGGCCACGGTGGCGCACGCCTTTAATCCCAGCATTCGGGAGGCAGAGGCAAGCAGATCTCTGAGTTCGAGGCCAGCTTGGTCTACAGAGACGAGTTCTGGGACAACCAGGGCCGCGCACGCGCGCACACACACACACACACACACACACACACACACACACACAGGCAGGAAGGCATTGAGGTCTTCTTACCCCACCCCCACTCAAGGAGATGTTTTGAGGTCTCCTGACCACCAAGAGGCTGCCTAGGGTCCCGGGGCAGGACTGAGCAGCTTAGTGTCTGACCCCGGCAGGTACGATGCTGAGGGGCACAGCACCTGGGGAAGATGCAGGTGCTCAGGTGGCCTCAGTCTCCCTCCCACACACAGTTCTGGGTCTTGAAGCAAAGAGCCCATGCCACTTCCTCCTTGTGCCTGGAACATCATCTGCCGTGGCAGCTTGGCCAGGGCCAATGGGAGGAGGTGCCATGTCCCCCGTGTGATGCTTGGAAGCTTGGGGTGGGAACTGAACAGGTGCCCTGTTGTGGCTCCCCAGGATACGGCCAGGATTCCCTCCTGTCCCAGATGCATGCGTCTCCTATAAGGTCCCCACAGCTGAGCTGAGCCTGTCTACACAGCACTGACCAACCAGACACCTGGACACAAGCTCAAAGCAGGGAGGCGGGGGGGGGGGGTCACTGGGTCATCTCTGATGACCCTGCAGACTTCCCTGTTCCACCAAGGTGTTACATTTCAGACCTTCTTCCAGTACCAAATAATCCCCGGAAGTCCCCCGCCACTGAGCTAGCTTATTCTGGGCTCTTCACTTCAGACCTCCACAGGACTTTTAGTATGCCTCTATGGAGGTGTGCTAAATACAGTAACCCAGGAGCCTGCTTCTTCTGGGGAGCTTCAGAAACTGTGAGCTAGGGTTACGGGCCACCGGAACACAGGTGAGAATTCTGGAGCATGAGGAATTCAAGGTCTGAGAAAAGCAAGAGGCCAGCTCACCTGTGAGACACGAAAGGCCCCAGCCATCCTGCCAACAAAATGTGGCTGTGGGGTGGGGCGGCAGACTTGCCACAGCAGGTGTGTGGGGCCTCCTTGGCTGTGGGCATCCGCGCACACGTGCACATGCCTGGGCACATACACCAAAGACAGACAGACAGACAGACAGACACACACACACACACACACACACACACACACACACACACACACTCGCATGGTGTTATCTGCTCACATCCAAGCAGGTGTGCCCACACGGCGGATCTGCAGGAGCATGCCCGCATCTTGGGGAAGGCTCTCTCCTAGGAGCCTCTCACCCACAAAAACAGATGGGCAGTCACCACATATGCACCACATTTCCATGAGCTGTGCACCAGATGAGCTCACACCCAAAAGGGCAAGGAAGTGACTCGCAAAGCAGCACCAATGGACACACACACACACACACACACACACACACACACACACACACACACGAGTCATGCTTTGGAGCCCAAGCAAGCACAGACAGGCACACTGCATGCAACACCACCAACTTGTGCACACTGGAGCAAGGGGACAGAAGTGGACACTCAGATAACATGGCTGCATCCCCATGCAGCATGATGAAGGCCATGGAAATGGGACCCTGGGGTGTGAGTGGAATCTTGGTTTCTAGAGGAGCTGAAAACACGCGGAACACTTTGCAGAGGCATGCATCTTATGAGCATTTTATCCTCGGCACTGGAACGTCACACAGTCTCTAGGTAGCTTTAGTATTGCTACCATGAAGGGAGATGAGTGGCTGGATTTGAAAGCAGATGGCCCTGAAGTGAAGAAGAAGAAGCAGAAGAAGGAGGAGGAGGAAGAGGAGGAGGAGGAGGAGGAGGAGGAGGAGGAGAAAGAAGGAGTGTCCCTTGTTTGTTTCCTCCTTTCCTCTTATTTTTTTTAAAAGATTTATTTATTATTTATACAGTGTTCTGCCTGCGTGTATGCCTGCAGGCCAGAGGAAGGCACTAGATTTCATTCAGTGTAGATGGTTGTGAGCCACCATGGGTTGCTGGGAATTGAACTCAGGACCTTTAGGAAGAGCAGTCAGTGCCCTTAACCTCTGAGCCATCTCTCCACCCCCCCATATCAGGTCCTCCTGAAGCCTGCCTAGGCTATCAACAAAACAGGTAGGGTAAATTGCCTGCCTGGCCTGTGCAAGGCCCTGGGATCCATCTTGACAATGACAGCTGAAAACTCACTGAAGAGAGGGGCTCACTACTGCCAGCCCACAATCTGCCTGCCCTTTCTTGGGGCTCAAGCGTCTCAGAGTTCCATGGTACAGGGCCATCTTTCCGTGCCTGCCTGGGACCCACTGTGGGTGGCACTCCCCCAAATGGCCTGCATGCACACACAGTGTTTTCCACAATGCCTAAGCTGTCGGGAGGTCCAGGCATGTGCCTTCTGGCTGGTGAAAGACAAGCCAGTGCATTTCAAAATCTACTTAATCCTTGGGTTCTGACGCACCCGGCTCACCACCAAGCAGGATCTAGTGCCCACGGATCTGATGTCAGAGGGAGGGAGTAGCCTCCACTGGCCCTGGCATCAGCCCAGCCCTCCTGCCCATGTGGCAGCCCAGCAGATCCGACACAGAGGAAGGGACGTCCCCAAAGCCTCTGCCCCTTGAATCTCACCCATTTGCTGGCCTGCAAACATCAGCACAGACTAGAAAATGACAACAGAAAACAGTAACACAGAAAGGCGACTGGAGGCCAACAGCGAGCAGAGCACTGCGGCATAGCCTTGTGTTTATTTTACAATAGAAAATGTATTTAAGCACAGGGGGCACTTGGAAAAGCTAACAGACTATCCGTGGAAATTTATCATTCAACAAATATTTATTGTCAGACTGACTGAAGTTCTGGGCACACAACAGCGGACAGGCAGAAACCTTTAGAGAGTTTAAATCCCAGAAAGGGGCTACAGGTCACAGAATTCGTGAGGTCAGGGTACAGTTTAAATGGTGAAAGGTACAAACAGAAAAAGCCAGGGAGGGGCATGGCAGCTCAGGGGATGTTATTTTCTTTCTGTCTTTATTTGCTTGCTTTTAGAATATTTGCTTTTTTACCCCTTTCTTCTTCTTCTTCTTCTTCTTCTTTGTTTGTTTGTTGTTGTTGTTTTATTTTGTTTTTCATGACAGAAACTGGTTTCTTTGTGTAGCCCTGGCTGTCCTGGACTTACCCTGTAGACCAGGCTGGCCTCAAACTCACAGAGATCCGCTTGCCTCTGTCTCCCCATGCTGGGACTAAAGGCGTGTGCCACCACACCCCGAGAATATTTGCTTCCTTTGTCATTACTGTCTGTATGCACGCCGTATGGGGAGCACGCCTACTCCTTGGTATGCCTGTGAGAGTCAGAGGAGCAACTAATTCTCTCCTTGCAGCTTCACATGGACCCCAGGGAAAGAAGTCAGTCTGTCAGGCCCTCGTAAATGCTTCACCCTCTGAGTCATCTCGCTGGCTCCTAGTTACTTTTTTTTTTTTTTTTTGAGACGGGCTCTCACTACATACACAGCCCAAGCTGGCCTCAACCTCATGAACTTCTGGCTTCTGCTTCTTGAGTGCTGGGTTGCCGGTCATGTTCAGTAGGCTCATCTTAGAGAATGTGGCTTAGAACAAACACCAGAATGTCCTTTTAGGGTAGCTGTAGATTCATACTAAACTAAGAACACACTGCCGGGCGTGGTGGCGCACGCCTTTAATCCCAGCACTCGGGGAGGTAGAGGCAGATGGATCGCTGTGAGTTCGAGGCCAGCCTGGTCTACAAAGTGAGTCCAGGACAGCCAAGGCTACACAGAGAGACCCTGTCTCGAAAAACCAAACCAAATCAGAAACAAAACTAAGAACACACACAGTACAAAGACTTCCTCAAGCCCCTTCCTCATCAGCCTCTCTACCAGTTACATCTTACATTTCCTGTCACGATTTTTTTTTTTGAGCCAGAGTCTATGTAGCCCAAGCTTGTCTCAAACTCATCATCCTCTGCCTCAGCCTCCCAAGTGTTGAGGTTCCAGTAAGTATCAGCAAATCCAATGGGAATTACTATCCACAGAAACTTCTATAGTTGTTTCCCCAGCGGCCTTTGTTCATCCAATCCCTTTCTGTTGCAGGAGCCCTCCACAATCCCACATTCCCTCTCATTGTCTTCTCTCTAGAAGCTTCTCTTGGCCGCAGCAGCTCTCACACGGCCCGTGTTTTCGATGACTCTAGTAGCTTTGAGGGGTCCTGGTCACGTCTTTTGTAGATGTCCTTAAATGAGAATTTGCCTGCTGGGGGCTGGGTATGGGAGCACACCTCCAGAATCCCAGCATTTCAGAGGTGGAGGCAGGAGAGTCAGGAGTTCAAGGCCACCCTCAGTTACTCTGCAAGTTCAAAGCCAGCCAGGGCTACATAAAACCCTGTTTCAAAAGACCAAATAAATAAATAAACAATTGTCTGCTGGTTCCTCACAAGACAAAACTGGGTTTTGTGGAGCCCTGGAAAGCTAGGTGACAAAAGGCACAGTGCCATGTTCTTCATGAGGGGCCACACTGCTGATGCCCTCAACCCTGGCTGCTGTGAGGAACTCCTGACAGCCCATGCCCCATGGTGCCTTGGCTTTTCTCTTCCACCGACTGGTTTATTCAGCCAGGCTGGTGTGTGTGTTGATTCAGGGCTGGACTATAACCCAGTCCTGTCTGCTGTGCCACGCAGCTGCCCCAGCACTATCCGACATGCCCGCTTTCGGGTGGCTCTTGTCTTCAGTCCTTTCTTCCTTTCTGATACTTTGGGTTACTCCAAGCTCATCCTGCGTATTTCCCACCCTATCCAAGAAGCAGCCATTTCTCGAAGAAGCCATGGGCCCTCTCGTTACAGGGTAGTATTAGAAAGCAAGGTCTGGGCACAGAGGGGTGATCTTTAGTTTTCGACACTGGAGGTCCTGGAGGAAGGCTCCTGATGAAGATGAGGAGCAAAGCGTGGAGACACTTGGTAGGAAGATGGCTCCAGAAGGGGGAACAGCCAGTGCAAAGGCCCTGAGGCAGGCGCATGGGTTATGTCATCAAAGACCAAAGCCAGCAACTGAACCAGACGGGCAGTATGGGAGCCGAGGAGGGGCAGGGAGAGAGGGTAAAAGGCCATCACGAAAAGTTCAGCTTTTCCTCAGAAGGACAGGAGAACCAGGCAAACGGCCCGGTCTGACTCACTTCTTAGTGCAGTCATTCTGGCCATGACGCTAGGGGTGGACGTGAAGGGTGAGGGCAGATACTGCTGTAAGTACCCTTGAGCGCCCAAGCAGGCTGGGCTCAGTCGTGACGAGGGGGTGGGGAGTGGGGTGCTGGGGAGGCGGCTCAGCAGTTAAGAGCATCGACTATTCTTTCAGACTTGAGTTCTACTCTCAACAGCCACATGGGTGGCTCAAAACTGTAACTCCAGCTCCTGGCACATCCAATTCCTCTGGCCCATGGGCACCTGTACGTAATTGAAATTAATACAGAATTTTCTGAAAAGAGGGGTATTACTAAAAGAAAAAATGCACACCTTTCTGTGAAAAGATATGAATTTTTTTTTTTTGCTAGTTACTGTTTTTTTTTGTTTTGTTTTGTTTTGTTTTGTTTTGTGGCAGGTTGTTGCTCTGCCATCTTTGCTAGCCTGGAATTCGTTGTGTAGGCCTGACTAGGTTTGAATTTGATGATTGTTCTGTTTCTGCCTTCCAAGTGCTGGGATGACAGGCGTGAGGCACCACTGTGGGCTAAAGGTAGAGCTTAGGGCATTTTCTGGCATAGATACCGGGTGAGCAATGAATAGTGACAACAAGGTTTTGCCTAACCATGTGGCAGAAGGTGACTGTGGTTAGCTAAGCAGGGAGGAGAGCAGAGGAGTGGCAGGTTGGGGGATGGCTTTCTGAGCGCACCAGGCTTGACTCGCCCACCATTAACCCAAGTGGAGACGGTGGGTAACAGTGAGAGGGGAGAGAAGGACACAGTGGGGCACAAGCTCTGCACCCGTGTCCTGGCCATCCCCCGGCCATGAGCGTTAGGCCTGGAGGAGCTTCTGAGTCCAACCCGAGGAGCCCACTTCAGCCACTAGGGCAGGGGAGGGTAGCCTGGGGACAGCCAGGCTTTGCCTTTGCTTCATGTGCAAACACTAGGGGTCCAGGCATGGAAATGCATCACACTAGATCTCCTTTCCAAGGAAAACCTGTGTCACTTGTTGGATAAAAAGATGAAAGGAAGAATCAATCAAAGTAAACATCGCTGCTCCCCTCTTAGGGCTCCCGGGACTGGCTCAGTTCTCCCCAAGCCTAACTCACCCGGCTTTCAGAAATTCTCCAACCAAAGCGGACTCGTGTGCAGGAACAAAGGGAAGGAAACTTCTCCAGACCTTAGCCAATCACACCTCCTCCCAGATCTGTTATTCTACCCTCCTTCCTCACCCTCTGTAAGGTTGAAACCTCTACCACTTGTTTACACCCTGGGTCTTTACTTTTGTCCCCTGTGCCCAAAAGCATCCAGAGAGAGAGAAAAACAAAACAAAACAAAACAAAAACACACCAGTGACTGGCTGTAGGGGCATAGGCCAGTAAGACCAACAACCTCAGAAGTCAATACAGAAGGAATCAAAAAATCAAAAGTTCAAAGCCTGCCTAACCTACATTAACAAGTTCAAAGCCAGCCTGGGTAACTTAGCTGAGGCTATATACCCCATAGGCAGAGTGACTGCCTTGTGTGTGTGAGGTTCAACATCTACACCACAAGAAGCAAAGAAATAAAAAGCTCCCCCTCTTCCCCCCTGCCTCTAAGTTTTTCTTTTTCGGTTTTTTGAGACAGGGTCTCTCTGTGTAGCCTTGACTGTTCTGGACCCGCTTTGTAGACCAGGCTGGCCTGGAACTCACAGCGATTCCACTGCCTCTGCCTCCCCGAGTGCTGGGATTAAAGGCGTGCGCCACCACGCCCAGCAAAAGCCCCTTCTCTTTAACCCCTGGGATGGAAGGCAAAGGCCAGGCCTCTGAGGCTTCCCATCCAGGCTTTCTCTTCCAGAGGGCTGATGCTCACCCCCACCTTCCTGCAACACCCCCCGACTCTACCTATCACCACTCATGTAATACCTATACTTGCCCCAGTCCCCGTTGTAATAAACTGTGGGGACCACTTGAATCACCAGTGTTGAATCCTGGGGTGCTGGCTGGCCCAAAGACTTGGGCTCTGCCTTGAGTGGGCAGGTGTATGATAAACTCTTTAATCTGAGCCTAAAATGGAGGCTGTGTGGGCAAGAGGCAGCAGCGGTGGAGGTCATGGAACATGCTGAGGGTGTCTGATCTCTCCTCCCTGGAAGACTCCACCTCTGGCAAGACTCAGCCCAGCCACCAGGCTGCCTGAGGGGAAACAAAACTTTCTCTGTCTAGAGTTGGTCCTACAAGAGATTCAGGAAAACAGCCACTGCCTGGCTGGCCGAATGAATGACTCTAAATAGTAGGAATAGTGATTTTTCCTTTCTTTTTTACATTTCTGTACTTTCCACTTTAAAAAAAAAAAAAGTAGGCTTTCTTTTTAGAAGGAAAAACAAAAGCTAACACTGGGCTGTTCTGTCACCATGTTGGTGAGGACTTGTTAGCTTTCCCTGCATCTTTTGAGCTGGAGGGACAGGCCTGTTGTATGGATGGGTTCTTGGGCAGAGGTTGGACTGGGCCCAGGGATGCTCTGCACTGTTGTCAGGAACTGGAGCCCACCCTACTGTCCATCAACAGTAAAACGGGTGGCTAAATTATGAGAGCCACCCAGTGACAAGTTCCCAGGAAGACAAGGGGCCTATGCGTGGCCTGGGACTGGCTGCCTGAGACAGCATGGCTGGTCCTCACAGACAGGACACTGAGCAAAAGAAACTCCATGCCACATGTGGGCTTGTCATAAACCGGTCATAGCAGCCCACAGGGCTGGAGGGCTGGCTGTGTGAGAAGTGCCCTTAGAGTTGGAGGGGGGGCAGCCTTGATGAACTTCTGGTGTTGGTGGGGGCTGATTGGAGGGGTGGTTTTTTGTTTGTTTGCTTGTTTTGAGGCAGGGTTTCACATAGTTCAAGTAGTCTCAAATTTGCTATGTGGCCAAGGATGACCTTAAACTCTGATCCACCTGCCTCTGTTTCCTGAGTGTTAGGATTACAGGCAAGCTCCATCAGCAGTGCAGGCAAGGACTGCCATTCCCAGCAGAGTGAATCCCCTGCCTGTGCTGTTCTTTGGTTTGGATACTGGCTATGTGGGTATATGCAATTTGTGCTATGCCCCTCAGCTGTATACTTTTGTATGATGGTCGGCCTGCGTACTTCACCCCCCCACCCCCGCAAAAAAAAGTTTTGCTTTTAAAAATAAGAGGCATACCCACCACCCCTCGCAGATTAAATTCCCCTCTCTTTACAATCCATAGGGAGACTGAAAGGGGCGCCTGCCTCCCTAATGCATAACCAGATGTCACTAGAGTCTTTCCGCTTGGCGTTCCAAAGTGAGACTAGGAAGTCTGTTTCCATGTAGCAGAGATGGGCTAGTCAACTCTGGGGTCAACTCCCTATCGGATCAGCCCTCAGGAGGCAGGGCTGGGCTTTGGAGCAGGGGCTCCCAATCAGAGAGGCACACTCTGGGCCTCCCTGCCTCGATGGAGCGGGCTAAGGACCAGGGCTTGGTGGTGCGGTGCAGGGGTACGGGGTGCCTGCGTTTGGGGGTCGCATGCACAACCTCCACCTTGTGGCCTCTGCAGAGTGACAAAGGAGCAAATGCCTACATTTAAGAGACAGGGAAGCACAGGAGGCCTGGCCTGACCTTGTGCACCACCCCCAAAGGTCATGGCGCTCAGCTCTCTAGGGTTCAAGTTCCCCCGGTGGCCGGGATGCCAGAAATCAATCCGGCCCCGTCGGGCCGGCTGGAGAGCGGCGCGGATCCAGCGAGCTGCCCTCAGCAGCCTGGCAGGGTTATTTATAACCGTGGGTCGCCTTACCTCCTGACCTTCAGCCGGGGACCAGAGGTGCAAAGCGATTAGCTTCTCTCCCGCCGCCCACTGCGAACAAACACCCCTCTGTGCGGCCTCCAGGAGAGCATGCCGGAAGCAGGATGTTGACGGGTGTTCTTCAGGGTGGATCCAGTCCCATGTGTGTGTGGGGGGGTGCGGCTGGGGGGTAAGGTGCCACAGTTACTCCTGTCGCCTTGCTTCCCTGGTTGCGAATGTTCTGGGCTATTCTGGGCGGCAGTTTTATTTACAATATAGGACACCCCTGTCTGGGTCTGCTCCATTGGGTGCCCGTTCTGAGCCAGAGAGAAAGAAGCGAGTAGCCCCCCCGGTGTCTGAAGGAACTGTGTACATGCGACCCCTGGTACTACACTACATACTGAAAGCGGGTCACAACCGTGACATGGAACTCCCAGTTCCTGGGTTGATGTTGATGGTTTTCCCCACTGGAGACCAGAGCGCCCACCTGGGGCGAAGGTAGGGCAGGGGACACACACCCAGTTCAGCCATCCATTCAGCAGTCTTTGTTAGGCCTCTAGTAGGCACCTCCCAGGAGATGTTACTGCCTGTGGGGCTGTCAGTGGATAGTCCACAGAGAAGCCCTGGGCCTGGCAGTGACAGAACGTTTCTATGTATGAGCCCTGAAGACAGACACCAAGACAGAGGGGAGATTCGGGAGGGAGGGTGTCTTGGGAGCTGGAGGCCGAGTAGTTGCCAAGGGCAGGCATAGGCTAAGCTCAGTTTCACATTCTAAGCCAGTGAAGGCTGTGGCTCAGTTAGCAGGGCCTCCCCTGGATAGCTTCCAGTGCCCTTGCCCCTAGCACAGAGGGCGAAAGTCTCACCCAGTGCCCATCTGGGTGGTGGACCTTGAGAAAGCTGTGGCCAGGCCAGATGAAGCTAGTTCTGCCTGTTGGAGAGGCTTGGGCACAGTGTGGTAGGAAGACAGGGTACACTGTTTTTGTTGAGACAGGATCTCACATCATGGCCCTTGGCTGGCTTGGAACTCTTATGTAGACCAGGCTGGCCTCAAACTCTGAGATTGGTCTGCCTGAGGGGTTAAAGGAATATGCTACCATACCCAGCCTCTGTTACAGTCTTGGACACTTTGTTTAAAAATAAATAAATAAATAAATGTGGACAGAACTTTGGCTGTGTGACTAGACCTCTCTGTGTATCCTCTCAGACTTGTTTCCACCAGCCAGCAGGGTAGGCATTAATGGATTGTGAAGAGCAGTCTTGGCTCTACTGCCTGTTCCTGTGACCTAGCCATCTTCTAGGCCAGAGGACTAAACAGCCCTGCCCCCCCCCCCACTGCTCTATGCCACCCCCACTCCCTTGGTTCAGCCTAGTTGTGTTTTTTGATCTAGTGAACCTCAAGGGGACAGATCAAAGATAGGTACGTGAGTAACTGTGTGGCTGTAGTGGCCACTGATGGCCAAGAACTCATCCCACAGTATAAAGAAGTGTGTGTGTGTGTGTGTGTGTGTGTGTGTGTGTGTGTATTGGGGTGTGTCCTTGTGGGAGGTGCTATACATGGGAGGCTGTGTGTAGGATCTTTGAGGAGGTGCCAGCAAGAGCATGGGTGACAGTGTTGGGCACGTTGAGTTACAGGAATGCTTTGGCAGGTGGGGCCAGCAGCTTCAGGCGAGGGCCTCCCTTTCATGATCAGTCTGTGGCCAGTGGGCCCTGACCAGTCAATGAACTCAGGGTCTGAAAGAGTCAGCGGCTTTTCCAACCTTTTTTGCCAAATGGGATGTCAGCACGGGGGTGGGGCAGGGCAAGAGAGGGAAGGGGATGCCTGCAGGCAGGCTGGACTAGGAAGGTGGCAATGACTTCATGACAGCTGGCTGCTGAGCAGCTGGCTGAGGGGGTGGGGAGCGGGAGCCTGACTAGGCCAGGAGACCTGCCCCCTTGGCCACTGGTCAAGGCCAAGGCTGTTGTTCCTTTCCAGACAGGGAGAGGCAACATGGCCTCAGTATCCCTCCCGAGGCTCCTTCCTCCCCCACTGCCTGCCCAACCATCCCGGAGGGGACCTATGCCTACTTTACAGGCTGAGGTCTGCTAATGCGGTGTGACTAGGAATTAGGGTTAGCACGTCCCCTACTGCGCCCCACAGAGGGGCATTTAGCCTTTGAAAATGGAATGCCTGTTGTATGTGAGAAGCTGGCCTTCTCTGAACCCCTAGGCTTTATGGTTCTCAAACCCATCCAAAGGAGGGTTCTTCTTGGGGAGTGCCCCCACACTGTAAAGAGAAGCTTGGGCCCCTCCCCACCACAGGCCAGCAGATGGTTTCTACTTCAGCAGAATGCTGTTTTTCAGTCAAGGCTTCACTGACTGCTGGCTCAGACTGGCTCCTCGGCGGGGCTGGAGGGACCCCAGATCATAGACCTGGTGGGTGTGAGCTTGGCCTTTGTACCCACAAGCTGAGATCAGCTTTTTTTTTTTTTTTGGAGGGGGGAGTTCTTTCTTCCACCATTTACTAGTTTCCCATAAGAATAATAACTACCCTGCTTAACCTTTGTAGTTCACAGAGGACTTTTACAAACATCTTCTGGCTTAGCGCTTACCCTAGGCCCCGCGACAAGCAACTCATACACCCATTTTGCAGAACAAGAAACTGAAGTCAAAGTGGGAGATTAAGGAAGCGGCTGGCGCTCAGGCTGGCTCTAACCCAGACACCTGCCACAGCAGCAGCCTTCTCAGGGAGCGTGGCAGTCATGTGACTTCTCAGAGGGCAGACTGGGCCCTGCAGCCAACAGTGAGCAGTGCAGGGGCCCTCTGTGTCTCCAGCCTGGTCTATGAGAGGCCCACCTGCTGTCTCCTTGTCCAGTGGAGGCTCAGGGAGGAGTTACAGGGACACAAAGGTGACCAGTGCTGAAAGTTGGCCATGGAGTGCTCAGGAGAGTCTCTCAGAACACGGCTGGCTGCTGGTGGTGCTGGGCTCTGGCCAAGAAGTGAAAGGGCCAGCATTTCCTGGAACAAGAGTGTACCGACACTGCCTAGGACCAGCTGCCGCCGCGTGGGCTCTGCCCACAGCTGGAGGAGAAACAAGAGGACAGAATAGTGAAGTGTGAGGCTTTCTCAGAGCTATGGTACAGGATCTGAGAGACACTTTCCTCTGAGTGGGACGCTGTCAGTCCCTCCTGTGAACGTGAGTGCACTCAGCAAAATGCAAAGCTGGGGATGGTGGCAGGTCCACTTGCTTTTTTGGAAATAGTGATCAGAGAAACACTAAGGATGGACCAGCTATGCTTTCCTCCAGTGGCTCGGGGTAAATCTCTAATGAAGTTGTTCTGTGTGTGTATGTATGTGTGTGTGTTGGGGGGGGGTGTCCCTTTTCATTTCCTTTTTTGAGACAGTCTCATTAGGTAGCTCTGACCAGCTTGGATCTTGTGATCCTGTCTCAGCCTCTGTAATCTGGGGATTATAGCTGCCTTCTGCATAAAGGGATCTGGATTCTTAACTGAGAGATGGTACCTGAGTACCTAGAAAACTCCTAAGGGAAGGGGTAGAGGTCATGCCCCACCTCACCCCTGCCACTGCAGAGCCTAGGACTTCCTCCAGGAACCCGAGCAAAAGGAACATTCTAGTACACATACTGGGAATTCCTAGAAAAGTTTCAGGGCCAGTTCTTTATGCCATCTACCTTTGACTCCTGTCTGACCAGGAGCTGGGAGGAAACATGCCCTTAATCCTCTCTTGGAGCCCTCAGATAAATCCAGACCCTGCAAGGAGACATCATGGGTATGGCTGGCTGCCTGCCCCTCTGAGAGGGCATGTCAGTCAGTAATGCCGAGGCCAAATATAGAGGAAACCAGATACCTTATGGGCCCAGGGCCTGGGGAGACCCGTGGACTCTACAGTTCCTGCCCCACCCCCAGCTCTTTCAAACCCTGTACCCACCCCCCACCCCCCACACACACCATAGCCTGGGCAAGCAGCCAGGAGACTGGCATCCCCTCTCCTGGCCGCCGCCCACTTGGGGACATGTCCCAACAAGTCCAAGCACAGCAGGAGGCTGGTTCAAGGTTGGGGGGGGCAGGGCTTGAGCTGGGTGTGAGCGTGGGGACACCTCTCCAAGCCCTTTTACAAGCGTGCCTTCCCACAGGGCTTCCAACAGCAGGAGACTAAGAGGAACCACTCCTGCCCTTGCTTCTTCCGCTTCCCCCAGGAGACCAAGACTATAAAGCTGGGGTCGGGGAGACCAGAAAGCCAGGCCAAACCCCAATAAACTACTGGTCAAATCGAACTGCAAATAATTAGTCCTGATGGCCTCCACCCTGCTCTCCTGGGAGTGAAAAGTCAAAGGGCAGAATTGCTGACGCAAATGTCAGGGGAGACATGTGGAGGCTTGAAACAGCTGGGCTCCTGCTCGCAGCGAGGTCACTAGAGCCCTGAACACTGTGTCCCCCAGGGCAGCTGTTCTCAAAGCATCCGAGCTAAGGGGGCTCTGTGGCTTTTCCCTCCTGGCTCCAAGGTCACCAGAACCTGATGGAGAGGATTATTCAGACTCTTGGGAGAAAAGCTTTGCCTTCTGCCTGATACTTGATTCTGGTCTTGTGAACCCCTCCTGTGTTCTACAAAGAGGGAAAAAGGCCTCTGTCTCCTGTGAGGGGGATCCTGGCTCCAAACCCTCTTCTGGGTTGGTACACCTTGGCAGCATTACCCCAACTGTGCACAGTGGTGGCCTCCAGTGGTCAGTGCAGGATTTGAACTTGGGCCTGGGGCTGGGCTGCTACCATCGTGACACTGCAGCCCAAGGCCCAGGCCAGAAAACCTTGGACAGAGCAAGAGCAGCTTGGGGATTTGGCTTTGGTCAAGGATATTTACTAGGTCTTAATTTTTCCTCATTGAATTGTGGCTAGACCTCAGCTGAAATATCCCACTGTTAGCAGATCAGGTCAACATGTCTGAGGATGAACTCATTGTCTCCTGGCCCCAAACCTCCTCCTCCGGACTTCCCTGTTTCCATTAATAGCACTGCCACCACCCAGTCCCTGGAGCTCCAAACCTTGTCATCTTCCACTCCTCCTTTCTGGACTAGGCATCTGCAGGCTGCCCTTCCATCCTTCTGTTAGTTGGCCTGGTATGCTCAACAGTGCCACCCAGGGGCCAGGCCCAATCACATGACCCAACACCTGACGACTTTGTGACTTGAGGCAAGTCCCAGCTTTCTTGGCTATAATGTGAGAATACTCATTTCATAGGATAATGTGTAACTCAAGTGACAGAATGTACCCGAAAACCCTACCATATAAGAAGTTCCTACACACTGACTTTTACATCTAGAGCCCAGAATTAAAGGCAGCCTCTGGGTTCATTAGGCCCATCCCCTGCCTTCAGGGGCAGGTACACTTGGCAGATGTTGAGGTTATTTAGCCATAGGAAATAATTCTTAGATGTGACAATCACAGGTCACATTCAGCAGGCTGAGTGAGGGCAGCCCATGTGCAAGGTTCCAAGTGAGGCTGAGCACACAGCCACCCATCTGAGGGGCATGGCCTCATGGCAGGTGTTCAAAGTCATCCCACTGCCACCCTGACCGTTACTCCTACCCCTGTGTCCATGTGTGCCTTAGGGTCAGGAAGTGAAGCCCAGGCTGACCCAGCTGGCTGTTATCCAGGTCTGTTTCCCTGTGGGCAGATGTTCCTTCCATCACCCTGTGGATAAGGACCTGGATCCCACACAGGTCCTTCAAATGAATAGTAGGAACCAGATTCCTAAAGGGGATTTTCATCCTGAAGAGGCCACAGCAGGAGCATCGGGTGGAAAGGCTTTTAGAATGAGGTGGATGGGCCATCCTAGAGTTCTCGGTCACCTGTCCTCTAAGACCGTAGTTCTCAAATGGAAGGATGCGTTTGTTCCTGTTTCTGTTGTCACAACTGTACAGTGGGCGCTGCTAGACATCTTCAGTGGGTCAGGACCAAAGATGATGATGTACAGCTTCTCAGTGCTCAGGACAGACCTGGAGACAGGGCAGCCAGTGACAGACACAGACCTGACCTTCAGTTTTTATAATGATCTTGGTGTTCCTGTCCCCCTGCCCAGCCCAGGGAAGTTTCTAGAATAATCCATGCTGACTTCTCAACTCTTTCACAAGGACAAATAGGCCCTGGAAGGACACTCAGGCCTGGGCACTCCCCATCCTATTTCCTGAGCCTCCTCTCTGCTGGAGCTGCATGTAGTCCCTGACACTGAATTCAAGAGGGGAAAGCAGAGGCCATTGAGGAGCAAAATGGCTCTCTCAGCTTTCTTCAGAACCAGCCTTTAAGCCCAGAGGGGAGGCAGACTTCTGGAGAGGCAGGGGCAGGAATACCTTGGCAGGGCCAGGAAGCTTCTGCTACTCCATCTAGAGTTTACATGTCCTCCTTTGACTTCCACAAACACCATTCCTACATAAACCACTGTCTTTCCCCCAGGACTGACTGGTGTCCCCAGATGGAACTCCACCTTGTACAGCTCTGGTATCAGAGCTTCTCATACAACTCAGGTGTCTGCTCTGAGGTGACTGAGAGAAAGTGACCCTGAGAGCCCATTCTGGGACTGCTTGTGGGGCTAGGGACTCACAAATATGCTCACCGTCTGTCTCATCTCAGTAAAGGACACCACCTTCTCTACCATGGTGATGGTGTCAAGCTGCTGGGTAGTAGCAATGGGCCTGGCTCTGGACCCCAGCTGTAGCTGCTGATGAGCCAGGTAGTTCTCCAAGAGAGATGCAGCAATGACTGCAGAGCCTAGCCCTAAAGAAAGGGCTAGCCCTAAAGAAAGGAGGAACTTGGAGTTCCTGAGTGTATAAGGTTCTGCAGGATCTGGGGTTCCAGAAAAGCCACCACTTGCCTCAGAGGTTACATCTTGGGGTCACACCCATGTCCTGGAAATCCCTGTTCCATAGCATTTAATCTTTACCTTTCTTTCCACTATGTTGCCACGCTGTGTGGGTGGGTGGGGGGCATTGCTACCAGCCTGTCCCAGTGCTGCCACCCAGGAGGTCACTCACACCTCTTAGCAATCTTCTATTTTCAGCACCCCAGAGCTGGGGAGGGGTAGTGATGGCCTGGCCTTCCTGCCCGAGGGATGTTCCTGCCATTCTTGTACTGGGCCAGGGCCCCAAAAGAAGGGCTAGGAATTTGGCTTTCTGCCTGAAAATGGTCTTTGCCCCAAGCACCTTCCCCTGGCTCTTCCCTTTCTTTCCCTGTGCTGTCTAGCCATGTCAGCTGGTGGGTCTGGACTTCAGTGCTGTGCAGGGGTCAGTCCAGGATAGAGCTTTCTTTCGCTGTGGGGATAATAGGGGAGCTCCCTCCCTAGAGAAACTTTGGCTGGAGTTTGGGGCATCCATATCCATCCTTCTGGAATAGCTGTGAATTCTCTTAAACCCCCTAAGCTTGAGGCTGCTAGTCACTGCTGCTGAGATGCCATATCCTTCAGGCCTGTGCCTGCTTTAGCCAGGTGTGTGACCCAGAGCAGCTGTCACTTGGCTGGCCTGTATCGAGACCTCAGGAAGCCTGCAAGGGTGCTTCACCATGGGCTCTGCAGCACCCACCCTACTCCAGTCTCCACCCCCCTGATCCCCTCCTGGTGTCAGCAGCCTGGGTAGGGAATGTTGGCCAAGCTTCTGTCCCCTCCATGGGGCTGACAGTCAAAACCTCACCTTCCCCAGCCTTCTGGTGATATCTTCCCCCTCACTAACGTGTAACCAACACTGATCACAGATGGTGGAGGAGCCCTCCCCTCCCTCAATCCTGGGGCAGAAAGCTATCCTAGGACTCATTCTGGCCCAACACTGTTGTGTCTAAAAACTGAGGCTCAGAGAAAAAAATGACAAGGCTAAGGCAGTGACCACACGGAGCAGCTCAGGAGGGGATGTGAGCTCACTGATAGCAAGGGCAGTTGACTAACAGGTCCCTGTCCCCGAGAGACAGCAGAGGAGGGAGTGTAGAGAGGAGGGGGAGAGAGGCCTTGGAGGTCTATTCCGGCACACAAATGCTCTCCCTCTAATCCTTACCCCCGCCTTTCTTTTCCAGCAGCAGCTATAAAAGCCAGGAAATAGATGTGGATTGATGGCCTATAATGGGCTTAGCTAGTGCTGTGACCTGCTGAGTTATGTAACAGAGATATTTGTTATCGGCTTGGATGAAGTTTCCATTGAAGCAACTCACTAAGCTGATTCCATGACATTTCCTTTAGCATGCTCAGAGGTAGCAGCAGAAATTGCTCTGCAACTTCAAACACCACACTTGTGGTGTGGACACTTCCAAAACTCCCTCAGGCCAATGTTTCTCTTACCTATCTCAAAACCTGCTCACCTCGCCAGATGTGGTAGCTCACACTTTTGATCCCAGCACTCTGGAGGCAGAGGCAGGTGGATCCCTGTGAGTTTGAGCCCAGCATCGTCTACAATGAGAGTTCCAGGACAGCCAGGGCTATACAGAGAAACCTTGTCTCGAAAACAAAGCAAGGAAGCAAACAAACAAAACCTGCTCACCTCAGCACCAGCCCCATGCCTGGGTCCCCTGATGCCCAGGCTATAGGCTACCTTGGTGGAGCAGAGCAAAGATGTTTTCCTGCCCCTAGTGAACAGGTGGGGAGGAGAAGCAGGGGAGTGAGAAAGCACAGCAGCCTGGGGGAAAGGAAGGCACTGAACTAAGAGTCAACAGCTCTGCTGTTGCTGCTCTTGGCTTCTGGCTCCTTAGCACTTGGAGGTTAATTCCAGTATGGCGCCACCTTGTGCTGAAAAGGGAGAAGAGCCTGCTCTCTAGCTGGCACATTGGGTCGTCTTTCTTCACCTCCTTTCTTGCTCAGGGAACGACCGGGTCTTGTGACCTCATCTCTCATCCCATCATCTCAGTTGCTAAAGGGGCCCTAGGAAGAAGGTGTCTGATGGTATTGATGCTTTCCTAGTTTCTGTCCAGCTCCAAGATCCCCCAGGAGCCGGTGGTGCTGGTGCACGCCTTTAATCCCAGCAGAGGCAGGCAGAGCTCTGTGCTTTCGAGGCCAGCCTGGTCTACAGAGTAAGCTCCAGGCCAGTCAGGGATACACCGAGAAACTCTGTCTCAACACCCCGCCCCCCCAAAAAAAAAGATTCCCCAGGAAACACAAGTGCATGAGATGCCCCTGAGAGTGAGTAAAGCATGCTCTTGGTGAGGACTGTCTTACACTGTTGCTCCTAGTTGTTTGTGAAAAGCCCCTCGTAGCTTCCCTGAGAAGGAAGTGCAGTTCCCCACACTCACCCCTACCGCCTGTCCAGCCTCCACAGATACAGACCAAAGCATAAAGCATGGAAGGCCAATGGCTGAAAACTCACTCCCACATTTCAAACTTAAACCACAAATCCTTGTTTGGGATGATTCAAAGGTAAAAGAAGATAGGCCGGGTGACAAAGGACACCAGGAAAAGAAAATGAGGCATCCTCACGGAAGGACACAGGCATCTTGCTAATTGTCGAGTGACACATGACCACATGCTTTCTTGCAACAAAGAACCTCAAGACCACTACTGTGGGGCCAAGGAGGAAAACCTGGTTTCTGCACAGTTACTCCCTGTTGGGGTGTCTGTGCCTGAGATGCCCCTGTTAATATCTCCAAAGACACAATTTTGCCTTCTTGCTTAGGAAGGGTACTACTAAGCCTTAAAGTCATACCAAAAGCATAGAAGCCTCTGGACACCAGTCTCCGCCCTGTTGTGTATTTGATGTTAGTTTTACTTGATTTGGTGTCTGTTCTCCACTCATGTTCTGAGTTTGGTTCTTGTTATAAAGCATTAGGAAACAGGTGTCACGAATGCTTGAATGGTATCTAAAAATGTCAACTTTACCACTACTTTCATGCTTCTTTCTGTCTGCATTAGGAATTAAATGCAGTCTTCCTGTGCTTAATTTTCAGAATAAATCTTTTCTTTCAGTTGGGGATGGCAGGCCAACAAGGAAAGGTCTCTGACAGGGTCAGAGTACTGCTTCTCTGGGGACCACCTTCCCCCCGGGGTCATACCAGGCTCGGAGCACTGATAAACAGATGGGAAATTCTTGCAGCCAAATTATAAGCAGATAACATTCCAGTGTCACATGTTCAAGCCCTGCATTGAATACATTTGATTACATGTCAGCATTTCTGAGTCAGCTTTCCTCATCAACCTGTGTTCCTCTTATTCATCTACACATCTGACCTCTGCTGAGTGCCCTGCAGGGCCAGGGTGTGTTGTACTGCACACAGTACCTCACTTGCTCAGGCTGAGCATTATGCGGTGTTATAGCAAGGGAACACAGTAGTCATGGAACTATTGGAGGGTCACCAATTATCAGCCAGTGGACCAGGACTCACAGGCAGGCCTTACCCGACATGTGCAGCGGTTCCACGGCCAGCAGGGCTTCCCATGCCTAGGCCTGTGGATAACATGGGCTCCGTAATGCTCTCCACAGGGAGTTCCTGCAGATCGCATGTGAATTCATGGACATGTACCTGGAAAAACTAGATGCCATGAGCTAATGGCCTCTGCCTATGAAAACTATAAGAAATTGTCTTGCTAAGCAAAACAGGCTCATGAGAGGTAGCAGCAAGCTTACAGTATCCTAATCTTCAACTGCTTTTGAATCCAAAAATAAGGACTATGAAGCTGAGGCAGGGGTAAAACCTTACAAAATCACTACCCAAAGGCCAAGGGCGAATGAAGCTTTGTCTCCTGGAAAATACGAGACAGGAGGGCTACCCTCCTTGTAAACAAATGTTACCAGCTTGAGGAGGAAAACCTTACTGTGCAATAGCTCCCAGGGCAGATCATGGCCACACCTCCCTCTTCTGGCATGATTAAGAACTGCAGCTTCTGATGAGATTGCTGCACCCACAGTCAGGCTGTATTTTGTCTTCCTCTATTTTAGAACCTGAACTCTTTACCTCTGTGGGTGGAAGCTATTATGCTGCTTTTAGCTGGCCAAAGAAGCAAAGAACTATTTGGCTTCAGTGTCTCCTTTGATAAATTGGAAATTCTAAGTACTTCGACCCTCCTTAATTGAACCCCAATCTCTTACTCTGTGAGTTCAAGACCAACCTAATCTACACAGCAAGTTCCAGGGAAGCCAAGCCCAATAAGTGAGAGCCTGTATCAAAAGAATGAAAAACAAAGGCCAAAGATTACTATTATCATTAAGAACTTGAAGCAGTCGCAGCCTCTGCGAGGCATGATTGTGCATACCTTTAATCCCAGCACTCAGGAGGGAGAGGCATGTGGATTTCTGAGTTTGAGGCAAGAAGGAGGAGGAGAAAGGAGGGAAAAGAAAAGAGAAGCAAGAACTCCACCTTTCTTAAATTTATTTTTTACAGTTATCACCCCCCAGTGTGTGTGTGTGTGTGTACACCAACGTCACAAGATGACTTGTAGAAGGAGTCGTGACCTTAAACACCTTTATCCACTGTGCCAACTCACTGGCACCAAATCTCACCAGTCACCTAATTTCACTGTCTTGAAAACATAATCAAGACACATCGGTATCACATTAATCACTACTGTACTAAACTGCTGTGCTGCTGTGGGTCTCCTTTATAATCATTCATGTGCTCACATCCCTGAACAAGTGTGTCAAAACACAGGTCAAAACTTCATATTGGAACATGTCTCTTACCACTGAGCAATCAATCCCAGGGGCTGAGTGCAGGGCTAACTCCGCTTTCCTAGCTGCCGACTGAATGCCCTCTTAACCACTGCCACGTGCCACCTGTACTTGTGAACCACGGACAGGTCTAAATGTCCCCACTGCTCACTTTCAGTCCGTGTCACAGAACAGTAATCTTGGTTCTCAGAAATGATGTTTTATGGGACAGATTATTGGACTTTCTGATAAAAACCAAGTCTAGAGCCCCAAGAAAGATAAAAACAAAGCACACTGGACCTCACACATGTTTCATATACATATTTATATATATTTCATGTACAAAGTTACATTCCGAACCCCAGGGATTCCATAATAGAAATAAATACTGAAATAACTACATTGCTAAATGAGCTTTTTACGAATAGAAACAAAGCCTCAGCATCTAAGAGATAGCAAGTGGGCCGTTCTAGAGCCCAAGTTTATGAGGCAAGGAAAGTTCTGGATGTCTAGGACAAAAACAAATTTGGGACATAAACAGTTAAAATATATTCAAATATTGAGAAATATATGACAAAATTATTAATAAAACTTCATTTTTAAGAGAAAGAAAAAGACAATTAGTGTTACAGAATAGCACAACCCTGTTAGAAAAGCATTTATGATTTCAACATTTATTTCCTTCTCTTCCCATCTTATAAAGTGGGACACAATCAGCCCCTTCCCCACATGATCAATTAAGAAACCTAAATCTGGTCAAGTCCTTTGGTAATAGTCATAATACTTACTAGGAAATAAATATCCATTTCCATGGCATTTACAAGACACATATTCTTTTTAGATTAATATGAGGCATTTTGTTCTGTTATGAAGGCTGCATGTTAAGTGGTCTCTCCTCGACTTCACAAGAAATGAACAATGCTGCAACTGAGAGTGCATTAACCTCTCCACAGCAAACACATTCCATCTGAGTAGTGATGCACTGCATGCTCTGTGCTGAAATGTTTTACGCTCCCAGCAAGCTGCAACTTGTAGGAGATTTTTCCAGTTTGGAATCTATACACGCAGTAAGAGAAGGATATTCTCAAAACTGAGGTCTAGAAAACAGTCTGCTTTTGCCTCACAGAGATATTAGCCTGTACTACCTAGCACATTGAGACACACAATGCTGCTGCTGCTTTTATAGACCAGCCATGGCTGCACATTTGTCAGCTCATATAGTTCAGCCTCAGAGAGAAGCCAGATGTAACCAATGACAGCTCTCAGTGCTCTGCCTTCTTCCTCCCAAAGTCAGTTTTTTGCATGGGAGACTGCCCAGAGCACTCAAGCCCTCCCTGTCCTGTGGGGACTATGGCATTTTAGCCCCTTTCACTGCTTGCAAGCAGCTTACATTCTGGTATTTTTTCCAAAAACTACCCCTTGACCAAAATAAACATTCCAAGAGTGACTGCTATGGAGGGACGAGGAAGAGAACTGGAGTTACAAACACAAACACAACCCTTAAAGCAGCCGCTGCAGGTACGTCTTGAGCTAAAATCACCACACCTACAGTCTGAGTGAAGTCAACGGCATTAAGTCTCAAAGAAACAATTAGAACCAGAAAGAAACAATGGCTGTTTCTTCTTTACCTTTTGACTTCCTGAGTTATGCTGCACCGCACAAACACGAAAAGATCTTCCAAACAACAACGAGGGGTCTGACTCTAGGACAGTTCTTGGGATTAAAATTCCTCCAAACTTTGGTGTCTCCTTATGAATTTATATACTTCCAATAAATGTTAACAGTATTTATTAAAAAGTATTTGCCCCAAATAACTCAGACTTGAAATAAAGACATAGCAAACAAGCTATGGAACAGTGATCTGCTCTGAAAAAAATGAATAAGTAGATCAAAATATTATCCTCTATGATAACATAATATGCTTTATCACAACAGGTGTTTTTCCTTTAAAACACACAGGGGCCACAGTTTAGAGTGTGCCCAATGTGCTTATGATACAAAAGCTTCCCATGCTCACTAGGTCCCATGTATTTTAGGATCTAGCCTAATCATGTATATGAAAAAAAATCACTTTTACAGATAATTTTGTATCACAGTCTGGGGAGGAAATCCCTGGTACTGAAGAATGCTTAGACAAGCTGGGTGTGGTGGCTCACGCCTATAATCCCAACATTTGGGAGGCAGAGGCAGGTAGATCTCTGTGAGTTTGAGGCCAGCCAGGTCTACAGAGTAAGCTTCAGGCCAGCCAGAGATACACTGAAAAATCCTGTCTTTAAAAATAAAACAAAACAAAAAACAAAAACAAAACAACAAAAACATTAAAAAAAGAATGCTCAGACAATTAGAAAAACCTGTGTTTGAGTTTTGTCTATGAAGTGGTCCTTCCAATGACCAGAGGATCTGTTTTCTGTTATTTATTTACTTATTAGGTTTTTCGAGACAAGCTTTCTCTATGTAGCCTTGGCTGTCCTGGACTCGATTTGTAGAGCAGGCTGGCCTCGAACTCACAGAGGTCATCTGCCTCAGCCTCCAAAGTGCTGGGATTAAAGGAGTGTGCCACCATGCCGGGCTGTATGTTTTTATTTTTAAAATAGTACATAACATTATGTTTTACTTTGCTTGTGGCAGTGGGAAAGAAATGATAAATCATACGTTTTCAGAAAGCTTGAGTGAGGAGGTTAAACAAGAAACCCTATAGCATCCGGGTTTTTGAAAACTCGTAAGGTTATCATCAGTTAAAACTAGATTTGAACCTACTTTTTCAAATGGACATTGAGAGTGGAAAGACTAATGCTGACTTTGCTAGCTTCACAGCACTTCCCTTGGAGATGGCATTTTAAGCAGGGTACAGATGCTGAAGCATTATTTATGCCAAGCAAGCATCGGTGTTTGATAGTTTTATACAGAACAAAAGAAATCAACTTTCCTAATCATTCTGCGTTCAGCTAATTGGGCCAACCCCACAGCCACCACACTCAACAGCTTAAGAGTGGCCTAGGAACATTTAGCTAACAGGTACATTTTTTTTCCCCCATGGAAAAAATTGAATCAACTACCACCATTGTCTAGGACAAGGAATACAAAGCAGTTTCCTTTTAGAACATCCTTCCAATGTTGAAGTATCCTCTACATTTCCCAGAATATTTCCTAAACTTCAAATAATACATTTCTTAAATGTGAGGATGAAAATGGGTAAAATTAGTTTAAAAAACGACACTATTCAGAGAAGTAGGCTTCATAAATTTAGAGTTCTAATGAGACAGGAACAAGAGATTTTATTTAAATAGTGTAGCCTTAATTTCTTTAATATAAAACCCCCCAAATCTGATGAAAACAAAGTTTTATATACCATATAAACAAGATTTGTCAGAATTGAAAGTGAAAGTTAAAGTAATTTACAGTCAGCTCTTAGCCCTCTTGGGACATTTAGATAAATCCTGATAATCCATCTGTTATTAGTGTGTCAATTCTATAATACACTGGGAAAACTCTCTTGTACTTCGTGGTACAGTTCCATTTATTAAGTCTTTCCATTAGTTCCATTATTAGTGACAGCTAAAGCATGACCTCATCAATTACGTGAGTGACATTAGACTGTGGCAGAGCAAACCACATCAGGATTGCTTTCTGTAACTCACCAGTTTGCAGAAAGTAAACATTCTTTGATTTGTTCATGATATACTGAAATTTCCCATTAACACTGGTGCAGTAAACTAGCTTGCTCCTCTGTACTGTTACCATAGGACAGATTTTGAAATATAAAGGTAACAGGGAAAAATGCTCACATATTATGTGGTCTTTCACAAAAAGAGCATTAAATAAAGGGAAAATAAACCATGCAGAAGAGGCAGCTTTCTCGTCTCCACCTGTCTGTTATGGACTCATTCATTGCTGCACATCACTTGCCACACTATGAGGTGACTCCTTTCTGCTTTGGTGACTGAAGGCTCCAGTGGAAGATCCTCTCCAAGAAGTTCAGATTCTCCACCTTCATCACCTAGTGGAACATAAGGAAACGGACGTTAGGGTGAAGACAGAAAACTCAGAATGATGTGAACGGGACTCATAGTTAGTCTGTGAGCACAATGCAAAAAGCTGGTTTGATTTCTACTGCAGAGAACACAGTGAAGAATCCCAGGGGGCTGGAGACACAAGAGACGGCTCAACAACTACAGCACTTGATAATCCGAACTGGAGAGATGGCTCAGAGGTTAAGAGCACTGACTGTTCCTCCAAAGGTCCTGAGTTCAATTCCCAGCAACCACATGGTGGCTCACAACCATCTATAATGTGATTTAATGCCTCTTCTGGTATGCAGGCTTGCACTGTTTACATAATAAATAAATAAGTTTTAAAAAAAAACCAAGAGCACTTGGTTGTCTTTCAGAGGACCGTCACCTATGTTGGGCAGCTCACAACCATCTCTGACTATGGTTCCAGGGGATAAGACTCCTCTTTCTTGCTCCTAAGGGTACCCATATACACATGGTGTGCACACAAATGAAAAAAAAAAAGTAAAAGAAGAGTTGGGGGCCAGTGAGGTAGTTTACTCGGTAAAAGCATTTGCCACCATATTGTGGAAGGGGAGAATTAATTCATACAGACTTCCCTCTGATCTCCATATATATGCTATAGTGTATGCACATGAACACACACATACACATTAAATGTAACAATGACAAAAAATAGGAGAGCCAGAACCTTCACCTGTAACCCCCCACAGCAGCAAGTGCCTGACTTCTGAAATTCCCTATTCCTTTCATGCATGAAGGCTAGTTCACAATACTGTGCTGGACAGACATTACAATATGTCTGTTCAGTAATGATAATAAAAATGAGAGACGAAAAAGCAAATATATCCAGTTCTGTGTTTTTCCAAAATGGACATTCTACTCCTGTTGATTTCAAATTAAGAAAGTGTGAGTATGGAGCGCACTAACTAAGGCCCAGCAAGCCCGGCTGACTCTCGGTGAGCTGGGGGCGTCCTCCATCTGAGATGGCGAGTCTGCCCCGGCACTGCTGCTCCTCCCCACGAGCTCACAGCAGTCAGCTCTGCTGTGCAGAGCAAGGTTATTCTGGTACAATCTAGCTGACAACTTGTGTAGTGGGATGGATTTTTCAGCAGAATCCTAAAAATGTGCACACTAAGAAACAAAGATAATCCACCGATGTACTGGAATTTTGTAATGTTTCCATTTGAGTTTAGCAGAAGAAAATGACACTATTGACTAAAAATAGAGGAAGAGAAATTACAGAATATACAAACTTTTCTCTGCAGGCCAACCCTCCCCACCCCACCCCCGACCACGCCTACAAAATGGCTTTTTCACAGCAATGTCAAAATATAGTGAGCACACTCAGGTCAAAAGACAAGCTTTCTCCAACTAAAATATAATCATATATTTAAGGAAAAATAAGTTTGGCTCTTTTTTGTTCTTGTTTTTTTAAGACTTATTTATTTTTATTTTATGTACATGGGTGTTTTGCTTGCATGTCTGTGCACCATGTGTATGCAGTGCCCAAGAAGGCCAGAAGAGGGTATTGGCTCCCATAGACCTGTAGTGAACTTCCTTGTGCATATTGGGGATATAGCAGGGGACCTCTGGAAGAGCAGCAAGGGCTTTTAATCACTGAACCATTTCTCCAGCCCCAAGTTTGGCTCTTAAATTTTAAATATTTATAATGGGCCAGGTGTTGTGGAGCATGCCTTTAATTGTGGCACTCCAGGCAAAGGTAGGCAAACTTCAGCAAGTTCTAGGCCGGCCTGGTATAGTCAATTGCAAGCCAGCACGGCCACACGATGAGACCCTATTTCAAAAGACAAGGGCAACAGCAAACTACAATGGTAAAGATCAAGTGGCTGGGACAAAGGTTGCTGGTTACTTGCTTTCCGAGCTGTTTTGAAGACTGTTACTATCTTGTTCCCCAGGCTCCCTATATCCTACAATTTAGGATAAGCCCTTACAAATGCAGGATTGCTGGGATAAATTCCTATTGTTAAAACATTACAGAAAATAAGAACAGCAATAAGGTTTAACTCAGGGGTTCTTTTGTTTGTTTGTTTGTTTTTTGAGATAGGGTTTCTCTTTGTATCCCTGGCTGTCCTGGACTGGCTTTGTAGACCTGGCTAGCGTTGAACTAATAGCAGTTCACCTGCCTCTGCCTCCCCAAGTACTGGGATTACAAGCGTGCACCACCAAGCCTGGCTTATTTTGGTTTTTTGAGATATCAGTTCACTTTGTACCCCTGGTGTCCTGGAACTCACTGAGCAGACCAGGCTCCATCTGTCCCCGCCTCCCAGGGTGCCAAGACTAAAAGCGTGTACTACCATGTTTTGTTTTTAAAAACAACATATTCACTATTAAAATTAGCATTTGCTTAAAAAAACAAGTGTATTTTCCAGGCTGGATTGCTAGAGATACTGCCAAACCTGGTTAAGCAATTTTTATGCTATTTTCAGAATCTGCAATGGTATTTGGTGGAGGTGGAGAACTGCAGAGATCTGACTAGCATATTCTTTAGTAATATTCCAACTGCTACACTGCACTCCAAGGAAAAGCTACAACAATCACCCCATGGAAGGGAGTCTCTACAATTCCTTTCAATAAAACAGTGCTGTGCCAGTAGTCAATTGCTTTAAAATGCTTTAAAACTCTGGTGTTTTTGCTGGCATCAAACTCTAAAATGTACATTAATACCTCTGGCCCACAGAAGTATGCTGAGAGCCTTTGGCATTACATGTTCTGGTTTATACTGAACACCTGTGTACACTATCATTGATAAGAACCTTTGATAAGACACCTTTATTGTATTCTCTACAATAAAATGCTAAGACACTTATTAGGCTAGTGTGTTTCTTTGTAGCAAGCACACATTTGTACAGCACTTCTTCCTTCCCTGTCTTTGGGCTGCTTCCATTTAGTGCTCTGAGTGTGACCCTCCCACACCTACTAGCTAATGATTCCTCATGGTGCTACTTCTGTCTCCACCATTACTAGCCAACTCAGATACCCACTTTTTCTTCTCTTCTTTTTTTTGTAGATAGAGTTTCTCTATGAAACAGCCTTGGCTGTCCTCGTAATTGCTTTTGTAGAATCAGGCTGGCCTTGAACTCACAGAGATCTGCCTGCTTGCCTCTGCCTCCTGGGTGCTAGGATTAAAGGTGTGTGCCACCATACCTGGTCTTAACTAATTATTTTTACTTATTTTGTGTGAATTGGCATGAGGGCGTCAGATCCTCTGGAACTGGAGTTACAGACAGTTGTGAGCTGCCATGTGGGTTCTCTGGAAGAACAGACCTCTTAGCCACTGAGCCATCTCTGCAGCCCAGATATCCACCTTTTCTAACTCACTGCACATCTCTTGTCTTTAACCTAAATACCTTCTCCCCAAATCTAGCCACATTATTCCGCCATTTCAAGTTCTGCAATTCTCCTTTGCTTGAAAAATAAGTACGAACTTTTCTTGGTGTCATGCTTTGAATGAAAATGGCCCCCACAGACTCACAGGGAGTGGCCACATTGGAGGTGTGGCCTTATTGGAGGAAGTGTGTCACATGGGTGGCTTTGAGAATTTAGATGCTCCAAGCAGCCCCAGCAGCTGAAGCCCACAGAGCAGAACTCTCGGCTCCTTTTCCAGCAGCACTGTGCCTGCCTGTGTGCCACAAAGCTCCCTGCCAGAATGATAACAGACTCACCCTCTGAATGGTAAACCAGCCCCAACTAAATGCTTTCCTTTTTAACAGCTGCTGTGGTCATGGTGCCTCATCACAGCAATAGAAACCCTAACTAAGATACTGGGAAAATACTTTCTATTTCTTTTTCCTTTCTGTTAAAACACACAGACACACACACAGACACACACACACACACACACACACACACACACACACACACACACACACACTCTCTCTCTCTCTCTCTCTCTCTCTCTCTCTCTTTCTCTCTCTCTCAATGAAGGTCTTCCATAACTAATCTCACCTTCCTTCTGGATGAAAAGTCTGTACTGTGTTACCAGTTTTTACAAAGACTTTCTTCAACCATCTTCTAAGATGGTTTTACCTGTCCAATAACCCTTCAGTCAAACTGGTGATATGACACGCTCAGTGAAGCATCTGTCTAACAGACATGAAGTCCTGGTTTTAATACCAAACACTGGAAAGCAAACCAACCCCACGCAACAAGCAAATGAAACTAAATCACGTCAGTCAAGCCTTTTTCAAAAAACAAAAACAAACAAACAGAACTTAGGAATTGCTGATCCCCAGCCTGAGCTCAGCAGCCTGTTCCCTAACATAACCTTTTAGATTAACACTACTTATTCAAAGGTGTGTACTGCCATGCCTGGCCTTTTTTCCTTCCTTCCTTATTTCTTTCTTTTCTTTCTTTCTTTCCTTCCTTCCTTCTTATTTTGTGTGAATCGATGTGAGGGTGTCAGATCCCCTGGGACTAGAGTTTAACTGATACATTTCTTTTCTGCCTTATCTTCCCACCACGGGAAGAACTAACAGCTCTCCACTGGAGAATTTACAGTATTTTAACTTGATAACAACATCAGCTCTGTATCATTCTATAAAACCTATTGAAAGGAAGCAAGCGTGGCAAAGCACACCTTTAATCCCAGTGTTTGAGAGGCATAGGCGGGTGGATCTCTGAGGCAAGTCTGGTCTACAGAGCGAGTTCCAGGACAGAAAGAAACAAATCTATTAAAAAGGGACTAGTGACTTAATTAATTTTAAGACTGTCAGGCACAAGGTGAGAAAGTGACAGATAAACAATGCTTTATGAAGTATTTTTATTTCACCTTTTGGCGAGAAAACAGGTTCTTGTGAGTGGATAGTTCGCTCAAGGGCTTATGTTTACAATTCTTCAGCTCGTCACATGAACCTTCACATACACCTTTGGCAATTTATAACACTCTTTCAAAGGAATGTTTTTTGGTATGAAAGAAACACAAACACACATATATAATAGATATGTAGAAACAGTGCAATATGCAAAAATCCTTTTTTAAGTAAAAGATTCAAAGAGAAGTTAGAAATCATTATCAGTGATTTCTTATTCATTGTTGGTAAAAACCCAACTTACAGAGCACAGTGAAAACTGACCTCCCAGAACAAAGACTTACCCATCCGGAAGTCAATGTAGCCTTCTCCTCCGCTGATGACAAGCATGGACTTCAAGGGCGTCTGGCTACTGGGCTCCTGTGCAGATGACCCTGCTTTGTCAGCTGTTAAATCTGCTCCACTACCGCTACTTTGTGGGCTGATGACCTGACCTGTGTTGCACAGAAACAGAACAGTGAGGTAGGAATGCTATAGTTTTCTACACCCTTTCAAAGTTAAGTAAATTACATGGTTGACTAATGACTATAATTGCAGAACAAGGAAGGGTATGGCAGAGGATAGTCATGAGCTCAAGGTCAGTGTAGACTACAGAAATCTTGATAAAAAAAAAATAGAACTTAAGCTGGACAATATTCTGACTGCCTTTAGTGTAAGGGCTCAGGAGGCAGAGGCAGGAGGATTACTGTGAATCGAAGATCAGCCTGCTCAAGGAAGTGAATTTAAGGCCAGCCAAGCATGCACAGTGAAATCCTGCCTCAAAAAGGTTAAATAAATGAAAATGCAAATATTTAAAACACACACACACACACACACACACACACACACGTATTCAACATCAAGGTACTAGAAACACTGGTAGGCTCTAGATGATCAGAAAACCATTATATGAAGTTTTAAGAACACAAATGAAAAATCTGGAGTAAACCAATTTCAAAGTCAACAGGAGTAGATGTCCAAGGTCCAGTGGAGATGCGTGTATGGCCAGGTGGATGCTCACTGGCTGCTCCCAACTACACTGCTCTACTTTTTGATCTGAGGGGCAATAGAAAGTTCCCCTTCTAACGGTAAACATTAGTGTTTAAGACAGAAAAATCTTTCCTTAAGCCTAGGAATTGCATTTTTGTTGTGGTTTGAAAAAGAAATGTCCCTTATAGGCACAACTATGTGAACACATCGTTCCCAATTAGTACAACTGCTTAGGGGGGTGGTGTAAGCTTGCTGGAGGAAGTAGAGCACTAAGAGCAGGAGAGCTCAGAGCTTGCTCTACTTTCAGGATGCTCTCTCTGTTTTGTGGCTGCAGTTAAAGATGTAATCTCAGCCCCAGTGTGGTGACACACAGCTTTAATCACAGTACTCATGAGGCAGAGGTAGAAGGATCGCTGTGAGTCTGAGGCCAGCCTGGTCTACAGAGTGAGTTCCAGAACAGCTATGGCTACAGAGTGAGAGACCCTGACTCAAAAAAGAGCAAAGTTGTAATTTCTTAGCTTCCTGCTGTCACACTATCCCTACTGTTATAGATTCTAAAATCCTTTCTTTTCTAAGTTGCCTTTGTCACAGCATTTTATTACACCATAGTAAAGTAATACGAAGTTCATAATATTCCAAATCTATGCCCTTTTCTTTTATAGTTAAGAAAAGTATGTTGGGTTTTTTTTTTTGTTTTGTTTTGCTTGTTTGTTTTTGTCCTGGACTTGCTTTGTAGACCAGGCTGGCCTCTAACTCACACCATTTGCCTGCCTCTGCCTCCCAGAGTGCTGGGATTACAGGTATGTGCCACCGCACCTGGCTTATTTTTTTTTAACTTAGAGTATACATATAAAATTGCTGCTACATGTACCATTTGTTTTAAAGTTCAAATTCTAAGATAGAATTCTTTGAGTATGAAATGGCATGGAAGAGAGAAACCTTTACATATCATTCACAATAGGAACAACTGAACAATCTCCAAGACATTCCTCTTAGAGAGCTTAGACCATGGGCTGGGGACGTAGCTCGGAAGCAGAGTGCTTGCCTAGCATGTGTGAGGGCCAATGTCCAATCCCTAGAGCTAGGGGTGGTGGTGTGTACATGTGTGAGAGAGACACAGATAAAGAAAGCTTTGACTATGAAATACTTTTTCCTTTTTCAGAATCTGCCGTCCTTTGGTCAACTCTCACAAACCATATGTCTCTAGTCACTAGCAGAACACTATCATATGATGTGATACACTATAATTCCACATTTTTAACTGAAGGTGAACGGGGTAGTATGATGGATCCCCATAAGGCTTCATGACTGCATTAGTGAAGCTTACTCTGGAAGCCATCAAGCCTGCTAGGAACAACTTCTGCAGCAGAAGGCAAAGCATGAATGAAACTAATACAATTTCACCCTTAAGGCTAAGTGGCCTATGACAAACAACAACATTACTAACTCCACTTTCAGATTCATACTCAAAGGAGAAGTCTTCCACATACACAGTAAGAAGGCTCAACACTGGGAGATGGGCGGCTCAGTTGGTAAAGTGCCTGATGCACAACTGAAGACCTGAGCTTGGATCTCCAGCATATACATAAAAAGTTGGACAAGAGCCAGGCACGGTGGTGCACACCTGGAATCCCAGCACTGAGGGAGGCAGAGGCTGTGAGTTCAAAGCCAGCCTGTCCAGGACAGCAAAGGCTACAGAGAGAGAAACCCTGTCTCAAAAAATCCAACCAAACAAAAAGTTGGCAAGGTGGGCTTGTGTATACTGGTGCTGGGGTGCAACTGCAGATGTGTAGGTGTATAGGCAAGTGATACCTGGAACTCACTGATCAGCTAGTCTAGGTAATCAATCAGTTCTGGATTCAAAAAATATGGTAGAGAGCAACTGAGGAAGGCACCTGACATTAACCTCGGCCTTTACACATATGCAAGCATACACACATATACACCACTACCACCAACACACACACACACACACACACACACACACACACACACACACACACACACGGTATGGTAAAGCACATCTGTTATTCCAGCACCCAGGAGGCTGCATTAGGAGAGTTCGAAGGCAACTTGGGCTATACAGTGTTCCAAGCTAGTCTTACTCTGTAGGTGGACTGTGGTATTTCTGGCTGGCCTTAAAGTCACTATGTAGCTAAGGATGACTTTGAATAATATACTGTGACAAAATATTACCATTGATATTCAAAAGTAAGCAATGTTCCCAAAAATATCTGTTCTAGGGAGTAGAGGAGAGATTGCAAAATAACTTCATTCACGAAAATTTTTTGTTTGTTTGTTTTTGTTTTTCGAGACAGGGTCTTGCTGTATTAGCCTTGGCTGTCCTGAACTCACTTTGTTGTTGTTGTTTTTAAAAGATTTATTTATTTTAGGTATATGAGTACACTGTCTTCATGCATACCAGAAGATGGCATCAGATTATATTGTAGATGGTTGTGAGCCACCATGTGGTGGCTGGTAATTGAACTCAGGTTCTCTGGAAGAGCAGCAAGTGCTCTTAACTGCTGAGCCATCTCTCCAGCCCCCCTGGACTCACTTTGTAGACCAGGCTGGCCTTGAACTCACAGTGATCCGCCTGCCTCTGCCTTCTGAGTGCTGGGATTAAAGGCGTGCGCCACCACGCCCGGCCACGTAATCTATTTTATTTCAATCATAGCTCCATTCCAGAACTTCCTTAAGCGCTACATTGAAATTGTGGGTAATCCTAGTAATTTAGTGTTTGGAGAGGTGGTGAACCACAAGGAAGATAGATATTTCAACAGACTAGTCTAACTCACCTGGAACTGCCACAAAGAATTTCACAGCATCCCGGTGCCCGTGGAAACAAAGCTGTGCATGTGCCATTGAACAGTAGGGTATAAATGTCCCTGGGGTTACTTTATCACTGTTCTCATCACCATAAACACGGATTACACTTCCAGGACGATTACCTGGAGTCCCTGAGGTTTTATTTGCTGCAAAGAGAAAAACCAAATACCAAGTATTTTCCTCTAGAATATAGTACTGAGGCACGAGGTTACTGGTTAATCCTTATGACATTATCTAAGAGCTACAGCCAGTAGAGATAACATAAGTGCAGCAACGCCAGCTCAAGGCAAAGCTGGAAAGAGATACAGCATGCTAGTTATTTTTAAGTACCTCAGTAATGGAGTAGGGGATTTTGCCAGTCTAGCAATGACTATGCTTCTATTAAATCGAGGGAAACCATTACAGTAAACAAAACAGAACTGAATCATAGTTAAATCTGTTAAGTTTTGTTTTATAGTCCTTATTAAAGGAAACTAAGCATTATACAAACTATAGTACAAAGGTGCATTCTTAGATAAGATCTCTATAGTTCATCTTCTGCCCCCTCCCCAGTAAGGGGTGGGAAAGCTTTGCTGTAAAGTACCCAGGCACCACCATCCAGAAGCTTGTGTTTATGCCAGGCTGACAGTTCGCTGGATTCCTATATAATAGCCAGACTTACAAAATACCCCCAATTCCATGGGTAAGTGAATGAAAGAAACATGAAGGGTAATAAGAGTCAATAATGTAGATTAATGACAGGTTTAAGAGATGTTTCATGTTTTTATTGGAAGGAAAACCAAGTCTGAAAGAAAGTTTAGCTGCAACAAAAGATGATCAATAGACTAAGCTGCTGAGCAGTTGGTGGCTATGTAACAAACGTTTTAAAGTAAAACAAAACAAAAACAAACAAACAAAAAAAACAAAACCTGCTGCAATGCAGTGACTGCGAGTGGGTGACACTGAACAACAGTCAAAAGGGTGTTCTAGAGAAGAGAAGACAGCCTCACAGTGGCTCTGAGAAGCCAGGAAGAGGTTTTGTTCTGGATCTGCACTTACCCCTCAGCCCCAGTAAACGTCCCTGGTGGAGGATTACCGCTAAAGTGAGAAAGGAGGAGAGGGGACATGGGGAGGTGCACGAGAGGAAGGAGAAGCATTACTGTGAGCCACCACTCAGCCACTTCTGCGTGGCCCTCCTCAGTCATGCCAACCTGGCAGAACAGCAAATGATGTGACTTCTTACCAAGGCCTCTACAAACAAACACTCTGCTCAAAAACGACGGCTGGATTTATTATGATGCATGCATATGAAGTCACTTCAGTGAAACAGAATCAAACCCTTAAGAACTGATGTAGAGTGCATACTAAAATTCTCTTTGTCAGTGTACCCAAAAGAAATTCCCTCTAAATAATTAGGCTAAATGTAACCCTCTTTTAAAGAGAAAGGTTATCTAGCCATTCGGAATGTCTCAGGTTTAAGAAGTGCTTTGAACATGTAGACCTGTAAGTGACTGCACAAAAAACACAGACTCTTTAAGGGCTCCAAACCCACCTTCTGGTGTTCCTTCCTCCCTTCCACTGAACAAGGTAATTAATTAACTATTTGATGAACTTAAGGCATTCTCCCCGCCCAACTATTCCTTGCCAGTGCATTTTGCAACATAAAATACTTAATGGATGATCAATGTAATAGAATACTATGAGGAACATACAAAGTACATTTTGTTCTCCAAAATAATAAAGCACATTCCTTTCAAACAGACAGCCTGTCTTCAGTACAAGGAAAGGCTCAGTGATCTGAGACTTCTCCCACAAGTTAAAAAACAATCTCAAATACAACAAATGGGATAGCCATAACTACTAGCCAGAGTGAATGAAAACTATGATGAATGAAATGCAGCACTTCTGAATGCTGGTATAACAAAGGTGAAGAGAAATGGACCTTTTATTTCAAGATGAAATAGTGCTGTGACTCCATAACTGAGAGGAAGAGCTTCCTACAATGAGAACGCTGAGAAACGGACAATGGCCCAGATACTTACAAGCTGATTCTGGAGAGTTTATAAACTGATTTCTGCATTGTCACAGGTCTGCCAAAATCTAAACAATTCCTTCAGTCTGAATTCTGGGCATCACTATTTCCTGCAATTCTTTGACTTGTGACAGTTATTTTAAAATATACTTACTTTCTGTTAATGGGATGGAGATAATGACACCGTTTCCTGTCCCCACCCACAAACGATTGCAGGACACCATAAGAGCTGTTATCCTCACAAAAGAGAAGCCCAGTTTTCCAGTGCCTGTAGGGGAGGGGGAAGAAAAACTGTTTGAGAAACTAGAGCAAATGGTGTTTCAGATTCTAAATCCCCAGGAGTCTCTGGTTTAAAAACCACAAAGAAAAAAGTGTGCTGAAAAGGAAAGTTGTGTGTGTGTGAGAGACAAGTCTCATGGCATGTGTAGGGTGGCTCTGAACTATGAAGCTAAGGCTAACCCTGACCTTGTGATTCTTCTGCCTCTATCTCACAAGTGGTATGATTGATTATAGGTGAATGTTGGGATTGTGGGTGGACACCACCATGCTCAGCTCAAAGCAAATTCTTATCCCTACCCAGATCTAGCCAGTGGACAGGACATTCTCCACAGCTGAGTGGAGAGTGGGATATGACTTCCACACGAACTCTGGTGCCTCATATTTGACCACGTCCCCTGGATGAGGAGACCTGGTGGCACTCAGAGGAAGGATAGCAGGCTACCAAGAAGAGACTTGATACCCTAAGAGCATATACAGGGGGAAGAGGTCCTCCTCAGTCACAGTCATAGGGGAGGGGAGTAAGGGGAAAATGCGAGGGAGGGAGGAATGGGAGGATACAAGGGATGGGATAACAACTGAGATGTAATATGAATAAATTAATAAAATACATTTTTAAAAAATAAATTAAAAAAAAGCAAATTCTTATTGGTTTTATTATTTGATAAGTCAAGGCTAATGAAAAAAGAAAATTCTACAAGCCAGGCACAGTGGCACACATGGCAGAGGCAGGTGGATCTCTTTGAGTTCGAGGCCAGCCTGGTCTACAAAGTGTGTCCAGGACAGCTACGACAACACAGAGAAACCCTGTCTTGAAGAAAACCAAAAATAAATAAACAAACAAATAAAAAGCTACATATGGCTGGCTTTATCAACCAGGAAGAAAGTACAAAGAAAATAGGTTAGAAGTACTGGGATATCATATAAAACTTAGAATAAACAAGTTTTTATATTTTAAGAGAATTTTTTATAAGTGATTTCAGAAATATGATTAAATAAATAAAACATTTAGACAAACATCAGTAACTCAAAGAACTGAGGTCCTGACCTTACAGGCAACATAAGAAGCAATCTTAACTCCTGTTCAGCCTAAGCTAGGAATCTTTAATTTAAAATAAATTTTTAAAAAGTCTTTTTTAAATTGGATTCATTTTATGTGTTTTGCCCACAGTATGTGTGTGTGCATCACTCACATGCCTGGGAACTGATGAAGCCAGAAAGGGTGTCAGATCCCTAAGAACTGGAGGTACCTATGTTTGCTGAACTGCCACGTGGGTGTCAGTGAAAACCAAACCCAGGTCCTCTGCCAGAGCAGCAAGTGCTCTTAACCACTGTCCCACGTCTTCAGCCCCAAGCTAGGAATCTTTCCCCCATCCTGCCCCACCCCCCTGTTTTAGCCCTGGCTGTCCTTTAAACTCACAGAGATCCCCCTGCCTCTGCCTCCCCAGTGCTGGGATTAAAGGCGTGCGCCACCACTGCCCAGCAAAGCTAGGACTTACTCTTTAACTCTAGAGTCCTTGTGAGCATGTTTCTAACATGCTTGACTCTATGGAGAAAGTACACAGCTTCACTGTGATTAAAGATGGTAAAAGGTTAAAAACTGTTGAGAGAAATCCATTTTTCCTCAGGAAAGGACTCCTTTATGATATGGCTAGTAGCCACAAAGCACTGCATTAGATGTTAAAAGTACAGTAGAGAACGAGACCAGAGACTGTCCTTGTCCTGCCTTCCCTGAGCTTCCTCTATGGGATAGAGACATAATATGGGTGCAATCACACTAATGCTAACCCTATGAAAATGACAGCTGGCTGTGGTGGCACACACTTTTCATCCCAGCTCTCGAGAGGCAGAGGCAGGGAGATCTCTGTGAGTTCCAGGTTCTGACCTGGGCTATACAGCAAAGATCCTCCCTGCCCCCTCTGTCTCTCTCTCTCCCTCTCTCCCCTCCCCCCTCCTCCCCCACTCTCATCTCTCAAAAGATACAGGACTTAAATAAAGGTCCCTCTTCAATATGACATGAGAACATGAGAGTAAATAAACATAGACCAAGAAGACTTTGCTAGGCAGAGGATACATAGCACATGTGAAGGTTCTGAAATGGGAAGGCACTTGTCAGTGTGTTGGACTGAGCAGGGAGACTGGTCTAGACTATGTAAAGCTGCCTGTGATGATCCAAGCGTCATCAGAGTCAGTGCATCAAGATGCTTTTGCACTTTACTTACTATGCAGAAGACAGAGCAGTGAAGAGACAAGGACATCAGTTAGGAGGAGGAGACTATCAAAGGGGAAAGGACAGTGGTCTGGTCTAAGGAGATAGTGGCCAAGATAACTAGTTTCAAAGTTGACAGAGTTCCAGGTCATCAAAGGATGTAAAGAACAAGGAGGAGAGAAAAACAAACAACAAACAAACCTAAATTCTAGTCAATGACCACGGTGCATTGGTGCATCTGTCCAATACCTCCAGTGATGAAAATGAACAATTCATGTGCTAACTGAGTCAGTAATTTTTCTCAGAGCATTAGAGGAGGTTGGAGGTGTAGTTTAGTTGTAGCCCATCTGCTCACTATACACAAAGCTCTGAGTTAGTGCCATAACATTGCATAAAATAACAAAATATTTTCACTGATTTTTCAAAAGGAAAACACTTTGGAAGCTTACCTAACATTTTGCTTACATAGGGTTCGATGTCCACATCCTGGAGATGTTGATATGTGTGTGCATGATAGAGGCGGAGCGTGGAATCCAAACGAATGGAGACCCACACACCATCACCCACCCATGCAAGCTGCCGGACTTGGCTCTCCTTCCTGGGATGTGCATCAAATGATTTCTAGAAGAGATGTTTAATAGTGAAATTATTTTTTGTTTTGTTTTCAAGACAGGGTTTCTCTGTGCAGCCCTGGCTGTCTTGGAACTCAGCCCTGGCTGTTTTGGAACTTGCTCTGCAGATCAGGCTGGCCACAAACTCAGAGATCCGACTGCCTCTGCCTACGCCTCCCAGGGGCTGGGACTAAAGGCATGCGCCACCACATCCAGCTAATGAAATTACTTTTGTCTCATAGGAAGTCATTTAAAACTAGATAATCAGAGGACCCAGGTTCAATTTTCAGCAGCCACACAGCAGCTCACAACTCTCTGTAACTCTAGTTCCAGAGGATCCAACACTCTCACACAGACATACATGCAGTCAAAACACCAAGATACATTAAAAAAAATTCTGCTAAATCTTCACAACAATCTGAAGATTGTTTATTAAAAGGGCCGAAATTTGCTTATCTTGTACGACTACTCTCCTATAAGTTCTTCCACCATAGAGTGCACACACACACACACACACACACACACACACACACACACACACACACACACAAGTAAATAAGAACAAAGGACCAAATGGTAGCTGGGCATGGTGGCTGATAACTTTAATCTTAGCACTTGGAAGTCTAAGACAGGAGGGCTGCTGTGAATTCAATGCCAGAGTGAGATTGCTTCAATAGTGAGACACAACATAGCAGAACCAAGTGGTGCTGGACTTCAGCACTGTACAGGACATTATCTTAAATAAACAACGCTGGCACATCCAGACTATCTAAGGTGTTCAGAGATGTGATGTCAGGATGTGGTATTGCTACAGAGCAAAGACAAGTCAGATTCTATTGGTAATAAACTAAAAGGATCCATGTTGTTTTAGAAGGAGCAACCATGAAAAATAAACACCAAATGGTTACCCGTGGATGTATTTGGCAGAGGTGGTACCTGATGAGACAGGGTCTTGCTATGTAGCCTAGGTTAGTCTCAGATTTGTGACAATTCTCCTACCTTAGCCTCCAGAGTGCTAGGATCACAGAGGTGTGCTATCATGTCTAGCTTTAACGGTGAGCTTCCTAAGGAAGAAAACTGGACATGGGGCAGGGAGAAATAGAAACTTCACCTAAAAGTTTCTTCTTGTAATTTTTTAAAAACAGTAAGAATGGATACATTGTGACCAAAATTTAAGATCTTGTCTTTAACTTTTTTTCACTGTAGTGCTATTTCTCAGTTTGTATGTACGTACAGATGAGTCTGACTATCTATGGGGTAGTGGGAATCCTCTCAACCAGCCCTTAGATGACTAGAGATATTAAGAACCACATTTCAGCAGGCACGGTGCTGCTGCATACTTTTAATTCCAGTCCTCAGAAGGTGAGGCAAGTAGATCTCTGCGGCCAGACTGGTCTACATAGTGAGTTCCAGGATAGTCAGGGATATGTAGAGACCCTGTCTCCAAAACCAAAACCACAACAAAAACACATATTCTAATAAAATACATACATATGTGGATACATATAGAGACACAAACATTTATGTCTCTGTCCTTACAAACAAAACAAAATAAAACCAGCAACAACAAAAAAACCAACCAATCAAACAAAATCCCACCATCTCCTACCCTCATAGTCTAAATGACAAAGGAGGCAAAGAAATAGAGAAAGCTAAGACACCCACAACTCTATCTGAAGTGCCTTTAAACAGTCTTTAAAGAAGCTGAAAATAAGTATTTAGTCTTGTAGATACACCATTTCAGCATGTATATAATATATAGGTTAACTTGCCTCTATCTTCATAGCCTTTGGCTGAACCACGTAGATCTTGTTCCTGTAGCCACACCAGACTTTGTCATGCACCACAGTCATGCACCGTATGGAATGATGGGGGCGCCCAAGGTCTAAAAGGTGATAGTTTGACAGGTCCCACTGTCCATCTTTAAAACAAGAAGTACGTTTATAATTAAGCATACCACTTTTTATTGATGAGGCACTTAAAGCAACATATATTAAATATACTTTTATCTGTATAAGTTATATAGCTAAAAGAGATCACAAAACGTCTGCTCCAACCTGCCACCCACTAACTGGATTCTCATGAAAGCATGTTTTCAAAAATGGTAATATAGTTTGGTGCAGTGGTGCACACCTTTAATCCCAACATCAGGGTGCTATAGGGCAAACTGATTTCTTTGAATTCAAGGTCAGCCTGGTTTATATAGTAAGTTCCAGGCTAACTAAGGATACTTAGCGAGACCTAGCTTTAAAAAAAAAAAAAAAAAAGGTAAAGTGACAAATCAGTCATAGGTTATCTGAATACGGCAGTCTTTATTTAGAATTAGAATGGAATTAGGGCTTGGGGCATATCTTAGAAGTGCAAGATCCAGTCTCTAGCAACATGCACACAAACACTCCACATACTGGAGAACAAATAGTTGTCTGGAGGATTATATTTGTCTTGCAATTTGATGGATTTTCTTAGTAGAAACTGAAGGCAACTCATTGCTAACATGTTAGAAACTATGCACATACTCTGAACATCTTTAATTAATCAATCTGAAATCCTAAATGCTGAGAAATAAAAAAAGAATGAAAGCTGACACAGCATGTGTGTGATATCACCCATTAGTCTATAGTTTTGCCTAGTGAAAGTCAATGAATACATATAACCCTAACTTTATTACATTTCTAGGTTTTCTTTTTTGGTTTTGGTTTTGGTTTTTTAAGGTAAGGTTTCTTTGTAGCCCTGGTTATCCTGGAACTTGTGCAGATCTGTAGGTTAAGCTGATCTCAAATTCCGAGACCCCTCTGCCTCTGCCTCCAGGTCTCTTCACCCCATCACTTCTGTGTGCATTCTATCTACCGTCCTTTACGAATCCTTCATGCTACTTCGACTTTGTTGACTCCCACTGCAAACGCTTTAGGAGGAAAGATCACCACCAGCCCTGACAGACACTATAGAGCTGGAGGCTTTAAACATTAATTACTCTTACTGAGCTGACAGTCAACCTTTAGGTAATTCTAACTCCTGAGAAATATCTTGCTCTTTTGAACCCAACAGCAGGTCTTTATATTGATCCTTAACACATCCAACTTCTTTTATTCTGCTTATCAACACTTCTATTATTCCACTTTTTTTAGTCTCTTTCACTGACTCACTAAGGGGCTATGAATAAGTGAATAAAATGCTGGCCTTAGCTAGGTGTGGTGGCGCACACCTTTAATCCCAGCACTCCAGAGGGAGAGGCAGGTGGATCACTGTGAGTTCAAGGCCAGCCTGGTCTACAAAGTGAGTACAGGACAGCTAAAGCTACCCAGAAAAACTCTGCCTCAAAAAACAAAAACCAAAACAAACAAAAAAATTACTCTCCTCAGTTAAGTAATGAAGATGACAACAGAACCTAATTCATAAGAGTTTAAACAAAGAACAAAAAAACCACAGCTGTTTCTCTGTGATGACACAGTCAATAACAAGCAATTTCTACATGTCAACCAGTTCAAGGAACCCAAGCACCATTTACCTAACACATCTGTATGCCCACAAGGACAAGAGATTTCATTAAAACCTAAATTAGTCTATCTTCTTCATATTTCCTTGATCTATCAACCTACTGGATAATTATTTTTGGATGACACACATAACAAGGTTAGTTATGATGATACATATGTTTCTTGAATCAGCTCGTGTGAAGCAGACTTTCTCAAGTTGCCTTGTCTTTGCCTGTAGTTGTAGAAATAATGTGACACGAAAAATGACTAAACTTTACTCAACTGAAAGATAACTGGGGGTTTATGGGCTGGAAGCAGTTAAGAACACTTACTGCTTTTGCAAAGGATCCATGTTTGGTTCCTAATACCCACAACTCACAATTGCCTATAACTACAGCTCCAATGGATCTGATACCCTTTGGCCTCTGTGGGCTAATGCATACTTGTCATGCATATAAACACATCCAGACATACACACACACACACACACACACACACACACACACACACACGAGAGAGAGAGAGAGAGAGAGAGAGAGAGAGAGAGAGAGAGAGAGAGAAAGAAGAGAAGAGAAGAGAAGAGAAGAGAAGAGAAGAGAGGAAGAGAGATTAAAAAAAAAATCTAAAAGAATTGTTTTAAAGCCAGGTTTGGGCTGGGCGTGGTGGCACATGCCTTTAATCCCAGCACTTGGGAGGCAGAGGCAGGTGGATCACTGTGAGTTTGAGGCCAGCCTGGTCTCCAAAGAGAGTCCAGGATGGCCAAGATAACATAGAGAAACCCTGTCTCAAAAAAATCCCCCCCAAAAAAGAAAGAAAGAAAGAAAAAGCCAGGTTTGGTGGCCCATATTTATAATTCCAGTACTTGGGAGACTAAAACAAGAAAACTGTTAACTCTAGGCCAATCTTGACTACGGAGTGAGACCCTTTCTTAAACAAAACAAGGTTTTCTTAAATAAAGCAGGTGGAAATTATTTTTTTAAAAATAGGATAAAGCTGTGTGTGATGGCACATACTTTTAATCCTTGCACTTGAGAGGCAGAGGCAGGTGGATCTCTGTGAATTCAGGCCAGCCTGGTCTACAAAGTGAGTTCCAGGAGGGCCAGGGCTATACAGAGAAACCCTGCCACAAAAACAAACGAAAACAAAAAAGGGATAAAAGAATTATCCTTGCCAAATTTTTTCTAATTAAATATATGATAAAGTTGAGGCATTGCACTACATAAAGGCATCAGAGAGCTGGGGAGATGGCTGAGGAAATAAGGTGCTTATTGGGCAAAATGAGAACTGAGCTTAGAGCCGCAGAATCTATGTGCTACAGGGGCAGCAGCACACACCTGTTATCCCAACTCTCCCTGGGGAGAGAGACAAGAGAGTTTCTGGAAACTAGGAGGCCAGCTAGCTTGGCATACACATCTGTGGGAGGTTGGTCTGATGTATTTTGATGATAATTACTGCTTGCTGGCTCTGTCCCACCTGTACCTTGCCTAAGAGCTTAACCTCTTTAACCAGTAAAAGGCCATCACACCTGGGCAGGGCAAATGGGATAGGCGTGACTAAGGTTCCCAGGCTGGGGGAGAGAGAGGGAATCTTGGGAGGAAGGAGACCAGAGGAGAGGAGAAGGAGGCTGCACCATCATGGGTTAGGTGGAAGAGAAGCACATGGCTGACGTGGATGGAGGATTTGGCCCAGATGAAGAACATTATCAAATATATATATTCCATATCTGCCCCACTATGGGAAGTACTTTAGGGGATTAATATCTGCCTTGCCCCAGGTTAACTAAGGGTATTTTAAAATGTAACAGGTGTCTGTGTCTTGATTGACTGCTAGCATGTTAGAAAATACTGTCATAATTGTAATCATAGGCTTGATAATAAACATTATTAGGCCTTCTGGTAATTTAACTGTAACACACATCAGTAAGTAACAAAAGACCCTATCTAGAGCAAGATAAGGAGGTAATAATAACTAACACAAAATTGTTGTTGCACACACACCATGGCACATGCATGCCCATATTCACATACAGGAACATCTATGTACACACATCAGAAGCATACATACAAAGACAATGTATATATAATATATGGGCACAGAAAATGCTAAACTTTTCATTGTGATAAACATACTTGTCTATCAGGAACACCTAATGCATACCCCCACAAAGGCATGCATATATTTATTGATATATATCACTAATGTTTCACTTAAAACCTCATTCTCTTTTTAGATACCAGTTCTTTCAAATACAGTAATCCAATCAACTTGAAAATGCTCTGCAAAGCAACATGTTGGTAAACAACATTATAAGCACTCACCAACGCCTCTGTGGAAGATTGCAAGGGTACCATCAGCCAGGGCGACTAGCACAATTCCTTTCACGTGCCTGAAAGTAGGGAGAAGAGTTTCAGAGCCTGCACTCAGGAGCACAGAATGGACCATGTGTTACTGATCTGGTGCAGAGTTTGTGATGAGGGTCTGACACAACTCTCGAATATGCTGCTGTCTACACTGTGAGCATCTTGTTACGGAAATGCACCACAGAAAATAGCACACAGCTATGTGGTTATCTGGAGGTGCTTTGCTGTCTGGCCCAAGGCTCCTCCTCTCATAATACCTCAATATAACTCGACAGACCAGACACACATCTGGACAGGAACTAACAGACTCAGTCCTTGAGATTTACAAACAAACAGTTGGAACTTTGCCAGTCAACATATGAAAAATAGTAAAACAATGGCCCAGTCAATGCATTCCCCAGCTATAAGGAATAGTCTGAAACAAATACAGAACTACTAAAGTAAATATTCAACTGCAAAGTTTTCTCTTCTACTTAAATGTTTCCTACTTTCCACGTTAGAGTTTCCTTCTCACCCCATTTCTCTAGTCCACTAGCACAGTGGTGGTTTGAACCAGCTGTCTCCTACAGTCTTGGGGATCTGAGTACTTGGTCTCTGGGTGGTTGGTGCTATTTGGAGGGAGTGTGGCATTGTTAAAAGAGTGTAAAAGACTTGCATCATTGCTAGTTTGCTGTCTCTGCTTCCTACATGTAGTCCATTTGTGAGTCCCCCAACACCCTGCTCCAGCCTGCTGCCACCATGTTTCCCTGTCCTGATGGACTCTTATCCCTCTGGATCCATAGGCCCAAATAAACCCTGCCTTCAACGAGTCTCCTTGGTCATGGTGTTTTATCACAGAAATAGCAAAGTAACTAAGATAATGGTTAAAACCAGCCAACAAACAAATTAAACTTGTAAAGTGATTTATCATTAGATACATTTTAGCTTTAATACTCTGAAAATCTATTTTACATCAAAATCAAAACTTTTGAAAGGAATAGTTTAAAAAATATAACTTACACAATACTGAGAATTGAGTCTTTGAGCTTAATGGAGTGGAGACATTTCCTCCATTGGGCTACAGATGAATGGACGTACAAACTGCAGGAGTAAATTCAAGACTGTTAAGGCATGGCCCTCTACCAACGCTTCTGTCTAAATGACTGCAGATACCACCAAGAGGAGCACAGTGTAACATGCAAGTTTTAGGAAAAGGGCTTCATACTTCTGTATAAAAAAAGAAAGAGCAAGGGGTAGGAAGAGGGAGGGAGACAGAAAGACAGAGAGGAGGGGAGAAGGGAGGCAAGGGAACAAGCCCCTAAGAGAGAAACAGGCTATTTACACAAACAGAACTTGTATTGATACTAGAGCATTAAGTAATAACTCCAGCTAATTCTGGGTAGCCCCATGCCTTATCTGCAGAAAACTCATTTCATGAATAATCTAACATCTCTAGTACATAAACTTTTCAATGAGAGAGTGACTCACATCAGACAGTGGCTGACTATGGCCTGCATGCTAAGTCAGAATTCTATGGAAAAGACACATAATGCTGCCCCTTTCCCTGCTTAGCCTTTGGAAACACACTGCTCTATACGCGGCCCCAGACTACCAGTAAGTAAATAAACTGGGCTGGGTATAGTGGCGCACAGCTTTAATCCTTAAACTAGTGAGGTAGAGGCAAGCAAATCTCTGAGTTCACCATCAGCCTGGTCTATAGACTTTCAGGACAGCCAAAGCCGAGAGGTATCAACACAGTGATACCCTGTGATTTAAAAAAAAAAAAAGTGAATTAACCATGTAATATAGATTATCATCCTCTGAGCTTTCAAATTATAATTTATTATCTTTTTTTTTTTAAGATTTAAAAAATTTTATGTGTGTCTTTGCCTGCATGTATGTCCTTGCACCATGTGTGTACCTGGTAACTATGGAGACCTGGAACCAGAGTTATAAACAGTTGTTACAGATGTTATCATGTGAGTGCAGGGAACTGACTGGATCCTCTACAAGAGCAGTAAGCACTCTCAATAAGCCACCTCTGCAGCCTCTTTTTTTGTTGGTTGTTGTTTGAGACAGAGTTTCTCTGTCTAATAGCCCTGGCTGTCCTGGAACTTTCTTTGTAGAACAGGCTGGGCTTGAGATCACAGAGATCTGCCTCTCCCAAGTGATGAGATTTAAATTGTGGACCAACCACCACCTGGCTGCAGCCTCATTTTTATTTTATTTTATTTTTTGGTTTTTCAAGACAGGGTTTCTCTGTGTAGCCTTGGCTGTCCTGGACTCACTTTGTAGACCAGGCTGGCCTCCAACTCACAGCAATCTGCCTGCCTCTGCCTCCAGAGTGCTGGGATTAAAGGTGTGCACCACCACGCCTGGATCGCAGCCTCATTTTTTATTTACTCTTTTTTTTGGGGGGGTGGGGTGGGGTTTGAGACAAGGTTTCTCTGTGTAGCCCTGGCTGTTCTGTTACTCACTAGCTAAAGTAGGCTGGCCTTGAACTCAGAAATCCACTAAAGGTGTGTACCACCACTGCCTGGCACAATTTATTCTTAATTGTGTACTAGATTTAAATTTTTTCTTTAAGAGAGGATCTTGTTTTAAGCTAGGCTAACTTAAAATTTATAATCCTTCTGTCTCAGCATTCTGTGTGCTGAGATCATAGGCATATACTACAATGCTTGATTCAGATGTAAAAATCCCATTTACCATTGGGAGGTGGCGGTGCACACCTTTAATCCCAGCACTCAGGAGGAAGAGGCAGGTGTATCTCTGAGTTTGAGGCTAGCCTCGTCTACAGAGTGAGTTCAGGTACAGCCAGGGCAACACAGAGAAATCCTGTCTCAAAAAAACTCACTCCCTCACTCTATCCTATTTACCTTTCTTCCTAAGAATAGTACATAAAGAGAACATGCTATGACAAAGAAATTAATTTTACCATTTAAAATTAATGGAAATCTAGTTTATAAAAGTTGCAACAAAACACATTTTACGCATATAAAATTTTCTGTATTAATCTACACTTTTTGTTTATCTTTACCTTTACTACATTTCATTTATCTTTTACTTAAGAGTTTTGGGTTTTGTGAAGGGGTCTCACTTCACTACATAACCCAGGATAAGAAGGAAGGTTCTGTGGCTCAAGCTAACCTGCAACTTGCAATCCTCCTGCCTCAACCTCCCAAGCGCTGAAATTACAGGTCTGTATTACTAGGAAATGTTGTGTTAGGATGCTGGTACTCACCAGCCATTCTGAGCTCCAAGCCACATGGTGGGTAGAAGACTACTCATCTTCTGAGCTTCTTCTCTCACCAGGTCTTGCTCATTTGGCAATACTGATATTTGATCTCTGTACACATCTGAGTCACTACTGGGAAAATGAGGCACAAGGAAAAAAAAAACCGCAGACTGGGTACATTCAGCTTTAGTTTTCAGGAATTGAACAGTTCTACATTGAAGTTTACTATAATAAACAAACACTAAGATTCCAGAAAAGTCAATGTAAAATGCTTACACATTAAGCAGTTTAACAACTGTACCAGAAATACTAACAAACTAGGAAGCTCAAAGTGCAGAAAAGGAAGCCAGACGTAGTGGTGCATGCCTTTAATCCCAGCACTAAGGAAGGCAGAGGAAGGTGGATTGCTGTGAGCTTGGTCTACAAAGTGAGTCCAGGACAGCCAGGATGACACAGAGAAACCCTGTCTCCAAAAACCAGAAGAAAACAAACAAACCAACAAGTGAAGAAAAGAGAATAAGATATAGTAATATTGTCAGTTAATATCCAGGACTTTAATTGTGGCTCTCAAAAAGGAAAGAAGCCGCCGGGCGGTGGTGGCGCACGCCTTTAATTCCCTGCACTTGGGAGGGAGAGGCAGGCGGATCACTGTGAGTTCGAGGCCAGCCTGGTCTACAATGCAAGTCCAGGACAGCTGAGGCTACACAGAGAAACCCTGTGTCAAAAAAACAATACAAAATAAAACAAAAACAAAAACAAAAACAAAAACAAAAAAAAAAAGAAAAGAAGCCAAAAATAATGAAACCAAAACATGATAGAAAATTATGGCTTTGTTTCTTCTAGGGTAGGTGGGACAGAGAAGGGAGAGATAGTTTCTTTAAAAACCACTCACCTCAGCTGGGTGGTGGTGCACACCTGTAATCCCAGCACTTGGGAGGCAGAGACATTCAGATCACTATGAGTTCAAGGCTGGCCTGGTCTACAAAGCAAGTCCAGGACAGCAAAGATAACATAGAGAAACTCTGCCTTGAAAAACCAAGTATACCGCCTCACCCCCAAAGGAGGTTGAAAAAAATATATATATACACATATGTTTATATATACATATATTTTTTGAAGATTTATTTTTATTTTATGTGCATTTGGTGTTTTGCACCTGCAAGTCTGCAAAAGGGCACTCTGGAAGGGGAGCTACAGAGACGAAGAGCTGCCATGAGGGTGCCGGGAATTGGACCTGAGTCCCCTGGAAGAGCAGTCAGTACTCTCAACCTCTGAGCCATTTACTTAGCTCTGATGTATAATTTGTTTGTTTATTTTTGCTTTTTGAGACAGGGTCTCTCTGTGTAGCCTTGGCTGTCCTGGACTCACTCTGTAGACGAGGCTGGCCTCGAACTCACAGTGATCCACCTGGTTCTGTATCACCATGCCCAGCCTCCAATATATAATTTTTAATGTATAATTAATTTTATAATAAATGATAACAAAACATGTTTATATCCCACCACAAATCCCTTCTTTTGGGTTGTTAGGGCATAGTAAGTAGATGATATAAAACTGGGCTATCAAATTCAAAACATGACTTCACCCTGAAATTAATTATAAATGCTAATAAACTCTTGGTTGTACTATATACTAAGAAAAACAAATTGTAGAAAGAAACCAGTTTCCAAAGGGCTGTATCTAAGGGGATAAAAAATGTACTAAATGGCTCTGGTTTTAACCAGACCTCTGGTCTTTTAAAGCAGAGGCCTTAACAACAAAATGTGCATGAAAACCAAATTCAAAAGGACCGCCTCAAGTCTATTTTGGGAAAAATCAAACAGTGATAATGGCTAATTTTGATGATAACTAGAGTGGCTATTTGACACTACGTTGATTCTTTTTTTTTTTGGTGCAGACTCTCCCAAATTGCTCATTTAGGATACACACCTTGACTGAAACACTGGGGAGAGCTCTTCTGGGATCTGAACTCCCAGAGGATCTGTAAACACATGCTCTGTGTACACGCCAGGCTGTGAGATGTCCACAGTGTCTTCAGTGGACCCTGCATTGCCCTCTGTGGCTTCAGTTGCTTCTTCTGCTGTTGGAACATTTTCATCAACCTCACTATTTTCAGCTTCCATTTCTATAAAAACAGAAAAACATTGTATGCTGAATGAGTTTTTCACCATACTAACCCCTGCTCTGGAACTCCACCCCATTGAGCTCTCCTTGTCACTGCGTAACGACATGGAGAACTCCTCACAGTCACTACAGCATCTTCTTTCCAGCTCTTGCACCCCGGCTAACTTAACGATCGACAAGACTATAACGTGGCACTCTCAAATAGGCTCAGACTCTCCACAGAGGTACCTGGTGGCTTTTCTATCACTGGAGAAGCACCGTTGGTACTTGGGGAAGTAGCAGTTCCTGTCACTCCTTCTGTGGAGCACCCAACCACTGTGATGCCTCCTAGCAAGCTGTCCATCTCAGCAGAGCTGTTGCTTGTCATGCTTCCACACAAAGATGCTTTGTCTACCTGACCAGATTCAGAAAGCTCTTCTCCTGCAGGGTAGTCTGTTTCCCGAGCTCCTTAAAAAAAAGAAGAGATGCAACTTTCTTTGAATATTCCGTAACTATAAGCAGTAGCTACTTTCTTTCTTTTTTCTTTTTTGTTTTTCAAGATAGGGTTTCTTTGTGTAGCCTTGGCTGTCTTGGACTCCCTCTGTAGACCAGGCTGGCCTTGAACTCACAGAGATCTGCCTGCCTCTGCCTCCCTGAGGTTCCCTGTGCAGGGATTCCAGGCATGTGCCTCCATGACTGGCTCGCAGTAGCTACTTTCTATTAAAGCAACTCTAGGTTTGAAGAGAGACACATCAAAGTGAAACACATCAAAGAAGGCAGTGTTAAGTTTAAAGTAATTTTGATTAAAATGAAAAAGTAATTTAGAAGTGAAATAGCATTTTTATTACTTTATAGTCTAATAAAAATGTTAAAAATAATACCTCTGTTTTTGGTTTTGTAAGAGATAGGGCAGGCAACATGGCTCAGAAGGTAGAAAGAATTTGCTATACAAATCTGATAGTCTGAGTTCGGTCTCTATAACCAACAGTGGGAAGTGGAAAAATAAAATCAACTCCCCAAATCGTGCACTCACACACACAATAATAAAACATTTAAAAGATACTTATAATACAGATTTATTAATGTTGGACAACAACACAAGGTGGGGTGATTTTTGGAGACAAGGTCTCACTTGGTCCATGATGGCCTTGAACTCTATGTAGTCAAGGCTGACTTAGAGTCCTGATCCTCCTGTCTCCACCTCTCAAAAGCTGGATTACATGTATCCACCACCACACCTGGCTGAGCCAACAGAAAAGAGAGCATGAAGCTCAGTTGGCAAAGCTCCTGCTGCACAAGCCCAAGTGCCATAAGTCTCATCGCTGTAACTCTTAATTTTAAGGTGGAGGGAGAGACTCAACAGTCCTCTGACCTCCATCCATGTGCCAGGGCTTATGCAGTGTTTCCACACACCACATATATACACACGCAATAAAAACAAACATTTTAAAGATTGTTTCAGAAACTAATAACTATACAATAAAAAAGAAACTGATCAGTGGTTAAATAGCCAATATACAATAAGTTAACAAACAGGGCAAAAAAGAAAAAGTAAGTCATGTGTCACATCCAATCCTGGCTTCACTCCCCATAGACACAAAAACAAATTCCTTCAAGTTAACTGTTTTTTATTTTATTTTATTCTTTTTTTATTTTTGGTTTTTTGAGACAGGGTTTCTCTGTGTAACTTTGACTATCCTGACTGCTTTGTAGACCAGGCTAGCCTCGAACTCACAAGTGCTGGGATTAAAGGCGTGCACCACCACCGCCCTGCTTAACTGTATCTATTAACTGATAATTCAATCACATTTTTCCCCTTTTTGGGGGAAAGGATGAGACAGAACTTTTCTAAATAGGGTCAGGCTGGCCTTCAAACAGGTACTCTGTTTGCCTCTGCTTCGTAGGGGCTGCGATTAAAGGCATGTGACACCACACCTGGCCTTGCACCTGAAATAAATATTGAAGTGGAACACATATCAGTAACTACTATAGCTCTAGTTTTCTACTGACATCTCAAATTCCCTGGATAGCTCTTGTATTTGGGCAAATGCTAAAACTGCAGTAAGCAAAATCTTATCAATACGAATGTCAAGATAACATTGAGTAACTTTTTTTTTTCCAAGCAGAAATAGGTTTTATCTAAAAGGATCTAATTTTAGGGTAAGTATCAATGCTCAAGTTTCAGCAGTATTAACTCATACACAAATAATATCAAGATAAATACACGTTTTAGGAGAGCCAATTTTAGTCCTGGCATTACCCCTTCACAAAAGCAAGTTCTTAGGTGAATCACTGTGTTCAATAAAGATCTGGAAATACTGTCTTGGATGCTACCTACATAGACTGTTCAAGAATTTTTTTTTTTGTATTAACTATAAATTGGACAAAGTACAATTTGAGAAAAAGAATGTGACGCTTCTGCCTTAGTGAATTCCTCAGCAGCTATATGATATTAAAAACATGTAATATTTAATATTGAGTCAGGAAAGGGGGGAAGGGGCTGGTGAGATGACTTAGAAGATAGAGGTGCCTGCTTTTGAGCCTGAGGACCGTGAATTTAATTCCCAATACCCACATGAAAGGAGAAAACCAACTCCCGAGAGTTGTTTTCTGACCTTCAAAATGGGCATGCGGTATGATGCTCTATTACCACACAAAATAAATAAAATATAATAAAACTTTTCTTCTTTAAATTTTTTTTGTGGGAGCTCAAGAGATAGGTTAATGGTTAAGAACACTTGCAGAGAGGACCTGGTTCAATTCCCAGCACATATATGGCAGCTCACAAGTATCTGTAACTCCACTTCCAGAAGAGCTAATGCCTTCTTTTGGCCTCCACAGACAACAGGCACATACACACAGGCAAAAACTCACACACAGTCTGGGCACAGTAGTGCACACCTGTAATCCTAGCACTCTGGGAGGCAGACACAGGCCAATCTCTATGAGTTCGAGGCCAGCCTGGTCTATAAAGCCAAGTCTAGGACAGCCAAGACTTCACAGAGAAACTTCATCTTGAAAAAAACTTCACCCCCCCAAAAAAAAACCCTCATACATAGAAAACAAACTATTTTAAAACATTTTAAGCCAGGTGGTGGTGGCATATGCCTTTAATCCCAGCAGTTTAGAGGGAGAGGCAGGCAGATCTCCCAGAGTTCAAGCCCAGCCTGGTCTACAAAGTGAATTATAGGACAGCTAGGACTACATAGAAAAATTCTGTCTTGGGGGAAAAAAAAAAACCAAGCAAAAAAATCTAAATAACAAACAAGTCATTTTAAAACTATGACTACTACTTGAAAGATGGGCTTTTATATACTATCATTAAAAGTTATACAGTGTTTTAAAATATTAGTAAGATTAAAAAAAAAAGTAAGCATTTACAATGAAAAACCATTTTTATCACTTTAAATATATTAATTATATTGTATTTAATTTAGGGGTTTTTTTGTTATTTATTTATTTATTTTTTGATACAGAGTTTCTCTATGTAGCGCTGACTGTCCTGGCAAGACCAATAGACCAGTCTGGCCTCAGAGATCACCTGCCTCTGTCTTCCAAGTACTGGATTAAAGGCTTAAAGATATGTGCCACCATCACTCTGCTTTAAAATTTATTTGTAAATACTTTTGTTTTTTTTTTTTTTAATAATATAAAAGTTGTCAGTTTAGCCTTTTTGTTTTTCTTTTAGAGACAGAATCTCATTATGTAGTTCAAGCTGACTGTCTCAAAAAAAAAAAAAGTGTTTCAATCACAATTAAATAACAGGAGAAAAAAAGAATGCCATTTCTTTTATGGCTGACTAGTATTTCTGAACTGTTGTTTTCACTTGACACATCTATTGCAGAACTTCAGTCGCCTTCCTGTACTAATTAATCTTGAGGACCTCGTCATCCTATATCAGCCAGCTAGCCTCTCATATTACCTTCTCCCCCTGAACCCCCCAAGGCAAGGTTTCTCTGTGTAGCCTTGCCTGCCCTGGAACTCACTGTGTAGACCAGGCTGGCCTCAAACTCAGAGATCCACCTGCCTCTGCCTCCCGAGTGCTGGGATTAAAGGTGTGCGCCACCCCCATCCAGCCTCCTATTACTATATTCTTCACACTATTTTTAAATAGTTAAAAACCACATTGTTATTCAGTGGCTTCCAGTTTTACTTTTCTTCTCTTACTGGAAGAAAATCTCTAACAGCAAGCACAGAAGCACTATTTGAGCAGTCACATCCATGTCCACCTGGAAGGAAATGTGGCGCGCACAGAGAGGGAGGAGGCAGAGCCTCGCTTTACCTGGGACACTGGCAATGCACAGAACGTGAGAATTGCAAACAGTGAAACTATCTAGGATGTTGCCAGGCTGAACAGCATCAATGATGATAACCTTCGTAGCTGAGTGGGTGCTGGTGCAGATCCAGACTTGACTGGACAATTCTTCTTGATTTTTTAATTCTTTCTGCTGTTCCTGAGTAGGCAGAGGAAAATGTTTAGAATTATATGAATGTGCAAATATCTCTAAGACTGTGTTCTTACTAAATGCAGTAATATTTCAAGTTATTTCCAGATTATTTGGAAGGGTCAAAATATCATTGTTATGAGTATTACTAGATTACAATTTAGTAGTTAAAGCAGATCAGTGGTAAAAAAAAAAGTGTATATCTTCTTATATATCTGTAGTCACTTGAATATGTACAAATAATACCTCAATAAAATAAATGTTAAAGGGACATCCCCGTAGTAATCCCCACTATAGGTTGCCTCAAATAACTTTTGTATTTAAGAGCTGAACTCCTACACGCACAGACCAAGCGAGGGAGCATCAGTGCATACCTACCTTGAGCTCTTGATCCAACTTATCTAAACTACTCTGAGACGCACTCCGTTGTCTGCTGCCTTCAGTGTCCAGACCAGCAACATCCTTATAAAATACACTTGCTCCAACCACAGAGCCACCGTCTCTTGTCTTGCCACCAGATAAGTTGACTCCTACAGCACACCACAGCTTCTCAGAGGCAGGGGTGGGAAGAAAGGTATTATGTCATTTTTTTTTCTACAAATAGTAAGAAAATTTTGACCTTTTCTTATAATAACTAAAGGCAGAACCACAGGTGTTGTAATATATTCTAATGCTACACATTACGTGTGGTGGCACATACATATAATCACAGCACTTAAGAAAATGAGGCAGAAGTACAGGATTCAAGACCAAAACATGGAAGAAAAAAATGGAGTTCAAGGCCAGCCTGAATTATATAGAAATTCTGTCTTTAAATACAAAAAATTAACAAGTTTTAAAATAAGCAATCATTTCATTACAAAAGCAGTGTTTAAATAGTTTCCCCCCTCCCAAGAGGGGAGGGGGAATCTAACCAGAGTTTGAGAAGTCTCTCTGTCAGTGTCACAATTAGCTTACCTTCATAGATGCATCTTTTTCGTCTAGTGGTCTGAGATAGACAGGCACAGGTAAATTTTTCATCTTATTTTCCCCTTGACCATTGGCTGCCTAATAATGAAGGGGGGGACACACATTAGTAAAGCCCCTTACAGTAAAATTACTGAACCACTGAGACACAGGAAGCATGGCCACTACATACTTGCTCCTGAAATCAAGTTCAGCTGGATTCTAGCCTTCTTACTTGAAAAATCGGCAAAGCTCAAGCAGCAATTGGAGACGATAAGTAGAAGTCTCAGCAGGAGGCGGAACTCACAATCACACAAGTACATGTTTGTACACAAAAGTGCTTAGTATTTTAGGAGTATAGACCTAGAATATTTTATTTACATTCTAGGACTCTAGAAAACACCTTGAAAACCCCTATCCTTTGTATTTCGCTAAACGTGCCAAGTCCAAGCAGGCTGAAATGAGCCTTATGTATACAGCGCTCTGCCTGCATGTGTATCTGCAGGCCAGAAGAGGGCATCACATCACATTACAGATGGTTGTGAGCCACCGTGTGGTTGCTGGGAATTGAACTCAGGACCTCTGGAAGAGCAGTTGATGCTCTTAACCTCTGAGCCTTCTCTCCAGCCCAAAATGAGCAATTTGGGATATTCTTTTCAGTTCATGTTTTCCAAGCATTTCCTGCTAGACACCCTCATTACATCCCCAAGTTACCTGCTTGTACTTCTGAGGCAGACTCCAGCCGAAGGCTTGTACTCGGCCATCTTCCTTCTGAACATGTGCTTTCACCTGCCGATACTGCTCTCTCTTTTGTTCTCTGCGAGAGGCTAAACTAGCTTCAGTTCTAGGAGAAGACATGTGCAGCTTTAAATAAGTGAATGAAACAAAACCTTGAATCTCAGAATCTGAGTCATCGTCAACTTCATAAAGAATTCACGAAACTGCTAACACCCACCCCCACCCTTCCCACCCACAGGATTATGCCAAAGTTAACCCTTCCTCTTTCCATGTTTGTGAAACCAGCCTTCAACAAGCAGTAAGCAGCATGTTGTATTAAAGTGAGTTATTATTCATCAAACTTATAATGTTTCGTATGTTATATTTAAAAGGAAAGAATTCTGAAGTAATGTGGGATCTTCCTTTTCTTTTCTTTCCTTTTTTTAAAATAAAGATTTATTTGTTACTCATACAGTGTTCTGCCTGCATGTACACCTGCAGGGCAACAGATCTCACTATAGATGGTCGTGAGCCACCTTGTAGTTGCTGGAAATTGAACTCAGGATGTTTGGAAGAGCAGGCAGTGCTCTTAACCTCTGAGCCATCTCTCCAGCCCTCCCTTTTCTTATTTAACAAATACTGAGAATTTTTTTAATGCCAGATGTGCCATGGTACAACATAGCTCAGGATGGTGATTAAGTAAAACTTTTAGATTCTACTTACTTATTTCATTTTTAAAATTTAAATTTAATTATTTTAACTTTGTGTTTTGTCTACATGAACGTCTGTGCACCATATGCATGTCCGGTGCTCTCAGAGGCCAGAAGAGAGCATTGGATTCCCTGGGCCTGGAGTTACAGACCATTGTGAACCATGTGGATGCTAGGAACCATGCCCAGGTCCTCAGGAATTGCAGCCAGTGTTCTTAACACCTCAGACATCTCTTTTGCTCCTATTCACTTATTTTAGAAAAGAAAAAAGGCAAACTGACTTAGTAACAAATTTTAGAGATATGGAGTAAAATATAAAAATGATTCTAAAAATAATTTCTCTTTCTTTGGCCATTTATATTTTTGCAAGGTGATTTTCTATATAAACCATACTTAACAAATTCTAATGTGTGTCAGCCATTATATATAGTATACAATATTAACCTAGTACCTTTAAAATAGGTTATAATAATTTTTCAGAGAGAAAAAAGTGAGACGGGCATGGTGGCACAGCCCTTTAATCCCAGCACTCAAAAGGCAGAGGCAGGCAGGTTGCTGTGAGCTCAAGGCCAGCCTGAGCCAAGGCTACACAGTAAAACTTTGTCTCAAAAAACAGAAAACAAAACAGAGCGAAAAAAGTGGGCTCTGAGAGATTAATTTATCCACATGCATGTAGCAGAGTGAGAAGGGAAAACCAAGTTCTTTTGACAACCAAAGGAAATGTTCAAACACTTAGGATTAAAGGCTTAAATTAAGTCCAATATTTCTAATGATTTTTATCAATACTTCCTTGTCAACAAAATTCCCTTTCCTTATGAAAACTATGAAGCCCAATTTTTTTCCAAAAATTTGTACTACATTTTATTTATCTCCCACATGTGTGTGTACATGCATGCATGTGTATACTTGTATGTATGTGTGTATGTGTGTTTGCATGTGTACCATGGTATGCCTGGGGAGGTCAAGGAACAAGTTGTGGGAGGCAGTTCTTGCCTTCCAACATATAGGTCACACACAGGAATCAATCTCAGTTTATCAAGCTTGGCAGCAAGCACCCTTACTGGCTGAGCCAGCTCACTAGTCCTTAAGTGCAATTTTCATAAGTATTGGCTACAAGTTATTCATTCATTGATTCATTTGGGGGCAAAATTTCACCCCATGGACCTGGATGGTCTCAAATTACAATCCTTGTGCCTCAGCTCCCACAGGTTTAGGATTATATTGCTATGCCCTACAGGTAATTTACTTAAAGGCATCCATTCACATTACAGAAATCCATTTATTTTTCCTTCCCATTCTTCTCCATAACCCAACCCCACAAAATAGTCCCTTCGTTCTTTAAGATGGGGTTTAAGTGTATAGCTGATGCTAGCCTTGAGTTGTCTACACAGGCCAGGCTGTACACAGACCATGATGGTCATCCTCCCATAGCAGCACCCTGAGTACTGGGATGAGCAGGCTCTGGCTGGCCAGAAAGAGTTCCATTAGAGTTATCTGAATTACTGAAGAGGGTTCTATTAACTTACACTGGCCCAGCTGTTTGGAATACTTACTCCTCACTAAGGAAATCAAAAGCCTTGGACTTATCGCCGGGGAGCTGAGACAATGTGCTGCTCCTTTTCTTCACAGAGGGAGTCACGTGAGAGGTGGGCGCATTGTACTTCAGATTCACAGGGGGTTCAGGCTTCTTGGTCGCATTACTTGAAGAGCTAAAAAGTCGGCTGAAACTAACAAAACAAAAGAAGCAAACAAAACCCACAGATATGTCCATTACATGCACTGTGAAATCCAATACCAGTTTCCCATAAATCTTTATGCTCAAGAAAATTTCAAAACTTTACAAGGCAGTTAGACATTAGAAAAACCTTAGCAGTCAGTCAGTCACAGCCAAACTTGGCCATTCAGGAGAAAGAAACTACTGCCCAGAAAGCCAGATGCCTGCTCTTCAATAAGCAAGTTCCACAAAGAAAGAGATGCTCTTGCGTACAGACAGCTTCTACTGAACAAATACAACACAAGGGCTCCCTGGCTGGCTCCTATGTGGGACAAAGCCACGGTGGTTGTTAAGCAGAGCGGTAATAGCTGTGTGATGACAGGCAAAGCTTAGTGAGAAGTCCTTAGAATGGTCTATTACACCAAGAACACACATCACCAAATTAACTCAATCATGAATTTTCTAAGATCAATTTAAGTAACCATTTTCACGTTTTCAGTTTTAAAACACGTATGCTTCCAGTAAACAGATTAATCCTAAAAGGGTAAGTTTTAACTTCAGTAAACACACAGTACTCAGGTGTTTCACACACACGGACCAACCAAGCAGTACAAATACTACTAGTTCTTCTTTTTGATGGGAATTCATGTAACTGTCAATTCCCCACTACTTTATGTAAAGCAGCAGAAGATTCCACCAAATGCATAGCCAACACAATGCAGCTTACGATAGCCTACTCTGGGTCTTCAAGCATAGTCTTACCGAGTTGGCATGCTGTATATTAAAGAGAAGAATTTCAGTTGAGCTATTTCCTCCCAACTGGGAAAAGTGAGTATAATGTTATTATCTCAAAGTATTATCTGTGCTTATGGTCCTTAGTATACTTACAACTGCCAGATGCTTGACCTTTTTTTTTCTTGCATGGCTGGATTTTCTCGTGATGCCCTTAAAAAAAAAAAAGCATTATTAGATAGTTCTATTCTTTTTTCCTAAGAGCAAAAGATCTAGGAAACTCATGAGACACACAGAGGAGAGTCAACATTACATTCAGCAAGCAACTGTTTTGACCTTTCATGAAGCAGTCTGCTAAATCTAATACTGCTTAGGTAAAGAGCTCACACTCTTGTCACACTGTGTTAGACAAAGAGCCAAAAAGCCTCAATGTTGATATTTAAATTTTTCCACTTTTTAAAAAGTTGTTGTTAAGAAACAAGGTCTCATTATGTTGCCCAGACTAGCTCTGAACTCGTGATCTCAAGCAATCCTCTCGCCTTTGTCTTTCGAATGGCTAGACTACAGTAGCAGACCATTATGACTAACAATGTTAAAGCATTTAGCTGGGTGTCAGGGTATATGACACTAATCCCAGCACTCAAGGATTGCAAATTTGAAGCCATTTAAAATAAGACCTTCTCTCAAAAACAAAACCAAACCAAAGCAAACCAAGAAGTAATATCAAAGCAGGAAAAATATTAAAATATATACTCTTAACTCTCGCAAAACAGCTTGCAACTATATACTGCTCTGATTGGCCACTTATTAAGTAAGTAGTTCTAAAAATGATGTAGTATAAGGAAGTAAAGGTTGGAGGTTAGGTTTACAAACTTAAAAACAATAAATAAATTTGATGTGATAATCCAAACCTGAGAATGTGAGTAAATTAATGAGAAGTCAGTTGACAAACTTTTCTATAGCTGTTTCTGAGTTAAAGGCGGGAACCCTTACTGCAACCACTAGATGGCAGCACTATGTGAGATTTAAGAGCCAATAAAGGACAACTATGCGTCCTCTCACAGGTGATAGTTTAAAAAGGAATCCGGCTTAATACAAAAAAGTGATCACTAAAGGGCAGCAGGTGTGGAGCGTGAACACTAGGAAGCGGGATTTGATGGCTGTACTGCACTATATGCACACACTGGCACTTCATCATTAAAACGCGCTAATGAAGCTGGTGGAGCCGCATGCCTGTAAGCCCAGCACAGCAGGCAGAGGAGGGTGAATCTCTGTGAGTCCAGGACAGCCAGGACTACACAGAGAGAACCTGTCTCAAAAAATCAAAAAAGAAAAAGAAAAAGAAATGTTAATAATAAAAACAAAGATCTAATTGACTGAAAGATGCCAAACGAAAGTATATTTTGCAGGAAGAATAAGAAGGAATATTACACCTCCCCCTTTTAGAAAAATGACCATTACTCCTAAGTAACAACAATGATATCTTACAGATTAGGGGAGCATCTTCAAGGTTCTGTACTATCTCAGGAGACACCTCGTCTTGTGATAGCTCTGATCTTGCTCTAATACTAATCTAAACGCTAACTAAGAAAGTTTCTCCCTGTGGACAACTAAATGGCATAAACCCGCAGGCAGGACTTGGGTTGGTTGACAGTGAAGGGACACCTGCATCTAATGAAACACCAGGAAGCATCAGAGCACTTCTCATACAGACCGGATCATCTCTGTCCATCGAACCGCTTCTTGAAGCTCCATCAGCCTCTCTTTGTACTGGTTTCTCTCCATGAGAACTCGGGCCATTTCTACTCTGGTAAACCTCTTCCTCTGGGCTGTGGGAATGTCGCTCTATAATGATAAAAGGATGGCAAATTACTCCGGGAGTTTACACATGTTTGATGTTAGACTCATTCTTTTTTTTTTTTTTTTTAAGATTTATTTATTATTTATACAGTGCACATTAGATCACGTTATAGATGGTTGTGAGCCACCATGTGGTTGCTGGGAATTGAACTCAGGACCTCTGGAAGAGCAGCCAGTGCTCTTAACCGCTGAGCCATCTCTCTAGCCCCGTTAGACTCATTCTTAAACCAATCTTAAGGGTTTTTTTGGGGGGGAGGGGCGGGGAAGGGGAATGAGACAGGGTTTCTCTTGTAGCCCTAGCTGCCCCAGACCAGGCTGGCCCTGAACTCAGGGCTATCTGCCTGCCTCTGCCTCCTGAGTGCTGGGGTTAAAGGCGTGCACCACCATGCCCAGCACCCTCATAAATTTTACTTGGAAGCATTATTCTAAGTTTTTATTTTATTTATTTATTATGTATACAGTGCTCTGCAGGCATACATGCAGGCCAGAAGAGGACATTAGATCATATTACACATGGTTGTGAACCGTCATGTGGTTGCTGGGAACTAAACTCAGGACCTCTGGAGGAGCAGACAGTGCCCTTAACCCTTGGGCCATCTCTCCAGTCCCTGTTCTAATATTTTACATTCGTGGTCTGTGACATTTATTTAGTTCCAAAACAGGTTCATTTCTCAAACTATCAATCCATATAGTCAGGGGCCAACATAAATAGTGAACCTATTATCTAGTTGCTAAAGAACCCAACTATAACAGTAACAGCAAGCAAGCAAACAAAAACCACCAGTAGAAACACAAGATTAAGTGAGAAATATTGCAGAATAGGATGGATTATATATACAGAAGGAAGGTTCTCAAGAGCATATCCAAGGTAATCTTCTGTGCTGTTTTCTCAACTTTCTTCTGGGGAAGCAGGCAGGCTTAATAATAGAGCTTTGTTTTGTTGAAAAGAGCATGTATGTATATTTAGATCAAGACTGAAATCTTGGAACAGTTCAACAGTGAACTCAGCCCTTAGCAGTCTTCCTGCCTCAAAACTTAGCTCGCCTCTTCAAACAAAAGGCATCCACAAGTAACAAAAAACCTCAATTCTGCCTGGTGGTGGCGCACACCTTTAATATCTACATTGGGAAGGCAAAAGCAGGTGTCTGAGGCCAGCCTGATCTACAGAGCTTTTGTAGGACAGCTGAGGCTATACAAAGAAACCTTGTCTTGAAAAACAGAACAAAATAAGGCCTGAATTCTGTAACACAGTAATACCACTACTAGGTATATACTCTGAAACAAACAAAAACCAAATCCAAGACCTCCCCAGAGTCTTTATGCCAGAAGGCTGGCACTATAATGTTCTGTTTTCTTTCTTTTCTTTTTCTTTCTTTCTTTCTTTCTTTCTTTCTTTCCTTTCTGTGCTCTATCTGCATGTACACCTGCATACGGGCACCAGATACCAATATAGATGGTTGTGAGCCACCTTGTGGTCGCTGGGAATTGAACTCAGGACCCCTGGAAGAGCAGCCAGTGCTCTTAACCACTAAGCCATCTCTCCAGCCCCCTTCTTTGTTTTCTTTTACTGGCTTCCCTGGAACTCCTTGTGTGGAACACACTGGCCTCAAAGTCACAAAAATCCTCCTGCCTTGGATGTTGAGATTAAAGGGGCACACCATTACACCTGGCTATTTTTTGTTTTAGATGAGATCTCACTATATAATCCAGGCTACTACAATTGACTTCTTTGCATATAGCCCGAAATTGCTATTCTCCTGCTTCAGTCTTTTTACATGCTGGGTTTATAAGCATGTATCACCACACCTAGTTCATAATAATGCTTTTAACAACAACATTGTTTCTTGTGATAAAAATCTGAAATACCTACCCTAAATATTCATTAACAATAAAACAGAAAATCTGTAGAACATACACATAATGGATGTTAAGAATGAACTACAGCAGTTATTACAACTCAAATGAATCTCAAACTATACTATTAAGAAAACAGCAAATCTCCACGATGCAAAAGTGTTTCTGTGGTACTAGACATTGAACCAGGCCCTGAAGCATGCTAGCCAAGTGCTCTATTACTGAGTCAAGCTCTCTGCTCCTAAACAAAACCATACTTTGTAGAAATATACAGAAGTAGGAAATTTAATTTCCAAATACAAACATTATTTATATATTTTATTAAAGAATTATGATGCTGGGTGTGATAGTGTACGCCTTTAATACCAGTACTAAGGAGGCAGAAGCAGGTGGATCTCTGAGTTTGAAGCTAGCCTGATCTACATAGTGATCAAGCCAAATAAGAGCTACAAAATGAGAATGTTCCAGAAACAAAAATTAATGCATATTTTAGGGAAGGGATAAAAAATTTAGGCTGGCCTGGCGTAGTGGCACACACCTTTAATCCCAGAACTTGGGAGGCAGAGGCAAGAGATCCCTGTGAGTTCGAGGATAGGCAAGGCTACACACAAAGAAGCTTTGTCTCAAAAAAAAAATTATATATATATATATATATATATATATATATATATATATATGAGACTTAACATGCTATTGTAAGATCTTCATGGAAATGCCGTGTGTGTGTGTGTGTGTGTGTGTGTGTGTGTGTGTGTGTGTGTGTGTATTTGAGTGTGTGAGTGTGAGTTGTGTCAAGTTTTCTCCCTGTGCTCTGATAAAACAGTGGTCCAGCCAGGCATGGTGGTGCATGCCTTTAATCCCAGCACTCGGGAGGCAGAGGCAGGTGGATCAAAACAAACAAAAAAACCCCAACCAACCAATTAACCAACCAAAAAACCAGCGGTCCAAAGTACCTTAGGGGAGAGGTTTTTTTTTTTAATACTTCTAGATCAGAGTCTATCCAGGGAAATGAAGGCAGAAACCTAAGCAGAATTTGAAGCAGAAACCATGGAGGAATGCTACTTACTGGCTTGTTCTCTGGCCCATGCTTGCTTTGTTTTCTTATAGAGCCCAGAATCACCTGCTTAGGAATGGTACCACCCATAACTGACTCTCCTGTATCAACTGGCAAACAAGACAGTCCCTCACAGATATGCTCACAGACCAGGCCAATGAAGACAGTCACTCAAGTGAGGTGACTGTGGTATGGGGCAAGTTGACAGTTCATGATAATTAGGACAATATGTATATTTACATGATGAAATTACTTTTAGTTAAATAAATGATAAAGAATCATAGCTTCCTTTAGGGTGGAGGACATATTTAGCAATATTCTGGGCTTTAAAAAATTACATTTACATTTATTATTTAGTGTGCCTTTGCATTTTGTATGTGATGTGTATCTATGTATGTGTGTGTATGCACACATTCCAAAAATACACATGTGGAGGCCAGAAGACAACTTGTGGGAGTCAGTTCTCTTTTTCTTCTATGTGGTCCTGGGGGCTGAACTCATGCCATCAGGCTTGGCAACAAGCACCTTGACATGCTGAAACATCTTGCAAGGCCATCTAAAACATTGAATTAATTTGTCAACTAAATTAATCAATGCCTTCTTCTGGATTATACGGACGTGGCACATAGACATACAGGCAGGCAATTTATTTAATCAATCAATCAATCAATCAGTCGTGTGTGCGCACACTCTAGTGTGCCACAGTATGTGCGATGTGTGTGGTCAGAAGACTGTAAGCTGGAGGCCTGTCTGGGCTACCTAACAAAACTGCACCTTATAAAAGTCAGAAGCAATAGCATGCTAGCACAGGGCAGAGCGCCCAGCCACTCAGGAAAAGTGAGCACACGACCAGGAAGCCCAGCACGTGGGTGCCATGTGGAAGTATGAACCAGCCTAGTTATGACCCACAAACATGTCTCCTTTCAAAGGCTTTTATTTATTTATAGTTTATCTAAATACTATTAGTGAGACACTCCCAGAATATCAAAAAGATTATAAATAGTCCCAAATCATAAACTTACATCATCATCATCTTTTGCTTTTTGCCTTGCATCTTCAGCTTCTGCACGAGCTCTAGTGAGGGGGGGGAAAAAGAAAGAAAGACAATGTTTTTAGAATTGAGCTCATTTTCAAAAATACTGAAAGAATAGGGAAGCTGTTTTAATTGCCACTAAAGGATTATTTTTAATTTGCCCAAAGGGTAGCAGGCTGTTGCCTCCAAGTTGGAAAAATGTCATCACAACACCTTTTTACTTCACGTACACTGGTGTTCTGACTGCATGCATGTGTGTGTGAAGGTGCTGGAGCCCCGGACCAGGAGTCACAGGCAGCTGTGAGCCGCCATGCGGGTGCTGGGGGACTACACCTGGTCTTCTGGAAGAACAGTCTGTGCTCCTAACTGCTGAGCCATCTGAGCCATCTCTCCAGCCCCACAACACTTCTTAAAACAAAACAAAATCAAGTTGGGCAGGCATGGTGGTGCACGCTTGAGATCTATGGACTTTGGAGGTGGAGACAGGAGGATTAGGAATCCAACGTCATTCTCAGATACACAATAAGTTTTAAGGCTAACCTGGGCTGCATGCAGCCCTGTCTCAAAAAATAATCTACAAAAACAGATTCTAAAAGGTTAGCCATGCAGCACAGGCCTGAAATCTCAGCTTTTTGAGAGACTGAAGTCAGAGGACGTGCTCAAAGCCATCCTATGCTATACACAGTGAGTCACACGAGATGATGTCAACAAAAGCAAGCTAAGTGGAGGAAAAGAATTAATTTTCTTAATTGAAGACTTCAGGGTGTTTTTGTTTGTTTTTTAAAGATTCATTTATATTTGTGTATGAGTGTATGCCAGGTAGTATGTGTGCACCAAGAAATTGTGAGGCTAATTTGGGTACTGGAGACTGAACTCAGGTCCTCTGGAAAAGCAGCAAGTAGTCCTACATTGAGCAGTCTCTCCAGCCCTATGCTTCTTGTTGTTTCAAGTTACACCTTACCTCGCACAAGCGTGCATGTGTGTGTGTGTGTGTGTGTGTGTGTGTGTGTGTGCGGGCATCTGCAGAGGTCAGAAAAGGGTGTGGATCCCCTGAGGCTGGAGTTACAGGCACTTGAGAACTACCTGGTGTGGGTGGTCTCTGGTCCTCTGGAAGAGCAAGCAAATGCTCTGGACTGCTGAGCTATCTCTCTAGCCCACAGTTATAACTTTTGACAACAAGATAGATAAGAAAAAACAAAAAAACAAACCCAGGACATTTTGGTTAAAAGAGTGGTAAACAGAGAGGCCATCTCACAGCAGAGGCAAATAAGTGAGCCCCTTTACTTTCTTCAAGCAGCTCTTGGCCCTTTCTGGTCTGAGCGAGCTGAGGGCTCAGTGTCAGGACGACAGCTATAACCTTGTGTGAACCCCGGCACAGTGCTCACTTCAGGGCAGCAGTGTGCCCCGGGGCGGCTGGGACAGCGACAGCGCCTGCGCAGGGCCAGGGCTGGACTTACTTCCTGAGCTCCTCCTCCAGCTCTCTGTTCTTCTCCTCTAGTTTCAGCTTGGCCTGCTTCACGGCCTCCAACTCTCCCTGCAGCACATCTTTCTCACAGGTCAGTTCATCCACTTTTGCTATTAAGTCGTTCTTCACGACATTCAAGGCATTTCTAAAAAACACATATTTCAAGTGTCATTCCAAATATCTTTTCTATCTTTATAGACTAAAGTGACTGTCAAATCACAAAGCTGAACAATTGAGAACTACAGTATAGTCTTCCTGATGTTTTCTATAGACAAAAGCCATAAAACAATAGTTTAATGGTTGCTCTTCATACTTTTCAAGCTAATGGTGGATAAAACAAGATATACCACCAATAAATAAAGTCAGCATTAAGAAAGATTAAACTTAAAAAACAGCTTTCTAGTCAGGTGGTTATGGTGCACAGCTTTAATCCCAGCACTTGGGATGCAGATGCAGGTGCACCTCCAAGTTCAAGACTAGGTTAGTCTACAAAGTAAGCTCCAGGACAGCCATAGCCACACAGAGAAACCCTGCTTGAAAAACAAATAATAAGCAAAACAAACAAATAGCTTCCTAAGGCTACTAGTATTGAAGTTTCTGCAAAGCTATTGCTCAATGATACAGTCAAATTCTCTTGTTGTTGCCTTAGTAATGACTGAAAAAGCAGTTTAAATTAGAAAGAAGCTGAAAGAAAGCAGTGTGAGATACAGTTCATTCCGACATGTTGGGTGTTACCTTGTTTACACTTAGTGGCATTCTGTGTGGACAGACATAATTGCTCCGAAATTGCTCTGGCACAGCAAATTGACAAGTGGACCCTATTTGCTTCTTAACAGGACACATGCTTCTGTCCCATTAAACAGTACCCCAATACACTACTCGAGGGCCTTAAGACTCCACAAACTATTCAAGGATATAAAACTATGAAGGAGAGAGCTCCACAGAAGTGGCTGGGTAGAGGTCAAAACATTCATGCAGAAATGTAAAAAACCCAAGTAAAGAGAGTAATAAAATAGCACATTTTAGAGGAAAAAAGAGGAGCACGGCACATTCAGAATACTGATACGCATATGGTGGGAAAGAAATAAAAACTGTAGTTTTACAAAAATACCAGAGCAATAAGACCTATCAGGGCAAAAAAGTGCGTATTATCCACATCACGTCTCTGTGTTTGCACGGGTGCTGAGGAGAGACTGGGATGGGGTAGGAGATGGCACACTGCTGTGTTAAATACCAAGGCACGGACTTGGACAGAAGAAACTCATGATCTTCTACTCCATGCTGAACTTTTATACTTACTTGGTTTCCAGCAGCTGTGTGTTCTCTAATATGAGATTCTCCACTTCACGGCCCATTCCTATTAAAATAAAATAAAATAAAATAAAATAAAATAAAATAAAATAAAATAAAATAAAAACTTTGAAAATAAATTAAGCAAATATTACATATAAGCTATGGTCCTAAGTCTTATTATTTTGGCTTTCCTTTAAACTTATTTTGTCTACTTTATTTGATATATTTATTGAATTGGTTAGAAAATTATAAATAACTAGTCATTACAGACCAAAGTTGACGTTTTTTGTTGGCTTAATCTCTTTGCTGCTGTTTTTGTTTTTTTGGGTTTTTTTGTTTTGTTTTGTTTATTTTGAGATGGGTCTTGCTATGTTACGTTGCTCAGACTGTCTCAATTTCCTTGGTGTAAGTCATCTTCTTTCCTCAACTTGCCAACAGCTGGTGCCGCAGACGCAAGCCACCAGCCCCAGCTCTTCTTGGCCAGGTCTTCACATCTACCAGTGACATTTTGTTTTTCATAGACAGTATTTCAGGAGGATCAAGACTTTTCTGCCAGATATTCTTAATAAGTACTATTTATTTAGGAAAAATGAGCATTGGTAAGGGTCAAAATTATTTCTAAATCATAGCTATTGTAGGCTTTTGCCTAAAAAATTGATATTTGACTAGAAGACAAGCAGAAGTAAGGCCAAAGACAGAACCCCAAGGCAGATGAAACCTTACCAAAGAAATTATGGTCTTAAAGCCCATGCATTCCATGTAAAGCAAAAACAAAGAACAAGAAATGTTTTATGTAAGAAACAGCATGAAAACATATTGTTAATCTCTAAAGTTCTATGCATGATATGAAAAACATCTGGACTCACAATGTTATGACTCAATGCATAATGATGTGCAAAAGGCAGAAATAAAGATGATTGCCTTCATTCGCAAGGATGTTCTCTGATCCACTTAAAAATGCTTCATAAATTCTGCCTCACAATAAATTGAATTTGTACCCTTCAAAGTGCCACACATGAAACAATAATTTTCATTTGTCACTTTACAGATGTGCTCAATATTTTAATAAGTAGTATAAGATGATAGAGTATTTAATGTAAGACTCAATACAGTCAATCTTTCAGAAAAATAAAGCTATTTGCTTCTCATAAAAGACTGAGCCGGGCATAGTGGCGCATGCCTGTAATCCTAGCACTCGGGAGGCAGAGACAGGTGGATCGCTGTGAGTTGGAGGCCAGCCTGGTCTACAAAGGGAGTCCAGGACAGCCAGGGCTACACAAAACAGCTCTGTCTCAAAAAACAGAGAGAGAGAGAGAGAGAGAGAGAGAGAGAGAGAGAGAGAGAGAGAGAGATATCACTGGAGAATAATGGGGGGGCACCCCAAGCAAAACAAGCAAAAAAAAAACCCCCAATTCACTCACCCCAAGATTCATGATATAATGTTGGAGAATGACAAAGCAGGAGAAGCAATATTTTTAATTCAGGAAAACAAAAAGAAAGTATTTCTAAAGAATATTATTTAAGGCCAAGGAGTTAGCATATCTTTTTACTTTAAAAAAGAAAAAAAATTAATATTCCTGTTGGGTGATGGTGGCACACACCTTTAATCCCAGCACTCAGGAGGCAGAGGCAGGCCTGGTCTATAGAGTAAGTTCCAGGACAGATAAAACTACACAGACAAACCCTGTCTTGAAAAGCAAAAAAAGTGGGGCTGGAGAGATGGCTCAGTAGTTAAGAGCACTGAGTGCTCTTCCAGAGGTCCTGAGTTCAATTGCCAGCAACCACATGGTGGCTCACAGCCATCTATAATGTGATCTGATCATACTGTATTCATAATAAATAAATCTTTTTTAAAAAAGAAAAACCAAAAAAGTTTAAAAAGTTAATATTCCTAATGACTTTTAAATTATTTAAAACAAAACCAAGCTGCGAATGTTAAAAATTTAATGCTGACACATGGATTCCTACTTTGTATTACAAGTTTTCAAATATTTTCACACATCAGAAACAGTGGTGCATTCAATCATCTCGTATTCACCAAACTGGGGTGGGGAACCTGAAAGCTTCCAAATTCCATCTCCAAAATGATGCCAAGATATTTTCTTAAATTCTAGTGCTAACTTTTTTAGTAAAGGTAGAGAGAAAAGAAACATTGCCCACACTTGCTCAAAAGCTTATATAATAACTGTAACACACTCTCAAACATGTAGAGCAGTACAAAAGCTAACAATATATGCAGAGAAAAAAGTCAGGCAAGGAAAAAAATGATGAGAAAGCATCAAATGAGAACAGCAGCCAAGAATACCTAGCTTAAAAAGCAGCAATAGGAAAGTATTTAAAACATACACACCAGAATATTCCCCTGGGTAAGCAGCCCAAGAGAAAAATGAACAAGAAACTCAATTAGATTGTTTTTAGAAAGCAAGAACTAAACCCATTTATTTTAAAATGAGAAAGATCTGACAAAGAAACTGAACCAATATAGAAAACCCATCAACTATATACAATAAAGTATAAATATTATAAAGGGAAAATTGGCTACTCCTGAGAAAATATCTTATAATTTCAAAAGTTTAAATTAAACTTACACACATTCAATGTAGAATTCTCTTACAATATAGTATGTAAACAAGATTATCCAAAATTAATATTTTTAAATGAATCAGTAAAAGCAATTAATTATAAGAAAAATACAACTTGGAGCGTGACCTTTTCTCTATTCAAGATTTAAAGTATAAATAACATAATATATACATAAATGTTGCCTACAAAAAATAAGCAAAAACAAAGAAAGAAAAATACCCTGTTTTGCCATTTTTATTTACAACTGTCAAGCTAGGTCCACAAAAGGGCATATGGCATCTGAATAACCTGCAACTCCTTGACAATGCATGTATCACTGTACCTAGTAGCATACATTCTTACAAAGCTACTTAAAAGACTATTTCAAAAGGTAAATCACAGGGCTGGAGAGATGGCTCAGAGGTTAAGAGCACTGGCTGCTCTTCCAAAGGTCCTGTGTTCAATTCCCAGCAACCACATGGTGGCTCACAACCATCTATAATGAGATCTAGTACCCTCTTCAGGTGTGCATACAGGCAAAACACTATGTATATATGACAAATAAATATTTTTTTAAAAAAACATAAATCACAGATTTTAAAGTGAAACAAAACTGTTAGGATTATTTCACAATGCTATTCACTTAAATGTCGTGCTATGCTAAATACACAACAACAGGGGAAAAAGACACAGTTGTACCTGGCACTAAACTTATAGTCTATCCCAGGAGAGTGGTACATGAAACACAGGGAAGCGTGCAGAATGGCATAATGAAATTCACTGCTATGGACAAACAGTTCAGGGAAAACTATGCTTTAATTGGGGGACCAGAACAGAATTCTTGGAGGACATACCATGTAAGCAAGAGACCATAAAGATGTATATATGCAAATATTTACTAGAGAGAACAAACAGGACCTAAAGACTGCTTGTAAGGGAAAAGTGAGCGGTCTAAGACAGGCAGCTCAACGACAGCAATGATCCTGACTCACCGAGATAGAAGCACTGTTACAAGGAGACTCAGGGTTAGACAACGGCAACAATTAAATGAACTCTGCATATCAGACGCAGGCAGGCACATGCAACGGGGTGTCTGAACGCTGCATGTCAGACACAGGCCACATCTTAGGGGTGTCCAGTGGTCAGAATAAAAATAACAGTCTAGATCTCTGGACTGATCTGAGATGGAATTTACACCCTCACACAGACATACATGCAGGCAAAATACCAATGAACATAAAATAAAAGTAAGTTACACACACACACACACACACACAGAGACACACACACACACACACACACTCAAAAAAGTCAGAAACAAGACAACAAGAACAAATACATATTTTCAAACAAAACCCAAAAAGAAACGAACATGAGATATGTGAAAGAAGAGCAGAGAAAATGTATCACAGTAAGAAAAAAAGCAGGGCTGGAGAGACGGCTCAGAAGTTAAGAACACTGCTCTTCCAAAGGTCCTGAGTTCAATTTCCAGCAACCACATGGTGGCTGACAACCACCTATAATGAGATCTGGTGCTCTCTTCTGGTGTGCAGGTGTACCAGGTATAACTGGTGTGCAAGCAAAACACTGTATAATAAATAAATCTTAAAAAAAAAAAGAAAGAATAAAAAACAATGGTCAGAGGTAGAGATGGATGTAAACAAGTCTGATAGTATCGAATCCCAACTAGGATGGCTTTAAAGTCCAGAGTTGTTTAGAAGTCATGTGAAATAACTGAGAAGGTACCCCTGCGTACAGCAAAGAAGGAGACTAAAAACAAGGTAGGTGTGAAGGAAAACGGTGGTAGCAGCAGAGCAGCTGAGGAGCAAAGACGGGAGAAGTCCTTCCTGTTGAGTCTGTTTTCTACTCTGCTATGTCCCAGTATCTAGAATGGTTTGTAGCTCATAGCAGATACATCTCAAACAGTAACAGAAACACAGGACAAGGAAAGGGAGGATGGTGAGTAACAGGCAGTTTCTGGATTCACAGAAAGTGGAGTGTTTACTTTTAAAAAGGAAGGGACCTAAACACAGGCATGGTGGTGCACGGTAACTGTACATTTTCTATGCCTGCCTTTGCTCTGAATTATGACACAGAGACATATTTATAATAGCTTTAGGCCTTATACTAGGCTGTTGCTTCCAACTAGCCAAAGCATTTATATGAATCTATGTTCTGCCATGTGGTTCTTTACCTCTCTTCAGTTTCATATATCCAACTTTTTTCATGTCTCCTTGGCAAATGCCCTCCAGCCCCTTTTGGAACCCTCATGATCCTGTCGCTCAGCCTGGTCATCATCGGGACATAGATGAGAAAGCAGGTGCCAGGGCAAGACATAAATGTCAGATAACAGGCTACATGGCAGGAAGTAGGCTGGGCCAGTACTGTCAGGTTAAAATAGCTGTGAACCTGCCTGGTCATAGTGACTAAACAATAAGGTCTCCTTGCCATTATCCAGAGCAAGGACAGGCATAGAAAAATAAGCAGTTACAGTGCACACCTACCATATTCCAGCAGTAAGAAGCTGAAACAAAAAGTTTGCCAATAGTTCCCATATAGCCAGGGCTGGGGAGGGTAGGAGGGTGTGTGTGGGTGCTCTTAGTAAAAGACAGTGAGGTTGAAAATCCACAGGAGGAGAGAAAAAGAACATCTTAGGAGACAGGTAACCAAGTGTATGGTTTCCAAGTAACAGACAGCAGTCCAAGAGAAAGTAACTGAAAAAAGGTTATCCCAAATCACAAAGTTAAGGAATGAGACGTCAATGAAAAGGAAAATGAAGCCAGGTGGTGGTGACAAACACCTTTAATGCCATCAGTGGCAGGCACATCTCTGAGTTCAAAGACAGCTTGGTTTACAGAGTGAGTTCCAGGAGAGCCAGGGCTACACAGAGAAACCCTGTCTCAAACAAAACAAACAAAACAAAACAAAACAAAAAAACATAAACAAAAGGAAAATGATTGGGATTATATCTTTCAATTATTAAAAGGAGAAAAAAGTAACCTCTGTGTTGGACATATGTATAGTGATTAAAGGAAACAATTCTAGAACAACAGCTTGACAACAAAACCTAGCAAAGCGAATACGAGATCAAGAAACAGACTATACAGCTCCTTGTCAACCTAGGTCTGATTAGGAAGCACTTTGGCTGGTATAAGTACACCTTGCTATGTGAGCTTTATTATTACCATCTCTGAACTGTACACAAACCATTTACCCTATTTTTAAAAGTGGGGTCTCATGGGCTGGAGAAATGGCTTAGAGGTTAAGAGCACTGTCTGCTCATCGAGAGGTCCTTTGTTCAATTCCCAGCATCCACATGGTGGCTCACAATCATCTATAATGTGATCTGATGCCCTCTTCTGGTATGCATGCAGGTCTATATGTAGATAGAGCACTCATACACATAAAAATTAATTAATTAATTAATTAATGAAAGACAGGAAAGTGGGATCTCATGTATCCCGAAGACAAACTGAACTTTGTCCTATCACAGGTGTGTGCTAGCTACTACAGCTGGTTTAGAGGTATAAGGATTAGCCCAGGGCTTCCTGTATGCTAGGCAAGCACTCTACTGACTGAGCCCCATCCCTGGCCCTCATTTATCATCTCTGACTGAAGTATTTCACAGGTGTAAGCCACTCACCTTAATATATTAAAATATAATCTGGAATGCTCTAGAGAGTATATATGCCAATATCTGCGAAGCAGGAAAGAGTATCTTAGGATAGTCCTTATCCCTTACCTTCAGCATGGAAAGAAAGCCAAGGAAGTTTGCTTTTACTCTATAACTAATTTACTCAGCCAGGCAGTGGTGCACACGCCTTTAACCTCAGCGCTAGGGAGGCAGAGGCAGGTGGATCGGTGTGAGTTTGAACCTTTTCTGAGTTGTCTTAACTAAAGACCATCTATTGTGGTTTAATTCTCAACAGCAAAAGAAAGTTATACAGTGACTACCTTCAAATTTTGTGATACTACAGGTTTTATAAGGCAATGTACACAGTCATCCTCCTCAGTACTGCATTCAAAAGGCAGCAGAAAGGACATAGTGGTAGTGATTCTGGCGGCTGTTATGTACTTCCTAAGTATCTGTCAGAAACTGAAACTGTTGCATTCAACAAGCATGCATGCATTTCCCTCTGGTTTTGTTTTTGTTTTTGTTTTGGGGGTGTGGTTTTTGTTTTTTCTTTTCTTTTTTTTTAAAAGATTTTATTTATTTATTATTTATACAGCACTCTGCCCCCATGTGTGCGTGAATGCCAGAAGAGGGAACCAGATCTCATTATGGATGGTCATGAGCCACCATGTGGTTGCTGGGAATTGAATTCAGGACCTTTGGAAGAGCAGCCAGTGCTCTTGAGCCATCTCTCCAGCCCCTTGTTTTGTTTTTTCAAGACAAGGTTTCTCTGTGTATGGTCTTGGCTGTCCTGGAACTCTCTTTGTAAATCAGGCTGGCCTAATTGCTGGGATTACAGGTGGGTGCGGCCACCACCTGGCTTGCTTTTAACTTTCTGAAGTAGGGTCTTCCTATGTTGCCCAGGCTGGCCATTCACAGTCCACCCTGCTTCCACATCCTGAGGGCTGAAAGCAGAAGCACGTGCTACTATGCCTGGCTGAACTTATAATGTAAAATAAAAACAAAACAAAAACCTTCACAATGTCAAGCATATAACTGGTTATCAATAAATTTAACATAAGTTAATGGAGTTGACTCCTTACCATATTTACTAGACCTGACAAACACAGCTTTTTGAGTACAGTGTCATCATCTAGTATAATGAGAGTCAAAGAACCCTCTCTTGTTGAAAATGCTATGGCTATCAATTTCTACAGTTTTATACTACAAGGAAGGTATGCTAAAACTAATTCATATGAACCAGAATCATAAAATGCATGCTGAAAGGAACCTTAGACTTCCCAGAGGACAGGTTAGTAAACTTTTGCTTTAAAGGAACCAATGGTAATTGTTTGACATTTTTGTGTACCTTATCTTTTACATAACTTTATATTGTTGAGTCAAGCCATCAGAGACAGTAAGGAAACAAAACATAGAGGAGAGTTTCTTCCTTCCTTCTTTTCTTTTTCTTTTTTTTGGGGGGTGGTGGTGGGGTGGGGTGTGGGTGGGCTGGAGACACAGTTTCTCTGTGTAACAGCTTTGGCTGTCCTGGAACTCACTCTCTAGACCAGGCTAGCCTCACAGAGATATACCTGCCCCTATGTCCCAAGGGCTGGGATTAAAGGTGTGTGTAGCACTATACCCAGCTGAGGAGGGTTGTTTCAATCAGACTTAACTGATACACAGAAGAGGTTAACTGGCTTTACTCAACAAACCCATCTACCAGACCCTTCAACAGAGGCCAACTCCTTCATTTAAACACAATAAAAAGACAAGACAGACAAAGGGGCTAATCAATTTGACAAAGGTCACCCAGAAAATGTACAGTGGAAGAGTTGAATATAGTACTCCATCACCACTCCCAGCTATTTGCTCAATGACACAAACGTGTGTGTGTGTGTGTGTGTGTGTGCGCGCGCGTGCTGGAGAGGGGAACAACACAGCAGCAGTAGCTAGCTATAATCCGAGTTCAACACAAACTTCAAAATGACTACATTTCCCACAGAGGTAAATTATAATGCTCTGTGAATGTCAAAAAAAAATTCTAGTGTTATAATTGCCTATTTAATTAAGGTCAACAGAACTCATGAGATTTATATAAGCCAGGAACTATTTATCCACCAATCATATATGTGTATGCATACACATACACACACACACAAACACACACCCTGCACTGTGCTCCTTATGTATAATATCTATTCTTAGAATACAGCAATTCAATAAACTGTGCTATATGAATTAAAATATGAATTTAAATATGAATTCAGCTTTTGTCATTTCCATTCATGAAGGTACTTTCAATTAAAAATTTTATAATATCAAATAATATGCTCTAAATAATTGCTAAAGTACAATAACCTTGCACCATCGGGCAGCTGGGGACCTTTTAAGTGAATTTTCAATCAAGTCATTAATGAGATCTATTTTTAAACAGTATGGTTCTTCTCCAGAGGAGCTGTCATACCTAGTAAATCTGCTCCTTCATCCACATCTCCAATGAGGCCTGAGCCAGCTGAAGACAGTTCTTCAAACAGAGATTCTGTATTGCGATCAAAAGCTTTGTTCTCTATGCCTTTGGTGGGAGTGCTATGCAACAAAAACAACAAAGCCAAATCAACATATTACAAAGACTTTCTGACGTTTAACATAATGATTAAACAGCATAGAAATTTCTTACTTATGATTTCCATTTACTACAAAATACTTACATAAAACGATTTCTCAGTGGTGAGTACAGAGAATTATGCTTCTACAGTGAAGTCTCAGCAAACACAAAATAATGGCAGCTACTTGGGTTGGTATCACAC